>NC_045778.1:73332661-73951232 GCF_008692025.1 Phocoena sinus | reverse complement strand
ACCTCCCGTCCGACCCTCGCCACCGCCCGCCCCTCGCCACCGCCCGCCGCCCGCCCACCTCCCCGCACACACTGGCCCCACCGGATCCTCATCTCCTTATTACCTCCAGGCAAGAGCAGGGAGGCCGAGGCAGCGGCAGCCTGGGTAACTGGGATAAAGGGCACGTTGAAGCTGAACTCCGTGGCCGAGGAGGAGAAAAGTAAGTTAGTGCCCGACGAGGAGGTGGAAGCTGCGCCTCCGCCACCGTTAGGTTTCCTCTCAGCCATGGCTGCGGCCCACCATTCCGTTACACGTCTACTGGGGGCCGGTGCGGAACCACCAGCCGGAAACCGGTCACGGTAGGGGCCAACAAACTTCCGCACTTGCGCACAAGGGCCGGAACTCCGGACGGCTGGTCAGCCTCCCTCTGCCTTCTCCTACAAGCCGCCAGGAACCAACATGGCGGCGCAGGCTTCACGCCCGGGTCCTAGCACGTGACACCCTCGGCCGCTGCCGGGGCCGGAAGGGAGGCAGAGGTGGAGGCTGCGACTGGGGTTGGAGCATGGGAGAGGGAACGCTTCTGGTTGTGAATCAAAGTACGAATCGGCACTGAAAATCTCGGGTTGCGGGGGCTGTCTAGGCTTCCTAAAAGTACCCACAGAAGCGTCTAACTAGATAAAATTTTGGCGGAACAGCGAAAGCACGCAGGCGCAGGTAGCAGAGTGCTAGCCGCAGACAGAGGGAGGAAAAGGTGTGGGGGCCATTTGCAGCTAAAGTCTAGCCAAACTCACCAATTGTAACCAAACACCCGCATCTAACCCGCCCACGTTGTTTTGGACTGAATTGAACTCTTGTCATTCGCCCAGAAATAGAAATGGTAGAACTTTTGAAGTTTTCAAGCCAAAGAGAAGAAAAAAAAGTTTAAAAGTGAAACCAGGGAATTGACATTTAAAATAGGCGTGTGACTTTTATAATAATCTGTCTAAAATAATCTGTCTAAAATAATCTGACTAGTTTAATCCTAAAATGCACTATGGATAATTTGGATATAATTGTCATCTTTCACATAGTTAGAGATTATGAAAGAAAAAATAACAGATAATCAACTTCTTGGAGGGTGGGAGAGGGATAGAAGAAACCCAAAGGAAGCTTTCAAATAATGAAACTACCCTCTCCCCCAGCTGTTCACACCTATATAGTATCTGTTTATTTATTAATTCAACAACTAGTATGCTTACTGTCAAAACAAAACAAAAACAAAGCCAGATACTAGTTTAAAGCAATAAGGATAGATTTTTATTGCATTAAGGAAGTGGGTTCATCGTGAACTGAACTGAACTTCCCCAAAACAAAAGGCTGGAGACTTTAAAGATTGGCGTGTGCTAAGGCAAAGGCATCGAAAGGTGCCAAGGGGTGTTGGTCCATGCGACTGGGCTTGTTAATTGGCACTTATATGGAGCAGAAATTAACTTCTCATATCTTTATGACATGCAGTGGTGCAAGTTAGAGCAAGGTACCCACCAGGCTGGGAGGAGACAGCTCTCAGGTCCTTGAGAAGGCAGTTTTGGGTGACAAAAGATTTATATCCGAAAGGGGTGGAGAAAGGATTTATAATCGCAAGCTTTCTAAAGTAACTGCTTTAAAGGAGGTTCAGGGCCTATATGCCTATCACCTGGTTTGGGTTGGAAGAAACAGTAAATTCTCCTGGCAGTGTTGAGCTTTCTCAGGCAGGCATTTTAAGGGGGACAGGGTTCATCCTGGGGACGTGGCCTTAAGCTGTTGGTAGCCATTCTAGAGTTTGGCCAAGGGGGTCTTTGTCATTACTATGGGTGGTCAAAGCAGTATACTAAACATTGGGGTACCATGGTATACAAGATAGACACAGGACCTTTCCTTCTTGGAGCTTACAGTCTGGTCAGGAAGACAGACAACTAAACACATAATAACAATAAAATTAAGTGTGATGAAAATCTCAAAGTGTGTTGTGTGGAATATTGACACCATCAGGAGAGGGAGGTGTAACCCTTTTAGGGGAGGGATAGCAAGTATTTAGAACAATCAGACCATCAACAAAGGACCTACCTCGTCTGGAGTGACATGAAAGGCTTTCCTGAAGAAGAAATATTAAAGTTGACACCTGAAAGCCAATAAGTAGAAGTTAACCGGAAAAGCTTGGAGGAGAGGGACCGGAAGAAGTGGTGAGAGACAATTACAGATAAAGTTACAGTATGTAGGGTTACCTTAAGATGCCATATTTTAATGTTAAAAGAAACACGGGTTACAGCATGGCTGGAGCCTAGTGAGCAACTGAGAGAAAGCTGGGAGATAAGAATGAAAAGTAGACCAAGGCCAGATGATACAGGGTCCTTACAAGTTAAGAGCAAAAGGGACTGAAAGAAGGATTTAAAGGAAGGTGGAGAAATAACATTTGCTCTGTAGAAAGTTCACTCTGTCCTCAGTGTAATAAAATAGATAAGGAAAGAGCAAGCCTCGGGAGCAGAAAAAACAGTTGGCCGACTGCTGCAGTGGACCAGCTGAGCAATGATGGTGGCTCAAATTAGAGCGACTGCAGTAGGAATGAACAGAAACAGGAGTAATTTCTGGGGAAAGATGTCAGATTGAACAGCTGTATCTTCATTTTCTTCTTCCTGAAGCTCTGTTGAAAACACAGATGGATTTGCTTGTTTTTTTTAGGCATAAACCCATAAGGATGAGGAAAATGGGAGAAGATTTGGCAGCAACAGATTTTGGAAGGCACCAAAAAAATAGGCAAGTAGTAGATGATTTAGCAAACCAGTAATGGGGAACACTCAAAGACAACATTATTTGCACCACAGGATCACCAAAAGATTTAGGACCTGATGACCTCAGGCACCTCTGGAAGTGGCAGTCCAGTGGAAGAGAGAGATCCTATAATTAGGAGGATTGGTTAAAACTGTTTAAGAAACAGACCCCCTCCCCCACTCTCAGTAACTGGACTATTGACCATCCCCCTTAAAGGAAAAAGGCTGGGGCTTCCCTGGTGGCGCAGTGGTTGAGAGTCTGCCTGCCGATGCAGGGAACACAGGTTCGTGCCCCGGTCCGGGAAGATCCCACATGCCGCAGAGCGGCTGGGCCCGTGAGCCATGGCAGCTGAGCCTGCACGTCTGGAGCCTGTGCTCCGCAGCGGGAGAGGCCACAGCAAGGAGAGGCCCGCGTACCGCAAAAAAAAAAGGAAAAGGGCTGAGTTTTCCCTTCTGGAGAGGGTAAAACAGAAGGAAGATTAAGCAAATACATACATACTGAGTAATAAAACACCCTGTTGCACAAACCCAGCCCAATTTCTTCACTCAGCTCCAAAAACACTAGCTGCTGGGTCTTCAACCTCTAGGCAGGAGATTAGAAGCATCTTGTTGGGGTCAGGGAACAAAAGATCTAGAGAGGATTAAATCCGGGTTTCCCAATGAGATAGCCCAGAGCAGAATCACCCCCTAATTAAGCTCACAATCAACAAGCCCCAGGAACACACCCTCCACTAACCCAAGAGCCTCTTCTTGGTCACTGATTTGCAAGTCTGGTGTCAGCTCAGCTCACAATGGCCCCCAAGTGTCCCTGAGCCACTGGTGGCTCCTGCGCCTATTGTAGCTCCTGCAAATGCACCTCCGGCAAGAGCTGCTGCCCCTGCTGCCCCATGAGCTGTGCCAAGTGTGCCCAGGGCTGCGTCTGCAAAGGGGCCTCGGACGAGGGCAGCTGCTGCGCCCGAGGTTGCGAAAGCCTGCTCCCAGGTGTAAATAGAGCAACATGCGAGAACCTGTACTTAACATTTGTTTCCTACTACCCTGACCGGCTTGCTACATTCCTATTTCCATGAAATACTTGTAAGAAAATAAACTCATCTGGACAAAAAACCAAGACCCATGTATATGCTCTGAGCTCCCAATCACCTTTTTAGTCCCCATGCTTTTTGTTTTGTTCAGATATTCATTCAGCAAATATTATTATGTGAACCTGCTCCTATGCCAGACACGGGGGATACAAGAGTGGACAAATGGGCAGAGCCGTGACAGTTCACACTCTAGGGGACAGCCACCCTCTCTTGCTTCCATACTCACCTCCCCCTGGCAAGGCAGGTGAACTGGGAGGATGAGACACAGGTGACTGAAGGGAAAGTGTGCTAATTTCTGATTCAGGGAACACAGTGGAACAGGAGGACAAACTGGAACCTAAAAATGGAGATGCCTGACCATTAGATATATGGCTCTGAAACTGAAGAAAGAAGTCCAGGCTTAAAATGAGATGTAGGAGGCATCAGCTCACATGTAGTTGATTCAGAAATTGTGGGAAAAGAGCCTCATGTTCTGTCACTGTCAGAAATGGCCATTCTTTCGGAGGAAGGTTTGTGTTGCTTTCTGTACAAGGTGATGTGCTGGGCACCAAGTCAGGTTGACAGATGTGATCAGAAAAAGCACAGGTGGGAGGTAGTCCCCACACTTTAAATATGATTACCACATACTCGAGAAGATTCTTTAACCTGGAAGATAGTGATTCAAACAAGACCCACAAAAGGAACAGGAAATGGCAATTTAGAAAAAATTACCGACACAAGAAGGGAAGAACTTTCAAAAATCTATCAATAATATCTTCAGAGGGATCTGCAACCAAGAAATAAGATCAGGGTGTTTAAGAAAGAAAAGAAAAGAAATATTTAGGGAACAAAACAGAAAGTCAGTAGAAGGAAAAAAAGTATGAGGAAATTTCTCAAAAAGTAAAGCAAAAAGACAAACAGATGGAAGCTAGGAGAGAAACCTAAGAAAATTAGATTGCCATGAAAGAAAATCCAATATCTGAATTTTAAGAGCTCTGCTAAGAGAGACAGAAAGTACAGGGGAGGGAATCATCAAGGGAAAAAAAATTTTTTTTAATTCCCAGAAATGAAGTATACAAGTTTCTCATTGGTACCCAGCACAATGGTTGAAAACATACATACTGGAGCATTGGAGACAAAGATCTCTATAGGTTCCAGAAGGATAAAAACAGGTCAAATGCAAAGAAATTCAGCTCCCAAAATATTTACCTCTCAAGCACACTTTCTAAGAAAATATGAAGGACTTGCTCCACCAAAAGTAAAAGAATAAGGCTAAGAAAGTCCTCCTATGGGGGATGCAGGTAACATGATATCCAACACAGGTGTACAGGGGAATTCAAGCAAATTCCCAAACAAACAGACCCCAAAATGCAAGGACTCAAACAAATGTTCGTGTCTCACCCACACAAAAGTACGTGTTGGTGACCAGCTTTTGTCTTCAACATGGGGCTTCTGAGGCTGCTCAAGTTGTTGCCACCCAAGGAAGTTGGAAGGCGTCAGGCAGTTCAGGGACAAATGTCCCATCTTAACAAGTGAGACAGAAGTTGCACACATCACTTTTGTTCACATTCCACTAGTGTGAACTTTGACAAAATGCACTCCTCTGGGGTGCAAGAAGAGCTGGAAAATACACTCCCCACCTGGGTACCCACATCGTAACTACAATTCTGTAACTATCGAGGAAGAAGATTTTGGTGGGCAAATGGCAATTGCCATGGCAGTCTGTCCCTCTGGCCATCATGTACCCACCCTTATTCCCAAATAGAACATACTCATGCCCCAAGGTGGGTAACCAGCTGCATCCAGCTTAAAAATCCAGGATCTCTAGGCAGCTCAGCCCTTTCCAATGTGTCTGGATGTGGTTCCTCAGGAGCTACGACTATAAGACACCCAATAGACAGTTGTGGAGCAAAAACAGGGTAACTGCAATGGAAACTCCCACTGGGAAAAAAAGAGGAATGGAAAACACAGTAATCACGGTTCCATAGAAATGATTGAATCCTGCTAGGCATAAATTGAAAATACTCCTTGCCCTGACAGTGGAGAATGTTTGTGGTTAGTCCTGACTGTCTTTGGTTTGGTCCTCTGTAAATAACTCCCCAGTGCGCAGTTCTTCCTGGCCCTGGCTTTGCCCTCTGGGGGTTTCTCCTTGACCATGGTCGTCCAAGGCCATATGTGAAGTAGCGCTGGGAAGCATGTCCTCTTTGGGGGCTGTACAGCTTTGGCAATTTACTTCCTGCTGGTATGAGTTTGGGGCCTGAGACTTGCTTTCAGGCTTGAACAGTTGCAGACTTTTTCAGGCCAGGCTTCTGGTTTTTTTTTGTTTTGTTTTCTGTTTTGCGGTACGCGGGCCTCTTGCTGTTGTGGCCTTTCCTGTTGCGGAGCACAGTCTCCAGATGTGCAGGCTCAGCGGCCATGGCTCACGGGCCCAGCCGTTCCGCGGCATGTGGGATCTTCCCGGACCGGGGCATGAACCCATGTCCCCTGCACCGGCAGGCAGACTCTCAACCACAGTGCCACCAGGGAAGCCCCTCTCCCGGTTTTTTTTTTCCAATAACTTCCATGTCTGACCTGAGCTCTTTTTTCTCTCAGCCTAATGTTGGTTAACTTGAGGTCATCTGAAACCAGGCTACAACCTTGATCTGATCTTTGCCACAGGGCTAGATTCTCTAGTTTACCTGAGGAGTCTTCAAGGACCCTTGAAAATACCTTTGAGTGAATCCTCCTAGGATTTGAACACCGAATTGATTGGTTTTTCCAGTCCTGGAAGGCCCCAATTTCTCCTATGCTGCCTAATCTGGTAGCAGTGGCCACCTGTGGCTATTGATCATTAGAAATGTGGCTGTCTGAATTGAGATGTGCTATAAGTGTAAAATACACTCCGGATTTTGAAGAATTAATTTTAAAAAAAGATCAATAGTCTTCATATGGATTATTTGTTCAAATTATAATATTTTTATATGTTGGGTTAAATATTTTATTAAAATTAGTGTTACCTGTTTTTTACATTTTTTAATTTAACTTTTAAATTACATATGTGGCTTGCAAGGTATATCTGAGAGGCTGAATACACAAACAATGGCCAGACCATATTTAACAATAGAACCTGTATCCTCTGACAGTAGAGCAATTGGTTCACAAAGGTCAGGACTTGGTTGATGAGTGCCAACTTTCCTATTTGTTTCCTTCACTCCCCAGAAAACAGGAATGGTTAAGAAATTCCTCCTTGGGAATTCCCTGGCGGTTCAGTGGTTAGGACTCGGCGCTTTCACTGCAGGGGCCCAGGTTCGATCCCTGGTCTGGGAACTAAGATCCTGCAAGTCATGGGGGCAAGGCAAAAAACAAACCAAACAAACAAACAAAAAATTCCTGCTCCCTTTTGTACTCTAAGAAAGGGTTAACTGTAAAGGACCACCTTGTTCTTGCACATTCCAAAATAAGACTCACCCCTACCCATCCTCAATGACTCCCTTGTTTTATAAAATCTCAAATTTTACCCCTCTTCTTTAAAAATGTCCTGAATGCGTGTTCTCCCTATTGCAACAGGCTGAATAAAATCACCTCCTTCATTGTCTGAGGCATTTTGTCTTTCACCTGTTGTCATCCACTATCCAACCACTGAACTAGAGCCACGTTATTTTCTATTTGTTACGACAGCACACCACTTCTGATAATACATTTTGTATTATTTAGAGTAATGCTAGCAGCTGTTAAGAAAGAGATCTCGGAATGCAATGTTCCTATAAAAATCCAGGCTGACTTTAGCACAAGGTCATTCTAGTCATCACCATCCCATCCATCAGGAAGGAGCAAAGAACATATCCAGGGCCAAATGTTTAAGAAATTGAAGTGGAAGTTCCAGATGTCACATTCCCTCACGTTTCTTTGGTAAACCTAATCACACAGCCCTACCTAGCATCAAAGAAGGCTGGGAAATGTAGTCCCTAGCCAGGCAACCAACCTCAGCTACACTTCTGTAGCTAGGAAATGCAGTTCTTCCCTGGGAAAACTTTATATAGCCCTGGAAGGAGAGAACAGACTTTTTTCAAAGTCTCAATGAACAGATGAATCCTAAAGAAGAGTTAGGATAATGGTGGTAGAAAATCCTAAGAAGTAGAAGGCAACAAAGGCCAGAGTGGAATAGGAAAAAGTGCTTTGGGAAAGATGTCCAAGAAAATAAAGTATATAAAATAGCTGATGTCTCTAAATATCTAGAGAGGAGATTTGGGCAATTGATGGAAAGTGTGCATTACCCATTCAGTAAATATTTATTGAGCATCTATGATGTCAGACACTGTTCTAGGTGCCGGGGAACAAGGCAGCATACAAATACCAAAATCATTGCTTTAAGGATCTGGTGGAAATTTTAGTGCAGCTGAGGCTGAATTTGTGATAAGTATATAGAAAACAAGCAAATGTTTAAAAGAAACTTTTACCCCATTCTGAGGCAACTACATTCAATTCTTTCTGCTGATTCTTTCTGTATTTCTATATTTTTAACATGATTACATGTCACTTCTGTTCCTTTTTTTCTCCTTTGCATTATGTGTTGACTTCCCAGATGAAAGATGAGGATTTTGCTCTTTTTGGTCTTCTTTGTCCTTATCACTTATATGAATCCTATATATCCTCATCCCCCTAGCCCCCTAAAGTTAAATTATACGTACTGCCCTGGTGGTGCAGTGGATAAGAAGACTCCACGCTCCCAATGCAGGGGGCCCGGGTTTGATCACTGGTGAGGGAACTAGATCCCAAATGCATGCTGCAACTGAGGGTTCGCATGCCACAGCTAAGAAGCCTGCCTACCACAACCAAGACCCGGCGCAACCAAATAAATAAATTAAAAAATATTTTTAAAAATTATAATGTTGGTTAGGGGCTTCCCTGGTGGCGCAGTGGTTGGGAGTCTGCCTGCCGATGCAGGGGACCGTGGGTTTGTGCCCCGGTCCGGGAGGAGCCCACATGCCGTGGAGCGGCTAGGCCCGTGAGCCATGGCCGCTGAGGCTGCGCGTCCGGAACCTGTGCTCCGCAACGGGAGAGGCCACAGCAGTGAGAGGCCCGTGTACCAAAAAAAAAAAAAATTATAATGTTGGTTAGCTTAATACTGAAATTGTAACATTATTATGCTATTTAAATACTATTGATAGCCATATCATGCAATAAATTGTGATTCTTTTAATTTTCTATTCAAGTTTTTGTTTTCCTACCTTTAAGGCTTGGAACACTTTTCCCTCACACTTTTCACCTAGCTAACGCTTATTTATCTTTCAAGTCCTAGTGTAAATGTCACATTTTCAAGAAATCCCTGAAGGATCCTTTCCCCACAAGACTCCCTCACTAGAATAGATAGTGCTGTTCATTCCTCTTATAGAACTTCACTTTTTTCTTGCCTGGCACCTATCATGGTTGTAAATGAATAGTTATTTAGTAATAAGTCTCTCACTGAACCATACATACCATGAAGGCAGGGATGGTATCTCCCTTTTTCACCCCAGTATTTCCAATGCCTTTGGTAATTACTTGTAGACAGTGTTACGTAACATCCTCCTTAAAAATATGGACTTGGGGTGGCGGCAGAAGTGTGATTACCAGTGGTGGGAAGAGAAAACTTGCCATAGAGAAGTACTCTCATGGACCTTCTCTTGGCCTTTTAAATTTTCATAACTACTTATTAGTAGTGTCAAAACATCTTGCCCCAGGAAAATTAGAGGGTGAAATTATTAACATTATAAAGTAATTACATTTCAGTAGAATCACAGTGTCTCTTTAAGTAAAATCTGAGCAATTGTTTGCTTACAAATCACTGAATACAGAGGTAGAAACCAAAAGCTTAAGTGTTACTAGCCACTGCTGAATTGCTATCCAGCTGAAATTTCATATAAAGTAAATCTGAAATTATCACAATTTAAAAGCAGATGTTCGGGATGTTCCCTGGTGGTCTAGTGGTTAAAAGTCTGTGCTTCCCATGCAGGGGGCAGGGGTTCGATCCCTGGTGGGGGAACTAAGGTCCCACACGCCCTGCCGTGCAGCCAAAAAGTTAAATAAATTAATAAATAAATAAAAGCAGATGTTCATGACATATATTTAATTTGTGTATTTCTGGCCACAAAGCTAAAGAGGGGGTTTCTCCATTCAATACCAGGGACTTGGCAACCCCCTCTGTTCAATGAATGAATGAACAAAGTGGTGGTAATGCCGAAAATTTGAAACAGCTCCCCCAAACTCATCAGAGCCAGATGTATGATATAGTACGCCAGTCATAGTTATCCCTGGGTATTAGTTGCAAGGAGTTGGTTCCAGAACCCCACGGATATCTGTGGATGCTCAAGTCCCTTATATAAAATGGCATAGAACAGTGGCCCTGGGTGACCGGCCCTCTATACCTGCAGTTTCTACATCTGCAGATTCAAACAACCTTGACCCCTGGATACCGGGTGCAGAATGTAATCAGTTCACAGTGACAAATACAAAATAACCCCTTTTGCCCTAAGGAGGGCTTGAGACCTGAGTTCAGGTTCTCCAGCTCCCCACTTTCTAGGCTCCATTCAGATCCTTCCGTTAATATGCCGTATTTCAGCTGATAAGACTGGGATTTCTCAGATATATTCCAGGCCTAGGGGCTGTTTCATTACAGAACTTGCATATTTCCCAAATTTCCTCATTCAAAGGTTACTGTTGACTTGATCTTTTGTGTGTGGTGATGCCACCGTCTTCATTCTGAGGGTGTCCTGACACACACGTCCTGTAGGAACCTCGCCAAAGCTCCTCGGCTGTTTCCAGCTTCTAGGCAGACACAGGCCAGGGTATGTTTTCACAGTTATGAACTTGCCTCTCAATCAGGAACTAGTCCCTCTGCAGTGCCTGAGATAACAGAAAGAGAGCTTGGGGTTTTTCAAAGTCCCCCTTATCTAAATGTACACCTTCCTCAGTGGGGTAAGACTTGATCCAGCTGAAGGAAAGTCACTACATAGGGTTTCGGGCAGGGAACCAGAAAAAAGAGTTGCCATCGGCAAAAACAAACAAACAAAAAAACACCAAGAGGACGCCATGAGGTGGGCGGACACCAAAGGCTGCTTTACACTCTAGTTTTGCCCAGCGATAACTTTGAGGTCTCTTTGGGTTTGTGCTTTGGGGCTGTTGCAAAGCCTGTGCAAGGGCTCGCACTATAAATGTATAAACCGGACCTCGGGGGTTTCCCCCTTCGGTCCTGCAGCGTGACACCCAGCAAAACACCTCCCTCGGCCCGCGACGCCGAGCTCCGGATCCTGAGGCCCCGCCTGCCCTTCCTTTCGCCCGTTTCTAAGATGGCGGCCGCTCTGCCGCCGCGGCCCCGCCCCTCCCCGGCCCGCCCCTCCCCCCAGCAGGCTCGCCCCGCCTCCCCGCCGCGGGACCGCGCAGCGCGCTCCCGCCGCCTCTCCCCGCGCGAGCTCCACCCAGGTCGCAGGCAGCGCGGTCGGCGGCGCCTATTTCCCGCCATTGTGCAAAGTGGAGGTTGGGGGCCCGCACGCGCCGCCTGCACGTCTCCGGCAGCGCCTCGCTGCCGCAGCCGCAGCCGCAGCCGCCGTTCTCTGAGGCGCGGGGAGGCCGGGCGGCCCGCGCCGCGAGGCTCACCCTGCGTGGGAGGGCGCGGGCGAGAAGCGGCCGAGCCAGCGAAGAGGAGCAGCGGCTCGGGACGCCGGGCCGCGCCGGCTCCGGCCCGTCTGCGAGATGCCCTGTGGGGAGGATTGGCTCAGCCACCCGCTGGGGATCGTGCAGGGCTTCTTCGGTGAGTGGCGGCGCCGGGGGCGGGCTAGGGGGGGCCGCCGAGTTGACGGAGCCCCGGGCCCGGCCCCGCCGCGCGGCCCCACGCGGGGCTACCTCGAGGGCTCGCGCGGCCGAGACGGCCAGCCGGGCCTGCGCCGGCCGGCGCTCCACACAGCGAACTTCGGGCCGCGGCTTCCCGGGCCCGGCCGCAGGTGCCTCCCACCTGCCCGATTCGCGATTCGCAAGCGGCCGAGGTTACGCCGCGAGGAGCGGGCGGGCGGGCGGCCGTGATTGACGGCCTCGCTTCCTTTTTTGGCCCTGCTGGCGGACCGAGCCCCGCGTGCGGCACAGCTCGGAGGGGCCCTTGAACCTTCGCGAGGGCCGGCGGACATGGGGTGAAGGAAAAGCATTTTGCCTGGGGGAAGCCTGCAGGATATTTCAAAACTTCCGGTGTGTCGGGGGAGTACTCGCTCCCTCGCAGCAGAAGTTGGCTCTAACTCCTGTATTACACACATCCTCTCTTTTCGAGATAAGATATAGTGTTAACAGCTTAATTTTTCTTTAAGGGTGCCTTTAAAACCAGCCGGGTCTCCATCTCCTCTTGTGCCAGAGGTAGCAAGAAGTGTTGAACTACTCAAACGCGCTCCTACATAGAAAGAGCTTAGAATGTGGCAGGCAAGCTTAGTAAATTTTAGCTGCAATTATTGTTAATGCCACTTTTCTGGTAAGGAAAATTCAGGTTTGTTTGCAGTTAACCGGGCATTTTGGCCACAACCCCCATGTCTTTTGCGCTTAGGAGTGGTAGACGCAAACCCGACCAGAAATCAGTGTGTTAGATCAGAACACCTGACGTGTCAGGAGGTAACTTAAACTTGTTGAGTGGCCTTCCTCACTTAAGACGTTGTGGGATATTAGTGAGAACGCCTATTAAGAAGCTCAGTAGTCCCCAGCAGCCAAAACCGATGGCAGAAAATGTGTGTACTTCTTGCAGGAAAGGCTCACTCAGCAAATCTTCATTCATTTTCCTTATAATTTGAACTAGTTTAGTTAGCTGGTTTCCCAGGCTGAAACTAGAAGCAGCAAATGAGGAGAAGGGCTGGATAGGCAACCGGAGTGTAGGCAGTGAACACCGACAACCTGATAAAGAAGAAATTTAAAACTATGCATATGTTGTTAAAAAAAATTTTTTTTTTGAATCACTGTATATCCATCAAGGGTGCTTTTGAGGAAGGGGCATATACCTCTCCACTGAATCCTAGTGATTGACGTTCGTAATGAATACTGGAACTAATAATTGATTTCCAAAGTGATGGCACCAAAATGTGGAGTGAAGATTAAGTTGAACAGTAGGTTTAGGAGGGTTCAGGGGCGTAAATACTTTTTAGGAAAAATCTTTCAAAAATAAGTTTTGGTGCTTAAAGGGTGAAGTTCCCATTATTGATGTTTAGAAAATTTATTTATGAGAAATACCCCTATCCTAGTCTTGCTGGATCAATGAGATGATTTTATATTTGGTATGTATTTGAATGTATTTGTGTCAGATTTTGTCTCCTGCATGTATGATCCTAAGAGGCAGACGACTCATTATAGTACAAAAGGTGTAATTTGGATATAAAATATTGGCCTCACAGTATTTTGTAAAGTTTGTGTAGTGTTGTGGACCTTGTGGATGTGTTTCCCTCCAGAATGTCTTATTCTCATACAGGTGTGTCTTACAGAGAAAACAACTAATACTTACAGTCATGATGTTTTTGTAGAAGCTGTTCTGATGTATAGTATATATTTTTGCTATATTTTCCTATCACTGTGAATATATTGAATAACTTTATCATAACAGCATTTACAGGTATGTTTGTGTGAGAAGTAAGTGAGGTGTTAAACTTGTAGACTCTTTTTGGTTTAGTAGGAAATTGTTTTGAATCCATCTTTCCCCCAGATGGAAAAGGAGTGCCCGTCTGTCGTGGTTTATGAAGCTTCTGGGCCCCACCCCTGCCCAGCTCTCAGACCTCATCACTATATTCCCCCTCATATTGAACCTTCTTTCAGTTATTTGATTTTGAACCTTGCCTCTAGGCTTTCTGCATAGGCTATTTCCTTTGCCTGGTCCCCACTTCCTCTCCCAGGGCCACTTTCCTGGCTAAATCTTACTCTTCCTTTGGGAACCTCAGTTAGGTACCTCCTGCTGCATGTAATTATAGGATCCTGTGTGGCCTAGAAATTAGCTTGTAAAGCATGTTGTTGAAATCACTTATTTCTTGGGTTCCTCGGCTGTATTTTAACCCTGGGAATTCAGGCCGTGTATCTGCTTTATTCACCTAGAATGTACCTGTACATCAGAAGGGCTCCGTGAACATTTGCTGAGGAGAGGCAGTGGAAAGACTGATTAATCAATCAGCAATGGTATAAATTGTGGTGGTTACTGTGACCACAAATCTAAACTAAGGACAGTCCTGGTGGACACTGTATTGGTTCAGAGAATGCGATGTGATCGTACCAGGTATGAGTTCCTCTCACATGCAAATCCTAATTCTTTTTTCTTGGTTTGGATAAGAAACTTTGAAATTCTCTTAGAGGCCAATCATAACTGTGTGAATCATAATTCATCTTCGTGAACCAATCCATATTTTGAATTTGTATCTGCCATATTACAAGTGTTCGTATGTAAATTTTTTCCTATAAGCCTTCATAAAATGCCTTTTATGTTTCTGTACCAGTTTCTAAAAGATTTTATATGTAGAATCTTGAGGGCCAAAGGCTTAAGATTTAGGAATACTTTATTGGGCTCTGTTGTGTGCATAATGCTGATGGCTCAGTCCCCACAGTGCTTGTTCATTTACTGACCCATATTAAATTGCTTCCCTTAAACAAGAGCAGGAATCTTAGATGAGAAAAAGTTTTGTATACTTCTTTTTCTTTTAATCATTTTTTATTTTAAAGAAGGAGTTTTTTTCCCGTGAATTAATAACTGCTGTTAATTTCAGAAAAGTAGGAATGCTTATCAACTGATTCTGTATGTACGTTCTCTTCAGTTTGCTGGTTGGGTCAGGATCATTAGTTCTGATTATATTCAAGGCACTTTGGTCATATCTAACAGAACTAGAACTAGACTAGCTCATGAAAAAAAGGACATTGGTGTGTGGAGGAGGGAAAGGAGTAATATTTTATCACTAGTATTTTAGAGAATTTAAAGCAATAATAAAATCATCTAAAAGTCTGTCTGCTTTTTTATTGTCACCATGATTCTGTACCGACAGTTCACCCCCTTTTGTCTGTACCCACCTTCGATCTCTCCTACCACCTGGCCCTTGTTAGACCACTGAAAAAAAGTGATTTGTTATAAGGCTACAAAACCCAAAAGCAGGGAGGGTGGCTTGGTATCCCAAGAGACTGCTGAATGGAATTGGAAAACTAGCAGGAATCCAACCAAGCAGCGCTTCTCAGTTTTTCTCCCTTAGGCTATGTTCATCTCTGCACACAAACTTTATCTTTCTCTGTTCCACAGCTCCCAGTTTCACCTGTCAGTTCCAACCCACTTGAGCTAGCATCTTTATCTTAATCCCAAATTCCAGGGTTAGAGAATCTGATTGGCCCACCATGGAGTCAGGGGTCCACTAGTCAGCTATGGCCAGGGCAGTGTTATGTAGGATAGTCATAACTATTGAGGCCCATACCTCAGCAGTGGGGGAAGTTCTCAGAGAAGATGAATGGATTGGGCAGCTGTGGCAAAAGCATAAATACATATATCTATACATGTGCATATATGTAGATATATATACATGTACACATATGAATTTTAACATTATTGAATAATAACTTGCCTATGGTTAAAAAAACCCAGCATGATAGTATTAAATGAAGAGTAGAAGTATGCTGCTCTTCTCCCACTGAGGTCACCAGTTTTAACTGTTTCCGATTATAGTTCTTTTTTCTTCATTGAGATATAACATAAAATTCACTGTTTTAAAATGTACAGTTCATTGGGTTTTAATATGTTCACTATGAGTGCAATTATCACCACATTATTTCCATCACCCCAGAAAGAAGCCCCATATCTGTTAGCAGCCACTCCCAGTTGCCCCCTCCTCCCTTCTCTTGCAACCACTAATTTACTTCTGTCTATGGTTTACCTAATCTGGACATTTCATATAAATGGGCACATATAACTTGTGGCTTTTTGTGTCTGGTTTCTTTAACTTAGCATAATGTTATCGAGGTTCATCTATGTTGTAGCATGTATCAGGACTGTATTCCTTTTTATGACCAAAAATAATATTCCATAGTATGGATATACCATATTTTGTTTATTCATTTATCCATAGGTGAACACTTGGCTATTGTGAATAGTGCTGCTATAAACATTCATGTACAAGTTTTTGTGTGAATATATGTTTTCAGTTCTCTTGGTAATATGTCTCAGAGTCGGATTGCTGGGCCATCTGGTAATTATATGCTGGAACTTTTTCCCAAAGTGTGTGCACCATCGTACACTTCCACCAGCAATGTATGAGGGTCCCAATTTCTCCAGTCCACTTCAACACTTGTTATGATCTATTGTTTTATTAGTAATAGACATCCTAATGGGGGTGAACTGGTATCTCATTGTGATTTTGATTTATATTACTGTAATGATAATAGTATAATAGTGTCTTTTCATATACATATAGACCATTTATATATCTCATTTGGAGAAATGTCTCTTCAAGTTCTTTGCAGGTTTTTGTTGATATTTTTATTTTTTTTGGCCACGCCACGCAGCTTGCAGGATCTTAGTTTCCCGACCAGGGATTGAGCCTGCGCCCTCTGCAGTGAAAGTGCAGAGTCCTAACCACTGGACTGCCAGGGAATTCCCCTTTGCAGATTTTAAATTGGGGTTTTGTCTTTTACTGTTGAGTTATAAGAGTTCTTTATATATTCTGAATATTAGACCCTTATCAGATATATGATTTGGAAATATTTTCTACCATTCTATAAATTGTCTTTTCACTTTCTTGATAGTGTCTTCTGATGCAAATTTTTAATTTTGATGATGTCCAATTTATCTCTTTTTCCTTTAGTTGCTTATGCGTTTGGTGTCATATTTAGGAAACCATTGTCTTATGCAAGGTCACAAAGATTAACACCTATGTTCTTTCTAAGAATTTTTAAGTTTTAGCTCCTTACATTGAGGTCTTGGATCCATTTTGAATTAATTTTTGTATATGGTATGAGGTAGGGATCCGAATTCATTCTCTAGCATGTGGATATCTAGTTGTCCCAGCACGTTGTGTGTGTGTTTGTGTTTTAACATTTACCAGTTTATTTTGAAGGATATCAAAAAGGATGCAGATGAAGAGGTACATAGGGCAAGGTGTGGAAGGGTCCCTTGTGGAAGAGTTTCTGTCTCCATGGAACTAGGGTGCGCTACCCTTTCAGTATGTGGTTGTGTCCACCAGTCTGGAAGCCCCACAGCACTGTTTGTTGAAAAAACTATTCTTCCCCCACTGAATGGGTTTGGCAACTTTGTTTAAAAAATGTGTATGTGTGTGTATCAATTGACCATAGATGTATAGCTTTATTTCTGAACTCTCAATTTCATTCCGTTGATCTATATGTTTACCCTTCTGCCAGTACTATGTTGTCTTGATTACTGTAGGTTTGTAGTAAGTTGTTTTTATTTTTTTTTTGTGCAGAATAATTCTTTATTTTATTTTACTTTAATTTTTGGCTGTGTTGGGTCTTCGTTTACTTTGCAAGGGCTTTCTCCAGTTGCGGCAAGCGGGGGCCACTCTTCATCGCGGTGCGCCGGCCTCTTCACTGTCGCGGCCTCTCGTTGTGGAGCACAGGCTCCAGATGCGCAGGCTCAGTAGTTGTGGCTCATGGGCCTGGTTGCTCCGCGGCATGTGGGATCTTCCCAGACCAGGGCTCGAACCCGTGTCCCCTGCATTGGCAGGCAGATTCTCAACCACTGCGCCACCAGGGAAGCCCTGTAGTAAGTTTTTTTTTTTTTTTTGTAGTAAGTTTTGAAGTGATATGTGAGTCCTCCAAATTTGTTCCTTTTTTTTTTTTTTTTTAAGATTGTTTTGGCTCTTCAGAATCCCTTGTATTTCCATATGAATTTAGGATCAGTCTGTCATTGCTGCAAAAAAAGGCACTTGGCATTTTGATAGGGATTGCATTGAATGTGTAGTGCGTTTAGTTCTTTTGGTAATAGAGAATAGTAAAGATTACAAATTCTATGGGATAGGGAGGGTGGGAGGGAGACGCAAGAGGGAGGAGATATGGGGATATATTTATATGTATAGCTGATTCACTTTGTTATAAAGCAGAAACTAACACACCATTGTAAAGCAATTATACTCTAATAAAGATGTTAAAACAAAAAACAAAACAAAAAAGATTACAGATTCTAGAGCCAGACTGCTTCTTAACTACAGGGCCATACCCAGGATATTTGTCTATAATCATTTTTTAATATATCCCTTCTTTATACTACAGAATTATTTTCAGTAATAATCATGAAATAAAGCTATATGCAGTGCTTAAGGTAATTACATATTTTCAAAATAAATCTAGACATTGCTTCTATCAACTTCTCCCTGCCCATTTTAGAACTTTTTTTGTTGAGTTCTGTTATGTTGATGTTGTTTCATGTTGGTATAGGTACCACATTTTAGATTTGAATAAGTTTGTATTAATTGTATAATTAATGAATTCTTTGTATTAAGAATAACTTAGTAAGTTTCAGCAGACAAAACTCAACTGTTTACTTGGTAGTGTTTATACCAACCTAATAGTTTGAATTTTGGTCTTTTAGTTATAGTTTGATATAATATTTTATATAAAGAATTGTCCGATGACTAATAAGTGAATTTTGATAAAACTGAAACATCTGCAAAAGACACAAATTAGAGAGATACCAAATCTTTCCACTGATGTTACTAACATATTTTCATAATTCATTCTTTAGCTTTAAAACAAATAGCCATTTAAGAAGAATACATTTCAATTTTAAGATATGATTCAGATTCAGTAAAATTTTCATGTATGAGTAAAATTTGCACCTACTGCACCTCTCACTTCTCACTGTTTCACTGATTTATTAAACACAAATAACAATTCCAACAAGTTGTCCCATGGAAGATAGAATTGAAGTAACTCAAGTTCTCCTTCTTCATCTTTACAATCACTGGGTTATTGTTTGTTTATTTAAAATCTTTTGTATACATGTAGGACTCTAGAGTACCACAGGGCTTGGGGGATACTAACTGCTCTAACCAAATTTGGACTGTTGTGTACCACTGAGAAATTTACTATCCAGACATATTCATGTAGCTGTGTCTGTTGGGAGCCAAGTGTGTAACTGAGGATTCTTCAAATTAACTATTATGTAGAATGCAATATTCATGAAAGGTTAAGTAGTAAAAATTTGCTAATTTGATACTACCACATATATTACTAAAACTCAGCAGTAGTTTTAGTTTATTTCGCACAATTGTTTGGGATTAATACCAACAAAAGCTTTTCCAAGGAAGAATATTTTATAACTGACATTGTTTAGAATTGCCAATTCAGAGTGATGGTAGAAGCAGAATGAATTTTTGTTGGTTTTATTATTTTTAAATTCTCTGCAGGAAATGTATCTCTTATTGCTAGCACTTAGGGTAGACTACTCCTACCACTTCTGTAGTAGGTCACTGCTTGGCCCTTCTTACTTCCTAACTTTGAGTGTAAACATGTCAAATTAATTAACCTTTCTTTACCTCAATTTTATCATCTGTAAAATGGGACTGATAAGAGAATCCAGTTTTTAAGCCTGTTAAAAGGATTAAATGAGATAATGCATATAAAGTGCTTAGAATAGTGCCTGGCATAGTCTTTTAAGCGTTCACTAAACATTAGCTACTATACTTTGGTAAAATTTATAATTTACAACCATTATTCTAAACAATATATATTTTACTTCCATTTGAGTCTCAATGTGTACTTTTCCCCCCATCCTCGTTTTTGAAGACTTCTTTAGAGCTGTTTTAAGTTCACCACAAAATTGAGCAGAAGACATAGAGATTTCCCAAATACCTCCTGCCCCACACATGCATAGTCTCCCCTCTGTTATCAACATCTACTACCAGGGTGGTGCATTTGTTATAATTGGTGAACTTACACTGACACATCATTATCACCCAAAGTCCGTAGTTTACATTATGGTTCATTCTTGGTGGTGTATATTCTGTCGCTTTGGACAAATGTATAATAATATGTACATACATACATTCATCATAGCAGCATACAGGATAGTTTCTGTGCCCTAAAAATCCTCTGTGCTCTGCCTGTTAATCCTCCTCTCCCCTCTAACCCCTGGCAACCACTGATCTGTTTTTTACTGTCTCCATAGTTTTTTTTGCCTTTTCCAGAATGTTATATAGTTGGAATCATATAGTATGTAGCTTTTTCAGATCGACTCCATTCACTTGTGATATGCATTTAAGTTTCCTCCATGTGTTTTCCTAGCTTGATAAGTGCATTTCTTTTTGGCACTACATTCCATTGTCTGGGTATACCACAATTTACTTATCCATTCACCTAGTGGAGGACATCTTAGTTGCGTCTAAGTTTTGGCAGTTACAAATAAAAACTGCTATAAACATTTGTGTATAGGGTTTTCGTGGACATAAGTTTTCAACTCCTTTGGGTAAGTACCACGGAGTGCCATTGGTATGGGTAGAGTATGTTTAGTTTTATATGAAACTGCCAAACTGTCTTCCAGAGTTGCTGTACTATTTTGCATTCCCTCCAGCAATGAATGAGAGTTCCTCTTGTTCCACATCCTCTCCAGCATTTGTTAGTATTCTGGATTTTGTAGTGTAGAGGTAGCTCATTGTTGCTTTAATTTGCAATGTGGTGCATCTTTTGCCACCTGTATGTATTCTTTTTTTAAAAATATCTTTATTGGAGTATAATTGCTTGACAATGGTGTGTTAGTTTCTGCTTTATAACAGGGTGAATCAGCTATACATATCTCCTATACATATCTCCTCCCTCTTGCGTCTCCCTCCCACCCTCCCTATTCCACCCCTCTAGGTGGTCACAATGTATATATTCTTTTGTGAGGTGTCTGTTCAGGTCTTTGGCACATTTTTTAATTGGGTTGTTCATTTTCTTATTGAGTTTTAAGGGTTCTTTGTCCTCCAACTTTGTTCTTCACTATTGCTGGCCATTCTGGGTCTCTTGCCTCTCTCTAACTTTAGATTCAGTTTGTCAGTATGCACAAAATAACCTGTTGGAATTTGATTGGAATTGCGTTGAATGTATAGATCAAGTTGGGAAAAAGCAACATCTTGAAAATATTGTCTTCCTCCCCATGAACATGGACTGTCTCTCCATTTATTGAGTTCTTCTTTGATTTCTTTTGAGTTTTGTAGCTTTCCTTCTCTAGATCTTATACATATTTTGTTAGATTTATACCCAAAAACTTAATTTTGGGGAATGCTACTACAAATGACACTATGTTTTTAATTTCAAATTCTACTTGTTCACTGGGAGTACATAGGAAAAGTGATTGACTTTTGTATGTTAGCCTTGCATTCTGTAACCTTGTTTTAATAGCTTATTAGTGCCAGGAGGGTTTTTTTGGTTGATTCTTTTGGGTATTCTATGTGGAAAACCATGTCATCTGCAAACAGAGTTTTATTATTTTCTTTTCCTATCCATATACCTTTATTTCCCTTCCTTGTCTTACTGCATTAGCTAGGACTCCAGTACCATGTTGAAAAGGAGTGGTGAGAGAGGGGGCATCCTTACCTTGTTCCTGTTCTTAGTGAAAAAGCTTCTGGTTTCTCACTTATACTATTTTTAATTCTTCTGTTGCTTTCCTTTTAGATTTACAGGCATATTCTTTTTTCCTCCAACAATTTTAGATACTAATTCAAGGCTTTCACTGAGGAAATTAGTGTCTCTTTACTGCCCTCCATTGCTTCTACCAAATTTGTGTCAGTCATTGTATATTACCAAAGTTTATAATATTTATATTCTATCTGTGACTATAATTTGTGCTTCGTCTGATCATGTTAGAAAGGTTAAAAATCAGAGTAAATGAACTACTGAATATAACCAAAAAGAAATACATGGATATAGAGAGCAAACTAGTGGTTACCAGTGGGGAAGAGGAAGGAAGGAGTGGCAAGATAGGGGTAGGAGATTAAGAGGTACAAACTGCCATGTATAAACTATCTTGTCATTAAATTATTTTGGTTTAAGAATAGTCTTTTAAGAGCAAGGTAAAATCATTTCTCTTAAACCCCAAGGTTTAATATCAAGCCATAATTTACAGTTTTTCATAATAAAATAGGTCTTGGACTTCATCAAGTGCTTGGTTCTGTATCCCCCGAGAAGGTCATTTTTTTTTCTTTAATCTTTTAGTGTGGCAGATTACACTGATAGATTTTCTAATAACAAACTGTTTTGCATTATTGGGATAAAAGTACTGCTTGAACATGATTTTTTTAATATATATTCCATTGGATTCAGAAGTTAATAGTTTATATAGGAGTTTTGCTTCTTTATCTTTTGTGAAGTTGTCCTGAAACTTTGCAGAATTTTCTGGACTTGGGACTTCATGGGATTGGGAGGAAGGATTAGCTACTGTTTCTTTTGTTTCTCTCATTGATATTGGACCTACAATTTTTTTTGACCAAATTGTGATAAAAATAAGAACTCAGTCTTCTAATCTTGTGCCAATTTTGGCAACTTATATTTTTTCAGAAATTTATCCATTTTATCTGAATTTTCAAAATTATTAGTTCATACTTCATGATATTATATATAGTTTTTAGTATTTATCTATAGCATTTCTTCTTTTAAAGTTTTGTTACTTTTTCCTTATAGTGTTGTGTCTTATTTGTATCCTGTTGTTTTTATTTATTTGTATATTTTATTCTTTCTTTCTTTTTATCTTTTTCTCCTGTACAGGCGTGCCAGAAAATTTGTCTGTCTTAATATTAATCATTTGTATTGGTGTTTTTGTTCTCCATTCCATTGATGTCTGCCCTTAGCTTTATTTCCTTTCTTACTTTTTGGTTTGTTTTATTGCTCTTTTTTTTTTAATTAAAAATTTTTTTCTTTTAAATTAATTTATTTTTTGGCTGCATTGGGTCTTTGTTGCTGCGTGGGGGCTTTCTCTAGTTGCGGCGAGCAGGGGCTGCTCTTTGTTGCGGTGCACGGGTTTCTCATTGCGGTGGCTTCTCTTGTTGTGGAGCGCGGGCTCTAGGCGCGTGGGCTTCAGTAGTTGTGGCACGTGGGCTCAGTAGTTGTGGCTCACGGGCTCTAGAGCGCAGACTCAGTAGTTGTGGCGCACGGGCTTAGTTGCTCCGCAGCATGTTGGATCTTCCCGGACCAGGGCTCAAACCCGTGTCCTCTGAATTGGCAGGCGGATTCTTAACCACTGCGCCACCAGGGAAGTCCCTATTGCTCTTTTTTTAGCTTCTTAACTTGAATGCTAATAAACTCATCTATTTCCATTCTCTCTTGGTATTTGATAAATGTGTTAAAATCTGTAACTTTCTTCCTGAACACCACTTTAGTAGCCCACAGATATTAACCTGTACAGGTTTCTTTGTCATCCAAGAGTATTTGATAATTATCACTCCATATTCCTTTCTAAACTAAGGATTTTTTAATAGTATAAGTTTATTTGTTTTTTCTTAAATCATCAAGGACATGAGGATGCAGTTGTTTTAAGCTTTCCTTTTGTTATTGAGTTCTTACCTTGTCACATTTTGGTCAGAAAACATTGTATGTTTCATATCTATTGAGGTTTCCTTTGTGGCTAGTACATAGAACTTTTTGTGAATGTCCTGTGTACTTAAAAAATACACTCTCTGTTTGGATATTTATATATTTATTAGAGAACTTATCTTATTCATTTTGCTATATTATTTGTTTTTGTGTTTTGTGCTTAATTTATGTTTCTGAGAGAGCTGTGGAAAAGTCTAATTGTGATTGCTGTTTTATTTTTTTTCTCTTTAGTTTTGAAAGTTGTTGCTTTATGTATTTTGGAGGCTATGTCCGGTATATATGTATCTTATTTTCTTAAGCAGTAGTGTGTTAAAATTTAATTTATTTATATTTGTATTATTGCATTTTTTCCCCACTGAAGAGAATTTTGACATCATTTTCACTAAGTTCTCCTGGCATTTTATTCACATCATTTTTTTTACTCCGGACTGTTATCTTTTCGTGGATGTTCTTTAATGAGCCTGTTGAATCACTCCTTTAATTTGTGTCAGTTGCTTTTTAGGTTTGTTGCTTAGTTTTCATACTGGGATTTTTTTTTGTCCATTGCATTCATGAATTCTGTTGTTTCTTGGATCCTGTGTCTACCTCTTTATTGGAGTCTTTTAAAATTTTAAATTCTTTTTAGGAAAGGTTGTGTGAGAAGAAGAATAAGAGGCGCATTACATAATGATAAAATAGTCAGTTCACCAAGAAGACCTAAATGTAAATACACCTAGCAAGAGTTTCAAAATACAAGCCGAAACTGACAGAACTAAAAAGGAGAAATAGACAAGTCTGCAATTATAGTCGGACATGCTACTACTCTTCTCAGAACTGTACCAGAACTAGTGGAGAGAAAAGCAGCAAGGATATAGAACACCATCAGTCAAATAGATCTCACTATTGTAGAACCCTCTACTTAACAACAGCAGAATACACATTCTTTTCAAGTGCACATGGAACATTCATTCACCAAGGTAAACCACATCCTAAGTCATAAAACAAATATTTAACAAACCTAAGAGAATTGGAATCATCAAAGTATGTTCTCTGACCATAATGTAATTAGAATAGAAATCAGTAACAGATAACAAGAAATTCAGACTTGTGAAAATAACATTCTGAACAATTTGTGGATCAAAAAGAAGTCACAAGGGAAATTTAAAAATATTTTAAACTAAAGGAAAATGACAACACAACATATCAAAATTTGTGAGATAAGCCAAAGATGTACTGAGAGACTTCAAGGGCATTTATTAGAAGAGAAGAAAGGTCTCAAACCAATAATTTAAGCTTATACTTTATGAAACTAGAAAAGAGGAGCAAAATAAACCCAAATCATACAGAACAAAGGAAATAATATAGAGCAGAAATGAATGAAGTTGAAAACAGCATATCAATGAAACCCAAAGCTAGTTGGGTGTTCTGTTTTTTTACCCAAAAAGATCAATAAAATTCATATGCATCTTCAGACTGGCAAAGAAAAAAGAAAGGAAGACAAAGATTACTGACATCAGGAACAAAATGGGAGATACTGTTAGAGACATGTGAAAGAATAATACAGAC
This sequence comes from Phocoena sinus, assembly GCF_008692025.1. Taxonomy (NCBI): domain Eukaryota; kingdom Metazoa; phylum Chordata; class Mammalia; order Artiodactyla; family Phocoenidae; genus Phocoena; species Phocoena sinus. Next base: position 73,926,352 of record NC_045778.1, on the reverse strand, counting down.
ACGAAAAGAATCATGCAGACAGCTCTATGGGCATAAATTGAACGACTTGGATGAAATCGACCAACTCCTTAAAAAACACCCTATTTATTTCCTATTTCTTTTGTAACAAACTACCACAAATTTAGTTGCTTAAAACAACATAAATTATTTTTTTACTACAGTAGAGTTGATTTACAATGTTGTGTTAATTTCTGCTGTATAGCAAAGTGATTCAGATATATATATATATATACACACACACACATTCTTTTTTATATTCTTTTCCATTATGATTTACACAAGATATTGAATATAGTTCCCTGTGCTATACAGTGGGACCTTGTTGTTTATCCATTCTATGTATACTATTTCGCATCTGCTAATCCCAAACTCCCAATCCATCCCGCCTCCACCCGCCTCCACCTTGGCAACCACAAGTCTGTTCTCTATGAGTCTATTTCTGTTTTGTAGGTAAGTTCATTTGTGTCATATTTTAGATTCCACATATAAGTGATGTCATATGGTAGTTGTCTTTTTCTGTCTTACTTCACTTAGTAGGATAATCTCTAGGTCCATCCATGTTGCTGCAAATGGCATTACTTCATTCTTTTTTATAGTCAAGTAGTTTTCATTGTATATATGTTCCACATCTTCTTTATACATTCATCTGTCGATGGACTTTTAGGTTGATTCCATTTCTTGGCTATTGTGAATAGTGCTGCTGTGAATATAGGGGTTCATGTATCTTTTTGAATTATAGTTTTGTCCATATATATGCCCAGGACTGGGGTTGCTGGATCATATGGTAACTCTATTTTTAGTTTTTTGAGGAACCTCCATACTGTTTTCCATAGTGGCTGCATCAACTTTCATTCTCACCAGCAGTGTGGGAGGGTTCCCTTTTCTCTCTCCTCCCTCTCCAGCATTTGTTACATAAATTTATTATCTTACACTTCTGGAGGTCAGAAGTCTGATTTGGGTCTCACTGGGATAAGATCAAGTTGTCAGCAGGACTGCATTCCTTTCTGGAGGCTCTAGGGGAGAATCTACTTCCTTGTCTTTTTTCCAGCTTCTAGAGTTTGCCAACATTTCTTGGGTTGTGGCCCCCCCTCCATCTTCAAAGCCAGCAACAGCTGGTCAAGTTTTTCTCACATCTTCTTACTCAGACTTCCTCTTCTGCCTCCTACCACTTTTAAGGACCCTTGTAATTACCTTGGATCCCCCCAGATAATCTCCCTGTTTTAAGGTCAGCTCCGCCTAAATTCCCTTTTGCCATGTAACAGTATATTCACAGGTTCTGGGGATTAGAATGTGGACATCTTTGCGGGGGTGTGTGTGTGCATTATTCTGTCTACCACAGCCACCTACTATCCAGACTCACTCAAGATAAAATGGAGTTCCCTCCTCTCAGGTCCACTCTCCCTCCATTGCCCACCTGGAACCTCAGTTTTACTTTTTGTCTCTATGCATTTGCTTATTCTAGGTACTTCATATAAGTGGATACAGTATTTGTCTTTTTTGTCTGTATTATTTCACTTAGCATGTTTTTAAGGCACATTCTTGTTGCCGTCATTGTCTTTTGACAAATATACAAAAGCCAATTCAATAGAAAAATAAGATTATTTTCAATGAAGATATTGGAACAATTAGACATTTAAATGCAGAAATATTACTTGCAACCTAAATCTCATGCCTTATAGAAAGACAAACTCAAAATGGGTCATAGATCTAAGTGTTTAAACTGTTAAACTTTTAGAAATAAAGAGAAGATCTTCATGACCCAGGGTTTGGCTATGAGTTCTTAGACATAATTCCAAAGATACAATGCATAAAAACAAAAATTTGATAAATTGGACCTCATCAAAATTATAAACTTTGTTTTGCAAAAACATTGTTAGGCAAATGAAAGGCTGAGAGAATATACCTGAAAATCATATATCAGATAAAGGACATATCTAGAATATATAAGGAAAATGTAATGATTATTAAGCCAGTTTAAAAAGGGGCAAAAGATTTAAGTAGATTTGAATGGACACTTCACCAGAGAGGATATAAGGATGGCAAATAACCACATGAAAAGAATTCAGTATCATTAGTCACTAGGGAAATGCAAATTTAAAGCATAATGGGATATCACAACTACTGGTAGAGCTAAAAAAAATTTTTTTTTTTTTTTTGCGGTACACGGGCCTCTCACTGTTGTGGCCTCTCCCGTCGCAGACGCGCAGGCTCAGCAGCCATGGCTCACGGGCCCAGCCGCTTCGTGGCATGTGGGATCTTCCCGGACCAGGGCATGAACCCGTGTCCCCTACATCGGCAGGCGGACTCTCAACCACTGTGCCACCAGGGAAGCCCTAGAACTAAAATTTAAAAAAAATTTTGACAATACCAGGTAGTGGTAAGAATGCAAACAGCTGAATCTCTTATACGTTGCTGGTGAAAATGCAAAATGGTACAGCCACTCTGGGAAATAGGCAGAATCTTAAAATGTTAGTCGTATATAATATATATATATATATATATATATATATGTATGTGTATATACATGCACACACACACATATATATATATATCTAGCTGTCGCATTCTTAGGTTTTTTCCCCTAGAGAAATGAAAGCTTATGTTCACACAAAAACTTGCATACAAGTGTTTATAATGGTTTTATTTATAGTCATCAAAAGTTGGAGACAATCTAAATGTCCTTCAACAGGTGAATGGAGAAACAAATTGTAGTTCGGCTGAACAGTGGAATATTACTCAGCAATAAAAAAGAAATGAACTATTGATACACTTATGTGTTGGGGGTTCCAAAACCAACCGTATGTTTGGAGATTCACTAAAATGACATATATGACTCAGTATGTAGTTGTACTCCTGGCTAAGATTTATTAAAGCAGCATGGTAAGGATACACAGCCAGATCACAAGGGGAAAAGACAGATGGAGTCTCTTGGAATTTATGCATAGGTTTCCTTATGCTCTCTCCCATGGGAGAGTTCATAGCTTGGAAGACTCGATATTGTTAAGATGTCAGTTCTCCTCAAATCTATACTATGCAATATAAACCTAATCAAAATTTCAGCAGACTTTATATAAAAGTCGACAAGTTGTTCCTCAAAATTATTTAGAAAACTTGAGGATCTAGAATAATCAAGACAGACTTGAAGACAAAGATGAAGAACATAACTACCTGATTTTAAGACTATCAAGCTATAGTGATTAAAACAATATGGTATTGGCATAAGGATAGACAACTAGATCAGTGTAACATAACAGAAAGTCTAGAAATACATTAATGTAAATACAATGAATTGAGTTTGACAGTGCCAAAGCAATTTATTTATTGATTTATTTTTTAAAAATCTATCATTTATTGCTGCTGAGGACCAACCAGGAGACTTTCCCCCAGTCACAACATCTATTTCTCATCACTGATGGACTTGGAACTATGATAGTTTGCTAATTATATAGCAGGAAAGATTGGCAGTGTATGAGTGAAGTTCCTGTCTTTGACCATGGGTTTAGTGAGTGCATATGTTTAGTGAGTGGTTATTTTTTGCATATTTTCTCTTTGGTAGATGTGTGACAGTTAATTGTTACTCTGTTTGCCAAAGCAGTTTACTGCTAGAAAGTTGTTTCATTAAATAATGCTGGTACAAATGGATATCTTTTTGGAAAAAAATGAGCCTTGATGTCTATGTCACACTATAATCAAAAACATTAATTTGATATGGATTACAGACTTAAATGTGAAAAGTGAAAAACAGGAGAATATCTTTATGACCTTGGGGTCAGTAAACATAAAAGAAAAAATTGAAAAGTTGGACTTCGTCAAAATTGAAAACTTCCCATCAAAAGACACCATTAAGAATGTCAAAAAGCAAGCTACAGATTAGGAGAAAATACTTGCCCTACATATATCTGACAAAAGACTTGCATCCAGAATACACAAAATTTGTACAAATCATTGATGCCACAACAAAATCTTTTTTTTTTTTTTGGGCCGTACTGCGTGGATTGTGGGATTTTAGTTCCCCAACCAGGGAGTGAACCCTGGCCATTGGCAGTGAGAGCGTGGGGTCCCAACCACTGGACTGCCAGGGAATTCCCAACAAAATCATTTTTTTAAAAGATGGGCAAAATTAATAAGCAGGCACCTCACAAAAGGATTTATTGGAATGGTCAATAAACATGAAAAGGTGTACATCACTAGTCCTTAGGGAAATGCATATTCAAACCCCAGTGAAATATTACTGCATACCCAGCACAATGACTAGGATTAAAAAGATTGATAAGACCAGGTGTTGGTGAGGTTATATAGAACCCTCATATGCTGTTGGTGAGAACGTGAAAGTGTATATATTTTTTGTTCCTCAGTTCCCCTGACCACTTAAACTAGGGCAGGATTGAGTGCAGTGGTGCCCACATTCAGATGGCCAGGAATTCATGGGAAATATAATAGAGTGATATGTGTGTGCTCAGCAGGTCTCTTGGTTGCAAATGGCCCAACTCGATTCTGCTTAAACCAGAGAAGATGAATGCGTTGTCTCAGGTAACAGTTCCTGAGAGGGTTAACGTCAGGCTGAATTACAGCCAAATACTTCACACTGTGTCTACAGAAATCAGCCTTTTTACTCCACCTTCCTCTGGGATGGCTTAGTTTTCAGACAGACCTTGGTCACTGTGGCCACATGCAGCTGCGGGATTATAACCTATAATGTTGAACCCAGCTACTAAGCCTTATTCCCAGGATTGTCCTTGATTGATGCATCCCTAAACTGATCATCAGAACCACTGTGAGGTCTAGGTCAGGTCCACCCTTGGGCTGGGAGTAACGGTGCTGTGGTTCCTCCCTCAGAAAGAGGCACTGTCACTAGAAAAAGGGGAAATGGATGCTAGTCTTGCAAAACAACCTATTTTCTCTACATTGTACTTATTTAATGTTTATTTCTCTAACTCCGATAGCTATGTCCCAGGCCCTTGCTAGACCCTGGAAATGTAAAGGTGAATTGTTTGTGAATAGAGAGCAGATCTGTAGCCTGGCATTGAAAACTCTGTGATGTGTTTGACCTCATCTTCCTTTTGTTCAGTAGCTTTATTCTTTTCCAGGCACTTTGTGCTCCATGTATTTGAATTTCTGGTAGTGTCCATCCTTGTCCTTGGTTTACCATTACTCTTTCTTGCCCCAGAGTGCTCTATGTCTGGAATATGCCCATCTGTCATACCTCAACATGTTTCAGTTCTGCCCTTCTTCCCAGGCCTGGCTCAAACACCTCTTTCAGAAGCCCTCACTGAGATTTTTTTGACCTACGCTAGTTTCTCTTTGCTTTTGCCTGTTATTCTATCCATAGCTTATCTTATCTTTAAGTTCCTTCAATTCTAAATATCCAGATAGCACCTGGCAGAGTGCTGGGCACACAGTAGGCTTAATAAATAATGGATAGTTATTGTACTCTTTTTTTTTTTTAAAGATGTTGGGGGTAGGAGTTTATTAATTTATTTATTTTTACTGTGTTGAGTCTTCGTTTCTATGCGAGGGCTTTCTCTAGTTGTGGCAAGCGGGGGCCACTCTTCATCGCGGTGCGTGGGTCTGTCACTATCGCGGCCTTTCTTGTTGCGGAGCACAAGCTCCAGACGCGCAGGCTCAGTAGTTGTGGCTCATGGGCCTAGTTGCTCCGCAGCATGTGGGATCCTCCCAGACCAGGGCTCGAACCCGTGTCCCCTGCATTAGCAGGCAGATTCTCAACCACTGTGCCACCAGGGAAGCCCAGTTATTGTACTCTTGATAATTTTGGAATTATCTATTGTAGTCCTTTAATTGTCCAGCAGTACCAGATATTAGTAAGCTGGCCTTTACTTAAGAACATTTTGTATACATGTAAGTTACTTAGAAGTAACTTACTGCTTCCCAATCACTCTTTGATGTAGCTTCATCACCTGTGATGTGGTATATTCAAGTTTCTTACACAAATGCAGTCAGCATAGTGGTGTTCGCAGTCATGGCTGCATGTAGGTCTTTTCTTTAAACATCCATTTGGACTAGAAGCAAAAATACCCATTCTGGTCCCCTTCCCCCACCGTCCAATTCAGTAATCATTTATTGGCATGTGTCTAGTAGAGTAGTGGTTCTCAAGTGTTTGTGTGCATCAGAATCACCTCGAGGGTATTTTAAAACATGAATCGCTAGGCTTCACCTCCAGAGTTTCTGATTCAGTAGGTCTTGGATGGGCTGAAGAATTTGCCTAACAACCACTCAGGTGGTGCTAATACTGCTAGTCTGGGGACCAAGCTTTGAGGACTGGTTTACTAGTAGTAGATTTAACCCTCATTGCACATCAGAATAACTTCCTCGTTTTTCACCTCCACAAGTTCTTTTTAAGAACTGTCCTTTGCTCAGTTAAGTGAAAGCATTTGGAATCTCTGCTGCAGCATGGTATTAGCAGGATTTTATGAGTATTTCTAACAGAATCAGCTCCACAACAAATATAGACAGAATTCCTTTGCGCCACATCTCCATAGCGCCTGTGTGATGAGTATGGTACCTGTGTGATGGTGGAAGTACTGACCAGCTATGGTTAGGTAGTTCTAGTTCATGAAAACATATATTCCTAATTCTGTTGATGATTCACTCTTTGGTCTTGACCAATTCCCATAATTTTTCAAAGTCTGGTTTTCTTTAACATGACATTAAAAACAGCTTTCTCTGATTTTGCAATCATCATTGCAAGAAGCATAAAATGGATGCTGAATCTTGGGAGCAGGGCAAGTTTCATGATAATTGTCTGAGGTATCTCCTGTAGATTGCTTATTAGTTGTAAGGGGAAGAAAGTAACTACAGTGGAGAAATTGGCTGTCACTTTGGGTGATGAAAATTAACGTCATCGATGAGGGGAAGATGGACATCTTGTCTCTAAATGATGTACCTACAAGGGCACAGCATCCTTATGTAGCACTCTGACTGGTAACACGTAACTGCAATCTACTCATAAGGAAACGTCAGACAGACCCAGTGAGGAGATTTCTATTCTTTAATAAAGGGTGTGTATTCTGCAGTGTCAGTGTCATAAGAGATAAAGATTGAGAAACTGTTCCAGAATAAAGGAGATAAAAAAAACACGATAGCTAAAAGCAGTATGTGATTCTAGACTGGGTCCTGTACTGAAGTGGAAAAAGTGCAATAAAGGATAGTGTTGGGTCAAATGACAAGTTGGAATATAGATGGTAGATTAGATAAAATGTATCAATTTTGAATTTCCTGAGATTGATAACAAGTACTGTGGTTATATAAGATAATCTCCTTATTCTTAGGAAACACATTGAACTATTTAAAGGTAAAAATAAATGATGTGTGTAATGTAATCTCAGGTGAGTCAGAAAAATATGTGGGAGAGAGAGAGCAAGCAAATAAAGTAAATGGGGCAAGGTTACAGGTGTTCTTTGTAATTATCATTGTGACATTTTTCACTGTGCCTTTTTGAAAGTTTGAAATTATTCCCAAATAAAAACTTTAAAAAAACCCACACCACCACTCTCTGCTCTTCATTTCAGGGTAATTGTAAAATTTTTTTAAAATCTGTATAAAAATGTTTTCGAAGATCAGTCTGCTTTTCAAATGATGGCTCCTGTTCTGCTTTGTCTGGGGAGCCTCGTATCTCATTCTGTGGGTGTCCTCAGGAGATTGTTAGCTCCTGAGAGCCTGCAGGGTGTCAGCCTCACCCTGATTGTAATATCCAACCCCCCACAGGGCAGCTTCTGGTGTCTTGTTCAGTGCTTCCAATAAGGTGCACACTAAACTAATGTGTGAACATTGTCTCTTATTACAGATTGTACCTTCAGCTTTGAACAGTATATTTTTCTTTCAGCTCAAAATGGAGTTAATCCTGGCTGGGAGAAGAAAGTAATTGAGTATTTTAAGGAAAAGCTGAAGGAAAATAATGCTCCTAAATGGGTGAGCTCATTGCTTTTGGTGGGGGAGGGGGTGGCGAGGGTTGGGCAGACTTGCAGTTTCTCACAGTAGAGCAGTAATCCACATACAGTTTAAATATATATAAATTAATGTTCACTGCCCTGTGCTTTAAGTGCATATGTATTAAAAGGTTTTTGGTCTCTTTTGCAACTTAAACTTAAATTCAAGCAAATAAGTGCTTCTATATTGGCGCCTCTAGGTGGCAGTAATTGACCATGAAAAAATGGGTAGTTGTGAGAGATTCGATTATCTTTTGTTTTATTACCTTCATTTTAAAAGAGTTGACATGTACGAGTTTTAAGAGAAGAGCTCAACAAAGCAAATGCCTTTCTGCTAATTGGAAAGTGTTATGAAGGAAAAGCATCCTTTTACATTATAGTCAAATGTCATCATACAAACTTGCAAGAACACAGGAAGTACTTTTGTTTAGCAATTGTGTTATATTAACCATTGAGATCATTTGGCTCCCTTGATGTTTTGTGTGTGTGTGTGTGTGTGTGTGTGTGTGTGAATTGCGGTTTGAGTCTGGATATATATGTCTTTGTATATGTGCTTAATGTTTTATACACAGAATATTTTGACTTGATTGTTCGTTTTCGTTAAAGGTACCATCATTGAATGAAGTTCCCCTTCATTATTTGAAACCTAACAGTTTTGTCAAGTTCCGTTGCATGATTCAGGATATGTTTGACCCTGAATTTTACATGGGAGTTTATGAAACCGTTAACCGAAACACAAAAGCACGTGTATGTATTGCTTTATTCATGAAACTTACTGTTTACAATTAGTAGTATTAATTTTGTCCTTGTGTTGTTTATGGTAATTTTGATTCTGATAGATTGATATAATACTGTTATTTTTTTGCTTTGGGTCATAGGTTCTTCATTTTGGAAAATATAGAGATGTAGCAGAGTGTGGGGTATGTATACTTAAAATATATTCACTGATACGATTTTTTTTTGATATAAAAATCTCTTAGAAGGTGGAATATTGTAAATGATAAAATTAATTCCTTTCTTTTCCTAATACCTATATACCTGCTTCTTAAAATTACAGGTCATGATAAGTCCTTTTAAAATGAAACGTAGAAGAAAAATGAAAGAAGATTAATTTAGGGCTTTACACGTGCTTAATTAAATTTGATTAAATCCTGCCCTCTTTTCCTGGGAGGAAAAAAGTAAACTTAAGCTTTCTTTGATAAAAGGAAGTAATAGAAACTCTCTTACATATCAGTAATGGGAAAGGGAAGAAGACAGAATCCTGGATATAATTATAGTTGTAAAAGGGGTAGTTTTGAGATAGAAACTTACTAGAAAAGCAATTAGAGAAACCACAGTATATCTGCATTTTCTTTGGTATTGCTTTTCTGATAGTAGAAGAACAACATGCAGAATTAAACTTAATTTCATTCAGACACCTGTTCAACATGCCTGGCATTGTGACTGGGGAAAGTTTAAAACTTATTTCTGGTTTAATAGTAGAAGAAGATTATCAGCATGTCAAAATATATTAACTAAAAATATCTCATATTTTGCTTTTTGTGTGTTTTTCATGTGGTACTATTGAAACACAGGTGGTAATTTTCAATTGTTAGAAAGAAAACAAGTATCACAGGTGGGGATTGACCAGGCAGGTGCTGAGGCACGACCCCAGTAGAAGGGTGAGCCTCAGTAGTTGCCTCCATTCTGGATCTATTAGATTTCTGCTTTGCAGTCCAGAATCTTAGTTTAATCAGGTTATTTAGGGCTTTTTACATTCTGGGAGTCTGACTCCTGCTTACCCAAACCTCAAGAGGTTGATATATAAACCCTAATCCTAGCCTGTTAATTCACAGTATAAATTGTTTCTGTTGAATAAATGTTTTAGCCCAGCGGGCTGATCTGTATGGGAGAAAAGCCCTAATTTGAAAGGTTGCTATAAAGAAAAAATGATAACTTCCTATACTTACTTAGAATAACAGACTCATGAATGATGGATTCGTTTAATCTTACACATGATGGCCTCCAGCTCTCCCATTTCTTTTTCCTTTAGGGTGTCCCATAGCATGCACCATTGTACAAGTCTAATGAATCAACTTTAGGTTTTCTGCATCCCTTGTTTGAGGGGCCCTAAGCCATATTAGGCTAATAAATTAATACACATATTTTTTCCTAGTACACAATAATGCAGTGTCTCTATAGCTCAACAATCTCAGCCTCTGGAAATGGGAAAATGAAATAGGTGAGACTGTCTATCTGTGACACTCCCAAAGGCAAAGAGTTTTTATTTTGTACTACATTGCTAAAGAGTCATAAGTAAAAGCACCATACCAGGAAAAGGGAACTTTGGCCCTGGAAAGAAATACACAGAAAAAACTTAGCTTATATATATTATCTCAGGCTCAATTGATATCTCTGGGATTCTTTCTTTGTTTCCTTTCTTTCTTTCTTTTTCTCTTAAAAAACAGAATATAGATTTTATTTACTTTTAAGGGGTTTTTTTTGGTACTCTAAAAGTAATATGTGTTTGGTGAAATAATTTTTTCAATATTACATCTTGGGTCCTCTCTGCCTCTTATCTCTAAGTATATTTGAAATAGAGAATATGCCTTTTCTAAGGAATAATATCTGACTTTTAAATCTCATCTCAGAGCTACCTCGTAATGAGTATTTCACTAAATTCCTATTTAATGGGCTAATTCTGATAGCTTTTAATGAGAGAGACAGTGGGATTACCATGAGCACTGTCTTTGAAAAAATTTAATAAAATAACTTGTTTATTTAAAGGGAGTTAATTTTTTTTCATTTTTCCTTTAACATCTTTATTGGAGTATAATTGCTTTACAATATTATGTTAGCTTCTGCTGTATAAAAAAGTGAATCAGCTATATGCATACGTATATCCCCATATCTCTTCCCTCTTGAGCCTCCCTCCTACCCTCCTTATCCCACCCCTCTAGGTGGTGGCAAAGCACCAAGCTGATCGCCCTGTGCTATGCAGCTGCTTCCCACTAGCTACCCACTTTACATTTGGTAGTGTATATATGTCAATGTTACACTCTCACTTCGTCCCAGCTTACCCTTCCCCCTCCCCGTGTCCTCAAGTCCGTTCTCTACGTCTGTGTCTTTATTCCTGTCATGCACCTAGGTTCATCAGAAACTTTTTTTTGTTTTTTTTAGATTCCATATATATATGTTAGCATACGGTATTTGTTTGTTTTTCTCTTTCTGACTTACTTCACTCTGTATGACAGACTCTAGGTCCATCCACCTCACTACAGATAACTCAATTTCGTTTCTTTTTATGGCTGAGTAATATTCCATTGTATATATGTGCCACATCTTCTTTATCCATTCATCTGTCGATGAACACTTAGGTTGCTTCCATGTCCTGGCTATTGTAAATAGAGCTGCAATGAACATTGTGGTACATGACTCTTTTTGAATTATGGTTTTCTCAGGGTATATGCCCAGTAGTAGGATTGCTGGGTCATATGGTAGTTCTATTTTTAGTTTCCTAAGGACCCTCCCTACTGTTCTCCATAGTGGCTGTATCAATTTACATTCCCAGCAACAGTGCAAGAGGGTTCTCTTTTCTCCACAGCCTCTCCAGCATTTATTGTTTGTAAATTTTTTGATGATGGCCATTCTAGCTGGTGTGAGATGATACCTCATTGTAGTTTTGATTTGCATTTTTCTAATGATTAGTGATGTTGAGCATCATCTAATGTGTTTGCTGGCCATCTGTATATCTTCTTTGGAGAAATGTTTGTTCAGGCCTTCTGCCCATTTTTGGATTGGGTTGTTCGTTTTTTTCATATTGAGCTGCATGAGCTGCTTGTGTATATTTTGGAGATTAATCCTTTGCCCATTGCTTTGTTTGCAGATATTTGCTTCCATTCTGAGGGTTGTCTTTTCATCTTGTTTATGGTTTCCTTCACTGTGCAAAAGCTTTTAAGTTTCATTAGGTCCCAATTGTTTATTTTTGTTTTTATTTCCATTTCTCTAGAAGGTGGGTCAAGAAAGATCTTGCTGTGATTTATGTCTGTGTTCTGCCCATGTTTTCCTCTAAGAGTTTTATAGTGTTTGGCCTTACATTTAGGTCTTTAATTCATTTTGAGTTTATTTTTATGTATGGTGTTAGGAAGTGTTCTAATTCCATTCTTTTACATGTAGCTGTCCAGTTTTCCCAGCACCACTTATTGAAGAGGCAATCTTTCCTCCATTGTATACTTTTGCCTCCTTTATCAAAGATAAGGTGACTGTATGCGCATGGGTTTATCTCTGGGCTTTCTATCCTGTTCCATTGAACTATATTTCTGTTTTTGTGCCAGTACCATACTGTCTTGATTACTTTAGCTTTTTTTTCTTAATTTTATTTATTTTATTTATTTTATTTCTGGCTGTGTTGGGTCTTCGCTGCTGTGCGCAAGCTTTCTCTAGTTGCAGCTAGCAGGGGCTGCTCTTCGTTGTGGTGCATGGGGTTCTTATTGTGGTGGCTTCTCTTGTTGTGGATCACAGGCTCTAGGCATGCGGGCTTCAGTAGTTGTGTCTCAGGAGCTCTAGAGCGCAGGCTCAGTAGTTGTGGCACACGGGCTTAGTTGCTCCGTGGCATGTGGGATCTTCCCGGACCATGGTCCGAACCATATCCCCTGCATTGGCAGGCGGGTTCTTAACCCCTGCACCACCAGGGAAACCCTTGATTACTGTAGCTTTGTAGTATAGTCTGAAATCCTGGAGCCTGATTTCTCCAGCTCCGTTTTTCTCAAGATTGCTTTGGCTATTTGGGGTCTTTTGTGTTTCCATACAAATTGTGCGATTTTTTGTTCTAAGTTCTGTGAAAAATGCCATTGGTAGTTTGATAGGGATTGCATTGAAAGTGTAGATTGCTTTGGGTAGTATAGTCATTTTCACAGTGTTGATTCTTCCAATCCAAGAACATGGTATATGTCTCCATCTGTTTGTATCATCTTTAATTTCTTTCATCAGTGTCTTATAGTTTTCTGCATACAGGTCTTTTGTCGCCTTAGATAGGTTTATTCCTAGGTATTTTATTCTTTTTGTTGCAGTGGTAAATGAGATTGTTTCCTTAATTTCTCTTTTGGATTTTTCATCATTAGTGTATAAGAATGCAAGAGATTTCTGTGTATTAATTTTATGTAATTTTCCTGCTACTCTACCTGATTTATTGATTAGCTCTAGTATTTTTCTGGTAACATCTTTAGGATTCTCTGTGTATAGTATCATGTTATCTGCAAACAGTGACAGCTTTACTTCTTCTTTTCCTATTTGGATTTATTTTATTTCTTTTTCTTCTCTGATTGCTGTGGCTAAAACTTTCAAAACTGTTGAATAATAGTGGTGAGAGTGGGCGACCTTGTCTTGTTCCTGATGGTTTCAGTTTTTCACCATTGAGAACGATGTTGCCTGTGGGTTTCTCATATATGGCCTTTATTATGTTGAGGTAGGTTCCCTCTATGCCCACTTTCTGGAGAGTTTTTATCATAAATGGGTGTTGAATTTTGTCAAAAGCCTTTTCTGCATCTATTGAGATTATCATATGGTTTTTTAACCTTCAGTTTGTTAATATGGTATATCATATTGATTGATTTGCATATATTGAAGAATCCTTGCATTCCTGGGATAAACCCCACTTGATCATGGTGTATGATCCTCTTAATGTGCTGTTGGATTCTGTTTGCTAGTATTTTGTTGAGTATTTTTGCATCTATGTTCATCAGAGATATTGGCCTGTAGTTTTCTTTTTCTGTGACATCTTTGTCTGGTTTTGGTATCAGGGTGATGGTGGCCTCATAGAATGAGTTTGGGAGTGTTCCTCCCATTGCTATGTTTTGGAAGAGTTTGAGAAGGATAGGTGTTAGCTTTTCTCTAAATGTTTGATAGAATTCGCCTGTGAAGACATCTGGTCCTGGGCTTTTGTTTGGAAGATTTTTTTTTTTTTTTTTTTTTTTTTGCAGTACGTGGGCCTCTCACTGTTGTGGCCTCTTCCGTTGCGGAGCACAGGCTTCGGACGTGCAGGCTCAGCAGCCATGGCTCACGGGTCTAGCCGCTCCGGGGCATGTGGGATCTTCCTGGACTGGGGCACGAACCCATGTCCCCTGCATCGGCAGGTGTTCTCTCAACCACTGCGCTACCAGGGAAGCCCTGTTGGAAGATTTTTAATCACAGTCTCAATTTCAGTTCTTGTGATTAGTCTGTTTATATTTTCTATTTCTTCTGCTTCAGTCTCAGAAGGTTGTGCTTTTCTAAGAATGTGTCCGTTTCTTCCAGGTTGTCCATTTTATTGGCATATAGTTGCTTGTAGTAATCTCTCATGATCCTTTATATTTCTGCAGTGTCAGTTGTTACTTCTCCTTTTTCATTTCTAATTCTGTTGATTTGAGTCTTCTCCCTTTTTTTCTTGATGAGTCTGGCTAATGGTTTATCAATTTTATCTTCTCAAAGAACCAGCTTTTAGTTTTATTGATCATTGCTATTGTTTCCTTCATTTCTTTTTCATTTATTTCTGAACTGATCTTTATGATTTCTTTCGTTCTGCTAACTTTGGGATTTTTTTGTTCTTCTTTCTCTAATTGTTTTAGATGTAAGATTAGGTTGTTTACTTGAGATTTTTCTTGTTTCTTGAGTTAGGATTGTATTGCTATAAACTTCCCTCGTAGAACTGCTTTTGCTGCATCCCATAGCTTTTGGGTTGTTGTGTTTTCATTGTCATTTGTTTCTAGGTAGTTTTTGATTTCCTCAGTTATCTCTTGGTTTTTTAGTAGCATATTATTTAGCCTCCATGTGTTTGTATTTTTTACAGTTTTTTTTCCTGTAATATCTAGTCTCATAGCATTGTGGTCAGAAAAGATACTTAATACGATTTCAATTTTCTTAAATTTACCAAGGCTTGATTTGTGAGCCAAAATATGGTCTGTCCTGGAGAATGTTCCATGAGCACTTGAGAAGAAAGTGTATTCTGTTGTTTTTGGATGGAATGTCCTATAAATATTAAGTCCATCTGGTTTAATGTGTCATTTAAAGCTTGTATTTCCTTAATTTATTTTCATTTTGGATGATCTGTCCCTTGGTGAAAGTGGGGTGTTAAAGTCCCCCTACTATTTTTGTGTTACTGTCGATTTCCCCTTTTATGGCTGTTAGCATTTGTCTTATGTATTGAGGTGCTCCTATGTTGGGTGCATATATATTTATAATTGTTATATCATCTTGGATTGATCCCTTGATCATTATATAGTGTCCTTCTTTGTCTCTTGTAATAGTCTTTGTTTTAAAGTCTATTTTGTCTGATATGAGGATTGCTACTCCAGCTTTCTTTTGATTTCCATTTGCATGGAATATCTTTTTCCATCCCCTCACTTTCATTCTGTATGTGTCCCTAGGTCTGAAGTGGGTCTGTTGTAGACAGCATATGTACAGGTCTTGTTTTTGTATCCATTCAGCCAGTCTGTTTCTTTTGGTTGGAGCATTTAATCCATTTACATTTAAGGTAATTATTGATATTTATGGTCCTATTACCATTTTCTTAATTGTTTTGGGTGTTTTTTAAACATCTTTATTGGAATATAATGGCTTTACAAAGGTGTGTTAGTTTCTGCTTTATAACAAAGTGAATCAGCTATGCATACATCCCCATATCTCTTCCCTCTTGCGTCTCCCTCCCTCCCTCCCACCCTCCCTATCCCACCCCTCTAGGTGGTCACAAAGCACCAAGCTGATCTCCCCTGTGCTATGTGGCTGC
Source organism: Phocoena sinus (assembly GCF_008692025.1). Taxonomy (NCBI): domain Eukaryota; kingdom Metazoa; phylum Chordata; class Mammalia; order Artiodactyla; family Phocoenidae; genus Phocoena; species Phocoena sinus. The sequence continues at coordinate 73,910,671 of NC_045778.1, read as the reverse complement.
TTCCCATTAGCTATCTGTTTGATATTTGGTAGTGTATATATGTCCATGCCACTCTCTCACTTTGTCCCATCTCACCCTTCTCCCTCCCCACGTCCTCAAGTCCATTTTCTAGTAGGTCTGTGTTTTTATTCCCGTCCTGCCCCTAGGTTCTTCATGACCATTTTGGGTTTTGTTTTTTTTTTTTTTTAGATTCCATATATATGTGTTAGCATACAGTGTTTGTTTTTCTCTTTCTGACTTACTTCACTCTGTAGGACAGACTCTAGGTCCATCCACCTCACTACAAATAACTCAATTTCGTTTCTTTTTATGGCTGAGTAATATTCCATTGTATGTATGTGCCACATCTTCTTTATACATTCATCTGTCAATTGACATTTAGGTTGCTTCCACATCCTGGCTATTGTAAATAGTGCTGCAGTGAACATTGTGGTCCATGACTCTTTTTGAATTATGGTTTTCTCAGGGTATATGCCCAGTAGTGGGATTGCTGAGTTGTATGGTAGTTCTATTTTTAGTTTTTTAAGGAACCTCCATACTGTTCTCCATAGTGGCTGTATCAATTTACATTCCCACCAACAGTGCAAGGAGAGTTCTCTTTTCTCCACACCCTCTCCAGCATTTATTGTTTGTAGATTTTTTGATGATGGCCATTCTGATGGATGTGAGGTGATAACCTCATTGTAGTTTTGATTTGCATATCTCTAATGATTAGTGACGTTGAGCATCCTTTCACGTGTTTGTTGGTAATCTGTGTGTCTTCTTTGGAGAAATGTCTATTTAGGTCTTCTGCCCATTTTTGGATTGGGTTGTTTGTTTTTTTGATATTGAGCTGTATGAGCTGCTTATAAATTTTGGAGATGAATCGTTTGTCAGTTGCTTCTTTTGCAAATATTTTCTCCCATTCTGAGGGTTGTCTTTTCATCTTGTTTATGGTTTCCTTTGCTGTGCAAAAGCTTTTTAAGTTTCATTAGGTCCCATTTGTTTATTTTTGGTTTTATTTCCATTTTTCTAGGAGGTGGGTCAAAAAGGATCTTGCTGTGATTTATGTCATAGAGTGTTCTGCCTATGGTTTCCTCTAAGAGTTTGATAGTGTCTGGCCTTATATTTAGGTCTTTAATCCATTTTGAGTTTATTTTTGTGTATGGTGTTAGGGAGTGTTCTAATTTCATTCTTCTTTTTTTTTTTTGCGGTACGCGGGCCTCTCACTGTTGTGGCCTCTCCCGTTGCGGAGCACAGGCTCCAGACACGCAGGCTCAGCAGCCATGGCTCACGGGCCTAGCCACTCCACAGCATGTGGGATCTTCCCGGACCGGGGCACGAACCTGTGTCCTCTGCATCAGCAGGCAGACTCTCAACCACTGTGCCACCAGGGAAGGCCCTAATTTCTTTCTTTTACGTGTAGCTGTCCAGTTCTCCCAGCACCACTTATTGATGAGGTTGTCTTTTCTCCATTGTATTTTCTTGCCTCCTTTATCAAAAATAAGGTGACAGTATGCGTTTATCTATCTCTGGGCTTTCTATCCTGTTCCTTGGGTTTGTTTTTGCATGTCTTTTCCTTCTCTTGTGTTTCCTACCTGGAGAGGTTCCTTTAGCATTTGTTGTAAAGCTGCTTTGGTGGTGCTGAATTCTCTTAATGTTTGCTTATCTGTAAACATTTTAATTTCTCCATTGAATCTGAATGAGATCCTTGCTGGGTTGAGTAATCTTGGTTGTAGGGTTTTCCCTTTAATCACTTTAAATATGTCCTGTCACTCCTTTCTGGTTTGCAGAGTTTCTGCTGAAAAATCAGCTGTTAACCTTATGGGGATTCCCTTGTATGTTATTTGTTGCTTTTCCTTTGCTGATTTTAATATTTTTTCTTTGTATTTAATTTTTGATAGTTTCATTAATATGTGTCTTGGTGTGTCTCTTTGGGTTTGTCCTGTTTGGTACTCTCTGTGCTTCCTGGACTTGATTGACTATTTCCTTTCCCATGTTATGGAGGTTTTCGACTGTAATCTCTTCAAATATTTTTTCAGCCCCTTTCTTTTTCTCTTCTTCTGGGACCCCTATAATTCGAATGTTGGTGCGTTTAATGTTGTCCCAGAGGTCTCTGAGATTGTCCTCAATTCTTTTTTTTTTTTTTTTTTTTTTTTGCGGTACACGGGCCTCTCACTGCTGTGGCTCCTCCCGTTGCGGAGCACAGGCTCCGGACGCGCGGGCCAAGTGGCCATGGCTCACGGGCCCAGCCGCCCCGTGGCATGTGGGATCCTCCCGGACCGGGGCACGAACCTGTGTCCCCTGCATTCTGTGTCCCCTGCATTGGCAGGTGGACTCTCAACCACTGCGCCACCAGGGAAGCCCTTGTCCTCAATTCTTTTCATTCTTTTTTCTTTATTCTGCTCCCTGGCAGTTATTTCCACCATTTTATCTTCCAGCTCACTTATTTGTTCTTCTGCCTCAGTTATTGTGCTATTGATTCCTTCTAGAGTATTTTTAATTTCAGTAATTATGTTGTTCATCACTGTTTGTTTGCTCTTCATTTCTTCTAGATCCTTGTTAAATGTTTCTTGTATTTTCTCCATTCTGTTTCCGAGATTTTGGATAATCTTTACTATCATAGCTCTGAATTCTTTTTCAGGTAGGTTGCCTATTTCGTCTTCATTTATTTGGTCTTTAGGTTTTTACCTTGCTCCTTCGTCTGTAACATAGTTTTTTGTTGTTTCTTTCTTTTCTTTTTCTCTTTTTGATGGGTGGTGCTGTATTCTTGTCTTATTAGTTGTTTGGCCTGAGACATCCAGCACTGGAGTTTGCAGACAGTTGGATAGAGCTGGTGTTGGTGCTGAAATGAGGACCTCCGGGAGGCCTCACTCTGATTAATATTCAAAGGGATTTAATTTTTTAACCTAGGGTACTGTATATTTGGATTTGAAGGAAGGTACTGTATTGATTATTGCATTTGAAATGATTTTATGTCTGTTTTCTTTTCAAAAATGATAGTTTGGATTTAGTAGTTGCTTGTTAATTAACTCTTAATATGAAAGTATATACTGTGATTTTATAAATAACATGGAAATATGGTTGCTAATTTTTAAAGTTTTTGTAATAAATTTTTTAAAATAAAACAAAATTTTGTATACATCACAGCCTCAGCAAGAAGTTGATTTAAACTCTCCACGAACTACCACTTTGGAAAGACAGACTTTCTATTGTGTTCCAGTGCCTGGAGAATCCACGTGGGTAAAAGAAATATCCTTTATCTGAACCTTCTTATGTGTTGAATGGTTACTGATTGTTTTCTTAATTGAAGAGAGCACAATTCACATTTTGATGTTTTTTTTAAACTTAGTCTTTTTACCTCAGTGAAGGTAGCTGGAAAAGAAAATTATTCTTCATTTATAGAGCTTGGCTTTATTTTTATAAAATGTGTTTCCTTTGTCCTAAACAAGAAAATCTATAAAACAACCTTCAGTATTCATCACTGAGAAATGATAAAATTATGGTGCATTCTGCTAGTGAAAAACTGTTTAAAAGATTGAGGTGGATTTGAAGGGACTGAAAAAGAGAATTGCACAATCATTAAGTAAAAAAACTGGTTTTAAATTGGAACTCATTCTAATTTTATTAAGGGAAAACAATATGTTTGTTCTTTTGAGAGATTGTGGAGACATCTCATTCTCATTTTTATTTTTTTTAGTTACTAATTTCTTTAGGCATTGTTCACATACTGAAATGCACAGATTTTAAAGGTATACTTAAGTGGTTTGGATAAATGCATACACCTGTAATTTGCACACCCATCGAAGTAAAGAATTTTGTGCCTTTTTCCCATCACCACCTCCTTCCCACGACTGCTCTGATTTTTTCACTATAGCTTAATTTTACCTATTGTTGAATGTCACACAAATGGAATCATATAACATATAGTCTTCTGTGTCTGATATCTTTTATTCAGCATAATGCATTTGAGATTCATCCATGTGTATCCATAGTTCATTCCTTTTTATTGCTGATGGTATTTGTTTATATAATATCCAATTGATGAACATTTGGGTTGTTTCCAGTTTGAGGCCAGGCATTTTTTTGGTGAGATTTTAACTTACTAAATCAGTTTTTTAACAGATACTTTGTGTCGGTTGTGATGAAGTTGTGTATCTCTCAAGGAATGTTTCACAATCATTGAATCACAGTTCTTGAATTTATTGACATAAAACTTTCATAGTATTTCCTTATTTTCCTTTTAATGTCTAAGGCATATCTAACAATGATCTTCTTTCATTTCCAAAATGTTAATTTATTTTTCTCTTTTATCCTTGATTAGTATTGCTAGGGGTTTGTCAGAGAATCAACTTTTTACTTTAATTTTTTGTTTTCTATTTCATTGATGTTTGCTCTTATTTCCTTCATTTTTAGTAATGGTTTTAATTTATTTTTAAACCTTAAGGTTAGTGTGCAGATCATTTCATATCTTCCTTTTCTAATATTAGCATTTAAGGCCATAAAATTCTAATCACTGCTTTAGTTGGATCCCACAAATTTTGACTTGCTTTTACTCTCATTCAGTTCAAAATATTTTCTAATTTCCTTTGTGATTTCTTCTTTGATCCTTGAGCCTCACTACAATATACTTCTGTTGATCTTTTAAACAGTTGTCTCCTACATAAATTTAGAAATAAGGGGGAAAAATTACGTCTTGTATGTTGCATAAATATTGATCATTTCTAGCTCTTTTTGTCTTTGTTTTTGTCTGGAATCATTTCACTGAGCCCTTTTTTTTAAGTACTGATCCGTTGGTAATAAATTTTCTCAGCTTTTTTTCAACTGAAAATATCTTTATTTCACCCTTTGGGTGTGTGTGTGTGTGTGTGTGTGTGTGTGTGTGTGTGTGTGTGTGTCGTGGTGCTGCATTGTGCAGCATGCCGGATCTTAGTTCCCTGATCAGGGATCTATGTGCCCCTTGCATTGGGAGCATGGAGGCTTAACCACTGGACTGCTAGGGAGGTCCCTCACCTTTATTTTTGAAGGATATTTTCGGAGGTTGTAGAACCCTTTTTTTTCTCCCAGTGGTTATAGAATGCTTCATTGACAGGTATCTCCCATCTTCAACACTTTAATGATATTGTTCCATTGTCTTCTGGCCTCCATTGATTTTTAATAAAAGGATAGCTATCATTTTTATCATTGTCATGTGTATGTAATGGGTCTTTAGTTTTCCTCTGGCTGCTTCTAATATTCTCTGTGGTTTTCAGCAGCTTGACTATGATGTGCCCATGTCTGGGTTTTTTGTGTTTATCTTGCTTGGGTTTTATTGAGCTTTTAGATCTGTGGGTTGATATTTTCAGAAGATTTCAGCCATTATTTCTTCAAATATTTTTCTGTCCCAGTCTCATCTTTTTCTCATTTTCTGGGGCTCAAATCACATGATTGTAGACTAATTATTATTGTTCTCAGGTGATTGAGGGTTTTTTTTTTCCATTTTATGTTTTAGTTCTAGATTTTTTCATTTGGTTCTTTTTCTTTGTTTCCATTTTTCTGATGATAGTCCTCATCTTTTCTTTTAAAATTGTAAATTTTGGAATTGCTTTTTAATGCCCTTGTCTGCTAATTCCAATATCCAGGTTGTCTCTGGGTTGTTGTTTTTTTTTTTTCTGTTGATACTGTTTTTAATCCTGCTTATGGGCCATACTTTCCTGCTTCTTCACATAATTAATCATGTGTTATGATTAGTTATGCTGATATACAACACTGTTGAAAGTTTTGTCTTCAAGAGTGTTGAATTTTGTTCTGGCAGGCAGGTAATTTAAGTGGATCACTTTGATCTTGCCAAGGCTTGGTTTTGGGATTTGTTAAGGTAGGTATGAGTGGCACTTACAATGTAGGATGTAGTCCTTACTTGCGAGATGTGCTATTTCCGGGTCTCACCTAAATGCTCGTGATTCTCGGTAGGGTGCAGTTCTAGTATTGTGTAACTTCCAGAAGCTCTGCTAAGCTCCCAACCAAGCAGCAGCTGTTCTCTCCTAGGGCTCTATTTGAAGCTCTTTGCTTTCTAACTGTTCTGCAAATTCCAGTTGCTTCAGTAGCTCTGAGCTATGTGCTCTGTTTTCTCTACCAGCAAGAGCAGAACCTCCACTTCCCTTTGCTGCAATTTGGAAAATGCCCCTGAGAGAGCTGGGGAGAATGTGGAGTTTACCTGTGGTGTTTCTTCTCATTCAAGGATCATAACCTTATGTTCTTTGTTGTCCAGAGACTGAAAACAGTTGCTTCATGCCTTTTGTTCAGATTTACAGGTTTTTTGTTTTTTTAATTGAAGTATAGTTGATTTACAGTATTGTGTTAGTTTCAGGTATACATCAAAGTGATTCAGTTATACACATATATATATATATGTATTCTTTTTTAAAGTTTGTTTTCCATTACAGTTTATTTCAAGACACTGAATATATTTCCCTGTGCTAAGCAGTAAATTCTTGTTGTTTATCTATTTTATATGTGGTAGTGTGCATCTGTCAGTCCCATACTCCCAATTTATCCCTCCCCCGCCCAGCCTCTACCCTTCGCCTTTGGTAACCACGAGTTTGTTTTCTATGTCTGTGAGTCTGTTTCTATTTTATAAATAAGTTCATTTGTACTATTTCTTTATATCTCACATATAAATGATATCATAATATTTGTCTTTCTCTGTCCAACTTACTTCACTTAATATGATAATCTCTGGGTCCATCCATGTTGCTGCAGATGGCATTATTTCATTCTTTTTTATGGCTGAATAATATCCGTGTGTGTGTGTGTGTGTGTGTGTGTGTGTATACACGCCACATCTTTATCCATTCATCTGTTGATGGACATTTATGTTGCTTCCATGTCTTGGCTATTGTGACTAGTGCTGCTTTGAACATTGGGATGCATGTACCTTTTCAAATTAGAGCTTTTGTCTTTTCTGTATATATGCCCAGGAGTGAGATTGCTGGATCATAATGGTAACTCTATTTTTAGTTTTTTAAGGAGGCTCCATTCTGTTTTCCATAGGGGCTGCACCAATTTACTTTCCCACCAACAGTGTAGGAGGGTTCCCTTTTCTCCACACTCCAGCATTTATTATTTGTAGACTTTTTTAGTGTATGTGCTGCCGAAGCAAGCACTATTTGTAGACTTTTTGATGATGGCCATTCTCACCAGTGTGAAGTGATTATACGTCATTGTAGTTTTGATTTGCATTTCTCTAATAAATAGCAGTGTTGAGCATCTTTCATGTGCCTGTTGGCCTTCTATATTCCGTCTTTGGAGAAGTGTTTGTTTAGATCTTCTGCCCATTTTTTGATTGGGTTGTTTGTTTTTTTCTTATTGAGTTATATGAGCTGTTTGTATATTTTGGAAATTAAGCCCTTGTAGGTCTCATCTTTTGCAAATATTTTCTCCCAGTCTATAGGTTGTCTTTTCATTTTATTTATGGTTCCTTTTCTGTGTGAAAGCTTATAAGTTTGATTAGGTCCCATTTGTTTATTTTTGCTTTTATTTCTATTGCCTTGGAAGATCAGTTTTACAGTTCTTTACAGCAAGGTAGGGGGCATAAGTTTGAGCTGTTAATTCTTATGACCCAAACTGGAAGTTCAGCCTTCTTTTATTGAAAAGAAATTTTTGTTATTCTGGGTTGTTTTAAAAATTGAGGTGTGGTTGATTTACAATAATGTTTTAATTTCAGGTGTACAACATAATGATTCAAAGTTTTGATAGATTATACTCCATATTTATTATAAAATGTTGGCTGTATTCCCTGTGTTATACAACAGGGGTCCCCAGCCCCTGGGCCGTGGCCTGTTAGGAACTGGGCTGCACAGCAGGAGGTGAGCGGCGGCGAGTGAGGGAAGCTTCATTTTGCCGCTCCCCACCGCTCTCATTACCACCTGAACCATCCCCCCCATGCACACACACCCGTCCGGGAAAAATTGTCTTCCATGAAGCTGGTCCCTGGTGCTAAAAAGGTTGGGGACTGCTGCTATACAATATATCCTTATAGCTTATTTATTGTATACATCAACCTTCTTTTAAAAATACATTTTTATTTTAACCAAACTGCCAAAGTAATAGTCTTTTTTTTTTTTACATCTTTATTGGAGTATAATTGCTTTACAGTGGTGTGTTAGTTTCTGCTTTATAACAAAGTGAATCAGTTATACATATACATATGTTCCCATATCTCTTCCCTCCAAAGTAATAGTCTTTTATTAGTCACCTAGGTAGGGTAACTTACGATATTCCCCAGTTCATGAAAGTCTTTCCTTAACCTTTCATTTAACGTCTATGTTAATACAAACCAAGCTCGAGTCAGCCCTTCAACGTCCTACACTCCCAGTCGTCACAAGAGGAGTTATGAAGATGATGAAGATATGGACCTACAGCCGAATAAACAGAAAGAGCAGCACGCTGGTACCAGGCAAGCAGGTAGTGTGTGCCATTGGGCTTTCAGTAGACTTCTGGTCTCTTGCAGTAGATTCATATTCAGAGTTAATTGTTGTATAATGTAGGTCTAGATTTAGGAGCTGGCAGTGATTTGACAACTTTGCTTTGAGGTTTATCACAATTATAGACAGTTTTGAGAGTTTGAACAGTTACTCTTTGGTCAGACTGTGCTTCATAATTGAGCAGTTAGGCATCACTTAGTGAGAAGTGGCTACTCTACTGTCAGTTGTTAAGGGTCTCAATTTGGGTAGCTGGAAAAGGTCTTTTATCTTTCTTCATATTTTATTTATCTCAGCTTTTAAGTAATATGAAGTACTCAACCCTAAAAGTGACTTATTTATATCTGAAACATCCTTTCTTATTTTCTTTTTGGAATAGTGATGCTTTTAATTAGTAAGACTGAAAACATTGGAGGAAAAATGTGAAATTGTGGTATACTGGATTACTTACTCCTAAACTTTAAAATTAATTAAAACGCAATTCTGATTAAAACAAGGAGACCAAAAGTTGAAATTTTCTAAGAGAATGAGAGAATTTCAAAATTGGTATATATCATTATTGATTTCTCCAGTCACAGTTATTATGAACACTGAATTCCTTCATATGGCAGGTAGATAAGTTTGTCTTTATTTCTCCTTTTGTGTCCAGTCATTTCTCTTTAGCATCTTTAATCCAAAGACAAGTTAAAAGGCAGAGGAGGTAAAAACAAATTAGTCTAGTTAATTTGAATGTGAAGGATGGGTTGAGAGGGCAAATATAACACTCAGTGGTAAACAAAGATTTACTACTGGATTTCATTTAATCATATATTATTCTATTTTATAAGTTCATATTACCGTATTTCTTTAATGCTAAGGCATATTTTAATGTTTTTAAAATTGGAATGTTTTACAGTAAATGTATACAAATGTGATAGTATTCTTTTTCTCCACTCACCCCCCAAATGTTTATTAAAATTAACGGTGTATCATAACAATAAATAACATATTAGAATCCAAGACACATGGTAATTCTCTTATCATTTAAGCTATTGATGCTTCTTTCTATTTCTTGCCCCTTTTGTTTGAATATCATACTTTTCAGGGCTTTTGAATACATTTGAGTGCATTATTTATGTAAAGTTTACCTTGTTTGTTGGTTTCTAAGCAATCTTTCAGGCTGTATATATATTTTAAGCTGTTTTGGAGATAAGTGTAGATTCACATGCAGTTGTAAAACATAAGACAGATCCTGTATATACTTGATCCAGTTTCATCTGGGTCAACATCTTGCATAATTAATAGTAGAATATCATAACCAGGAAATGGATATTGATATAGTCCATAGACCTTATTCAGAATTCACATTTTTACATGCAGTTATTTTTGTGCATGTGTATGTATTTAATTCTGTGCAGTTTCATCACATGTGTAGACTCATGTGACCACTACCACAGTCAGGATACAGAACAGTTCATTACCCGGATCTCTCATGTTGACCTTTTATAATCATACCCACCTCTCCTGCCTCTCTACCTCTTCCTGGCAACCACTAATTTGTTCTTCATCCCTATAATTTTGTCATTTTAAGAATGTTACATAAATGGAATCATGTAGTATATAGACTTTGTAGATTGGCTTTTTTCATTCAGCAAAATTCCCTTGAGATCCATTCAAGTTGTTGCTTATATCAATAGTTTATTCCTATTTATTGCTGAGCAATATTGTGTGGTATGGGAAGCTATATTTTAATTCTAACTAGTTATCAGCCCTAAACTGTGACTACTTTAGGGGTAGAGGCTATCTTTATTTTTTTATTTTTATAAAATTAATTAATTTATTTTAGTTTTTGCTGTGTTGGGTCTTTGTTTCTGTGTGAGGGCTTTCTCTAGTTGCGGCAAGTGGGGGTCACTCTTCATCGCGGTGCACAGGCCTCTCACTGTTGCGGCCTCTCTTGTTGCGGAGCACAGGCTCCAAATGCACAGGCTCAGTAGTTGTTGGTCACGGGCCCAGTTGCTCCGCGGCATGTGGGATCCTCCCAGACCAGGGCTCGAACCCATGTCCCCTGCATTGGCAGGCAGACTCTCAACCACTGCGCCACCAGGGAAGCCCGAGGCTATCTTTTTTTTTTTTTTTTTCCTTATGAGGGCCTCTCACTGTTGTGGCCTCTCCCGTTGCGGAGCACAGGCTCCGGACGCGCAGGCTCAGCAGCCATGGCTCACCGGCATAGCCGGTCTGTGGCATGTGGGATCTTCCCGGACTGGGGCACGAACCTGTGTCCCCTGGATTAGCAGGTGGACTCTCAACCACTGTGCCACCAGGGAAGCCCCCGAGGCTATCTGTAAATGATCTTTTGTATCCCCAGCAACTAGTCTGATTCCTGGTACATAGTGGACATTAATAGACGTTTGGTAAATGAATTTATTGCTATATGGTTTTATTCTACTTAATAAGTAGAAAGAAGTATGTTCTACAAAGGTGTTTTTGTTTTCAGTAGACCTGTGTACTCCTTGGGTCAAAGATGTCAAGTAACGATGTTAAATATTAACTTTAAAGTTACTTACATGAGATTTGATGGGGGGGGCAATTTGTTGCCATTTTATTGCAGGTGGAAAGTGATTACACTTTCAGATCTTCATAATAATCTTTGTTCTCTTGATTGGTCAAAGGGCTTCTAGTATGTGTTATTTCCTTAAAAACTGTAACAACTTGAAGTTTGTAAGCTCAGAAGCATCATTTCTATCAAATTCAAAAGGCTGTTTAGGAATGTTCTTTATCTCCAGGAAGCCTTAGCAATGATGATGTGCAATGCTGTCCCTTTGAATTTAGGGAGTGTTGGTGGTCTTCAGTGGTGTGGAGAACCAAAACGTTTAGAAACTGAAGCTTCTTCTGGACAACAGCTGAACTCGCTAAACCTCTCTTCTCCTTTTGATCTGAATTTTCCACTTCCAGGAGAGAAGGGTCCTGCATGCCTCGTGAAGGTAATAAAATCTTTCATAGACCTGATGCTGACAAAGATGTGTTAAGTGTCTCAGAAATTAAAACAGAAATCTCTTAGCATTTGTATTAGCAAGCTTTCTCTTGCTGCTGTAACAAATCACCACAAACTTAGTGGCTTAAAACAACAAAATTTATCATTTTGCAGGCTTTAGGCCAGAAGTCCAACATGGATCTCACTGGGGTTAAAATTCACGTGACAGCAGGACTGGTTCCTCTCTGGAAGCTGTAGGGGGGGAGTCTGTTTTTTTGCCTTTTCCAGCTTTTGGAGGCTGCCATTATTCCTTGGCTTGTGGCCCCTTCCTCCATCTTCCAAGTCAGCAGTAATGCAGCCCTCTGACCATTTCTTCATAGTCACATCTCCCTCTGACCTTAGGTAGGAGAGATTCTCCAATTTTCAGGACATGTATGATTAAATTGAGCCCACCCATGCAATCCAGAATAATCTCCCCATCTTAGGGTCCTTAATTTATACAAGTTCCTTTTACATGTAAGGTAACAACATACTCAAGGATTCCAGTGATTAAGAAGTGGATATTGGTCGGAGTGGTGGGGGGACATTATTTTGTCTACCACGGCATTGTTTACAAAAAATGGATATTTCAGATAGAAGTGGAACAACTTTTAAATTAATATCTATTTCCTTTCTATATCATTTCTAACTTACTAATATGTGCTTTATTTTTTAATATTTATTTATTGGCCGCATCGGGTCTTAGTTGTGCGGGATCTTTGTCGCGGTGCGCTGGCCTCTCTCTAGTTGAGACGCGCAGGCTATGTAGTTGCAGCGCGGGCGTAGTTGCCCCACCACATGTGGGATCTTAGTTCCCACACCAGGGATCGAACCTGGGTACCCTGCATTGGAAGGCGGGTTCTTAACCACTGGACCACCAGGGAAGTCCCTATCTGCTTTATTTTCATCATTCTTCCTTTTCTTATCAAAAGCCATTTCTCACTTAGATTTAAAATAAGGTAGAAGGAAAAACATCTGTTAATAGTTTGTTCCCCTATTCTGCTTATTCTGATTTTTTAATCATGAGAGGTGAACAAGTGATACAAGTTTCAGAAATGATCATTGAGAATTTCTGTTCTTAGTTGTTGTGGTTTTAATTTAAATGGCACTTCAGTTATGTAGCACAGGAGCAAAAATTAGCACGTTTTTCCTTCCGTGCTTCTCTTAGGTCTCACCAGTAGGAGGCTTTGACAGTTTCTAATATCCATCATGATAGGCAGCTTTGAAAGTTTGGCTCTTTACTGTGAGAAACCTCATGGCCATTCTAAGTTTGTGTTAATCCTCCTAACACTGCATAGCTTGTGAATAAGTCCAAAGTTAATAATCGTGGGGTTTTCCCTTCTCTTGATGTAGTTAATAGATTTTGAGATAATGCATGTTTCTAGTTTTAGTTGACCATCATCCTTGGGGGAAAGCCTTTTCTCTGAATGTAGTGGGGAAACAGACATTGGTCAGGAGTCAGGAGGGCTCATGTTTTAGTTGTTAACGTATTTGCTCGTTGCAGAATGACTTCAGGTAAGTGCTTTACCTCTCTTGATCTCAATTTATCAAATAAAGGAGTTGCTTTGAGGTTCATTTTCTGATTTAAAATGCTAAGATATTATTATTACTTTAAGACTAATATCGTATGCTTTTTTGGTGTTATTTAGTCCTAACAATGTGATTTTGTGTGGCCTCTTGTTAGGTCTATGAAGACTGGGATTGTTTTAAAGTAAATGATGTTCTTGAGTTATATGGCATACTATCTGTGGATCCTGTGCTAAGTATACTGAATAATGATGAAAGGTGAGTCTATTTTGACATAATTACCCTCCAACTTTTCTGAAAGTTTGAAATTATAAAGAACTCTACTGTAAGATTTCTCTCCTATTTATTCATTCAAGTAATTTTTGTTTATGTTAGTGTGGATGTTAATCTGTTATTTATTTTGAGGCTCAAATTTCCCCATATTTGGCTACTGGGAGCCACTTTAAGCAGGCTCTGGGTTCTTTTTTTTTAAATTATTATTATTTAAGACCTTAAAACTGGTGCTTGCAGTTTGTTGACTTTTTTGAAAAAAATCAAGCAGTAAACTTTTATTGCAAATTAAAAATGAGGTTCTTAAAAAATCTCAACTTGACCAGATATGAAACAATTTAAAAACTTTTAAAGGTGTATTGAGAAAAAACAGGCTTTTTCTTTTTTTTTTAAACACGTTTGTCATTACCAAAAAGAGATGTCTTTAGGTAAAAATAATAAAAACCCCTTGCTGCTTAGATAATGCACATAGTTCTAGTTATGTGGTCAACAGGCAAAAAGCAAGCACTTAAGGTCTTCAGCTCCAGTCTTTTGTTCATTTCTTATTGCTGGAATTTCATATTTGTTTCTTCTTGTTGGATGACTAAACCGGGTGATGGTAGAGATAGTAAGCCGTCATTTTCTCAGCCCTGCCCTGCTCAGCCTCGGGAGCGGATGAATTCTCAGCTGGTGGACTGGCTGCTTTTGTCTCTTTGCCATCTTGTGGTTCAGGGTTTTCTGGGCGTCTGCGTTGGTAATTGAAGTTGCCGCGGTACCGATGTCGAGGTGGCTGCTGACGTTGGGTCTCATCTCCTTGATTTCCCTATCTTCTTCATTGCCGTCCTCTCTGGGCATCTTTGGGGAGGAAGGCATATTCTGTCTCACTCCTCTACCTTGTTCTCCTGCACCCTGGTTGTCAGCACCCTCCATCACTTCTCTCTGCACAGGAGGGTTGGAGTGCTGTGGTCGACACCCACTGGGTCTCTGCATGCAGTAAGGTGGGCACCTTCGCCTGCGGTAGGGCCGACGCTGTTGGGCCTGGCACTCTCCGATCCCTCATTCTTTTCCCCACTCTCACTGTTCTGGTAATTCTGCGGGTGATTGCGTGGAGGACCCCTACGACGTGGATAGTGTCTATGATGGTTACGGTCTGCTGCATGTTTACTGCCTTGCGCTGGAACTCCACCAGGGCCTGTAACATTTGCTGCCTGCGCACCCCCCTTTTCTCCTTCAGCAACATCGAACTCCACAGTCTCTCCATCTGCTACACCGCGAAGGTACTACCTGGGGTTCTTCTTTATGGCAGTCTGGTGTACGAATACATGTTTCTTGGTGTCACTCCTGTTGATGAAACCATATCTGTTTCTTACATTGAACCATTTTACTGTTCCCAGAACCTTCGCTGTAATGATCTTTTTGTCCCCACCAGCAGGCGCCGCTGATGTGAGGCTGCCGGGGCCACCGCTGCCTGCGCCACTGCCAGTCCTGCCCATGCCCGTCGTGCTGGGCTTGGCGGCGGCAGCAGTGAGGGCGGGGGGTTGGGTGGCGGGTGGCTGCTGGGTCTCGGCCTCGCTGCTCATGGTTGCGGTGATGGTGAGTGGGGACGGTGGCAGTTGGGCTGCTCGGGGCTCTCCGGGGTCGGCTCCTGCTACCGATCGAACTGTGGGTTCTTTTTTTTTTTCGCGGTACACGGGCCTCTCACTGTTGTGGCCTCTCCCGTTGCGGAGCGCAGGCTCAGCGGCCATGGCTCACGGGCCCAGCCGCTCTGCGGCATGTGGGATCTTCCCGGACCGGGGCACGAACCCGTGTCCCCTGCATCGGCAGGCGGACTCTCAACCACTGCGCCACCAGTGGGTTCTTTTTGACGTGACCTTATCTTACCATTTTTGAACATATATTTTCTGATGCATTAAGCTGTTTCAGCCTCATCTTGTACTTCCCATGCTTCAGCCTCAGTTTCAGCCCTTTTTCCAAGGAGCACCTGTTTCTTTTACTGAGGAATTTTGTTTAAAAAATCAAGATTTGAGTACTGGTGTGCTCATTGGTCCTGAGCTGGCATTGCTTCTATGACATTTCAGCAGAGCTAGGAAATAAATATATACATACTCACACACGCACACATTTATATACACACATCTATATATATTTTTATATTATTTACTATATCAGAAACCATGAGCTCACGCTGTCTTCCTGTTTCCAGTTCAGTTCAGCTCCACAACTCGGTGTCATTCTAGTCTTCCTCCTTTCCGTATTTGTAATTCCCTTTTCTAACAGAAAGAAACTTGACTCCTAGTATCCTCAATATATTCCTTTGCTCAGTTCTATGATATAGTAGGGTCCCCCTCACTTTGGTTTTGCTTTCCATGGTTTCAGTTACCTACAGTCAACCGCTGTCTGAAAATATTAACTGGGAAATTCCAGAAATAAACAATAAGTTTTAAACTGCATACCTTTCTTAGTAGTGTGATGAAATTTTGAGTTGTCCCACTCCGTCCTGCCCAGGACGTGAATCATCCCTTTGTCCAGGGTATGCCATCCGTTAGTCACTTAGTAGCCATCTCAGTTATCAGATCGACTTTCCAGGTATCACAGTGCCTGTAGTCAAGTAACCCTTATTTTACTTAATAATGGCCCCAAAGCATAAGAGTAGTGATCTGGCAATTTGGGTATGCCAAAGAAAAGCTGTAAAATGCCTTTTTTAAAGTGAAAAGGTAAAATTTTTTGACTTATACGGAAAGAAAAAAAAAATCGTATACTGAGGTTGTTAAGATCTACAGTAAGAACAGTAGAAGATTCTGTGAAATTGTTGAGATGGAAAAAGAAATTAGTGCTAGTTTTGCTTTTGCATCTCAACCTGCAAAAGTTACAGTCACGGTATGTGATAAGTGCTTAGTTAAGATGGAGAAGGCATTAAATTTGTACAATAAGATATTTTGAGAGAGAAACCACATTCACGTAACTTTTATTACAGTATATCATTGTAATTGTTCATTTTTATTATTAGTTATCATGGTTAATCTCTTACGGTGCCTAATTTGTAAATTAAACTTTATCATAGGAATGTATATATAGGAAAAGACATATGTGGGGCTCAGTACTATCCAGTTTCAGGCATCCACTAGGGGTTTTGAAATGTATTCCCTGCTGATAAGAGGAGACTGCTATGCAGAGAAGGTAATTTCAGAATTGATAACCCATACCACTGCAAAAAACAAACCTAGTAACTTGAGTTCATTATTTGTTTCCAATTTTTATTTTAGAATGAGAGGGTATATATAGTCAGCTGTGTTCCAGAGTTACCTGGGTGACTTCCTCCCACTTAGTGCTCTGCTAGTTGTTATTCATTATACATAGTTAGGTTCATTTGTTTCCATTGTGTTTCACTGCAGTTTTCCCTCTGTCCTTATTGGTTTCTGTACTTAAAGATAAGTATAGAAAACATGGAAATTGTTGCCAAAATCAAAACTGTATAAAAAGAATGTAGGAATGTCATTCCCCACTACCCTCATCTCTTCTACCCTGCTCCCACCCATGCTCTGTAGGGCAGGAGAGTGAGGCTTCATCTGCTGCTCCCCTTGCTCGCGTTGCCACCTGGACCATCCCCCCAACCCCTGCACCCCCCACTCCCCAGCCCATCCGTGGGAAAATTGTCTTCCGTGAAACTGGTCCCTGGTGCCAAAAAGGCTGAGGACTGCTGCTGTAGGGAACCAGCCTCAGTTCTGCTTTTATCCTTCCTGTATCTCTTTTTTGCAAAAACAGATGCATATATATTTTTTTCCTCATTTAGCCTTATATAAAAGGGGGCATGGTATATGTGCTCTTTTACATATTTTTTCCCCTCACTTAATATATTCTGAAAATCCAGATCATCCTCATTCTTTCTTATTTTGTTTTGAGGTTGGCGAAAGAAAGGAATTATATTCTGCCCCTGCAGTAGAGTTTTTGTTAAATATTGGACATTCATCTTGGTTTTCCATAGGAAGAACTTATTTTTTCACACTTAAAAAATGATGCAAAACAGACATTTTAAACAACTTTAAATAAACAGTTCCATAATAATGGCATACAAAATTGCTTGTCTTGGCTGTTTCTGGTTATGGTGAATTTTCTGCTTGAGTTACTTCATTTATGGAGGCATTTTAGTACACAGACTGAGCCAGATGGCCTGGGTTGGGATCCTGGTTTGGCCACTTACTGGCTTTGTGACCTTACACTTAACTACTACAGTGGCTTGGTTTCCTCATTATACATGAGGGTGGTTGTGAGGTTTTAATGAATTTGTGTGTGCAAAGTGAAGAACATTGCCCGGCACATGGTACACACTATATAAAGGTTGTTGGTATCATTCTTGTATTTAAGGAGGATGGTGGTATGAATTGATTACTCTCTAGAGTCAGTCTGTAAAGTCTAAAAACATCTTAGTCTTTTGTTTCAATCATCTCACAATAAATCTATCATCTGCTAATTTATTTAGCAAACCTGAAAAACTCACACTTCCTTTTCACTGCTTGTCTATTCATTATTCAAGAGAGGTATCATGTAAGAATAAAATTTAGGAAAAAAAAATTAGCAAGAGAGATGAATGGATTCTTCACGCTGAATAGTAGACACCTGATGGCTTTTAAGGAAGAGACCCCCATTTTTGAGACACATGATGAAGTATTTGATGTCCCATCTAGTAGCTTAAGAAAGGGTGTCTGCATTCTGAAGTAACTTGATGAGTGATATGCTGTATCCCATTTGTTGCAGTTACAACACACCCAGTAAAAATGTTATTGATCTTGAAGAATAGAATAAATACGTTATATCATAATATGACCAAAGTAGCCTGAAATCTGTGATGTAAGTGTTCACAAGGAAGAGGAGCATTTTCTGCTCTTTAAGGGGACCTGCAGGTGAAACTGTTCTTGGCTTGAGTTCTCATTGATTTTCAGAGATGTGTGTTATTTTTACATCTGTACAGCTGCCGCCTTTGTGAACTGAAGCTCTGTCATCTCTCCGCAGGGATGCCTCTTCGCTGCTAGATCCAATGGAATGCACAGACACGGCCGAAGAACAGAGAGTGCACAGTCCTCCTGCCTCCTTAGTGCCAAGAATCCATGTGGTTTTAGCCCAGAAGTTGCAGCACATCAACCCTTTACTGCCTGCTTGCCTTAACAAGGAGGAGAGCAAAACCTGTAAGTGTAAGTGCTAAAGCCTCGTGGCCCAGAGACTTACCCAGCACGTGAAAGCTGCGTGGTGGAGCTGTCAGTCAGATTCTTGGTCTTCAGAATAAATTTCTCCAGCGGTCACCATTTCTTTGCCCCATTTTCATTTATGTTAATTCTCTTCATTAAAATGAGGCCCCCCCAAAAGGTACACACGCTGTCTTATTTTGACAGCTGGCATCACTTACCCACCAATATTTTAAGTCCATACTAGTCATCTACTGACGTGCAGTGCTTTGTTCCAGTTACTTTTTAACCTAAGAGACACGAGAGGAACTGGTTTGTGTTCTGAATCTGGTCTCCTTTCTCTCTCCAGTTGTTTCTAGTTTCATGTCTGAATTGTCTCCAGTCAGAGCAGAACTGCTTGGGTTCCTCACTCACGCCCTTTTGGGAGACAGTTTGGCTGCTGAATATCTTATATTACATCTCATTTCTACAGTGTAAGTGCTCTGTTCTTGGTGGGAATTAAGGGAGTTTGGTGTTTTGTTGAGAGGGGAAAAGAACAGAAAGGTTTCTGTTTTTATCAGGCTTCATCACCAGATGGTTATTTGTTCAGTGTAACAGGTGTTATACCAAATCACAGAAATTCCTTTTTCAACTTTTCTCAGCGTCACATGTAGCATTTTGATTGTATCTCCTTAAATTTAAGAGCAAAAATCAGATAAAGAACCTGGCCAATGAGTAAAATGAGTTGTTTTATCCTTTTTGCATTCTGAATTCTCTATTTATACATCCCAAGGCTCTGTGAGGTCCATTTGGTATACATCTCACTTGTATGTGGACATGTGCCCCTCTCCCTTTCACTTCACTACAGCTCTTTGTTTTCTGATTTCAAAATAACATGTGTGCCTTCAACAAGTTCCAAGAGCATAAAGAAGAAAATTGAAATTGTCTGTAATCTCACCACTTAAAGATGATCTCAGTTAACAGATCTTGGTACCTGTTCATATCATCTTTTTTTTGTTTACATATGTATCCATCCCTACTTAGATCTCAATTATACTCTAAACAGATCATTATCTTGCTTTTATCGTTTATGTTAAGCGTTTCCTATCATAATTCTTCTTGAACCTCTTAATGGCTGTGCAGTATTTCATTATAGACAGCTGTACTTTTTCCCTAAATGTTAGGTTTTCCTACTTTTTCTCTGTTTAAATAATCCTCCAGTAAACATCTTTGTACTATAAATCTTTCCTCAGGTAGGATTTGAGACAGTAGTACATGATGGTTGAGAGCATAGACTCTGGAACCAAACTACCTGGGTTCAAATTCAGCTCTGTCACTTCCTGGCTACGTGAACGTGGGCATGTTTCTTAAAATTTCTGTATCTCACGTTTCTCATCTGTAAAATGAAAACAATAATACCTACCTTAGAGTGTTTGGGAATTAAATGAGAAAGGATTTAAGTACTTAGAACAGTACCTGGCACGTGCCCAGCACTTAAATATTGGCTATTATTTTTATTGTTGTTTCTGCTTAAAAAAACAACTGATCAGAATAATCTGCTTTAATTTTAATGACAGTATTAAGCTAATTTTTCTTCGTTTGCTTTTTGATGGAGATCAGGAAATCACGTGAGTATCTTATTGGTTGATATCTTTTTTCTTCTAGATATACAAGAAGAGATGTTCTTCCACTAGGAAAATTTACGGTTAACTTGAGTGGGTGTCCACGGAATAGTACCTTCACCGAACACTTATATCGAATTATTCAACATCTAGTTCCAGCAGTAAGATCAATATAAATATGTATTATAAGCTTAAGTACACTTTAAAAGTCCATCTAATTGTCTTTCATTCAACCCAAATATTTAACTTTGAGATGTTAACAGACCTCATTAAGGGGAAACAAAGCCTGCCTAGTTTCATAATTTAAAATGTACTAACTCCTAAACATTTCACGTTTCCTTTATTGCCTTAGCACAGGTCTCTTCAAGTAACAACACAACTGTAGTAACTCCCTTAACATTGTACTCTCCGTTGATGCCAGTTTGTTTGTGCAATTTGGTATCCTTTGTGTGCTTTAAAATCGTAAATCTAAGTAAACTCTAAATTATAGGAGCATAATTCTTTTAGTTGAGGTAATAACTTGATCTCTCCTACCCCAGTTTTAATTCCTGTTTGGAAAGTCAAGCTACCTTTATTTGCCAGGACATCTGGAACGCAGTGTTTGTGTGGTATTAAGATCTTGGGGACAGGGGAATCGCTTCTAATTAGTTGTGTGACTGGCAATGCCGATCACTTCTTTGGAAATTTAAGAGGTTGAAACAGATCATTCATTTAACCAGTGTTTATTGAGTGTCTTCTGGGCTCTTAAGAAACAGCATTGGACTAAATAGACCAACATTTCTCACTCTCCTTGACTCACTTTACACTGTTAAAAAATTATTGAGAACTTAAAGAGATGTTTGGGTTTTTATTATCAATTTACCATATTAGAAGTTAAAACTAAAAACATATTAAAATATTCATTGAAAATCAATTACATATGAGCAGAAGTAAAATATTTTTGTAAAAAATAGCTTTTTTTCCAAACAAAATAATATTAGTGATAAAAGTGACATTGTTTTAAATTTTTGCCAGTCTCTGTAATGTCTGGATTAATAGAAGACAGCTGGATTGTCATATCTGTTCCTGCATTCAGTCTATTGTAACATGATGTTTTGACTGAAGTATATGAAGGAATGCTGGCCTTACACAGATGAAAAAGTAGTTGGCAAAGGAAGAACTTTTAATGGCATTTTCAGATAACTGTAGATATTCTTCTGATACTAGACCAAAACTGTCCATATGGCATTTTCTTCAAGGATAGTTGTGTGAAATCTGTAATCTCATCAATGAACTTTTTATACTCTGCTATCGTAAATTCATTGGTCTGTCTTGCACATTGAATGGATCTTTTATCCATGTGTGATTTTGACCTCATGGACCCCATAAAAGGGTTTCAGCAACTCCCTGGGAGTGCCCTGGACCACATTTTGTTGGTGGTGGAAGACCAACAAATAATAAATAACATATATAGTATGTCACTGAAGTGCCATGGAGAACAGTAAAGGCCCAGGGGAAGGGGATAGGGAGTGCTGGGGGGTAGGCCAGGGTGGAGTTGCTGACATCTACAGCGTGTTGGGGAAGCCCTCTCCAGGGTGGAGTTCAGGGAGAGACTTGATGCAAACCCAGGATCAAGACACAGGGCCGTGTTGGGGAAAGTGTCTGTCCTGTGCAGAGAACAAGTTCAGGGTCCGAGCGCAGCGTGCTGGGCATGTTGAGGAACGCCAGCCTGAGGGGCCGGTGTACTGCCATGGAATGAGTGCTGGGGAGGAGCGTAGGACGTGGGGTCTGAGTGGCAGCCTAGGGCCACTCAAAGCTTGAGGCCAAGATTTAAGTAGCACATACTTGGGACATGAATTATATTTTTAAGTATGAAAGTGATATGAGGAAAGTACTCAAGATTCTTGCATGGTAAGGTATTTCCTTTTTGTTCTTTTTATTCTACATCACTTTGTAGTGGTTTGTTTTACTGTCTCATTTTTACCATATCCCATTCCCTTATATTACTCTTATGTTTGTGTCTAGCTAGCACTGAACTTTTTCTAAACACTTGCCTTTTTAATATCTTATTTAGTTTTCGTAGCAGTAAGTGTGAGTGACCTCTTTTGCTTATATGGAGCTGCACCCTGCTCTATGCCACCTTTTGTTTCGACAGACTCTGTTTCTTTCGGGGTCATTTCCTTGTATCTATAATATGACCCCCACCCCTGCTTTCTTTGAATTACTGAGCCAAAGTACAAAAATCCTCTGCATTTTGAAAATACATCTTCTCTCTTCCTTGACATCCTTCCCCACCCCAGTCTCCACCCGTACCACACATACTTCTTTATGGTCCAGAGTGATCTTAGATTGGAGTACAACGCAGGGTGCAGAGGGCACTGGGTGTGGTGGGCTCAGGAAGACGGAGGGTGGTGCAGGTGGACTTAACTGATTTTCTACTGCTGAGACTGGGTGAGGAGGTGGCTCTCCCGGGTAGAGCAGGTTCCGAGACCCACAGCGCTGATGACAGTGTGGAGTCCTCCACACCTCAGGCCTCCTTGGAGCAATTTGTTTAGAGGTCTGCAGCTGTCTATGCTGAATGAATATAGTTTTATTTTATTTTCAAAATTTATTAAAAATTTTTAAAATGGAAGTATAGTTGATATATAATATTATATAAGTTACAGGTGTACAACATAGTGATTCACGGATTTTTTAAAAATTGAAGTACAGTTGATTTACAGTGTTGTGTTAGTTTCAGGTGTACAGCAGAGTGATTCAGTTACACATACATATATATTTTTTTCCTCAGATTCTTTTATAGGTTATTACAAAATATTGAGTATACTTCCCTGTGCTATATAGTAGGTCCCTGTTGGTTATCTGTTTTATATGCAGTAGTGTATTATGTTAATCCCAAACTCCTAATTTATCCCCCCACCCCTCATCCCTTTCCCCTTTGGTAACCATAAGTTTGTTTTCTGTGTCTGTGGGTCTATTTCTGTTTTGTATATAAGTTCATTTGTATCTTTTTTTTTTTTTTTTTTAAGATTCCACATGTAAGTGATATCATACGATATTTGTCTTTCTCTGTCTGGCTTACTTTACTTAGTATGATAATCTCTAGATCCATCCATGTTGCTGCAAATGCCATTATTTCATTGGTTTTTATGGCTGAGTATTGCATTGTATATATGTACCACGTCTTCTTTATCCATTCATCTGTTGATGGACATTTAGGTTGTTTCCATGTTTTGGCTATTGTGAATAGTGCTGCTATGAACAAAGGGGTGCGTGTATCTTTGTGGTTTAGAGTTTTGTTTCTATGCCCAGGAGTGGGATTGTTGGATCCTTTGGTAATTCTATTTTTAGTTTTCTGAGGAAACTCCATACTGTTTTCCATAGAGGCTGCACCAACTTACATTCCCACCAACAGTGTAGGAGGGTTCCCTTTTCTCCACACCCTCTCCAGCATTTATTATTTGTAGACTTTTTGATGATGGCCATTCTGACCAGTGTGAGTGATATCTCATTGTAGTTTTGATCTGCATTTCTGTAATAGCAATGTTGAGCATCTTTTCATGTGCCTTTTGGCCATGTGTATGTCATCTCTGGAGAAATGCCTACTTAGGTCTGTGCCCACTTTTTTTTTTTTTTTTTTTTGCGGTACACGGGCCTCTCACTGTTGTGGCCTCTCCCATTGTGGAGCACAGGCTCCGGACACGCAGGCTCAGCGGCCATGGCTCACGGGCCCAGCCGCTCCGTGGCATGTGGGATCCTCCCAGACTGGGGCACGAACCCGTGTCCCCTGCATCGGCAGGCGGACACTCAACCACTGCGCCACCAGGGAAGCCCTATGCCCACTTTTTGATTGGGTTTGTTATTTTGATACTGAGCTGTATGAGCTGTTTGTATATTTTGTAAATTAAGCCCTTGTCAGTTGCATCATTTGCAAATATTTTCTCCCATTCTGTAGGTTTTCTTTTCATTTAGTTTATGGTTTCCTTTGTTGTGCAAAAGCTTTTAAGGTTAATTAAGTCCCATTTGTTTATTTTTGTTTTTATTTCCATTACTCTAGGAGATAGATCCAAAAAGATATTGCTGCCATTTATGTCAGAGTGTTCTGCCTATGTTTTCCTCTAGGAGTTTTATGATATCCAGTCTTACATTTAGGTCTTTAATCCATTCTGAGTTTATTTTTTTATATGGTGTTAGAGACTGTTCTAATTCATTCTTTTACATGTGGCTGTCCAGTTTTCCCAGCAACACTTATTGAAGAGACTGTCATTTCTTCATGGTATATTCTTGCCTCCTTTGTTGTAGATTAATTGACCATGTGTGTGTGGGTTTATTTCTGGGCTTTCTGTTCTGTTCCATTGATCTATATTTTTGTTTTATGCTAGTACCATACTGTTTTGATGACTGTAGCTTTGTAGTATAGTCTGAAGTCAGGGAGCCTGATTCCTCCAGCTCCATTTTTCTTTCTCAAGATTGCTTTGGCGTCTTTTGTGTTTCCATACAAATTAAAAAATTTTTTTTCTAGTTCTATAGAAAACGCCACTGGGGGCTTCCCTGGTGGCGCAGTGGGTTGAGAGTCCGCCTGCCGATGCAGGGGACACGGGTTCAGTTCATGCCCTGGTCTGGGAAGATCCCACATGCCGCAGAGTGGCTAGGGCCCGTGAGCCATGGCCGCTGAGCCTGTGCGTCCGGAGTCTGTGCTCTGCAACGGGAGAGGCCACAACAGTGAGAGGCCTGTGTACCGCAAAAAAACAAAAACAAAAACAAAATACGCCATTGGTAATTTGATAGGGATTGCATTGAATTTGTAGATCACCTTGGGCAATATAGTTTGGTGTTTGTCCTCTCCTCTCACGATTACTGATTTAGATATCGTATTTGTGTATGGATGATTTCCTACTTCTACTGTATGTTTGCCTTTACTGATGAATGTGATTTTAATTCAGGGAGCACAGAGGAAAATTAAGCTTTTCTCTCTCCGTCTTGATGTGTAAATAAACATTTTATTTTCTGTTTTGTTAGCCTGTGGTCAGTTAAAGAAGTTAAGCCTCTGAATATTTGATATATATATCAGTTGTCTATCATTTGTTTCTGGTTCACTGGTAAAATAAAAAATATTCTTCAAGAATACTGAACAAGACAGCTGAAAATAAAGCAGCTCATAGAATCAGAAATTCTTATGATGGTGAAAATAAAGCAGCTCATAGAATCAGAAATTCTTATGATGGAGAAATTTTTGTTTCTAAGAGCTCAAGAAACCATGAGACTGCTTACTCCCTTAGAAATAATAAGCTCTTTCTTTCCATTATAAAATGTAGTGTTTAACTCCAAATATATGTTTTCTTAAAAGAGGGAAACTTAGTTCCTTGATCATTAAAAAAATTTCTCTTTGCAGTCTTTTCATCTGCAGATGACTATAGCGAACATGAACCACTTGAAATTCATTCCCCACAAAGACTACACAGCCAATCGCTTGGTCAGCGGGCTCCTCCAGCTGCCCAGCAATACTTCTCTTGTAATTGATGAAACTCTCCTGGAACAGGGGCAGCTGGACACGCCAGGTGTGTGCACGGACATTGTCCTTCCATTTCTAACTCCCAGCAAAGCCAGGCATGGTAATGATCTTCTAAGGAATAACTGAACAAAGACAAATTCACACTTCACAAGTATTTAAGACAAAGGCTTGCTCTGTGAATTTGGTTAAAGCATATATCATTAACAAATAAATTGTGTACATCAACTATGTTTTGTGATAGTTTGAAAATAGTATGATAATACACCAAGTAGCAGGTAGCTTTTGAAAGGTTGAAAAGGGAGGAGGTTTTGCCTTTAGTCCTATATTACCTCAAAAGAAAAGTTGTAGAAAAGATCTAGTAAAACATTTTCTACCAGCCAATATGATTTAAAAAATTTTTTTCAAAGAATCTCTGAAAAAATATTTAGTAGATCAGATGGCTTGCACTAACCTCAGTTATGGAACATGTTATAAAATTACAAGAAAGCAGATTGCTTTATCTATGCTCAAATGAGAATTAAGACACTTTGCTGGTGTAAGTTCAAGAGGTAAAAATAGAAAAAATAGTGTAGACTGGGTAGAATTAAGGCAAAGGTGAGTATAAATTCAGTAAAATTCACTAACCTTATCTGTATAAAAATAATTTTGGTTCTACCAGATTATTTTAGCCCTGTGAAGATGCCACATACAAAATAATCATACTTTTATCGGGAACTATTTTATATCTAATTGCACACCAGATGCTTGGTATTAGATTTGGGGTGGGTGGGGGAGGAATCTTGGCTCCAGAAATATGTTTGTCTAGCTTGACAGATATTATCTGTGAAGCCTATTAATTAATGACCATTTAGAGGATTGAACAGTGCCTCATATACTTTTTTTTAAAGCAGTAGAAATCTCATGTCTTATTAATGTCAGCAAAACTAATTTGGTTAGGTGATTAAAATCAAGTTACTGAAAAATTATTCCCTTGTTTTTGTAGGTGTTCATAATGTGACTGCCCTGAGCAACCTAATAACTTGGCAGAAGGTGGATTATGACTTCAGCTACCACCAGATGGAATTCCCCTGCAATATTAATGTTTTTATTACTTCGGAGGGGAGATCACTCCTGCCGGTAATGAAGGGTCATTTTAAAATGGACGGAGGTTACATTGGAAAGATATCTATATTTTTGCTTTGTTTCTTCGTACTACTTATTATTAATAAGTTAAACTTGTTTCAGAGTTGTGGCTGCCGATTATTAATGAGGGAGCTGCTTATTTTGTTCTCTGGGATGAAAACTTTGTAAAGAAAATCACAAGACAAGCAAAGAAAACTCTTGGCAGCAGAAAACTCCCACATGTAGGGAGAGCAAGTAGAAACTGTCTGTAAATTGCCTGATTAACATCCAGACCTTTGTTCTTGCTGCCTCTGTTCCATTGTTTTCTGCCAATCCTACGTGAGAAATATTTTAGGGTTCCTTTTAAAATGTTCCTAATCACCTGGTAATTATTTCTATGCTTTATTGTGAAATGCTCTGGTGAATCATCAGTGACTAATGAAGAGAGCTTTTACATCTGAGTCATTAAGGATGAGAAGTATGCCCAGTTGTTGAAAAGGCGTATGTGCTCTGTATAATGATGTTCACCCTTGATATATGAGGAACTGCCTGTGAATGAGAATGAAATGGCCCAGTGGTAAATTTCTGTGGGAAAGTGTGATTTGCTATATGTGGTTTCTAGAAATGCAGTTCAGTAAGAAATAGAGTACATGTTCCGTGATTAAGGAAACATCTAAAACATTTTAATTAGCTGCTTTTTAGAGATTCACTGTTTTTTTATATGTTTACTGATAACCATTGAAGAAACATAAGTAACGAAGAAAAGGCTAACTTCTGTAATTATTGCTGAGATAGTTACAGTGGATAGAAATTAATATTAAACAGTGCCCTCCCCCTAATAAGGGATTGTATTTAATTCCCTTAGGGGCTGATAGAGATAATGCATCCCCCTGAAATTCTAGGTTGATTTAGGAACTTGGAAAATAATGTGTACTGTTTCTCATTTTAGGCAGACTGCCAGATCCACTTACAGCCACAGCTAATTCCACCAAACATGGAGGAGTACATGAACAGCCTTCTCTCTGCGGTGCTGCCTTCTGTGCTGAATAAATTCCGCATTTATCTGACCCTTTTGAGGTTCCTGGATTATAGCATATCTGATGAAATAACCAAGGTGTGTTTGGGTTAAAACAAAGGATCTCCCTGTGTTGAATTGGGATATTTAATCAATTTACATTTACTGTAATTACTGATAAGGTAATCTTGCTATTTGTTTTCTGTGTCATATGTCTTTTTTGTTCCTCTATTCCTCCATTATTGTCTTCTTTTGTTTGAAATAGATATTTCTAGTGTACAATTTTAATTTCCATGTCTTTTCTTTTATGACATATTTTTTTTCTTTAGTTGTTGCCCTGGGAGCTACATTAACATCTTAACTATGATAATCTGGGATTAATTTAGGATTATGCCAGTTTAAGCACAATAGTATGCAAAAGCTTTGCTCCTTCATACCTTCCATTCCTTCTCCTGCTCCTTTGTGCTTTATCATCATTCACATTACGTCTTTATACACTGATACGTCTGTCAACACATTTACAATTATTGCTTTATGCAGTTGTCTTTAAAGACATTTATACTACCTTTTATATTTACCTGTGTAGTTACCTTTACCAGTGATCTTCACGTGGATCCGAGTTACTTTCACTTTAGCCTGGAGAACTCTCTTTCGTATTTCTCAGTATTTTTTATGGGGGAGCTCTGCTTGTGACACATTCTCAGTTTTTGCTTACCTGAGAATGTCTTAATTTCTCCTTAATTTTTGGAGACTAATATTGCTGGATGTAGAATTCTTGGTTCATAGGCTTGTTCTTTCAGCACTTTTAAGTCCTCCAACTGCCTAGTGGATTTTCTGAGGAGAAGTCAGTTTCCAGTGAGGGTTCTTTGTACACAATGAGTCATTTTTCTCTTGTCCTTTCAAGATTCTCTTTGGCTTTTGACAGTTTAGCTGTAATGTGTCTACATATGGATCTCTTTGAGTTTATCCTACTTGCAATTTATTGAGCTTCTTGGATGTGCAGATTAATGCACATTTGGGGGGAGTTTTCAAGACATTTGGTAAGTTTTTGACCATTATTTAAGTTTTTTCCTGCCCCTTTCTCCTCTGTGGCACTCCCATGTATGTATGTGGTACACTTGACGGTGTCCCACAGGTCTTTGAGGCTCTGTTCAGTTTTCCTCATTCTTTTTGCTTTCTGTTCCACAGACCAGATAATTTTGGTCAGCATGTCTACAGATTTGCTGAATCTTTCTTCTGCCTTTCAAGTGAATTTTTAATTTAAGTTGTATTTTTCAACTTCAGAATTTCTGTTTGCTTTTTAAATAATTCCTATCGCTTTACTGGTATTTTCTATTTGGTGAGACATTATTCTCATACTTAAAGTTCTTTATTCATGGTTTCCTTTAGTTCTTTGAATATATTTGAAATAGCTAATTTAAAGTCTGTGTAGTAATTCCAATATTTAAGTTTCCTCAAGGACTTCTTATTTTCCAATGAAGGGGGCTACACATACTTGTCTCTTTGTATTTCTCCTACTTTTTGTATTGAAAGGTTGTTTTTTATAGATGATTTATTTTTTTAATCTAGTTATCTTTGGCTGCGTTGGGTCTTTATTGCTGCGTGCAGGCTTTTCTCTAGTTGAGGCGAGTCGGGGCTACTCTTCGTTGTGGTGCACAAGCTTCTCATTGGGTGGGTTCTCTTGTTACAGAGCACAGGCTCTAGGCGCGTGGGCTTCAGTAGTTGTGGCTCACGGGCTCTAGAGCACAGGCTCAGTAGTTGTGGCGCACAGGCTTAGTTGCTCTGCGGCATGGGGGATCTTCCCGGACCAGGGCTCGAACCCGTGTTCCCTGCATTGGCAGGCGGATTCTTAACCACTGCGCCACCAGGGAAGCCCAAACCAGGTGTTGTAAATAATATAATTGGCAACTCTGCTCTGGCAGATTCTGCCCCCTCCCCGCCTGCCCCCCCAGTGTTTTGTTGTTGTTGCTCTTTGTTGTTTAGTGACTTTTCTGAACTGATTTTTAAAAGTCTGTATTCTTAGTTGTATGTGGGCACTGAAGTCTTGGCTCTGTTAGCTCAGTGGGCAGTGATTGGATAGAAATTTAATTTCCTTAGATGCCTGGAAGCAGTCTCCCAGTCTAAGCTAAGGGACTCTGTATCCATGTTGGAGCAATCCTTTAACACTCAGCCATGCAGTTTACAGCTGCCCCCTAGCCTTCGCCTTCTGCTTGCACAGAGCCTCAGGGTTGTTCAGTGGTGAGAGCTTATGGCCTGCCTACTCAGGCTCAGATCTGAGCATGTGCCCAGCCCTGGGCACGCATGCGACCTTCTAACCTCCTGGTGGTTGGGGACAGATAAACACACACACACATTTGTGTGTGGGTGTGTATATATATACATATGTATGTGTATTCCTCCCCCTCCGATCCCCTTAACGATAT
Organism: Phocoena sinus; assembly: GCF_008692025.1. Lineage (NCBI taxonomy): Eukaryota > Metazoa > Chordata > Mammalia > Artiodactyla > Phocoenidae > Phocoena > Phocoena sinus. Next base: position 73,880,660 of record NC_045778.1, on the reverse strand, counting down.
CTCATTCCCCAGATTTTCTTTTTTTTTTCTTGTTTGGTTGTTGTTGGTTTTTTTTCCCACAGTGACTCTTGAATTTTATTTTTTTATACAGCAGGTTCTTTGTTTTTGTTTTTTTTTTTTTGCGTTACGCGGGCCTCTCACTGTTGTGGCCTCTCCCGTTGCGGAGCACAGGCTCTGGCTGTGCAGGCTCAGCGGCCATGGCTCACAGGCCCAGCCGCTCCACGGCATGTGGGATCTTCCCGGACTGGGGCATGAACCCGTGTCCCCTGCACCGGCAGGCGGACTCTCAACCACTGTGCCACCAGGGAAGCCCTATATAGCAGGTTCTTATTAGTTATCCATTTTATATATATTAGTATATATATGTCAATCGCAATCTCCCAGTTCATCACACCACAACCCTGCCACTTTCCCCCCTTGGTGTCCATATGTCTGTTCTCTACTTCTGTGTCTCAATTTCTGCCCTGCAAACCGGTTCATCTGTACCATTTTCTAGGTTCCACATATATGTGTTAATGTACAATATTTGTCTTTCTCTTTCTGACTTACTTCACTCTGTATGACAGTCTCTAGATGCATCCACATCTCTACAGATGCCCCAATTTATTTCCTTTTTATGGCTGAGTAATATTCCATTGTATATATGTACCACATCTTCTTTATCCATTTGTCTGTGGATTGGCATTTAGGTTGCTTCCATGTCCTGGCTATTGTAAATAGTGCTGCAGTCAACACTGGGGTGCATTTGTCTTTTTGAATTATGGTTTTCTCTGGGTATATGCCCAGTCGTGGGATTGCTGGGTCATATGATAATTCTATTTTTAGTTTTTTAAGGAACCTTCATACTGTTCTCCATATTGGCTGTATCAGTTTGCATTCCCACCAACAGTGCAAGAGGGTTCCCTTTTTTACACACCCTCTCCAGCATTTTTCTTTGTAGATTTTCTGATGATGCCCATTCTGACTGGTGTGAGGTGATACCTCATTGTAGTTTTGATTTGCATTTCCCTAATAATTAGTGAGGTTGAGCAGCTTTTCATGTGCTTCTTGGCCATCTGTATGTCTTCTTTGGAGAAATGTCTGTTTAGGTCGTCTGCCCATTTCTGGATTGGGTTGTTCGTTTTTTTAATATTGAGCTGCATGAGCTGTTTATATATTTTGGAGATGAATCCATTGTCTGTGGATTTGTTTGCAAATATTTTCTCCCATTCTGAGGGTTGTCTTTTCGTCTTGTTTGTAGTTTCCTTTGCTGTGCAAAAGCTTTTAAGTTTCATTAGGTTCCATTTGTTTATTTTTGTTTTTACTTCCATTACTCTAGGAGGTGGATGAGAAAAGATCTTGCTGTGATTTATGTCAGAGTGTTCTTCCTATGTTTTCCTCTAAGAGTTTTATGGTGTCCAGTCTTAGATTTAGGTCTTTAATCCATTTTGAGTTTATTTTTGTGTATGGTATTAGGGAGTGTTCTAATTTCATTCTTTTACATGTAGCTGTCCAGTTTTCCCAGCACCACTTATTGAAGAGACTGTCTTTTCTCCATTGTATCTCCTTGCCTTCTTTATCATAGATTAGTTGACCATAGGTGTGTGGGTTTGTCTCTGGGCTTTCTATCCTGTTCCATTGATCTATGTTTCTATTTTTGTGCCAGTACTGTATTGTCTTGATTACTGTAGCTTTGTAGTATAGTCTGAAGTCAGGAAGTCTGATTCCTCCAGCTCCGTTTTTTTCCCCTCAAGACTGCTTTGGCTATTCGGGGTCTATTGTGTCTCCATGCAACTTTTAAGATTTTTTTCTCTAGTTCTGTAAAAAATGTCATTGGTAATTTGATAGGGATTGCACTGAATCTGTAGATGGCTTTGGGTACTATAGTCATTTTCACAATATTGATTCTTCCAATTTAAGAACATGGTATATCTCTCCATCTGTTTGTAGCATCTTTAATTTCTTTCAGCAGTGTTTTGTAGTTTTCTGCATACAGGTCTTTCATCTCCTTAGGTAGGTTTATTCCTAGGTATTTTATTCTTTTTGTTGCAGTGGTAAATGAGAGTGTTTCCTTAATTTCTCTTTCAGATTTTTCATCATTAGTGTATAGGAATGCAAGAGATTTCTGTGCATTAATTTTGTGTCCTGCAACTTTACTAAATTCATTGATTAGCTCTAGTAGTTTTCTGCTGGCATCTTTAAGATTCTCTATGTATAGTATCATGTCATCTGCAAACAGTGACACTTTTACTTCTTAACAATTTGTATTTCTTTTATTTCTTTTTCTTCTCTGATTGCCGTGGCTAGGACTTCCAAAACTATGTTGAATGATGGTGGCGAGAGTGGACATCCTTGTCTTGTTTCTGATCTTAGAGGAAATGCTTTCTGTTTTTCACCATTGAGAATGGTGTTTGCTGTGGGTTTGTCATATATGGTGTTGAGGTAGGGTCCCTCTATGCCCACTTTCTGGAGAGTTTTTATCATAAATCGGTGTTGAATTTTGTTGAAAGCTTTTTCTGCATCTATTGAGATGATCATGTTTTTTTTCTTCAGTTTGTTAATACGGTGTATCACATTGATTGATTTGTGTATATTGAAGAATCCTTGCATCCCTGGGATAAATCCCACTCGATCATGGTGTATGATCCTTTTAATGTGTTGTTGGATTCTGTTTGCTAGTATTTTGTTGAGGATTTTTCATCTATATTCATGAGTGATATTGGTCTGTAATTTTCTTTTTTTGTAGTATATTTGTTGGGTTTTGGTATCAGGGTGATGGTGGCCTCATAGAATGACTTTGGGAGTATTCCTTCCTGTGCAATTTTTTGGAAGAGTTTGAGAAGGATGGGTGTTAGCTCTTCTCCAAATGTTTGGTAGAATTCACCTGTGAAGCCATCTGGTCCTGGACTTTTGTTTGTTGGAAGATTTTGAATCACAGTTTCAATTTCATTACTTGTAATTGGTCTGTTCATACTTGCTATTTCTTCCTGGTTCAATCTTGGAAGTTTATATCTTTCTAAGAATTTGTCCATTTCTTCCAGGTTGTCCATTTTATTGGCATAGAGTTGCTTGTAGTAGTCTCTTAGGATGCTTTGTATTTCTGGTGTGTCTGTTGTAACTTCTCCTTTTTCATTTCTAATTTTATTCATTTGAGTCCTCTCCTTCTTTTTCTTGATGAGTCTGGCTAAAGGTTTATCAATTTTGTTTATCTTCTCAAAGAACCAGCTTTTAGTTTTATTGATCTTTGCTATTGTTTTCTTTGTTTCTATTTCATTTATTTCTGCTCTGATCTTTATGATTTCTTTCCTTCTACTAACTTTTTTTGTTTGTTAGTCTTTCTCTAGTTCCTTTAGGTGTTAAGGTTAGATGTTTATCTGAGATTTTTCTTGTTTCTTGAGGTAGGATTGTATTGATATGAACTTCTCTCTTAGAACTGCTTTTGCTGCATCCCATAGGTTTTGGATCGTCGTGTGTTGTCATTTGTCTCTAGGTATTTTTTGATTTTGTCTTTGATTTCTTCAGTGATCTCTTGGTTATTTAGTAACCTGTTGTTTAGCCTCCATGTGTTTGTGTTTTTTATGTTTTTTTTCCCTGTAATTTTCTAATCTCATAGTGTTGTGGTCAGAAGAGATGGTTGATATGATTTCAATTTTCTTATATTTACCATGGCTTGATTTGTGACCCAAGATGTGATCTATCCTGGAGGATGTATCGTGTGCAGTTGAGAAGAAAGTGTAATCTGCTGTTTTTGGAGGAAAGGTTCTATAAATATCAATTAAATCTATCAGGTCTGTTGTGTCATTTAAAGCTTGTGTTTCCATATTAATTTTCTGTTTGGATGATCTGTCCATTGGTGTAAGTGAGGTGTTAAAATCCCCCACTATTATTGTGTTACTGTCAGTTTCCTCTTTTTTTTTTTTTTTTTTTTTATGCGTTACGCGGGCCTCTCACTGTTGTGGCCTCTCCCGTTGCGGAGGACAGGCTCCAGACGCGCAGGCTCAGCGGCCATGGCTCACAGGCCCAGCCGCTCCGCGGCATGTGGGATCCTCCCAGACCGGGGCACGAACCCGTGTCCCCTGCATCGGCAGGCGGACTCTCAACCACTGCGCCACCAGGGAAGCCCCCAGTTTCCTCTTTTATAGCTGTTAGCAGGTGCCTTATGTATTGAGGTGCTCCTATGTTGGGTGCATATATTTTTATAATTGCTATATCTTCTTGGATTGATCCCTTGATCATTATGTAGTGTCCTTCCTTGTCTCTTGTAACATTCTTTAAAGTATATTTTATCTGATATGAGTATTGCTACTCAAGCTTTCTTTTGATTTCCATTTGCATGGAGTATCTTTTTCCATCCCCTCACTTTCAGTCTGTATGTGTCCCTAGGTCTGAAGTGGGTCTCTTGTACATAGCATGTATATGGGTCTTGTTTTTGTATCCATTCAGCCAGTCTATGTCTTTTGGTTGCAGCATTTAATCCATTCACGTTTAAGGTAATTATCGATATGTATGTTCCTATTACCATTTTAATTGTTTTGGGTTTATTTTTGTAGGTCCTTTTCTTCTCGTGTTTCCCACTTAGAGAAGTTCCTTTAGCATTTGTTGTAGGGTGGTTTGGTGGTGCTGAATTCTCTTAGCTTCTACTTGTCTGTAAAGGTTTAGATTTCTCCATTGAATCTGAATGAGATCCTTGCCAGGTAGAGTGATCTTGGTTTTAGGTTCTTCCCTTTCATCACTTTAAATATGCTTGTAGAGTTTCTGCTGAGAAATCAGCTGTTAACCTTATGGGAGTTTCCTTGTATGTTATGTGTCATTTTTCCCTTGCTGCTTTCAATAATTTTTCTTTGTCTTTAATTTTTGCCAGTTTGATTACTATGTGTCTTGGCGTGTTTCTCCTTGGGTTTATTCTGCCTGGGACTCTGTGTGCTTCCTGGACTTGGGTGGCTATTTCCTTTCCCATGTTAAGGAAGTTTACAATTATAATCTCTTCATATATTTTCTCAGGTCCTTTCTCACTCTCTTCTTCTTCTGGGACCCCTATAATGCAAATGTTTTTGCATTTAATGTTGTCCCAGAAGTCTCTTAGGCTGTCTTCATTTCTTTTCATTCTTTTTTCTTTATTCTGTTCCGCAGCAGTGATTTCCGCCATTCTGTCTTCCAGGTCACTTATCCGTTCTTCTGCCTCAGTTATTCTGCTATTGATTCCTTCTAGTGTGTTTTTCATTTCAGTTATTGTATTGTTCATCTCTGCTTGTTTGTTAATTCTTCTAGGTCTTTGTTAAACACTTCTGGCATCTTCTCGATCTTTCCTCCATTCTTTTTCTGAGGTCCTCGATCATCTTTACTGTCATTATTCTGAATTCTTTTTCTGCAGCATTGCCTGTCTCCACTTCATTTAGTTGTTTTTCTGGGGTTTTATCTTTTTCCTTCATCTGGTACGTAGCCCTCTGCCTTTTCATCTTGTCTATCTTTCTGTGAATGTGGTTTTTGTTCCACAGGCTGCAGGGTTGTAGTTCTTCTTGGTGCTTCTGTCTGCCCTCTGCTGGATGAGGCTGTTGAAGAGGCTTATGCAAGTTTCCTTATGGGAGGGACTGGTGGTGGGTAGAGCTGGCTGTTGCTCTGGTGGGCAGAGCTCAGTAAAAGTTTAATCTGCTTGTCTGTTGATGGGTGGGGCTGGGTTCCCTCCCTGTTGGTTGTTTGGCCTGAAGTGACCCAGCACTGGAGCCTACCTGGGCTCTTTGGTGGCGCTAATGGCAGACTCTGGGAGGGCTCACACCAAGGAGTACTTTGCAGAACTTCTGCTGCCAGTGTCCTTGTCCTCACGGTGAGCCACAGCCACCCCCCGCCTCTGCACAGGACCCTCCAACACTAGCAGGTAGGTCTGGTTCAGTCTCCCCTGGGGTCACTGCTCCTTACCCCTGGGTCCAGATGCACACACTACTTTGTTACCCCCCAGAGTGGAGTCTGTTTTTCCCAGTCCTGTCGAAGTCCTGCAATCAAACGCCTCTAGCCTTCAAAGTCTGATTCTCTGGGAATTCCTCCTCCCACTGCCGGACCCCCAGGTTGGGAAGCCTGACATGGGGCTCAGAACCTTCACTCCACTTCTGTGGTATAAGTGTTCTCCAGTCTGTGAGTCACCCACCCAGCAGTTATGGGACTTGATGTTACTGATTGTGCCCCTCCTACCGTCTCACTATGGCTTCCCCTTTGTCTTTGGATGTGGGGCATCTTTTTTGGCGAGTTCCAGTGTCTTCCTGTCGATGATTGTTCAGCCGTTAGTTGTGATTCAGGTGTTCTCGCAAGAGGGAGTGAGCATGTGTCCATCTACTCCGCCGTCTGAACCAATCTCTCTCATTCCCTAGATTTTCTTTTTAATGGTTTTGTAGGCTGCTGTTTGCCCCAGCTGTTACCCAATGTCTGGGATGGCTAAGGTGGTCAGTAGTTGCTTCTGATTACTTTTGATAAACTCTCTGGGGGAATGGGCTACTCACAGTGGGCAAGTGCCACGTCAGGTTAAATACAGACAGGCTTGCAGATGGATTCTTCCTGGGAGCCACCAGACAGTCAGATAACAACAGTTCTCTGCGGATGGCGCTTTGACAGCTCCAGCCCCACAGCCCTCTCCAGTGGTTGCCAGGCTGGCTGTTTTCAGGGCTGCTTGGAGGTGGGTAGAGGAATAGGGCAAATTTAAATGCCTCAAAGCTCACTGTTCTTCCTATCTTTCTTGAAAAAATGCTCCCCGAATTGTTTCAAGCATCTGGTTAATGTGTAGAGTTTTGAAGAAGCTGATTTTGATCATTTTTGCCTGTGTTCTTGTTCCCTTTAATGGTGGTGAGGATTTTCAGAGGTCCTTACTTGGCAGTTTTTGCTGACGTCTCTCTTCCCTGTGTTTAAAGGCATCATGTTTGCTATGCACGTTGCTGGCTTTTATCTGTTTGCCTGGTATTCTCAAATGAATCTTGAGTTTTGTTACTTTGTTTAGAGTACTTTCCTCAGTGGTATAACTTATGTGTAAAGTTTGGTTTTCAGTCCTTTTACCCATATTATTACCTCATTTGTCTAAGATGCAGGGTGACTTCCTCATTTTCACATCAGGCAAGGCACCATGTTACCTTCCTTTTCCCTACAAAATGCAAATGTCATTTCCTCATAAGGAATAATTCTAAAGTTCATTTACTGTTTGATAAAGGCAGTCGAAGATGACTTTGTGGAGATGCGCAAGAATGATCCTCAGAGCATCACTGCCGATGATCTCCACCAGTTGCTCATTGTAGCTCGGTGAGTGTACATGTTCACGACTGCCTTTTCATTGAGCTGTAGATAAATCTGCTTACTTAGGGTAACTGAGGCAGACTTAGAAAAATGGAAATGAACTTCTTCCTTCTAAAAATCCCTTGTGGAATGACTCATTGAGAGGGAATCAGTGGCCAGGGATCACCTCAGGGGACCAGGCATGCTCCCTGTTCTCCACACTTCAAAGAGGGAATCACCCTCCAAATATGAGAAAGTGTTCCTTTGTAGAAGTCTAACTTGGTTGTTGAGTTCTGTAGTTACCAGATGGTCTTGTCTCCCACAACAGTATTTAAAAAAACTTACAAACCAGTAGATCTTAAAAAAAAAATAGTCATTATTCTAGGTCTAGACTTAAATTTGTTTCTGTATTTCAAACCAGGTTTCTGTCTCTCAGTGCTGGTCAGACAACACTGTCAAGAGAACGATGGCTAAGAGCAAAGCAGCTAGAGTCTTTAAGAAGAACCAGGCTTCAACAGCAGAAATGTGTGAATGGAAATGAACTTTGAAGGTACTGACATCTATGAAAGAGTAATGGGCGAATCGTAGCCACATTATTAAAATTCAAATATCATTTATACCACACTGTTTTGTAGATAATTTGTATCAAAAGAAAAAACCAATGTCTTTTCCTGAAATCACACCTGGTAACATCTAAAGTTTATATAATATTCAGTAAAGGCTTTTTCCTTACTGATTTTACGGAGCTTTTGAAGTTTGTTTTATAATTATATAAATTAGTAATGTACAAAATTGTATTTGATATTAAAAGTTTAATATTGATAATGTTGCTGATTATACCTAATTTCCTTAGTTTCCTTAGCTTCAGCTAAGTCATAGGCCAGACTCTGTTGAAATGCTAACATCAACATCATTTGAAGAAAATTGTTGCAATTCCAAAGTCAGAGGAATTGTTCACTTCAGATTTTTATGTCTTTCCAATGAACAGTGGGTGTGAATGTGTACAGTGGTCCAAGTTTGGGGAATGGAGCATACTTGCCATAATTCACATGATCATGTGAAATTCTATAATATTATCTCGCAGACATCTGACCACAGCTTTTTTCCATTTAACAGTTAACAACATGCAAAACAAGTCTTTAAATGGCAGTGGTTCCCAGACGTTTTGGGTTTCATGGACCAGTAATACTTCTAAAAATTGTGGGGATTGACAGAATTGCCAATTTATTTTGCCAAGTAATCTGAAAGAAGTCACTGTATTATCACCCTTTTTTTTCTTCATAAAAGGACAATCTCAGAACAAGAGATAGTCCTTTAAATGGAATAAATGTAGCTTTTTGAAAAAACACTACATTGTCCTTATTTTTCTCATTTCACTCCAGTGCATTTGGGAACCACTGTTTTATGGACTCGCTTAAGGGAATGCTGTCTGCCCTGTGAAGTTGTTTTGCCCAAATAGGAAGAGGACAAAATTTATTTAACTTTTTAAAAAATGCCTTCTTTAGAAAAAAATGGTTTTTAATTCTTTTCCTTAATAAATGTCATTTAGTTGCTGTGATTACATTGGATTTTGCACTTTTTATATAAATTTATCAATTAGTTCCAGATGTATTAGATGAACTAATATTATCTCCTAGTCCAGGAATGCCCTGATAAAACTGTATTGTAGGTAGGTTTTCCCCAGACAAATTAGTTTTAATACAAATTTTCAAAGGAATAAAAATATTATCCATAGCTAGAAAGCGAATTGATACAGTATAGTAGTATAAGTGGCATAAAGAATCTTTGAAAAGGTTAGAACACTACTTTTAAGCTATCACTGGTTATATATAAAGATTAGTTTCTCTTAGTAACTTACTTAGTCGGAAACATTAGAAATCAGTTAAATGATTAAATTCTGCACCCCCTGGCCCCCAAGGCCTAAAGTGACATTGCTAACCAAGAAAACAGGGTCAGCCTTGAAAATGGAGGAGTTTATTATGCCTCATGAACTGAAGTGAAAATTACTAGTTGTTTAACTTTTCCTAAACTCAAATCTATTTTTATAAACTAATGTAAATAATCTGTTTATATTTAGAATTCTAACTGGTTTTCATTTTTATAACTGGTAGACTAGACCTTCCTTAAACTTTTAGAAATAAAACAAAGGCTCAACTGGATTTGTGGGAATAAAATTCAACAGAGTAGATGAGTTACTGTGTGTTTATTGTGCCAGTGTGAATTGTAATTTACCAAAGAGAAGTACATAATTTGCTTGGTCTTACAGAGAAGTTCCCCTGAAAGGAAAACCCTTTCAAATAAATAAAACTTCCTAAATTACTAGTACTTTGGGCTGTTTTTCATGAATTATGAGACTCACCCCATGTGATCTTCTGTGTGGAAAACCATTACCAGACGTAAACTTCAGTATGAGAGGTGGTGCAGCACGGCGTCCTCCCTCTGAAGTCCCATTCAGGTAAGAGATTAGTACTCTGGGCTTCAGAAATCCTTTTCTCCTTGGACAGTGAAGTTTGTTGTTCTAATGCAATGTTAATCCTATTTGAAGCACCGGGAAACTGAACAGACATCTATATATTATCACCTTGATTGAGATTAAATTTTAGTTTTAAAATTAATTTTAATTAACTTAATTTTAATTCCTTTAGTTTTCAAAAATCTCTTTGGAACTAATTTCTTTGGAGCTTAAAAACACATACTTTTATTACCTGACCTTGACTTTATTTTCTCTCATGTTGTAGGACATCTAATAGTTTCAAGAAAAGGTGGTAAGAGAAAAAAGCATTCAGTTTCGATGTTTGGTTTTTAAAATTTGATGGTTTGTGATCCATTTCATCATTTTTAAAGTCATGAAAACACTTCAAAAGAGTAAAGTATTAGGAAAGGCTGGGACCAAGCGTTCAGTTATGGCAAACTTAACCTTGCTTCCAAATTCTTTAGTCTGACATAAAATATCAAACCTTTATCTTCAAAATATTATTCAAGGAATTCTCATAGACATTGTCACTTTAAATTATGATGATATTTTATTTTAAATAGTCACGACATCTGACACTTCAAAAAAGATACCACTGATAAATAACAAAAGTGGAAATATCAAAGTTACAACAGACATAATGTTTAGCTGAGAATCATTTCAACAGAGTAAGGCTCTAAAGATATCAGACAAACCAGTACTTGTTTGGAATAAGGTGTGCAACTTTCTTACTGTATAGGCTTACAGACGAGGCCCCGGTTCCATGTGGTCAAGGTTACAGTCATAAAACCTAAAGTTTTAGCACAGTTGTGCTTCAGATTAAACTTTCAGTAGTTGTGCTCGACTACACAGGATGTTATGGACTGCCCCCTGCAAAAAATTACAACTTGAAAGACTTCTTTCAAACATTACCAGTATCCAATATGTATACGTTCTTAACATTTCTGAAAAGAGAGCAAAATTAATAGGTGCTGGTGTTCACATCTGACAGCTCAGGTTTTATGACTGACAAGTCTTAATGCTCCTAGACTTTGGGGTGTACAAGGTAGCAGTATTTTAAATTTAAGTAGAATGTGGGGAAAATTAGCATCAAATGGACATTCATTTCTTGACTGTAGCGCCATTAGCCCTCAATTAACTCTTTATAGGGAATGGTTAGGCCATTAAAAACTTAAACCAACAGTTTTTATATTAAAACGCTTCACCATACTAGTAACACTTTGAAGTCACTAAAAACTAAGTATTTACCTTGTAGAGGAAACACACAGAAATGAACTGACAAACAGAAAAACAAGTTATGAAAAATGCTAATCGCCTAAATGGATCCATGTCCACCCTCTGTGTCTACTTCATACATTCTCCCCACCCACCCAACTCCAAAAAATGTTCAGGTTATTACATCCCAAAGTAATCTATTCCTGAATTACTTTTAAAGAGACAAATTGCTCTGTAGTGTATAAGCTACTTAGGTCTACATTCTAGGATGATGCACTTCCACTGTCCTAGCTCTCAAATTTGGAAATCTGCTCAGGTTCAGTCTCCTTTTAAAACCTTTCCAAAATAAACAATTAGAATTTGTGATCCCTAGATTCAAAGACAGTACAGGTTATATGACACCTTTTTTTGGATTAAATAAAAGCCACAGGATTCTGTGTGGCTAAAAACTAAATCTGAATTATTCGTGTCTGGCATTGAGTAAACATATTTTTAAGTTCATTCTGCTGGACTTCATTAACTCCTTCAGGTTCTGCAGGGCTCTTCTGAACCTTTGCCACTGCAAAGCTTATCCCCTGGGTTAATCCAGCTTGGGTAATAGTAGCAACCTGGACCATGGAACTTCGAATCTTTGCAAAGGGAGAGACTGCTCTGCTGCTACAGCTCTCTGAAGGAGAAGGAGTTACGTGAAGCCCTCTCTCGAGTTCAAGTGTGCCAGATTCAGAGCCGGGGGTCTTTTGAGATACAACTGAATGCACTGGTTCAACTGACAAAAGCTGTGGGCCTGCTGCAGAAAAAGACACATCTAACTGAGATGGTCGAGAAGGTATCTGTTCCGCTGATTCAAATTGAGTGTCTTCGTTAGAAACTTGATTGGTCACGTGATTTCCTTCCCCACTAGCCTGCTGAGAAACAGACCTGGTTTCTGACAGCTGGCTCATTTTGTTTTGTGCATCGTGAACAAATCTGTGGCAATAAATATCCACGGGCTTGGCAAAGCCAGTCAATGTGTGTATGTTGTCAGCAGAAGGACTTTTCTTCTGAGAAGACTCACAGCCTTTTCCAGGCCCACTTTCATGAGCAAGGGTAACCTCTGAAGGAACATGAACGCTAATATCAGTGCTGCTCATAGACTGGGATCGACTGCCTAATTGAGGTACTGAAGCAATAATACCACAACTAGGAAGAACATAGTCTACCGGCCCTACATTCTCCAAAGAGTTAGCTAGCTGCCTGTCTTCATCAGACTTGGAATTTGTAAGGAATTCATCAGAGTGGTATGAGTCATTATCTGAAGACATTTCCCCATCTGACTCTGCCTGGGCTTTACTATCCACCACACTAGTGTTTTCCATGGTTTCAAGACTACTATCTGATTTCCAAAGGTTTACTTTTAAGTTTGGTTTTAGAAAGTTAACTTTCATTTCAGGTTTTGTAAAGTTTCCTAGCTTTCGTAGATTGCCAATATTTACATTGGATTTGGTCTGTTTCACTTTTTGATTTAGAGATGAAAATTTGCTCATTAAAAATTTTTTTCCCTGGGCCAAAGAGCCTTGATTTTGAGATCTGATGCCAATGATGTCTTCATGAGGTTTGCTGCTCTTCCTACAAATTAGAAAAGAAAAAAGTTAATTTCCCATGGAGGCCAATTATTAATGTAAGGGAAAACTCTTATTTCAAATGGCCCCAATTTCTTAAAAACAGTACACTGCTAAATGATAAACCCAGATAACCCCTTGGACTTGATGTAAGAACATTAATATCCAATACAAATATGTGAGCTATAGACAATTTTACATACAAAATATCATCATTTCAACATATAATCAGTATTAAGAGATGATTAATCAGGTATCTTAATCTTTCTTAAACTAAGTCTTTGGAACAGCCAATACACAGTATTTTATATTTTACAACAGGGCAGCAGAAGCCTTTGTAAGTGACATTGACGAGTCACCCCCAGGCACCGAATGGAATGGGTGGCCCGGCTGTGTGACTTTAACCCCAAGTTCAGCCATCAGGCCACAGACATCTCCCACATGTGCTGTCATCTTTCTCAAGCAGGCCACCTGGTGCACCGAAGAACCACCCTGTGGAAACACTACATCTGCAATATTTTAATCCTACTTAATGAAGCGCTTCACAGTAATTAGATGAATTACGTTGAGTTCTTGGGCATTCGGGGAGGAGAGGGAGGTAATGGAGGAGGGGAGGGAAGCCTCCTAACAGTAGCCTCAACCTCTGCTTTTGCATTATTCTGAGAATAAATGTTTCCAGAAAAACCCCACACCCAAAATTTAGACTAGTCCCATTTCAAAGGCTCCACAGCCATATGTGGTGACTGACTACAATTGGGGGCAGCACAGATCCACCACATCAGCAATCTAAACCACCAGCAAAGGCAACACTAACTATAGACAGGTGTCTACAGCATCTTAACTAAGGTGTCTGCACATCCCAATTCTGCTGAATTCAGGTAGAGCGGGGAGGGGAAAGAACGCCATTTCCTTATGTTTCCTGTGGGCTACCTGGATTTATTTTAGAAGACTTGGGACGTTTAACATAACTGCACTTAGTGTTTTCTTCGCTGGCATCCCTCATGGCTGCTATAAATAAGAAAAAAGTCAGTGCTATTTACCACACGTCTTAGTACACTGGTTCCACACTTGGTCATGCAAGATCACTGGTCATGAGAATATTTCATAAAAATTATGATGTCAAAGAGCTACTTTATAGTGGCTCTTTATAGATTCTATAAAATTTAAATAATCTCAATTAAAAAAAGGAACCACTGAAATAATATTTCTAACAGAAGACAATTTTCCTCTAGATGACCAAATGACTCTCTTTTCTAGTGGACTTTCAAACCTGCTCATTAGATGGAAAACCCACAGATTTTAAATGTAAAATAATCTGTTTACAGGCATTCTTTTCCAAAATTCAAAAACCTAGTGTTTAAAACATACTGGCTGGTTATTTTCTCAAAAAGTTATTTAAATTTGAACGTTCCCTCTCTTAAGAGTATATTTAAGCGTTTCAAAATGTATCACTTGTGGCCATAATTTATTTTATTTATTATTATTACTATTTTGGCCACGCCGAGCGGCATCCAGGATCTTAGTTCCCTGACCAGGGATCAAACCAGTGGCCCCTTGCAGTGGAGGCACGGAGTCTTTCTTAACCACTGGATCGCCAGGGAAGTCCCATGGCCATAATTTAAACAAAATTATTACTTTCTGATCCACAAAGATATGATACTTCTCCCTCTAAATACTGACACGGTATCATAATGTGATTTCTCTCCCTTTTGCAAATACTTTAAAAGAAGTAAAACTTTAATTTTCTCTGAAGAATAAAGACATTACTATCCAAAGTAGTATACTTACCTCTCAAGCTTTTTCTCTATTATAGGCACATCTAATCCCATGGCTTGCTTGGTGATCTGCAACATCTCTGCAATGCACTGAAGGGTATCTGAAACCCAAATATAGTTGCTTTCCAGTTTCTCCAAAAACATATTTAAAAATTAGCAGTCCTCAGAACTCCAAATGAAATTTGTAGTCTTGTAATTAGATACAAGTTTATTTGTTATAATTTACAGAAAAATGCTACTTGTTCATCACTCCCCTCACTAATTCAAAATGTTCTAAAATTTCAACAGAAGACTAAAGAACAAAAGAACCAAATCAATTGGAATTAAAAGTTTATTCTGAAACCCTCATCTGTCCAAACACTGCTAGATGCTGAGACAACAGCCGTGAACAAGACAGGTGTTGTTTCTGACTGCTATCCATGAGAGGCGTATGTGGTAGGAAAAGCCATGACACCATAAGGCCAAACACACTGAGAATTCCCATAATAGATTCCCTTGCCCCAGACTACATCATCAGTTCAAATAATGTCCCTGTGTTGCTGGGAACAAAGCTGCTATTTCAGGATCTCAAATCACAAAGCTATTTTCCTGGATCATTCAGTTGGTACTGGGTATGTACAGTCCCCCAAGTCCCCGTGGGCTTATAAAAGCAGAGAATACTTTCATCTCTCTGCGTTACCTTTTCCATCCTCTTCGGGATTGCGCATTACAGCTCTCAAGGTGTGGAAATAGCCGCTTGCTTCTTTGTATCTGTAGTGCAGTCGCATGCAGGAGAACTTTGCCTTACCAAAAAGAGTGGGTTCAGGACCTAAAGACCCAAATGAATACATGTAAATCTTTCACGTAACATTCACTTTCTTCTGTATCTTCAAAAGACTGACATTCATCAATTATTTAGCATTTTTCTTCATCATCTAAATGAGAGTGCATGCTTATGATTTGGTTTCATGAGATTATAAATAAAAATTCTTCAGTCTCAAATATTTAAACTGTCTCGATCCCAGGGTTAATCTTCACAAGGCAAGTAATGAAAGAAATATAGTTATTATTAGACTATATCCTTCACTAATCTCTCAAAATCAGAAGGGAATCCTAAGAAATGTACTACTTAGACTATCCCCTTCTGATTCTAATAAGGTGTTATACCACGTGCTTAAATAATGACCCATTCTTAGAAACAATATTTGCTTTCTATGACTTGGTTAGTATGTTAAAATTTACCTATTTCAATTTTTTCCAGATCTTCTAGACTTAGTCGTTGATACTGGTTTACTTTGTCAACTTCATCATCATAACTAGACAAAGGGAAAGAGAGTAAGAGGAGGATTAAAATCAAAAGCGTATTTGGCTTGTCAGCTGAGGTATAACAGCAACTACTATGCAGTTAAAATCTTCCACAGCACAATACATTCTGGGGTAAATTAGTTTCTATTTTGACACTAATATATATATATATACACACACACACATAAATATATAGTTCAACAGCTAAAGGAAAATCAGTTTATACATCTTACACTAAAAGAAATCAAACCAACAAACCTAAAACTTAACCTAAAAGGAGAGAAAAACACATACATATACTGAAGCTATGTATTCCTGATACAGCAGATAAATCTGATATCCAAAATCAAGAATGAGAAATCCATATGATCAGTGCCAATAGGCACCTGGGCCAATGACTGAAAAATGACAGTTCACACAAGGCCAAAAAGAAAGTAAATATATATGTATTTGAAAAAAATAAACCTCAATTCTGGTAAAGCTATGAGGAAGTACTCGTATTTCTGCTAGTGGCATTGTTAACTGGTAGTCTTTCCGGAGACCAATCTTGCAATAAGGCACAGAAGTCATATATTCATCATGCCCTTATAATGAGAAGTGCACGTGTACACACACAATTATCTGCACACAGACAGCTGTATCACTCATGATAGCAAAAAAGATGGGAGTATTTTAATGCCTAACAATGGGGAAACATTTAACTAAGGTATGGTAATAAAAAATGCTATATGGTCATTCACAATAAAAATACGTGGAATACATCAAAACTTGAGCTCTATAGGAAATACTACTAAAAGAACACTTATATAAACACACTGATTATAAAGCACTTTCAAACCGAAGTCAGAGTGATGTAACAATTATGTAAGGTAAACGGGTTCAGTGAAATTTCTTAAAATACATAAAACTAGATTCTTAACTTTTTTGTGTTACAAATTCTAAAAAGGAAATTTACTCGCATTAAAAAATAAAAAGTAAAAGCTTTAAATCAATAAGCAACTTACTAGGCCACGTAGTAGGCAGAGTTAGAAAGCAGTAACAGCACATCCACATCTCTGTGAGTAGCATCAATGAGGCTAAACAAACATGACACAGGGAATTAAATATTTTTGTTTTCATTTACCTTTTTTTCTACAGCAGATCCACTTATGATAAAAGATTGGAGGGGCTGGGGTGGGGAAAAGAAATCAATCAACAAGTCCTACTTCTTCAGTTAAATATATACAATCTATCCATCTGGAAATTAAAAAAAACCGAAAAACCAAGAACCCAGTTTAGGAAGGTGGTGGGGTAGGTGAAGGAAAGGACTGGAGCTGAGAAGAGGTCCCTTCTCAGAGAGATGGCCAAGGAGGAGAGAGTGCTCAGGGGAAATGGGATAATGGGGGCGGGGGACTGGATGATGGTAGAGGGGGTAAGGGTTGGTAAGAAAGGAAAATGTGAGGCTGAGAAAAGAGAAATTGTCTAGATCATCTCACATGACCTAACCTTCAAAATGACACTGCACATTTAGGGTATTTTTACACTCATGTAGAATGCATCCTTTGAAAGAACTTTACGTAAATGTAGTGTTTATGTGCAAAAATGGAACCCAGCCCAAACTACTTTGCATTTTTCTTACTACAGATTTACTCAGCTTTTAAGGAATGAGTAAACATTTCTTTAAGTCCATTTTGCCACATTTTATTTCCACTCTAAAGTCAAGTATCAGAATAAGGGATTAACCATTAAACCAAATACTAATTTTTTAAAAAAGGTCAACACAGAAAATCTACACATAGTCAACAGATAACACGGGCAGAATCCGAACTCAAACTTTCATCTATTAAAACAGCATTTCCAATCAAAAGGTGAAATTAATCCACGCCTCTTATACTGTTCCTCAAAATTCCACTGTTGGAGTGGATATTTCTACCTTAGAATTTCATAGCTATTTGCAAAGACTTACCAAATGCTACTGAAAAACAAATGGAAAACAGGAGGGAGAAAAAATCACTTGTAGATGGAGTTTAAGTCACGTACATAATCTGCGTAAGAATGAGGTCACTCTTTAACAGGTACTGCAGAGATCTTTACCAAGATCTTCCAGTGCAGGGTTTTACCTCGGCAGCACGTTGCTGCAGCGTTAACAATAACAGCCTTAATCTAAAATAACAAACTGACCTCAATTTTCACCAAAAATATGCCCCCAAAATACAACTAATTAGGTCAGAAGCCAGAACCCAATGAATACACAGACTGATCCAAAATATGAGCAATAACCAACCAACGGTAAAGAAAAAACTACAAATTCTGTGATTTTGTCAGAGGCTCACTTGAGAACAGACTAATGACGTAAAACGTAATTTAGTCGTGCGCGTTGGTACTTACGTGCACTCTTAAAATTGTCGCTTGAGCCAAGCCATAAAAATTACGTCACGACACGTACTGTAATATGAAATAAATTCTAACCCTACTGATTAGTGTTACTTTATCTTAGTTTCTATTTTGACACTAATATGTACATCGGTCAAACATGATCTCGGTCAAAAGCATCCTGTCCGGACGAAAAGCACTTGGCACGTGACAGACAGTCGAGAAAAATGTCAGCCCTCCCCCCCCCCCCGCATTTTTATCGACGTATAAGCTGCAGTAAATACTTAATTTCCCTCCCCGCCACCCTCCGCCCCACTTAAACAGAAAAAAACCCAGAAAACAGAAAACGCACACTTTTTTTTTTAAAAACACGGACAAGAAAAACAAGAAACCCCGTTTCAGGGCTCCCCGCCCCCGCGCCTGCAGCTGGGAAGCGGCGCTGCGCTACTCGCTTTTCTCTTCCCACCAGTCAGGCATCCCCTCCTTCCACACGAAGAACACGAACACCGCCAGCACCACATGCAGCCCCACCACCGCGACAATGGTCGCGTAAAAGCCACTGTCATCAGGCGACATTAACAGGAGGCTTTGGAACAGAAGTAATTTACAGGAAAAATACAACCCCACGGGAACTTTAACCATAAGTCCTGCAAAAAGGAGAAAAATTTTGAAAGTCATCGCCAGGCTGCCGCCTTCGGGCTTGGGCTCGGCGGCGTTGCCGGCGGCACTGCCCGTGGCGTTCGCCTGCCGCTGGGCGGTCGGAGGAGGCCGGTGGGAGCGCGGCATCCCGTCAGTCCGTCCGTCTGTCCGTCCGTCCACGAGTCGAAGCTCAGTCAGAGCCGCTGGCAGCAGAGGTACCACTTGCAGCGACTGCGCTGACTGCGGCAACTGCAGCGCGGCCGCGCCGGGTCACGCCCAGAACCTCAGCCCGCTTCCGCCGCCCGCCTCCTTCGCGGCGCACGCGTAGTGCGCAGGCGTGGCCAGTCCGGCACCGCCCTCGCCGCGAGCCGGGCGGGTTCCCGGGCCGGTGGAGAGGGGCACCGAGGTGGCCGCGGGCTCTGGTCCCCCAGCCCGGCTCCCGTGAGAGCGCACGCACGCCTTTGCGAAGGGCCATCTCTGCTGGCCGGAGGGCTGCTAGCGGGCGGGCTGCAGCGCACCTCACTGTGGTCATGTGCTCTGGGTGTAAGAAAAAGTGAGTCCGAGTGGGACAAAATAAAGAGTTGGCTTTGTGCTGATGCTGAAGAGCACCTGGACGGTACCGCCGATTTCCCGTCACATTAAAGATTCCTCCCCCGGCCGCAGCGCGCCAGCCGGCGCTTATCAGCTGTCATTCAAGTCAGCTTTCCTTGCAGCCGCTGCGGCTGCTTGGAAGGGAAAGGACACAGAACGGCCCGAGAGGTCTGATCTGTATGCGTCAGGGGTTGTCCGCGGGGAACAAACTGAGCTGTGCTCAATGTTTAACAGAAAAAGGCTCGGGGCCGGGGGTGGGCACCGGGTAAACACGAAGGAGGGCAGAAACCAAGCAAACGGCACAAAGCTGTGCTGGACAGTTCCTGCTGGGGTGCTGGGAGGTAAAGAAAAAGGGAACGGCAGCCATTCTTGCTGAGCTGCGCAGGACGGAGCATTTGTAACTTTTTCTGCCAGGTATTTAAACAGGGCGGTGATTGCAGTGAAGTGAGTGAGGCACTGGTCCCTGGTGCAAAATTTAAGGGGATGCCAAAAAACCTCAGCCATCAAGGTAAGTTTTTAGTGCAATATTTTTAAAAAAATCAAAATTAATGCAAACATATCATGATATAACATCAACATTTCAAATAAAGATAGGATCTGACCCTGCAACCTGTACAACCCTGTCTCACTTGCCTCACCCTAATCCTAGCCCTGGTTCCTGTAAAACTTTATTTACAAAAACATGTAGCCCAATTCAACAAGAAGACACACAACCCAATTTTTTAAATGAGCAAAGGATTTGAATAGACATTTTTCTAAGGAAGACAAACAAATGCCCACCAAGCACAAGAAAAAAAAAATGCTCAACATCACGTGTCACTAGGGAAACACAAATCAAAACCACGATGTGATACTCCTTTACACCCCTAGGATGACTACAGTAAAACACCATGGAAAACAAGTGTCGGTGAGGACATGGAAAGACCGGAACCCTCCTACATCACTAGTAGGAATGTAAAATGGTGCAGCCACTGTGGAAAATAGTTTGGTGGTTTCTCAGAAGTTACTCATTGAATTATATGTGGCCTGGCAATTTCCCCTCCTAGGTATACACCCAAAAGAAAAACAGGTGCGCAAACAAAAACGTGTACGTGAGTATTCACAGCATCACTATTTACAACAGAATAGCCAGAAGGTGGAAACATAAATGCCCAAAGGAAGAGTGAATAAACAAAATGCGGTCTATCCATACAACGAAATACTATTCAGCCATAAAAAGGAATGAAGTTCTGATACATGCCACAATGCCCATGAGCCATGAAAATATTATGCTAAGTGAATGAAGCCAGTCACAAAGGCTACATATTACATGATTACATTTATATAAAGTGCCAGAATACACGAGTCCAGAGAGAAGTATCAATAGATTAGTGGCTGCTTAGGGGGTGAGGGTGGGGATAGAGTATGCGGATTCTCTTTGTGGTGATAAAAATGTTCTAAAACTGACCAAAGTGATGGTTGCACAACTCTGAATATTCTAAAAGCCACTGAATTGTACACTTTAAATGGGCGAATTGTATGCTATATGAATAACATCTTGATAAAGGTGTTTTTAAAAACCACACACACAGCATGAGGCAGACAGGTGCTGACTGCTGAAGCCTCCAAGCTCAAGGGGCTGAACTCACCGCTGGCTGTCTGGGGACCTATGCCCCCAAAGCCATTCCCACAGCTACCTCTTGCTGTCCTCCACCAGGGGCTGCCTGTTCTGGGTCCACATCCCTGGCTCAGTAGACGGACTGTACAAAGGCTCTATAGCAAACTCAGAGAGCCAAAGAGCAGGTTTCCAAACATCTCCCTTCAAGAGAAAGGGAAAACTATCCACCATCTGGAAAATCTTTACACCTTGCAAATGCAGATAAATACCAGTAGCAAATTTAAAGCAATCTTAGCAGTGTTAGAAAGGATGATAACCACAAAGTATCTCTAATAAGAAGGACAGTTCTTGGGACTTCCCTGGTGGTGCAGTGGTTAAGAATCCGCCTGCCAATGCAGGGCACATGGGTTTGAGCCCTGGTCCGGGAAGATCCCACATGCCCCAAAGCAACTAAGTCCGTGTGCCGCAACTGCTGAGCCTGCGCTCTAGAGCCCGTGAGGCACAACTACTGAAGCCCGCGTGCCTAGAGCCCGCGCTCTACAACAAGAGAAGCCACCCAATGAGAAGCCTGCACACCGCAATGAAGAGTAGCCCCCACTCGCTAGAACTAGAGAAAAGCCTGCACGCAGCAACGAAGACCCAACGTAGCCAAAAATAAAAATAATTAAAAAAAAAAAACACTTGATCTAAGGAAAATGATATTGACAATCACAACACCTTCAAAAAAGTGAAGTGCAAAGTTGAAACTCAAGCAAAATGCAGATGTGATACCTGCAGTTATTTCTGAATGGGAATTAAAAGTACTACCTTTTGGGAGTTTTTGTTTGTTTCATGCTGCATTAAGTTTGACTGCTATTTTAAAAACAACAACTAACGTACATGAATAAAAATTTTTTACCAAATGGCTTATAAGAGCACAGAAATTTTCTGCTAAGTTGTGTGTGAGGAAAACCTCATCTTTTAAGAGTCCAAAAATTGCATCCATACATATAATACTAACTATCAAAGTGAAATAATCCATGGAATTAAAGTCATGGAAGGTCTCCCTATGAAGCTACAGTCAATGTTGCCTTTCGCTCATTTTAATATACGTATACTACCTTGCATCCTATTGTCCTTTCAAGCTTATTTTATGCCCCTTTTATTAAAAACATATGAAATGTAAAATAAAATCTAAATAAACCTTTTATTCTCAGAGCTTGGTCTAGAATTTTCTGAAGTGTTTCTGATTCGTAATATTGAAAATTATAATTTTAGATTTTAGCCTGAAAGCAAGCATTCAATCTGGTGGATAAATTTGGATCCTGCCATTCAGTTGATATTTTAAAGAACCACTTGAAACTGGATGCTTTTTGTTTAAAAAAGAACGTTAAGTATTAGTTGCCCTATTTATTTTATGAAAGACCAGGACCACTTTACAACCCAAAGTAACTAGCATCATTAAACCTGTTGGTACACTCAGTTTTGTGCATTAATACAATAAACCTAGATTCTGGGGCATGGAGTGGGGTTGGGGGCAGGGGAGAACTCAAGAAACAAGCTTTGAACTGTAGTTTCACCATTTGGGTTTTTAAAAAATCAAATATTGCTAGTGCCCCCTTAATTTTACGGCCAAGGTGAGTATCTTAGCTTGCCTTAGTACCAGCCGTGTATTTGAGAACTGCTATGAACTACGCATCCATGCCCACAGCTCTATGGACAATTGCTAGCAATAATTAGGACAACTTAACAACATCAGAAAGCACATTAGTTACCAGGACACCACTCCAACTCACCTGGGGTCACAGTCAATGAGGGCCCAGCCCCCATGGAACTTTTCGTTATCAGGCAGCAGTAACTTCATGTAACTTTGTAAGAGCTGACTAATTAGTTCCTGGTGGCTTCTCTGATTTTCCTTATGCAAAGCTTCATGCTCTTTCTCCTTGGTAAATATGGAATAAAGATCTTCTGTCACTGGAATGCCTTGCATCAAATCTAGAGTAGAAAGTGTTAATATCTATCATCTTCTTAGTTTACTAATGCATTTTTAAAAAGCAAAGAGAATACAAGACCTAAAATAATAAGACTCATTAAAAAACATAGGCATAAATCTTTAAAAAAATTTTTTTTGTGGTACGCGGGCCTCTCACTGCTGTGGCCTCTCCCGTTGCGGAGCACGGGCTCCAGACGCGCAGGCTCAGCGGCCATGGCTCACGGGCCCAGCCGCTCCGCGGCATGTGGGATCTTCCCGGACCGGGGCAAGAACCCATGTACCCTGCATCGGCAGGCGGGCTCTCAACCACTGCGCCACCAGGGAAGCCCAGGCATAAATCTTTGTGACCCTGGACTAGGCATGGCTTTTTTTAGGTATGAAACTAAAATCACAAGCCACAAAAGAAAAAACATAGTCAAACTGGACACCATCAAAATTAAAAACTTTTGTGTCTCGAAGGACAATGTCATGAAAATTAAAAGGCAACCCACAGAATAGGAGCGAATATTTAAAAATCATCTGTCTGATCAGGGACCTGTATCCAAGAATATATAAAGAATTCCAACAACTCAATAATAAAAAGGCAAATAAGCCAATTTTAAAATGGGCAAAGGAACTGAACAGACAAGCTAACTTCGTCCTGGTACAGCACGCAGCTCAAGGCTTAACAAAACCATTGTAATCCCATTCCCTGTGCTTGTTCGGGACTGTAAGCCTGGAGGAGGCTTCTGGGAGAGATCTGCCAACCACTGACCCTTTCAAGGAGGCAGTAAGCCCAGACTGCTATGGCCCCTCTCTCTTAAACTTGAAAAGGTCCAGCTTCAGGGTTAGGATGAAGCTGATGCGACTGATCGTCAAAATGAGAGAGGAACAGAACGTGCCTCCTCAGTGACGTAACTGAGGCGCTAGATCAACCAAGAGGAAGAAAGGTATCTTAGTTTTCCTTGAATAAACTGCTAAAATCCAATTTTCCTGTCAGCATGCACCCTATGTGTGGCAAATGGACCAAACTGAATCACACCAGACTTCTCAAGTTCCTAAATTGCCTATGCATAGGCCCTACTATTTCATTTATAATAAATAATCAGGTTAAAAAATAGGATTTATAAAATATTCTTAGAGACCATATGATAAGCTGTTACATTTGATGCTAATCCAGAATACTCTACATTTACTTTAATCCTAAAAGGTAATACTTTCATGAAAATTAAAGTTAAAATATGCCAAGGCATGAATTCCACTGGGCAATCTACCCTCCATTTCTTTTCTTAAATAGTGATAGGAATTGGTTAGGATAATCTCTAAATCTGATACCCTAATACCCTGTTAAATCATGCTTATAAGAAAGGATGCTGTATTTGTCCATAGCAAGAACACATGGTAAACACTATAAGAAGAAAGAAAATCATCTCGTTTTTCTCTCTCAGCCTTGAGTAATGGAAAAACAAATAGAATATGGAGTTTTTAGTCGATGAGGTTTTTAGGGCACCTTATTCCATACTCCAGGAGCCTCAACCCTGCCTTCTGTTACATGAATAACAAATTGACAAATAAGTATGGAAATGAGCGGTTTCTTTTGCTGCTCCAGCCTAAAAAAACTGTCAAACTCTAATCTTGTAGGGACTTCCTTGCTGGTCCAGTGGTTAAGAATCCACCTTCCAGGGACTTCCCTGGTGGCACAGTGGATAAGACTACACATTTCCAATGCAGGGGGCCCAGGATCGATCCCTGGTCAGGGAACTAGATCCCATGTGCATGCCACAACTAAGAGTTTGCATTCCACAACTAAGGAGCCTGCACACTGCAACTAAGGAGCCAGCGAGCCGTAACTAAGGAGCCCACCTGCCACAACAAAGACCCAGTACAACCAAAACAAACAAATAAATATTAAAAAAAAAAAAGAATCCGCCTCCCAATGCAGGGAATGTGGGTTCAATCACTGGTGGGGGAACTAAGATCCCACATGCCATGGGGCAACTAAGCCTGCACGCCACAACTACTTAGCCCACACACCGCAACTAGAGAAGCCCGTGCACCACGACGAAAGATCCTGCATGCCGCAACAAAGGTCCCACATGCTGCAACTAAGACCCAATGCAGCCAAATAAATAAATAAAATATTTTTTAAAAATTCTCATCTCGTAAAAATTTGACTTATTGGGTAAGATGTTCAACACATAGACACAAATATATTATACAACATATGAACTATGTTAATGAAGTTGGTTACTGTAAAAGGTTAGTCACAGAAAGAATAACAAATTTGAGAGAGAGAAAGGCATTTATGTTCCTTACCTATAACGGCTTGCCTATAAGCATCCTTAAATCGATTCAGGTAATACCTATTTGCCGAGTTAACACCATCTTTCATAACTCCTGCTAACTTCCTTTCTCCTGTCCTTGTAAAGTCACCCTGTCAAGGAAAAAGTCACTTTAACAATTTATTCAAGCACAAAAATGTTCCTGAAGTCAATGTGGGCTTTTGATTCAAGACTGGAAATCTATAGGGTTTTATAATTTCCAAATGATGTAATTAAAATATCTACTAGTATTTGACTCGGATCCAAGCATGTCAAACAATTAAACATGCTATCGGTGGCATAAAGTCTCCACAGTTAGACTGTGCCTTAAGGTAAAGCCATTCTTGGCAATCTGTAGAATATCTAGAATTTACAGGTCAAAACTTATTATATAATAAATAAAACAAAAAGATTTTCAAACCTCCAACTGGTATGATATTCAAAACACACATTTCTGATGTGGGAAAATGTAGACAGTTCCCTAGAGCTTATTATAATGGAATTTAACCTGCATATGTGGTTGTGTGTATATATAGAGAGAGCAGAGGTTTCCATACCTTGCTGCACATTACAATCCCTGTAGAATGATCCAATTAAGATTTAATTGTTTTGTTTCTCTTGGTTTTCACAACAAAGGTGTCAGAGCAAGTCCCTAGAGAGGTAGTGACTTAAACTTAAGGCAAGGAAAGCATAGTCTTTCTCCCACATCCCAACCCCACTATTTCTATCCAAGGCAATCTTGGAAACAAGCCTGGTCCTAAAATTGACAGCTTAGGAAGAACATGTTGCCAATTAGGTCATTCGCAGGAAGTTATTAATTTAGCAACATGAATCTATTATAAAAGAGAGAGACATGAATGCTGCATCCAAAGAATTTTAATATCAAAGGAAAAAAAGTGTTCCTCTTTTTTTTCCAGCTTTGTATAATTGACAAGTAGCATTGTATAAGTTTAAGGTGTACAATGTGATGATGTGATATATGTGTGTGTATATATATAGTACTGTTAACTATAGTCACCATACTGTACGTTAGATCCCCAGAACTTATAACTGAAAGTTTGTACTCTTTGACCAATATCTCCCCATTTTCCCCATCCTCTGGTAAGCACCAATCTACTCAATGTTTCTATGAGTCTGACTTTTTAAAATTCCACGTATAAGTGAGATCATGCAGTATCTGTCTTTCTCTGTTTGCCTTATTTCACTTAACATAATGTCCTCAAGGTTCATCCATGTTGCTGCAAATATTAGGATTTTCCTCTTTTTTATGGCTGAATATTCCATTATATATATACACACACATTTTGTATACACACACACACGTTTTCTTTAGCCATTCATCCACCATCAGATACTTAGGTTGTTTCCAGGTCTTGACTATTATGGATAGTGCTACAATGAACACAGGAGTACAGGTATTTCTATGACATACTGATTTCATCTTCTTTGGATATATACTCATAAAATAAGATTGCTAGATCATATGGTAACTCCATTTTTAATTTTTTGAGGAACTTCCTTACCATTTTCCATAGTGGCTATGCCAATTTACATTCGCACCAACAATGTACAAGGGTTACCTTTTCTCCCAACACTTGTTATCTCGTCTTTTAGATAACACCCATTCCAACAGGTGGGAGGTGATAGCTCACTGTGGTTTTGATTTGCATTTCCCTGATGATTACTGATGTTGAGCACGTTTTTATGTACCTGTTGGCGATTTGTATATCCTCTTTGGAAAAATGGCTGTTCAGATCCTTTGCCTGCTGTAAAATCAGATTGTTTTTTGCTATTGAGTTGCACTAGTTGGTTACATGTTTTGGATATTAACCCTTTCTCAGACATATGGCTTGCAAATATTTTCTCCCATTCCATGGGTTGTCTTTTCATTTTGTTGATTATTTATTTTACCATGCAAAAGCTTTTTTTGGATGTAATCCTACTTGTTTATTTTTACTTTTCTTCTTGTGCTTTTGGTGTCATGTCCAAAAAATCATTGCTAAGATCAATGTCATGGAACTTTCCCTATGTTTTCTTGTAGGAGTAAACTAAAGTTTCAGGTTTTACAGTCTTTAATCCATTTCAAGTTAATTTTTGTGAATGGTGTAAGATAGGGGGTCCAGTTTAATTATTTTGCATGTGAATATCCAGTTTCCCAACAGCATTAGTGAAGAGACTATCATTTCCCCATTGAGTATCCTTGGCTCCCTTGTCAAATTATTAGTTGACTGATAGCGTGAGTTTATTTCTGGGCTCTCGGTTCTATTCCATTAGTCTATGTGCCTGTTTTTATGCCAGTACTGTTTTGATTACTACAGCTTTGTGATATAGTTTGAAATCAGGAAGTGGGATATCTCCAGTTTTGTTCTTTCTCAGGATTGCTTTGGCTATTAGGGGTCTCTTGTGGTTCCACGTGAATTTTAGGATTTTTTTTCTATTTTTGTAGAAAATGCCAATGGAATTTTGATAGAGATTATATTGAATCTGGAGATGGCTTTGGGTAATTTTTTTTTTTTTTTTTTTTTTGGTATGCAGGCCTGTCACTGTTGCAGCCTCTCCTGTTGCGGAGCACAGGCTCCGGATGAGCAGGCTCAGTGGCCATGGCTCATGGGCCCAGCCGCTCCGCGGCATGTGGGATCTTCCCGGACCAGGGCACAAACCTGTGTCCCCTGCATTGGCAGGCAGACTCTCAACCACTGCGCCACCAGGGAAGCGCTGGGTAATATTTTAACGTTAATTTTTCCAAGCCATGAACCTAGGCTATCTTCCATTTATTTGTGCCTTCTTCAATTTCTTTCATCAACGTCTTACAGTTTTTAGTGTACAGATCTTTCACCTTCTTGGTTAAGTTTATTCCTTACTATTTTATTGTTTTTGATGCTACTGTAAATGGGATTATTTTATTTCTTTTTTAGATAATCTCAATTAGCATATAGAAACGACAGATTTTGGTAGGTTGATTTTGTATCCTGCAACTTTACTGAATTTGTTTATTAGTTCTAACAGTTTTCTGGTGGAGTCTTTAGGATTTTCTATATAAGGTTGACCCTTTAACAATGTGGAGGTTAATCTTTGTATAACTTATAGCCGGCTTTCTGTATCCACATTCCCTCCACATCCAGGGATTCAACCAACCACAGACTGTGTAGTACTGTAGTATTTACAATTGAAAAATATCCATATATAAAGTGGACCCGTGTAATTCAAACCCATGTTGTTCAAAGTCAACTGCATAAGAACACACCACCTGCAAATCAAGACAATGTTACTTCTTCCCTTCCAACTTGGATGCTTTTTCTTTCTTTCTCTTGCCTGACTGCTCTGGCTAGGACTTCCAGCACTATGATGAATAGGAGTGGTGAAATTGAGCAACTTTGTCTTGTTCCTGATCTGAGAGGAAAGCTTTCAGTTTTCACCACTGGGTGAAAGGATGTTGAATTTTGTCAAATGCTTTTTTTTTTGCATCTATTGAGATGATCCTATGATTTTTATCTTTCATTCTATTGATGTGGTGTAACACATTTATTGATTTTCAAATTCTGAACCAGGGGTAAGTCCCTCTTCCTCATGGAATATGATCCCTTTAATGAGCTGCTGAATTTGGTTTGTTAGTATTTTGTTGAGAATTTTTGTATCTACAGTAATCAGGGACATGGGCTCAGAGTTTTCTTCTTGTGTCTTTATCTAATTTATGTATCAGGGCCTCATAGAAACAGTTTGGAAGTGTTCCCTCTTCTATTTTTTGAAAAGAGTTTGAAAAGGACTGGTATTAATTCTTCTTTAAATGTTTGTAGAATTCACCAGTGAAACCACCTAGTCCTGGGCCTTTCTTAGTTGGGAGCTTTTTGATTACTGATTCAATCTCCTTACTCATTGGTCTATTCAGATTTCCTGTTTCTTCATGATTCAGTCTGGTAGGTCGTATGTTTCTAGGAATTAATCCATTTCCTCTAAATTGTTCAATTTGTTGGCATACGCCTGTTCATAGTAGTCTCATAATCCTATGTATTTCTGTGGTATCAGTTGTAATATCTCTTTCATTTATAATTTTGAATTCTCTCTTTTTTCCTTGGTTAGCCTAGCTAAGAGTTTGTCAATTTTGTTTATCTCTTCAACAGCCAACTCTTAACTTTGTTGATCTTTTCTATTGTTTTTCTATTTTCTATTTCACTTATTTCTGGTCTAATCTTTATTACTTCCTTCCTCTTGCCAACTTTAGGTTTAGTTTCTTCTTCTTTTTCTAGCTCTTTGAGGTGTAATTGTTAGGTTGAGATCTTCCTTTTTTCTTAATATAGGCATTTATAGCTATAAAGTTTCCTCTTAGAACTGCTTTTGCTGCATCCCATAAATTTTGGTATGTTGTGTTTCCAGTTTAATTTGTTTCAAGATATTTTTTGATTTCCCTTTCGATTTCTTTTTTGATCCATCTGTTGTTCAAGAGTATGTTAATTGCCATATATTTGTGAATTTTCCAATTTTCCTCCTGTTACTGATTTCTAGTTTCATACCACTGTGCTCAGAAAATATACCTGATATAATTTCTATCTTCTTGAAGTTGCTGAGACTTGTTTTGTGGCCTAACATATAATCTATCCTGGAGAATGTTTCGTTTGTGCTTCTGAAAAATGTGTATTCTACTGTTGGTGGATGGAATGTTCTGTATATGTCTGTTAGGTGCATAGGGTCTATAGTGTTGTTCAAATCAAATTCGTTGTTTCTTTATTAATTTTCTGCCTGGATAATCTATCCATTGTTGAGAGTGGGCTGTTAAAGTCCTCTACTATTATTGTAATGCTGTTTATTTCTCATTTTAGTTTTATTAGTATTTGCATTATATATTTAGGTGCTCTGACGTTGAGTGCATAAGTAGTACTTCTCTTTAAACAATAACTTGCACAAGGATTTCTAAAGTTCAGTTTCCTTAATTAACAAAAAGCTTTTTGACATTCATCACCCAACTAAAAGATGGATAATCTGATGCTTGTTGAGCTCTCGATGGTACAATTTGTTATAACAAATATCCTGGGGTGAACTATTACCTTGAAGGGAAATTAACATAAACCTAATTTAAGCTAATTCAACCACTTCCTGTGGCCCACAGAGGTAGTCTTTAGTGACCAGTGACTACAGTTTACATTTACATTAAATTCTGTGAAGATCAGCTTGGTGGGATCTTCAAAAGACTTTATGTATAACAATCACAAAAAGATAATAAAACTTTTCTTCAACAATTTACTATGTGTCAGGGAATGGTCCAAGCTCTAACATGTTATTAACTCATATAATCCCATGCCAATTTTTTGAAGTGGGCCTAGTATTATTCCTGTTTTACAAATGAAGAGACAGACACAGAGAAGTTAAGTGACTTGCCCATAGTCACAGAGCTAGTAAGAGGCAGGGTTGGGATTCAAGTTCAGAGGAGGCAAATTATACCAGGGACCCAAATCCCACCAATATAGACATGTTTTATTTTGTCTGTATAAAGTTTTAACCGCCATACTTAAAATTCCAACTTTCCAAACTCCCTTGAAAACTGGGAGATCTAGCAACATTGGGCCTCCATCCCCATTAGGAAGTAGCAGAACAGCACCTTCCTAAGACAACATATGCTCTTCCTCAGGTCCACACAGCCCATCTCTCCCTTTAATCTAATGGGTCACATTACCTGGCATCTGTGGAATTTGAATGTGTGACCCCTGCCTTACCCAAACATTCCAGAAAGGAGTCAACTACATACACCTACCACCTGAAGCCCATGTACTTTTCTCTCAAAAACCAAGTTGGTTTTAATCTATACCCTGTGTCCCACATAATGACCCACAGATGCTGGCTGCAGGTACTTACCTTCAGGGCAGCTGTCCCAGCATACTGTCTGCTAATGGAGTCACCGTTGTTGGCCCACATTATCTGATAAATGCGATTGCATTTCACCGGTAGTGGCTGCTCTGGGGGCATCACACCTAATTTTTTCAGCTAAAATTAATACATTGGTAGATTAACTGCATATAAGCCAGGACACTATAGCATAAAATGTATACTGCAGAGAAAGGAAGCATATGCATGTACAATTTAGGACCCTTAAATTTTAAAAAATGATGTTTTCAGACTTTTTCAAAATTAAGCACCACTTGAAAGATAGCTTTATGAATTGCTACATCTGAATAAATAGAATAAAAAATTTATACTGTTTTGCTGTAATTTTTAATGTGTAGACTCATACTATTATATTTTGTCTTTCTTTTAAATTTGGCTATGAAGTGAAACTAACCATCAAAAAACCATATAGAAACAACAATAATATTAATAGTAGCAGAGCAGTAAGTGCCCAATAAATGTTAAGTCTGGTGCCACATTCTAAGAGCTTTTTTTAAATATAAATTTATTTTATTTTTGGCTGCATTAGGTCTTTGTTGCTGAGCGTGGGCTTTCTCTATTTATGGTGAGCAGGGGCTACTCTTCGTTGTGGTGTGTGGGCTTCTCACTGCAGTGGCTTCTCTTGTCGCAGAGCATGGGCTCTAGGCTGCGGGCTTCAGTAGTTGTGGCACGTGGGCTCAGTAGTCGTGGCTTGTGGGCTCTAGAGTGCAGGCTCAGTAGTTTTGGCGCACAGGCTTAGTTGCTCTGCGGCATGTGGGATCTTCCCGGATCAGGGCTCGAACCCATGTCCCCTGCAGTGGCAGGTGGATTCTTAACCACTGCGCCACCAGGGAAGTCTGAGCTTTTTAAAATAAATTATCTCATTTACTCCTCATAACCACCCTGTGCAATCAATACTCTTATTACTCCCCATTTATAGATGAGGAGATAGAAGTTTGGAGAGGTTGAATTCTTTGCATGGGGTCAACACCTTGTATGTGCTAGGGCCAGGGCTTGATCTCCAAAGCCTGGCTGCTTCAGTGTGACAGTAGACGGCATCCCCAAAGGATAGTCACAAGGTTCTATCAGGAGAAAGAAACATGCTAGGAATGTCAACCTTGGGAATTCATTACCCAGGTGTTATAGGGCTGAAAGATCTAAAAGGGGACACTGAGGTAAGAGATATAATGACTCCAGGAAACAGCAGGGTTGGGGCACAAAGGGAAGAGGCTGGTTCTGTGGTGCCAAAGGAACCAAAGCCACAGAGAGGGTGCTGATGATGGGAATATAACACGGGTGAAGGAACTTGTCCCCTTGTCCTCCTCCAGCCTCATGGTCTTCCTTTAATGCCCTCTATTGGCAGAGCCTGACATGGAACCAGCTGGTTGAGCAGAAAGGTGGTGTGCAGACCCCATGCCCCAATACAGAAGCGAGTGTTTGGAGCTGAGAGAAAAAGGTAAATGACTACACAGTGCCACCCAGTACAATTTTAAAGGCTGGGCCTCACATTTTTGAAATGAGTACTTAAGAAAACGCCATTTGATTCAACTGATTTCTAGGAAAGGCTGTACTTTCCAGGTTTTAAAGCAACAAGGATGTTTGCATGCTGTAAATGTTCTATGGAACAAAGATTGTAGTTACTGGTTTACATGTGAAAAAAATTAAAAATGAATATTTACAATACAGTGGACTTCAAATTACCTGCTGTTCCATGACCACTCGTGCAATGGCAGCTTGGACCACATTGGTGCGATCCAGGCAGTCCATGCAATTAACTCGAAAAATCCCTTCTTGTTTACATATTACTCCAGCTTGATCAACCCTTTTCAAAAACAGTATGGAATTACTTTACAATATGAAATACTTTAAAGTTTTCAAAACCCACAATTCTTCACAGTATAATAATAACAACAGCAACATTGGTTATCAATTTGCTTAGAATATTATTATGTGGCAGGCATAACTGAGACCTTTGTAGATGTTATTGTTAATTTACACAATAACTCAACAAAGAAGATATTCTCCCCGTTTTGGGGGGGAAAAAAAACAGGTACAGAAAGAGTGACTTGCCTGAGTCACACAACTACTAGGCAGAGCTGATACAAACCCTAGTTATGCTTTTCTACACATTTAAAACCAGAAGGCACTTTAAAACACCATCCCATTCCTCCTTTTTGACTTCAAGTAGAAATGCATCTAAATTAGCTTGAACAGACTAATTCACTCTATCACCCAGTGAGAAGTCATGCCGCATGCCTCACTCATCTAACTTCTCTAGCCACCTGTGGCCTTAAAATCTAATCAAATGTTCTCTCCTGTCCTTTAAGCCAACTTCTTCTTCCTACGTCTCCTCTGAAGAATCAACTTCCTTCTCTGATAATTTTTAAATGTCTCAAAACTGGGACCAAATACCTCTAAACCTTCCTTCCCATGTTAGGGACCAAGAAGAAATGTAGATCATGGAGCGTTAGAAGGAATTAAAGAATAGTCACGGAGCACTCCACTCCATTTTGCTGTGACCACCTGACACCTTTCCCCTGTTCAAAGCTACCTATGCCTCATGACTCACACCCTTTTGAAAAGGAGAATAGGAATTGGGAAGCAAAACAAGAAAACAAAAATCCTTTCTCAGCCTGCTATTATTTTAACACTTAGTGGTACTAGACAAATACATATGATTTCACAGACCAAGAGTCTGTCAAACTGATTTCTTACGAAATACCTACCAACACCACTTCATGTCAAGAATAATGTCATAAATGGCATCTGTTAGTGTTTGAACATTCTCAAACTTCATTCCTCGGCTAAAATACATGCCAAAAGGAAAAAAAAATTTTTTTAATAATTTTTTTAAGCTTATGATATCTAAGGTTACTTGGAAAAATGAAAGAAAATTATTACTATAAATATGAGAATAACACTACTTTAAATAGGCAATTATATAAATATTTATAACTAATCTTCATTATGAAAGAAAATATGTGATATGTGAAACATATCACAGCCATCAGAAGCTTCTTTCCCCACCAAAATTTTCAATACCTATGTAAATGAACCCACATTAGAGTCAAGATTATGACAGAAGAAACTTGCTTTCAGAATACACACAGGTTAAAATTACCATCAAAATGATTGTTGTTTTTCCAGAGCAAACTCCAGTGGAGTTATCCCAAGAGAGAGCAGTATTACTAACAGTACAAAGATGAGCCAGCAGGATGAGTTTTAAGTAAGGGAACACTATTACTCCTGCCAGGCTCAAACTCAAGCAGAAAGGGAAAGTTCCAGAAATTCTTTTACTGAAGGATAAAAGGAAAAAAGGAACTCTAAGTCTCCAAGTCATTTTGGAACAAAAAGACTGTAAATATTTCAGGAAGAATTAACTTAAATTTTTAGGCAAAATAAAACCCGTATGTAAATGGAACTAAGTAAACAAATGATAGTCCTTTCCTTTCTAACAAGGAGGAGAACAAGATTTTCTTCCCAATAAAGAGAAGAAAAACTAAGGTCCCTGTGGCAGTGTCTACCACAAACACTGGAACCGAT
This sequence comes from Phocoena sinus, assembly GCF_008692025.1. NCBI lineage: Eukaryota > Metazoa > Chordata > Mammalia > Artiodactyla > Phocoenidae > Phocoena > Phocoena sinus. Next base: position 73,846,241 of record NC_045778.1, on the reverse strand, counting down.
CAAAACTCCTCTCAGGAAGCCATCTTACCAGTGCTCATGGAAGTCAAATGAAACGTAAGTGAGGTGTGAGTTGTTAAAGAGCAACACTTGTTTCAGGTAAGCGTCGCCAATTATTTTCTCTCTTCCTGCCTGGTCTACCAAATTAATAATAACCTGTGAGAGTAAAGAAAAGGAAAAAATTTAGTTTAATCAGACATTAGACTCATAATTTTTACTGAATTTATTTAGAATTATGTTTTAGAAATAATTTATAGCCAGACTCAGAAATTAATCCACTCAAGCCTCAATTTTTTTTTCCCTATAAGATTTTCATTTGTTACATTTAGGTTTATGAGAACTTACATCAATGGCATGAATAGCTTTTTTACACATTATACATTTGCAATAACCTCTCAGAATATAAAATGAAAACAAATTCCTTTATAATAGGAGGTATTTTAAATCTCTAGAATAATTTTTAAAGAAATATACAAAACCTACATACTGGACACTCTGAAACTTTGCTGAAACATGTAAAAGAAAACCTAAATAAATGGAGAGACACACCATGGTGCTAGATGGCAAGATTCAATATTGTAAAGACGTCAAGTCTCCCTAGGTTAATCTATATACTCAACAATCCCAATCAAAATTCAATCAGGATCTTTTTATAGACTTGGAAAATTAATTCTGAAGTTTATCTGGAACAGTGAATAATACAGGAAAATATTTGAACACTAATAATAATAAAGGACTTGTCCCGTTGGAGAGCAAAACATACTTTAAATGTATAGTGATTAAAACTGTGGTACAAATGCAGAAAAATGAATGACTCAACAGAACAGGTCAGATGGCCTAGAGACAGACGTATGTACACTGAGGAATCTAAGCTATGGTTACATCATTCTGAGAGAAATATGGACTATACTATATGTGGACTATGTGTGGACTATACTATAGTGGTATACTACAAATGGTATTGGGATAACTGTCTGTTTACATGGAGGGGGACTTAAGTTAGCCCTCTACACTTCATTATACACAAAATAGATTCTAGATGCATTAATGATCTATATATTTTTTCTTCAAGTTATAAAAAAGCTAGATGAAATGTTGGGATGATTTTTCCCTAATTGAAGGATGGCACTGACATTCTAAGCATAACAAAAACCAGAGAGCGTAAAGAAAAGATGGACAGATGTGACAACATAAAAATATAAAACCTCTGTGTACTAAATGACAGAATAAGCAAAGGTTAAAAAAAATATAAAGGACTACCTAGGGGAATATGTCTGCAACATAAAAACCATTAATATATAAAGAGTGCTATAAATTCAGTAAGGAAAAAAATGGGTAAAGGATACAGAGGATATTCACAAGAGAAGATAAACAAATAGCCAATAAACATGAGACTACAACTTTAAAGAAACGTACATTTTAAAACAGGAAACCAGTTTTCACATATAGACAGGCAAAAGCTGAACACTAAATGTAGACAGCATTAGTGAGTATATGGGGTAATGGGCACTGGCTCCCACTGTTACTGAAAGTGTACACTGGTGTGATCTTTTTGGAAGCAACTGAGTGGTAGGTATCAACCTAAAAGAAATGTAATGTTTGATCCAGCCATTTCACCTCTAGAACTTTATAAAGCACACAAGTGTTCCAAAATATATAAAGGATGTTTTCTGGAGAATTTTAGAATAGCAAAAACTATATCCTAAAGGTCCACCAATGGAGAAATGGTTAAATAATAGCCATGAGCTATTAAGTGAAAATAGTTGCAGAATAGTGTATATCCCATAGCTTATAGCCCTCTTTCGACTTAAATTTTGAATGTGTAATATGCATGTGTCAAGATGTTTTTCGCTGCAAACGACAAATTACTGACTCAAATCTCAGAACGGAAATCTGTTCTGAACCTCAGAAGTCGAGGTTGCACGGTTCCAGAACTGCTTCATTCAATGGTGACCAAAACCAGATCTATCTTTTTGTCCTGCCATCCTCGGCATACTAGTCAATCCTCAGGCTAATGACCTAGGCTTGACACAGCTGCAGCAGTACGAACCAAATCCAGACACAACCACCACAGAGGGATTGACTGTGGGTTCCTGTATCTCTTTTTATTAGAGCAGGAAATCTTGCCCAGAGCCTCCCAGCAGACTTCCCTTCACATCAGACCTCATTGGCCAAAGTGCCAAGAACATACACAAGCCCACGCCTGTACCAAATACAGGCAAGAGCAACAGTAGTGACACCATGACTGAGTCAGACGGACCGTATGCCCACCTCCCAGAGAGCAATTACCCAGCGGATGAGGGTGGATAAAAGAACACTCTTGGGGTACTGTTAGACAGGAACAAGTGTCTCCTCAACACATACGCCTATAAAGTTGGTGAGTATGATGTGTACAAACAGGTTGTGAAAGTCAACAGGGAGCAGGAATGAGGGTGGAGAAGAGGTTATTTCTTCTACTTCCTTTACATACCTCACAATTACTTCAATTTTTACAGTGATTATGTGTTAAATTATGGTTTATTCTCTTCAATGCTACTTATAATTACACATATTGCGAATACGTGAAATTTATTTACATCGTAAAAAAATTCAAACGTAGATAAAGGTCACGTCCTTCCTGACCACAAGCTAAGTCCACAGTCTTCCCTGAAGGTAACTCCCACTACAAGCTTGATGTGTACCTTTTCAGGCCATCTAAGTGCGTTCCTATATAAATGTGCATGCCATATGTAGGTGAGAACACATATATATGGAAGAGAATTACATATGACAGTTTTGTTTTGCGGGAGTTTTTAAATGGTGACATGCCATATGCTGTTAGCAGTCTTTCTCACTCCACTGTATGAGTTTAAGATCTTTTCACATTAGTACACACAGATGTACCTCATCATTTTTTTTTTTTTAAGAAGATGTTGGGGGTAGGAGTTTTTATTAATTTATTTTGGCTGTGTTGGGTCTTCATTTCTGTGTGACGGCTTTCTCTAGTTGTGGCAAGCGGGGGCCACTCTTCATCGCGGTGCGTGGGCCTCTCACTATCGCGGCCTCTCTTGTTGCGGAGCACAGGCTCCAGATGCACATGCTCAGTAGTTGTGGCTCACGGGCCTAGCTGCTCCGTGGCATGTGGGATCCTCCCAGACCAGGGCTCGAACCCGTGTCCCCTGCATTAGCAGGCAGATTCTCAACCACGGTGCCACCAGGGAAGACCCCTCATCATTTTTAAGCATTTGTATGCAGCACTTTACATATGCTGTACTTTATTTACCCACTGACCTCCCGATGAACAAAGGGTTTTTTTATGCTGCAATAAGGAGGCTTATACATGCCTCCTTGATTGAACACATGTTTCTCTCAGGGAGATTTAAATTTTTTTGTCATCCTTGACAAAATTTGTACTTCCCGCCATTTTTATTTTAGTCATTCTGGTTTTGTGAATGGTGGTTTTAGTTTGCATTTCCCTGATGATTAACGACGTGGAACACCTTTTCATGTTTATTGGCCTTTGGACATCCTTTTTCATGAAGAATCTGCTCGAGTCTTTTGTCCAATTTTCTTTTGGGCTGTACACCTTTTTTATGGATTTATAGGACTTTTTAATGTACTCTAGATAAAAGTCCTTTGTCTTATATATGTCTTCTCCCGCTTTGTGAATTGCCTTTCCATTCTCTTAATGGTGCCTTTTAATAATCAGAAGTTCTTTTATTTCAGTGAAGTCAAATTTATCAATTTTTTCATTATGGTTGGTGCTTAAGTCATATTTAATTTTAATAAATAATATTTATAACATATAGTAGTATTTTAATATTCAAAATATTTGATCATTCAATAAAGTCTCAATAAATAAAATTTTAGTAAAAATTAAACATTTAGTAAAGTCATTTTTTTTTCATTATGGTTAGTGCTTTTAAAGCCCTGTTTAAGACCCAAGGTCAAAAGATGTTCTATATTTTCCTTTAAAAGGCTTATTAACCTTTCACATTTAGATCCACATTCATCTGGAACTGATTTCTGTATATGGTATGTAGGATAGATATCAAAAGACAAATTACTGGATTAACAGTATAAGCATATTTTATTTTTTGCAGTACGCGGGCCTCTCACTGTTGCAGCCTCTCCCATTGCGGAGCACAGGCTCCGGACGCGCAGGCTCGGCGGCCATGGCTCACGGGCCCAGCCGCTCCGCGGCACGTGGGATCTTCCCGGACCGGAGCACGAACCCGTGTCCCCTGCATCGGCAGGCAGACTCTCAACCACTGCGCCACCAGGGAAGCCCAAGCATATTTTATTTTGATTGATAATACCATTCAAAATGGCTATAGCAACTTATGCTGCTCCCAGCAATGTGTGAGCGTTCTCATTTCCCCAGTTACCTGCCTTTATCTCTTACTACAAACTTTATATTTTTTTTCAATATGAGGGTTTGCTTTTTATTTCCCTGATGGGACTTTCTTTGAGATTGCACAAAATTTATATATTAACAACTGAAATCTATTCAATATTGAGTCTTTCCTTCCAGGAACATGGTATTTTCTCTCCGTTTATTCAAGTCTTCTTTTACGTTCTTCAGTAATCCTCCCCTCCCCACACCCTTGCCCCCATATACATGCTATCTTTTTTGTATGTTCGGTAGATTTCAGGTTGTTTCTTCCTATTTTTGTTACTGTTAGAAAAATGCATCCCATGGCATTACACCTTCAGACTGGTCATTGCTAATGGATAAAAGAGTTACTGATTAGTCTATATTAATCTGTATGAAATCTGGTCATCTTGTTGAACTTGTATTTCACCTAACAGTTCTCAATTGATTTTGGTTTATATGTTCACATACCTGCATATGAATGTATGAATAAATAAGAACGGTGGGCCGAGAAAAAAGATATTGAAGGATACATACCAAATTGTTACCTCAAAGAGATGGACCTATAGGTGGTACTGAGAGATGCTTTTCCTATCCTACTCCAGATACTTCTCAGATTGTAGTAATTGACAGTAGATTAATCTCATCTAAAAACAGTCTAAAGTAGCTGACTCAATGATAATTCTTAAAGAATATTAAGAACACTCTTAGCTATGTGTCCTTTAACTTCACGAGAAATGCCATTTTGCTTAATTATGAATCGTATATTATTTTCATGAAATTTAAAGAAACAGATGCATAACCATTTCTAAAAATATGAAGGAACACTTATTACTACAGATCAAAACCCACCTGTTTTTTGTAAATTTTCAGTTGTTCTTCAAAATGGGCACAGAAATAGGCGACAGTGTCCTTTTCACCTACAAAGAAGTGATACAAAATCTTTTTTCCTTCCCACGTGTAACACAGAAATTAGTGTCTATTCCACCTTTACGTTTACTTTTACATAATTTATTGACAGCCCAAATGTAACTAAGATTGTCTAAAACCAGTATTTTAAAATGAAATGCTAAGCGGAAGATCTCTGATTTTTTTCCCCCCAATTAGACTAAACTGAAATACTGAAGGTGGCAACTATGAAATGACATTTATTATTTATATAACCAGCCAACTTGTCAGAAAAGGTTTCATGTCGTTCATAATAAATTAATAAAAACCCCTTTAAAACAAGGATGTTAAAAACTGAAGTTTTACTGAATTCTCACAAATATAAATTGTTTTGAGAGAAAAATATTCTGAAAACAATTTTTTAAATCAGCTTCTTTCAGTAATCTAATTAGATTGACATGACTTAGCTATTCCAGTGCTAAAGTTAAAATACTGGAAGAAATTAAGTCCTTAATATTTAAAACAACAACAAACCTTTCCCAGCAAAACATGTGAGTAAAGGCATCCTATCTATTCCTTGTAGATGCTGTCTTATTTAAGATATTTCCTGCTTCTATAAATATTGGCCATATTTACACTTTTCCAAAATTAAGCATGTAATAAAGTATTCTTTAAAGAAACAACAAATTAAAATCTGTGAATTAAGCTCTGTTTTGCTCTCTTTTGGAATCTTTTTATTGTCAATTACTTAAATTGTCAACAACCATTATTACTTTTGTGATTATTATATCACTATTAAATTTTACCATGAGTTATTATTTTAAATGAAGTATCTGGCAAAACAAATCCGAACCTATAAAGTATCTAATATGTTAAAAAACTCCCTCTGAAATCATCATCTGCAAACCAAAAAACAGACAGGCTTACTTCTGTCCAGCCGAGGTCTTGGATTATATCGATACCCAACCTGGCTCCAAAACACAGGCACAGAGCCTCGTGTTTGAATAAATGACAAGGTATGATTATGCACATGAATTAACTGCTCAGTCTCCACATAATTTGCAACATTTCCATTTTTATCCACTCCTCTTCGTTTATAACGCATTCCTAAAAGAAAATTAAAACAAAACAGCAACATTGAAAAAAAAAATTAGTCTCACTAGATATGCTTCTTAACCAAATCTGTGTCTTTCAGGACAGCCTTGGGGATCTAATGAGCAACTGCGAGGCAGAACAGTATCAACTTACCCCAGATCATGCCTGTATTCATCGTTTTTTAAAAGTTGAAGCTGAGATAGTTCCTGTGAACTGAAAGAGGAGGTTTTTCCCAAAGGTGCTAGCACTCGGGAAGGATTTATTACTGTGATACAGGCTGTCAGTAGGAACAATGGTATCTAGAAGCACATCCCAAGTGACTTTCTGCTCTTTTCCACATATATACCTCCTTTTCTTTTCCCTTTTGTTAACTCTCTCCCATTCACTTCTCTCCAAAAACTTGGTCCCCAATTATATCACACTATTGAGAGTCACTGGGCACTTTGAAGCCAACTGTGTTTCCAAATCCATTATTGTCATTACCATTTCAATACATCTGCAGATGTTCCATTCTCGCCTGGATTTAATTTGTACACTATTACAGCCCTCCACTCACCTGCTCTGTGTCTACTTCGGCGTGAAATGAGAGCCACTAGGAAGCGTGGGTGAATGTCATCTACGCAGGGGGACTCCTGAGGGGGGGTCTCCGGGCTGCTTTTCTCATCGTCAGATGACTCATTATAATTAACCACAAGTTCTTCAATCTGCACAAAACCTTGAATAATGGGGATAATCCAGAAGTCCACATCCGGTGTCTGAAAATAACACGAACATCGTGTTGCTCCTCTTCTGTACAGCACTGCTACTTCCTTACACCCACGCGGTAGTTAGCACATACTTGTTGTTAGTTTATTAGAAGCAGAAACCTTCCGTCCTTTAACTATATTTTCTGCTTTTTGGAGAACACTAAGGAATGGAGGGAGGGAGGGGGGTGGAGGTGAGAGCCTTTCCTTTTGTTTATGGTGGTCATTCATAAGAAGAGCTGCCTGAAAGGGACCACAGCTGCTGGGTACAAATTCAAGCTCCACTACTTACTTCCTGACGCAGGTGAGTCACTTAACCTTGCCATGCCTCGGCATTCTGCTTTGTGAAATAAGAAAAACGACAACCTCATAAGGTTGTTGTGAAGATTAAATGAGTAACATCTAAAAAGTGTTTGGCGTAGTGCCTGCCTAATAGTAAGGATTTAATAAATGTGGCTATTATGGTTCTTCCTGCTGGTATAGAAGAAAATAAAGCTTAAAGGTTGATTTTCAACTCCCAATTGTATTAAGCCTTTAATTAAATACAACCAACTCTGATCACTTTATTATGAAACACAGAGGTCTATTCTACTTTCTAGTTTAAAAAAAGTCTTGCTCTGTCAAGCTAAAATCCAAGTAGTCAATGAACCAAAAAAAGAATCCTTTCCATAAATATCTTATTTTAAAAAGTCATCCAAAAAAAAAAAAAAGTCATCCAATGTAATTAGGAGAGTATTAATTAAAGTTAGAGATTTCCTCTTAGTCTTTCCGACTAAGAATACTCAGATTTCTCAACTGACTGTATGCAGGGACAGTAAAGGATGCAAAGTGCTCCAGAGAAGCTGTTCTTGGCCCCTCCTTCCCTCCTATCTCCATATCTGTATCTAGCCTTAATCTCAGCATCAACTTCAAATCCACCCCTTCTTTCACAGTCTAAAGTAGCTATGAAATATACTACTTATATACTCCAGGTCCTATCTCACAGTTTTGTTTTATGGAGCCTGCAGATAGGATCTTAGGAAGGTGGTTAGAGTTGAAAATAGTGAAGCAAAGGATCTATCTGCATTCATTACTTTTATCACCATTCTCATTATTTATATTTTTGTTTTAGCAATAAATACAAAACTCTCAGCGGGAACAGAGATCGGTATGCTACGAAATGCCACCTTTATTGTAAGTCATCGGTTTTAAATGGTGATGCTACGGGTCTGACAAAAACTCTGCAAAACACATTAGAGCTCAATATGTCAGCAAACAGGACAAATACTCATTACAGACACCCTTATTTTTCTCCCCCTATCATTAAGTCTTGGTGGTCATGGTTTGATCAGCATCACAGAGAGGCAAGAACATTTTAGAGAGGTAAGCCATGATAGATACCTAGTTTTAGATACCACCAGATAAATAGGTCAAAATCATTTATACTAACCACCACCAATAGGGAGAAACAGAAAGAAAAAAGGTTTGAACTTTCTGAAAGGTTAAGAAAAAGATAATCTGTGACCCTATTCAACTTTTTGCTCAATTTGTGTCCAAAACAGTAACTGGCACATGGCAGGCTTTTGATAAATATTGGTTGATTGACCGAATAAATGAACTGTCTTTGGACAGTCATAATTCTCCAATATACATGACAGAGTAAAGGAAGACGGTAATCATTAAACCTGAAGGAACCTCATGCAATAATCTCATCATACCCCCTTGTCTTCCCTGATTCGAATACTTGTAGTACTGGAACATTCTTAGAGATTTGTCTACTCCAATTTCCATATGAGGAAACAGGAACATTAAATGACTGGTATCACTAAAGGAAAACCGGGCTTCAACACTTCCAATGGGTACAAACAAAATACCTTTTACAGGAACTCTATGGATATTAGTTCCACAGCCTTAAATTATGACTGTTCTATGGAAACCTGCTAAAAAGATAAGCCCGTGGCTATATAGTCAAATTATGAACTGCCTTAAGGTAGTGCCCTGGTTTTCCCTAGCTAAATGATTCTCATTCTACAGGGGAAAACATTACGTGAGATTTAAAATTTTTATTTTAGTACAACTTAAAAATATTTGCCTAACAACTATAAACTACCTTAGAATATTTCAGAAACAACTACTCACACCAATCTCAGTAAGGTCTTGTATCATATATTTATTCCAAAAAAATCGGTCATCAACCTGGAAAAGGTAGAAAACAAACAGTTCAGAAACATGTCGTTTCAGTTCTCCTATAGAAGCCAAACGGGTCCATAAATTGTTCTGGTGGCAAACCCTGCTCTGAGCTGTGAGAGGTACCTTTTGCCAGAGAGGACAGGGGTCCCTCTCCCCAGCACTCTGCCTCTGCACTGAATTGGTCAGGTCATAGGTCAAGCTATAGTAAAAGGATTCTGAGTCCATGAACATCTTCAGCAACTCCTCAAGTAATCTTCTCTCCAACTTCTCCTTTTCTTTACTTTCCTTAACCTGTAAGAAATTAATCTACTATTACTGCAGGAATTAAATGTAAAGCCTTGTGTGGATACCACACAACTCCCTAGGAGCAAAGTAAAAAATAACCCCAAGGATACGCAGAGATGGTGCTTTAATATGACAAGTAGTTTGAAAGTAAGTTTGTTAGCAGGAAAGTCACCCCTCAATTTAAAACTAATCAAAGATGAATTCCAAGCCCATATCAATTAAACTCTTACTTTCTTTTTATTAGGAGCAGACACATTGGATTTAATATGCGTAAAGGTCTTCAGTAGAAACTTTGAGTCATCAGGAGATGGTATAATCTTCTCTGGTTTGTTAATTCCAAAATGATGTTTCTTACAGAGCTAAATAATAGGAGGAGAAAGAGGATTCATTATTACTAATACCTCCTTGCTTAATGTTCAAGTGTGAGTGCAGAAGTGTCACTATTCCTCAAGCACCGCGGTTAAAACATCAAGAGCAGGTGAAATGACCCAGCAGACAACTGATATTAGAAAACACAGCTGTGGTTTCAAGGATGAGAAAGCTACAGTAGAGGATAAGCAAAGAATACAGGGCAGGATATACTTAGGATTTAGGGGTAGAAAATTCAGGTTAGGATGATAGTAAGTTCTTATGTAATATAACTGAAGAATAAAATGCTTTGGTTGGGATTCATTAACGCTTTAAAAATTGGCTTCAAAGATTAAAAATAGTGCAAAATACACATATGCTATGCTCTAGTCACACTTCTTTAGAGCAATATATGCTAAATATTCATGCTAGTTAATTGAGTGTTTTGAGTGAGAAGTTGCCAAGAGTCTGCTCTATTGGGAATATTAAAAGCTGGACGTTTCAACCACTCTCTCGCCTCCTATCGTCACACACACTAATGAAATCAGCATAAAAACACACTCTTTGGGTCCAGAGATTAAGTTTGAAGCAGAAAGTAGGGGCTGCAGGAAACATGCAGTCCAACCAACAAAGGTGATGAAGAGGATGGGAAGGTGTTAAGACAAGAGAAGGGCACAGAGGTTCTACAGAGGACTACCTGGTTAAAGTCAAGCGTTTTACATAAAATCTCATGTGGCTCAACACACAAAGCAAATATTCTGAAAGGGACACAAGGATTCTATTAACCATATGCAGACTAATTCCATTTCTTCAATACACTGGTTTTATTGCTATGCTAAGTGGCAGACACCTGTTAAGAGCTAACAGTCACTAAATGGTTATCATTAGTAGTGTCTTATTTACAAAATAACTATTACTAGATTATAAACAGGATAAAAAAACTTAATGAGGAGAAAAAACTAATTCAAGATTGTGGGGTTTTTAAAATTTTTTATTTATTTATTTAGTTTTTGGCTGCATTAGGGTCTTAGTTGTGGCACACAGTATCTTTTTTATTACGGTGCTCGGGCTCCAGAAAGCACGGGCTCATTAGTTGTGGCAGGCGTGTGGGCTGCAGAGCACATGGGTTCGGTAGTTGTGGCGTACGGGCTCTCTAGCTGTGGCGCCCGGGCTCAGTTGCCCCGCGGCATGTGGGATCGTAGTTCCCCGACCAGGGATCGAACTGGCGTCCTCTGTATTGCAAGACAGATTCTTAACCACTGGACCACCAGGGAAGTCCCCTGGTTCGAGTTTTGATTATAAATTTTTTTTAAAAGTTAGGGGGTGGACTTCCCTGGTGGCACAGTGGTTGGGAATCCTCCTGCCAATGCAGGGGACACGCATTCGAGCCCTGGTCCCAGAGGATCCCATGTGCTACGGAGCAACTAAGCCCATGCGCCACAACTACTGAGCCTGCATGCCACAACTACTGAAGCCCATACACCTAGAGCCCATGCTCTGCAACAAGAGAAGCCACCGCAATGAGAAGCCCGCACACCGCAACGAAAATGCAATGCAAAAAAATAAATAAGTAAATTAATTAATTTTTTAAAAAAAGGAAGGGGGCTGTTCCTGTTTTATCAAATTGGAAGTGGAGACTGATAATTGAATGAAGAATTCGGATGTACTGCAATCTTACGGGTTTTATGTCTTTTCAAAGCTATGGCTACCAAACACTCTATTCACATGGGTTTCAAAACATGATTGAAACTTTACACTCCTCCTGGCCTACCAGTGAAGACAAGGGAACCAAAGGTGAAGTAAAAAAAATCTACAGTCATCCTGCCAAAACCAAGTTAACTTAATTTCCCTTCAAGTAAGCAAAACTAACCAGATCTTGAGATAATGGGGAAGGAGCAAGAATCAAGCATATGGACGTTGCTCCAGCAATTCTCTCCTTTCCCCTCTTTCTGCCTGATCATTCCCACCAGCACAGAAACACACTGATATTTCTCTCCTCTAACACTCCTCCTGTGCCAGCTAGGGTCCTACTTCTTTGTACTCCTCACTGCCTCCAATCCCTCTCTTCCCATTCTCTCTCCAGCCCACTCCAACTTGGCTTTGGCCCCCACCACTCCACCGAAACCTTATCTTCAGTGTGACCAATGGTCTCTACTTGGCTAAATGCAGTGGTAGATTCCTGGTCCTTATCTTAACTGCTCAGTAGCATTTGACACAGTTCATCTCTCCCTCATCTTCTCTGATACACTGTCTTACTTGGCTTCCAGTGGTCACTCTTTTCCTCTTTTACTGGTTCTTTCCTGACCATTTGACTTCTTAATGTCTTGGCACCTCAAGGTTCAGTCCTTGACCCCCTTCTCTATCTGCATTCACTCCCTCAGCGATTTCATCCAGTCTCATGGCTTTAAATGCATCTACATGCCAACCTTTCCCTCCCAGCGGTACATTTCCAACCCCACTCTTTCCCAAAATTCTAGAATCACAAATCCCAACGTTTCCACTTGGATTTCCATCAGGTGCCTCACACGCAACATGTTCAAAACTAGACCCTCATCTTCTCTCCTCTGCCTTCATCTCCTGTGGCTCTCCTCCCCTTGCTTACTCCACTCCACCCATGTCAGCCTCCTTGCTGTTCCTCAACAAGCCAGGACTACTGCCACCTCAGGGCCTGTGTTCTGGCTGTTCTCTCGGCCCAGACATCCTCTCCTCAGATATCTTACCATAATCTCCACTCCTGGGCACTCCACCCACCACCCTTACTGCACTCAACTTTTATTTCCCGTAGCGTTCACTACTTTCCAACATATGACATAATATAATTATGTTGATGTTTACTGTCTGCCGCACCCCCACCACGATGTAAGTTCCATAATAGCAGAGATCCTTGTTTTACTGACTCATGTATCTCCAGGGCCTTAGCAGTACCTGGTACAGGAGGTCTCAAAAAACCTTTGTTAAATGAATGGATGGGCTCTGATGCTACAAATGTAAGTGGTAACCTCCAGATTCACACATGGGGCATAAAAGTAGTCCTAGAAAACCATCACTTCCCTTCTTCCATGAATACACCTCATACCCCTCCAGCCTTGGTTAGTACAGAATTATTGGGGCAGCAAAGGAGCTCTCCCGTTAGCACCCTGCTGCTGCTGCTGCTTGTGGCACTGAGCAATTGCCGGCTAGTGATTTTTATGCAGAGTGTTTGTTAGTAATCACCTAGTCATATTAATAACACCTTCTTTAAAAGATCTGAAAACATGCCTTAAACCTAGTTATAGATTGTTGCAATTTTAATATTCAAACAGGATATTACGCCTCTGTCAGACACAGTTATTCCTTAAGAGCATTCAAGCCAGCGAGACTTTCCCCAGGAATATATCAAAGATGATTCTAAATATCTGGCTATTCTGAAGTAATCTTGCAACAGCACACCTAGTCTGCACCCACTCTCCTCAGTCTCAGAAGGACGGGAGTTGTTTTTCTCTGCAAGGCTGTGTCTCCTCTAGGATCAGGACCTTGCCCCATCATTCACCCCCTCTCTCCTCTGTTCCAACCTCTCTCTCTAATAAACCCTTTCCTACCACCTTTTAACATTGTTCAAGTTTACCAGAACCTTTTCTCTAAATCCATCCCTCAACCCTGAAATCTCCGTGAGTGAGCAGGGTACAGTGTCACAGTCACTGGAACTGTGAGGACTATAGTCTGGTTGCAGTAGGTCAAAGAGTGAAGGCCAATGAAACTGCTCAGGCAGAGTGAAACAAGGACCCCCTCGCTCTGAAAAGGACACACCTTATGTCTGTCTAAGAATGTGGCATTAATGATCTCTCTCTGCCGTCCTGTCACCTGCCCCTATGACACCCGTCTCTCTGGGCTCTTCCCCCACCTCCAGCTGTTCCTTCTCTGTCTTCCTTGTTGGCGTCTCTATCTCTAAAGATAATGGTGGCTCCCAATGTTCCACCCTTAGTTCTCTTCCCATTCTTCATGCTCTGCCAAGAAAATTTCATCCTCTTTCCTCATTTTTAACTACCACTACGTTGAACTCTACATTTCTAACTCTACTCTTTTGCTCTGAGCTCATGATCCCAAAATACATCTCCCCACTAATGAGACACTAGTCTCTCAAATTCAGCATCTCCAAACCTGACCAACATCTGTTTAGCAAATCTTGTTCCTTCTCTGGTATGCCGTATCTCAGGCAATGACTACATCACCCACTGGATTACTTAAGCAAGAAACCTTGGAGTCATCTTCCATTATTCTACCTGCTGAAGTCTCTCCTATCAACCCCAACTACTTCATGCTGACTGTTATTGTGTTAATTCAGACCCTTATCTTTTGCCAAGACCAGTGTTTCTCAAGGGAGGTGCTACTGGCTTAACAGACAAGAGAATTCTTTTCGGCACAATTATCCCACTTAGAACAGATAACAGCCTCCTTTCACGAACTGGGGGGTCCCACTCCAGCACCAGGCTTAAAGTACTGAACATGGCTCCAGACACCCATCTCCAATATAGCCCTTTTAATTCCCTTTAATGTGTAGGGACCAAATCTCCACCCACCACTGCCTGCTTATGGATGCAGAAACTAGAAGGCCTCTGTCTGACCCACTATTCCGTTTATGGTCCATGAAGATAAGATGCGGTTTCCCTCCAGGCCTGGGAATGTCTTGTTTTTCTTTTCTTTTCTCTCTCTTTTTTTTTTTTTTGGCAGTACGTGGGCCTCTCACTGTTGTGGCCTCTCCCATTGCGGAGCACAGGCTCCGGACGTGCAGGCTCAGCGGCCATGCCTCACGGGCCCAGCCGCTCCGTGGCATGTGGGATCTTCCCAGACCAGGGCACGAACCCGTGTCCCCTGCATCGGCAGGCGGACTCTCAACCACTGCGCCACCAGGGAAGCCCTCTTTTTTTTTTAATCTATCCTCTTCCTGGGCTTGGAACAGAGTTGGTATAGGCCCAATATCCCTTAACTCCAAAATCCAAAAAACTCTGAAACTTGAAAGTTTTTAAAAGTTTGCTACAAGCTCATTTACTAATGACAAAATAATCCCTGAACTGATATGAGGCAATTTATAGTCATCATTTACCTTCCTTAGAATGAATATTCATATGATTCTTTAAGAAGTATGAATGTGTAAAATTGTAGGGTAATGTCCCAGACTCACTGCACATATATCAAGTACATGGAATAACCTTTTAGAAAGCCCCCCAAACCTGAATTCTAAAACAAATACAGCCCCAAAGATTTCAGATAAGGATTGTGATCTGCATTACAAAGCACAAAGTCACCACACCATCTTATCCAGAAGTCTGTCTCTGTCTCTTAAAACTGACTTTTCTAAACAGAAATTTAAAATACTTTAAACATGAAACATTTTCAATGAATATTTTAAAATCTTCCATATATAAAGTTAACTTTAGAAAAGAAAGTATAGACCACTATCTTTTAAAATAGGTTAAATTCCGGCCTACCCAGAAACAGGAATACAGAAAACTACTTCTTGGGATCCCTTCCAGTCTTAAGATGTTTTGTTTAGACAGAGCTCTAGGGATTACAACATACAGTGTGGACAGTGGGATCACCTTCCCTTTTCCAGAGGCCCAGCCAGTCCTGTGTAATATGTGTCTAGGCACTTCTCACAACATCGATACACACCATCTCAAAAAGAAAAGCACCACTGCAAGCACCACAGTGCTCCCCTAGTTTTTCTACTACTCTAGCAACTTACATTTCACAACCAAGACTAAGGGCTAATGTTGTTGCTGCTGTATAGGAAAAGGAAACTAAATGATTTTACTTTAAAGGTTGGTAGCTATCTATGTCCATCTGGAGCTAAAATTTTAAACAGATGTCTAATGGGAAACCAAATATGGAAAATGATACAGTTATCTATTAAGGCAATGAGATACAGCAAATAAGATATGCAGATATGGAACATAAGCCTATAAAACTTTAAAGGATGTTTTTTCAAAAGAAAGAACATCTATGTTCTCATTTATTTGAAACCCACAGATTCTTCATACCCTTGTATAGATTTTTTTTTTTGGCCATGCTGCACGGCATGCGGGATCTTAGTTCCCCGACCAGGGATCAAACCCGCACCCACTGCAGTGGAAGTGCAGAGCCTTAACCACTAGACTGCCAGGGAAGTCCCTAGATCTTTTTTTTTTTTTTCCTTTAATGGCACATTGCTTTGAAAAACACTCTGGCAGGTCCTCAAGAGGTTAGACACAGTTACTATATGACCCAGCAATTCCATTCCTAGGTATGGAATTTATCTTTCTCCCAAGAGAAACGAAAACAAATGTCCACCCAAAAATTTGTACACAATGTTCACAGCAGTATTACTCATAACAGCCCCAAAGTGAAAACAACCTAAATGTCCATCAACTGATGAATGGATAAATAAAATGTGGTATACAATGGAATAAAAAGGAATTAAGTGTTGACACATGCTACAACAAGCATGAACCTTGAAAACATGGTGCTAAATAAAAGAAGCCAGTCACAAAAGGCCACATATTTTATATTCCTTATCAGAAATATTCAGAATAGGCAAATTTACAGAGAAAGAAAGTAGATTAATGGTTGCCTAGGATTTGCCTGGGGGTTGGGGGGAAATGAGTGACTACTAATGAGGGCAGGGTTATTTTTAGAGCGATGAAAATGTTCTAACATTAATTGTGGTGACGGCTACAAAACTGTGAATATACTAAAAACCACTGAAGTTACGTGCTTTAAATGAGTAAACTGTATACTATGAAAATTATTTTTAAAACTGGCAAACAAGCCATATAACTAAAGCAAAAAGTCAACTGGGGGGCTGGGGGGACCTTCAAGATGGTGGAGGAGTAAGATGTGGAGATCACCTTCCTCTCCACAAATATATCAGAAATACAACTACATGTGGAACAATTCCTATAGAACACCTACTGAACACTGGCAGAAGACCTCAGACTTCCCAAAAGAGCCGTGTGGCTGACAGGGTCTTGGTGCTCCGGCCGGGTGTCAGGCCTGTGACTCTGAGGTGGGAGAGCTGAGTTCAAGACACTGGTCCACGAGAGACCTCCTGGCTCCATGTAATATCAAACGGTGAAAGCTCTCCCAGAGATCTCCATCTCAATACTAAGACCCAGCTCCACTCAACGACCAGCAAGCTACAGTACTGGACACCCTATGCCAAACAACTAACAAGACAGGAACACAACCCCACCCATTAGCAGAGAGGCTGCCTCAAATCATAATAAGGTCACAGACACCCCAAAACACACCACTGGACTTGGTCTTGCCCACCAGAAAGACAAGATCCAGCCTCCTCCACAAGAACACAGGCACTAGTCCACTCCACCAGGAAGCCTACAGAGCCCACTGAACCAGCCTTAGCCACTGAGGGCAGACACCAAAACAGCGGGAACTATGAACCTGCAGCCTGTGAAAAGCAGACCCCAAACACAGTAAGTTAAGCAAAATGAGAAGACAGAGAAAACACACAGCAGATGAAGGAGCAAGGTAAAAACCCACCAGACCAAATGAAGAGGAAATAGGCACTCTACCTGAAAAAGAATTCAGAGTAATGATAGTAAAGACAATCCAAAATCTTGGAAACAGAATGGAGAAAATACAAGAAACATTTAACAAGGACCCAGAAGAACTAAACAGCAAACAAACAATGATGAACAACACAATGAATGAAATTAAAAATTTGCTAGAAGGAATCAATAGCAGAATAACTGAGGCAGAAGAATGGATAAGTGATCTGGAAGATAAAATAGTGGAAATAACTACTGCAGAGCAGAATAAAGAAAAAAGAATGAAAAGAATTGAGGACAGTCGTAGAGACCTCTGGGACAACATTAAATGCACCAAAATTCGCATTGTAGGGGTCCCAGAAGAAGAGGAGAAAAAGAAAGGGACTGAAAAAATATTTGAAGAGATTATAGTTGAAAACTTCCCTGATATGGGAAAGGAAAGAGTCAATGAAGTTCAGCAAGCACAGAGAGTCCCATACAGGATAGATCCAAGGAGAAAAATGCCGACACATAATCAAACTATCAAAAATTAAACACAAAGAAAAAATATTAAAAGCAGCAAGGGAAACACAACAAATAACATACAAGGGAAGCCCCATAAGGTTAACAGCTGATCTTTCAGCAGAAACTCTGCAAGCCAGAAGGGAGTAGCAGGACATACTTAAAGTGATGAAAGGGAATAAACTACAACCAAGATTACTCTACCCAGCAAGGATCTCATTCAGATTTGATGGAGAAATTAAAACCTTTACAGATGAGGAAAAACTAAGAGAATTCAGCAGCACCAAACCAGCTTTACAACAAATGCTAAAGGAACCTCCCTAGGCAGGAAACACAAAGAAAAGACCTACAATGACAAACCCAAAACAATTTAAAAAACGGTAATAGGAACATACATCTCGATAATTACCTTAAATGTAAATGGATTAAATGCTCCAACCAAAAGACACAGACTGGCTGAATGGATACAAAAACAAGACCCGTCTATATGCTGTTTATAAGAGACCCACTTCAGACCTAGGGACACATACAGAATGAAAGTGAGGGGATAGAAAAAGATATTCCATGCAAATGGAAATCAAAAGAAAGCTGGAGTAGCAATCCTCATATCAGAGAAAACAAACTTTAAAATAAAGACTATAACAAGAGACAAAGAAGGACACTACATAATGACCAAGGGATCAATCCAAGAAGAAGATATAACAATTGTAAATATTTATGCACCCAACATAGGAGCACCTCAATACATAAGAAAAATGCTAACAGCCATAAAAGGGGAAATCGACAGTAACACAAAAATAGTAGGGGACTTTAGCACCCCACTTTCACCAGATCATCCAAAATGAAAATAAATAAGGAAGCACAAGCCTTAAATGACACATTAAACAAGATGGACTTAATTGATATTTATAGGACATTCCATCCAAAAACAACAGAATACACTTTCTTCTCAAGTGCTCATGGAACATTCTCCAGGATAGATCATATCTTGGATCACAAACCAAGCCTTGGTAAATTTAAGAAAATTGAAATCATATCATGTATCTTTTCTGACCACAACGCTATCACACTAGATACCAATTATAGGAAAAAATCTGTAAAAAATACAAACACATGGAGGCTAAACAATACGCTACTAAATAACCAAGAGATCACTGAGGAAATCAAAGAGGAAGTCAAAAAATACCCAGAAACAAATGACAATGAAAACACGACAATCCAAATCCTATGGGATGCAGCAAAAGCAGTTCTAAGAGGGAAGTTTATAGCAATACAATCCTAGCTCAAGAAACAAGAACATCTCTAGGGAGGGTGGGAGGGAGGGAGATGCAAGAGGGGAGAGATATGGGAACATATATATATGTATAACTGATTCACTTTGTTATAAAGCAGAAACTAACACACCATTGTAAAGCAATTATACCCCAATAAAGATGTTAAAAAAATAAAAATAAAAAAATAAAAGTATATCACTACACAATAAACAGACATTGAAAAGATTAGAAAAAAAAAAAGAAACAAGAACATCTCAGATAAACAACCTAACTTACACCTAAAGCAACCATAGAAAGAAGAACAAAAAAAACCAAAGTTAGCAGAAGGAAGAAATCATAAAGATCAGAGCAGAAATAAGTGAAATAGAAACAAAGAAAACAATAACAAAGATCAATAAAACTAAAAGCTGGTTCTTTGAGAAGATAAACAAAATGGATAAACCATTAGCCAGACTCATCAAGAAAAAAAGGGAGAAGACTTAAATCAACAGAATTAGAAATGAAAAAGGAGAAGTAACAACTGACACTGCAGAAATATAAAGGATCATGAGAGATTACTACAAGCAACTATATGCCAATAAAATGGACAACCTGGAAGAAATGGATAAATTCTTAGAAAAGCACAACCTTCTGAGACTGAACCAGGAAGAAACACAAAATATAAACAGACCAATCACAAGCACTGAAATTGAGACTGTGATTAAAAATCTTCCAACAAACAAAAGTCCAGGACCAGATGGCTTAACAGGCGAATTCTATCAAACATTTACAGAAGAGTTAACACCGATCCTTCTCAAACTCTTCCAAAATACAGCAGAGGGAGGAACACTCCCAAACTCATTCTACAAGGCCACCATCACTCTGATGCCAAAACCAGACAAAGATGTCACAAAGAAAGAAAACTACAGGCCAATATCACTGATGAAAACAGATGCAAAAATCCTCAACAAAATACTAGCAACAGAATCCAACAGCACATTAAAAGGATCATACACCGTGATCAAGTGGGGTTTATCCCAGGAATGCAAGGATTCTTCAATATATGCAAATCAATTTGATACACCATATTAACAAACTGAAGGAGAAACCATATGATAATCTCAATAGATGCAGAAAAAGCTTTTGACAAAATTCAATACACATTAATGATAAAAAAAAAAACCTCCAGAAAGTAGGCATAGAGGGAACCTACCTCAACATAATAAAGGCCATATATGACAAACCCACAGCGAACATCGTTCTCAATGGTAAAAACTGAAACCATTTCCACTAAGATCAGGAACAAGACAAGGTTGTCCACTCTCACCACTATTATTCAATATACTTTTGGAAGTTTTAGCCACAGCAATCAGAGAAGAAAAAGAAATAAAAAGAATCCAAATCAGAAAAGAAGTAAAGCTGTCACTGTTTGCAGATGACATGATACTATACATAGAGAATCCTAAAGTTGCTACCAGAAAACTACTAGAAGTAATCAATGAATTTGGTAAAGTAGCAGGATACAAAATTAATGCACAGAAATCTCTTGCATTCCTATACACTAATGATGAAAAATCTTAAGAGGAATTAAGGAAACACTCCCATTTACCACTGCAACAAAAAGAATAAAATACCTAGGAATAAACCTACCTACAGAGACAAAAGACCTGTATGTAGAAAACTATAAGACACTGATGAAAGAAATTAAAGATGATACAAACAGATGGAGAGATATACCATGTTCCTGGATTGGAAGAATCAATATTGTGAAAATGACTATATTACCCAAAGCAATCTACAGATTCAATGCAATCCCTATCACATTACCAATGGCATTTTTTACAGAACTAGAACAAAAAAATCTTAAAATTTGTATGGAGACACAGAAGACCCTGAATAGCCAAAGCAGTCTTGAGAGAAAAAAACAGAGCTGGAGGAACCAGATTCCCTGACTTCAGGCTATACTACAAAGCTACAGTAATCAAGACAATATGGTACTGGCACAAAAACAGAAATACAGATAAATGCAACAGGAAAGAAAGCCCAGAGACAAACCCATGCACCTATGGTCAACTAATCTATGACAAAGGAGGCAAGGATACACAATGGAGAAAAGACAGTCTCTTCAATAAATGGTGCTGGGAAAACTGGACAGCTACATGTAAAAGAATGAAATTAGAACACTCCCTAACACCATACACAAAAATAAACTCAAAATGGATTAGAGAGCTAAATGTAAGCCCGGACACTATAAAACTCTTAGAGGAAAACATAGGAAGAACACTCTTTGACATAAATCACAGCAAGATCTTTTCTGATCCACCTCCTAGAGTAATGGAAATAAAACCAAAAATAAACAAATGGGACCTAATGAAACTTAAAAGCTTTTGCCAAGCAAAGGAAACTACAAACAAAACGAAGACAACCCTCAGAATGGGAGAAAATATTTGCAAACAAATCAATGGACAAAGGATTAATCTCCAAAATATATAAACAGTTCGTGCAGCTCAATATTAAAAAAACAAACAACCCAATCCAAAAATGGGCAGAAAACCTAAACATTTCTCCAGAGGACATACAGATGGCCAAGAAGCACATGAAAAGCTTCTCAACATCACTAATTATTAGAGAAATGCAAATCAAAACTACAAAGAGGTATCACCTCACACCAGTTAGAATGGGCATCACCAGAAAATCTACAAACAATAAATGCTGGAGAGGGTGTGGAGAAAAGGGAACCCTCTTGCACTGTTGGTGGGAATGTAAATTGATACAGCCACTCTGGAGAACAATATGGAGGTTCCTTAAGAAACTAAAAATAGAATTACCATACCATCCAGCAATCCCACTACTGGGCATATACCCAAAGAAAACCATAATTCAAAAAGACACATGCATCCCAATGTTCACTGCAGAACTATTTACAATAGCCAGGTCACGGAAGCAACCTAAATGCCCATCGACAGATGAATCGATAAAGAAGATGTGGTACATATGTACAATGGAATATTACTCAGCCATAAAACGGAATGAAATTGGGTCATTTGTAGAGACATGGATGAATCTAGAGACTGTCACACAGAGCGAAGTAAGTCAGAAAGAGAAAAACAAATATCGTATAGTAAAGCATATATGTGGAACCTAGAAAAGTCGTACAAATGAACCGGTTTGCAGGGCAGAAATTGAGACACAGATGTAGAGAACAAACGTATGGACACCAAGGGGGGAAAGCAGAGGTGGGGTGGGGCTGGTGGTGTGATGAATTGGGAGATTGGGGTTGACATGTATACACTGATGTGTATAAAATTGATGACTAATAAGGACCTGCTGTATAAAAAAGTAAATAAAATTTAAAAAAAAGAGTCATGTACCACAATGTTCATTGCAGCTCTATTTACAATAGCCAGGACATGGAAGCAACCTAAGTGTCCAATGACAGATGAATGGATAAAGAAGATGTGGCACATACATACAGTGGAAATGGAATATTACTCAGCCATAAAAAGAAACGAAACTGAGTTATTTGTAGTGAGGTGGATGGACTTAAGAGTCTGTCATACAGAGTGAAGTAAGTCAGAAAGAGAAAAACAAATACTGTATGCTAACACATATATATGGAATCTAAGAACAAAAAAATTGTTCTCAAGAACCTAGGGGCAGGACAGAAATAAAGACACAGACGTACAGAATGGACTTGAGGACACGGGGAGGGGGAAGGGTAAGCTGGGACAAAGTGAGAGAGTGGCATGGACATATATACACTACCAAACGTAAAACAGATAGCTAGTGGGAAGCAGCCGCATAGCACAGGGAGATCAGCTTGGTGATTTGTGACCACCTAGGGGGGTGGGTTAGGGAGGGAGATGCAAGAGGGAAGAGATATGGGAACATATGTATATGTATAACTGATTCACTTTGTTATAAAGCAGAAACTAACACACCATTGTAAAGCAATTATACTCCAATAAAGATGTTAAAAAAAAATTACCATGCTTCTAAATGCACCTTTTAACTGGAGTTATACGGAAATTGAATTAAAGATACCAAAGATTTAAATTAATGTGTCAGAAAATAAGCAAACAGTTTGTGATTTTCAACATAGCTGTTCTTTCCCTTCCTCCTACTGTTCACTGTAAAGCTCCATTACCATAAAATAGGATTAAAGGAAAGGGAAAAAAGGCTTAAATGCAAATTTCTAAAATTCTATTCTCTTGAGAGAAAGGCATGCCAAACTATCACTAAAATGGGATCTGGAAATACTTTATCTATAATCACGGTTACCCTTAATTAGCAAGGGTCATTACATATTTCCAACTCTTAACTTTTAGTACCCTGGCAAATGCCATAGCTCAGACTGTTCAACTGTGCTGTAAAAATACTCAGCTATGAGGGGGCATATCTCATTTTCACCTGTATTTGAAGATAATCTCATTCACTTAAGAGTATCAAGAGAGAAAAGGAAAGGTCTTCAGAATAAAGACATTTTAAAAGCTTTCATCATATTCACATTTTTCTGTCTTAAAATTTCATTAAATATTATTTTCTAAAGATTCCTCCCCCTCCACCCCTGTCATTTACACAACAGTCAGCTACTAATCTCAAATGTTACGGGTTGGTGGCCACAAAGGGCATAAGAAAACCTCCCTGAAAAGTCTAGCTCCAGTTCTCCAATGAGGACAGCTCATTTCCCCAGGGTTGGGAGTACTAGATGTGCAAACTGATGACTAGCAGGTGACCAAGGAGCTGGATAAGCTGTTTCTTGCTCTAACTCTAACTGCCAGGACCCCCAGGCTTAATGCTCAAACCAGCATGCTGCCCAAGGGGTGCTCGCCCTCAAGGCAAAGGCTGGTGACAAGAAGCCACACTGACCTTTCAATTTGTCAGCAGTCATCCAAAGGACACAGTTTATTAGCTTAGCAAACTGACACAATTTTTTTAGTCTGGCTGTTCTTCACTAGAATAAAATGCAAACAAAACTTTCCAATACCTGTTTTTAATAGGCCCAATTGCCACCTAAGGTACTTGTCTCAGATCAGCAATAGTATTAGTATTCCATCTCTAGTACCGATTAAAGGAAATAAGAAGTACTCTAATCTCTTTTGATACTTGCAACAAATAGAATATCAATGTCCTCCTAAGTCCATTTTAATGCTTGTTTCTTAAAATTAGATTGTCAAACTTCCAGCATAAAAATAACTATATTGTCACAGTCATACCCATTTTACTGTGCTTCGCAGATATTTTTTTTTCGTGTTTTTTTTTTTTTTAACAAATTAAAGGTTTGTGGCAACCTTACATCAAACAAGTCTATTGGCAGGATTTTCCAACAGCATTTGCTCACTTCATGTCTCTGTGCCACATTTTGTTAATTTTCACAATTTCAAACTTTCTCATCATTATTATATTCGTTATAGTGATCTGTGATCAGTGACCTTTGATGTTATTGCAAAAAGACTGACTCACCAAAAACTGAGATGGTGGTTAGCGTTTTTTTTAGCAATGGTATTTTAAAATTAAGGTATGTACATTATTTTTTTAGGCATAATGTCCTTGCACACTTAATAGACCACAGTATAAACACAACTTTTCTATGCTTGAGAAACAAAGATTCATGTGAATCACGTTATTATGATATTTGCTTTCTTGCAGTGGTCTGGAATTAAACCCACAATGTCTCTGAGGTATCTCTGTACTTATTTTTTTAAACAATTTAACCCTGTCCCCAAACTTTCTTCCTAACAACTCACCTTAGAAAAACACGTATTGAGCTGTGGGGTAGTGGGAACTATGTTACCTGTTACCTGCTATTCAGGTAACAGGGAGGCAAGGTCAGCAGAGTGATACAGGACCAGATGGCCTGAGTCCAGGTGTGATTACCTCCTCTCCAAGCCTTCTTTCTTCACCTGTACAACATGGACTGTAACAGTGCCTACTTTACAGGATAGTCCAAAGGGTTAAATATGATAATCCATTTAACCCTCAGGGCCTGTCTGGCACATCACACAGTGACCAAAATAGGCTAGGACTATGACAGAGTGATGACATCCCTAGATGTCACATCCCCACACTGACAGCAGGCATGATACAAATGCTTTCATGGGTTACTTCAGCCAGGCGGTGGCAGGCACAGTGTGGAGACAAACACTGGCCCTGGGCAAATTCATTATCTTGGCCCTAAGTCACTGTATTTGAAGGCTTGATTTCCTCTTGGAAAATGAAAAAGTCTTACAAGATCAGTGGTTTTTCTTTCTTCAAAAAAAAAAGAAAAAGGAGTCCCTCCCATCAGGAAACCTGCACAAGCCTCTCAGATAGCCTCATCCACCAGAGGGCAGACAGCAGAAGCAAGAAGAACTACAATCCTGCAGCCTGTGGAACAAAAACCACATTCACAGACAGACAAGATGAAAAGGCAGAGGGCTACGTACCAGATGAAGGAACAAGATAAAACCCCAGAAAAACAACTAAATGAAGTGGAGATAGGCAACCTTCCAGAAAAAAGAATTCAGAATAATGATAGTGAAGATGATACAGGACCTTGGAAAAAGAATGGAGGCAAAGATCGAGAAGATGCAAGAGATGTTTAACAAAGACCTAGAAGAATTAAAGAACAAACAAACAGAGATGAATACAATATCTGAAATGAAAACTACACTAGAAGGAGTCAATAGCAGAATAACTGAGGCAGAAGAACGGATAAGTGACCTGCAAGACAGAATGGTGGAATTCACTGCTGCGGAACAGAATAAAGAAAAAAGAATGAAAAGAAATGAAGACAGCCTAAGAGACCTCTGGGACAACATTAAAGTCAACAACATTCGCATTATAGGGGTCCCAGAAGGAGAAGACAGAGAGAAAGGACCTGAGAAAATATTTGAAGAGATTATAGTCGAAAACTTCCCTAACATGGGAAAGGAAATAGCCACCCAAGTCCAGGAAGTGCAGAGAGTCCCATACAGGATAAACCCAAGGAGAAACCCGCCGAGACACATAGTAATCAAACTGGCAAAAATTAAAGACAAAGAAAAATTATTGAAAGCAGCAAGGGAAAAACGACACATAACATACAAGGGAACTCCCATAAGGTTAACAGCTGATTTCTCAGCAGAAACTCTACAAGCCAGAAGGCAGTGGCATGATATACTTAAAGTGATGAAAGGGAAGAACCTACAACCAAGATTACTCTACCCAGCAAGGATCTCATTCAGATTCAATGGAGAAATCAAAAGCTTTACAGACAAGCAAACGCTAAAAGAATTCAGCACCACCAAACCAGCTCTACAACAAGTGCTAAAGGAACTTAAGTGGGAAGCAGAAGAGAAGAAAAGGACCTACAAAAACAAACCGAAAACAATTAAGAAAATGGTCATAGGAACATACATATCGATAATTACCTTAAACGTGAATGGATTAAATGCTCCAACCAAAAGACATAGACTGGTTGAATGGATACAAAAACAAGACCCATCTATATGCTGTCTACAAGAGACCCACTTCAGACCTAGGGACACATACAGACTGAAAGTGAGGGGATGGAAAAAGATATTCCATGCAAATGGAAATCAAAAGAAAGCTGGAGTAGCAGTACTCATATCAGATAAAATAGACTTTAAAATAAAGAATGTTACAAGAGACAAGGAAGGACACTACATAATGATCAAGGGATCAATCCAAGAAGATATAACAATTATAAATATATATGCACCCAACATAGGAGCACCTCCATACATAAGGCAACTGCTAACAGCTATAAAAGAGGAAATCGACAGTAACACAATAATAATGGGGGACTTTAACACCTCACTTACACCAATGGACAGATCATCCAAACAGAAAATTAATATGGAAACACAAGCTTTAAATGACACAACAGACCAGATAGATTTAATTGATATTTATAGAACCTTCCATCCAAAAACAGCAGATTACACTTTCTTCTCAACTGCACACAGAACATCCCCCAGGATAGATCACATCTTGGGTCACAAATCAAGCCACGGTAAATTCAAGAAAACTAAAATCATTTCAAGCATCTTTTCTGACCACAACGCTATGAGATTAGAAATGAATTACAGGGAAAAACACATAAAAAACACCAACACATGGAGGCTAAACAATACGTTACTAAATAACCAAGAGATCACTGAAGAAATCAAAGAGGAAATCAAAAAATATCTAGAGACAAATGACAATGAAAACACAATGATCCAAAACCTATGGGATGCAGCAAAAGCAGTTCTAAGAGGGAAGTTTAGAGCTATACAAGCCTACCTCAAGAAACAAGAAGAATCTCAAATAAACAATCTAACCTTACACCTAAAGGAACTAGAGAAAGAAGAACAAACAAAACCAAAAGTTAGCAGAAGGAAAGAAATCATAAAGAACAGAGCAGAAATAAGTGAAATAGAAATAAAACAATAGCAAAGATCAATAAAACTAAAAGCTGGTTCTTTGAGAAGATAAACAAAATGGATAAACCATTAGCCAGACTCATCAAGAAAAAGAGGGAGAGGACTCAAATCAATAAAATTAGAAATGAAAAAAGACAGAAACTACAAGAGAAATATAGCATGAGAGAAATTTCAAGAAATATAGATAAAAGATATAATAAAAGTTAAATCTCACCTTCTTGACTTCCCCTACCCCAAACCAGTTTTTGAACTATGCTATGCAGAGTCTTAGGGATCCCTAGAAACAGAAGGTGGCTTCCAGCAGAAGCCAAGTAGGCAGGGCCCCAAGGAACCCCTCTTCTCCTATCACTACCTCAACAAAAGCAGCTCTGGCTTCTATGCATTTTATATACTGGATTTCACAGATTTTAAAACAAAGGTTCCACTACCAAAGTGAGGCTTAAAAACCACAGGATTAAATTACTCTAAAGATATTATCCAGCTCTAAAACTCTACGATTCTGGTCTATTAAACCAAATCCCCATAGTTGCCATTACATCTACATCAAGTTTCCATAAAATTTCCTGAGACTTTACCTTACCTCTAGCTCAAGATCCTGAGGTTCCATTTCAGAAAGTGATAGCACAGCAATTTTGGTAACTTTACAGACCTCATGGTCTCCTGGAAGTTTGCCCACCAAAGCTTTCTGCCGAATTAAAATAAGCCACCATGGTAGATCTGAAAGAGAAAAGTCATATTTAATGTCTGGCTTCTATAAAGTGGTACTGTCCCGGCAAGCTGAAGGTGAATAATCAAACACAGTGTGCAAAAGATACAACCCTTTAAAGCAGCAGTCCCCAACCTTTTAGGCACCAGGGACTGGTTTTGTGGAAGACAATTTTTCCACGGCCGAGGCGGGTTGGGGTGTGGTTCAGGTGGTAATGTGAGCGGTGGGGGGGACGGTTCAGGTAGCAACGCGAGCAATGGTTCAAGCAGTAATGCAAGCGATGGGGAGCGGCAGATGAAGCTTTACCTGCTCCCCCCTCCTCCCCGCCCCGCTCACCCTGTTGCGTGGCCCGGTTCCTAACAGGCCGTGGACTGGTACCTTTTAGAGCACAACAAAGATATAAAAATGACCCTTAAATGTATGAAAAGATTTTCAATGGAGATGTAAATTAAAATGTTGCAATACCATTCTCACCCATCAGCTTGGGGATAATAAAAAAGTATGACAGCACATTCGCTGGCCAGGCTGCGGGAACCAGGCACTCTCCTAGTGCTGGTGGGAATACAAACGCACACAACTTTTCTGGAGGGAAATTTTGTGATAACTAATAATAAAACATACACACTTACCTTTTAACCTAGCAATCCCACTCTTGTGAATTTACCCTGAAGACACACCTCAACAACACAAAAGTACACATACTCAAATCTATTCATTGCAGCAGTTTACAACTGTAAAATACTGGAAACAACTAGAATGCCCAGACATAGGAGAATGGCTGAATAAACTATGGCACATCTATGCAGTAGAGTACTATGCAGCTGTAAAAAAGCATTCTGTAAACTGATAAGAAGTGATTCCTAGATATATTAAGGGGATAAACTGGATATTATTAATATACAATAAGGGTATTACATAATAAGATATAGTATTAAATCTAAGCACAAAAGAGTATCTAGAGTGTGCCACCCTTTCTGTAAGAAAGATGAGAAAATATGCACATATCTGCTCATTTGTACAAAAAAAAAGAGGAAAGAGAAATGAGAAATTAATGAGATTGGTTACTGAACAAGGAGTAGGTGGAAATGACATGGAAGGAAGAGAAAACAGGAATGGGATAAAAGGGATCAGGGGGATGACATCTCTCAAAGTATACCCTTTCATGTAGTTCTGACTCTTAGAATCATGGTAATGTTTCACATCCCCTCAAAAACAAGTAGTTCAAATTAACCAGAATGTGAAGGGAACCCAAAACAAAATGCAAAGAGTAACCCAACTCTGTTACAAATGGAAAACGTAACCATAATGTAGGAGATAAGGAAGAAATAAACTAATCTAAATAACTTTGGAAAACAGTATTTTGCAAGGATAAAGACAAAAAGAACTGTATACAATATTGTACTCTGGTTAGTGAATTATTTTTCAGAAGAGTATGAGTTAGCAATTCCAAAACTACTTCATGTGTACACTAGGACTGAGCAAATAAGTAAATATATTGAAGAAAGTGGGGGAGGGGTGTAAAACAAATGAAAGAAGTATTTAATAATTACAAGAAAGAAAGGAAAGAAAACACCTAGAGGCCCAATAGTTATGTTTCCAATCCAAATTTCTACTTCTCACAAAAGATTTCTATTTAACTGAGAAATGGTCTATGAAAGACAGCATCCAAAAGCAATTTTTCATTTTATGAGACTCTACACCCTTTAAAAATACTACCTAATTAGTACCAAAAATAAAAATAATTGAAACAGTGTTTCAGGAATTTCTTACTATAGAAAAATAGCATGATGGATATATATTCCCCTTATGAAAAAATATTTTTTAAAAGATATATAGTATTTTAATTTCCCCCATTTTCCCCCCAAATATTAGTCAACTCTCATTTGAGGGAAAGTGCTCTGGAGATGTGCTCAAAGCATTTCATAAATGCAAGAATTTGGAAACGTTTCATAGTTCTTTATAAAATAGGGTAGAAATCTACTCCAAAGTTTCAAGGCTTTTGCAGGTCATTTCATTAATATCATTAAACTTTAACCAAGGACCTACCATGTGCTGGGAAGTACGTCAGGCACAGATTAAGGTTACCAAGCACCTAACACACAATAAACCTAACACAAAATAAATAAAGCACATAATACATAATAAACTGTTGAATGCTAATACAGTCTGCTGAATAAAAAGAAATTCTTACCACAGGTCTCTTAACCTCACAGGAATAATTTCTATTTTACACTGAACAATGTAGTGTTGGCAGATGATCAGACAAGCCAACATTAGGAAGCCCTCTTCCCAGTTTATGCCTTCTTGCTTTCATATTAACATTAAGAATTGCGATTTTAAGAAATTACAGCAATGACAAAAACACAACGTGCACAATCAAATGTAATAAATGTCTTTCCAATAAGCCATCTAATGGTATAGTACCAAAAATATAAAAATACTAAATTTCAAACACAGAGGTTTTACCCCACACATAGACTCACTTGGGAAACGAAAGGCATGCTTTTTTCCACAAAAACATTGGTATTGTCAATACTGAAATTCAACTTACAAACTCAAATACATTTTTAAAAAAATACGCATATTTTTAGAGTTTAGCTAGCTAAACTCATACACAGAAACTGAAAAACTGAGGTGCTTCTATAAAAAAAATTACATAAAATTCTATAAAGAAACTTAAGTTCAATATGCCTGAGGAATTATAATGAAGACTAAATCTGAGAAAACATCATGTAAATGATCTCAAACAAAAGAGAAAAAATTTTGTAAACAGTAGCTTTCCCTTTTCAGAAAAGCCTCAGTGTTCTGGACTTTGAGGTCAGGACTCAGACTCAAATTTTAGCTGCCTTATTTATTTATCATGTACTTCAGCTTAATACTAAACTGCTCCAATTCTTGGTTTTCTCATCTGTAGAATGGGATAAAACCACCTATTTCGAAGAGTATCTATGCGGACTAAATAATTTTTATAATTCCTGTTATTATTACTAAGAGCTAATGTTTACCAGGTAGCAAAACATATGATAAACCTATGGTAAATAAAACAACGTGGTGCCAGTACAAGAATGGACAAATGAATATTAGAAAAGAACAGAGAAGACAGACGCAGACCCACGTAAATATGGGCATCTAGTAAATGATAATAAAGAGGGGGAAAGCATGGTGTGTCAATAATTAGTGGTGAAATACATACTGAAGTATCTGCAGAAAAATATCTGGAATCCGCTTTGAAATAATTTAGATGCTGGGAGTGTGGGGACCATGAATAAAAATGTCTTTTTGTAGTTGACTTCCAACCAGCTCTACAAATTGCACTGGGTTAAAATCTCGTAAGTCTTTTAATACACAGTTTCCTGTCTTACTGTTTTCAGTCTTACACACTGATCAAAACAAAAAAACTAAGAGTAAGATAGATAAGGAAATTAATATTTACTAGTTATAATCTAAGTAAGGTGGGATGATGAAAATGTCCTGGAATTAGATAGTGGTGATGGTTGTACAACCTTATGATGATACTAAACACCACTGAATTGTAATTTAAGAGTGAATTTTATGGTGTGTGAACTACGTCTCAATCATTTTTTTAAAAAAACTCCTTCTAAAGAACAAAAGAACTTGTTAGGAGTCTTATCTACCAGAGCAGAGAGTAAAAAACTAAAAAGTGGGCTTCCCTGGTGGCGCAGTGATTAAGAATACGCCTGCCAATGCAGGGGACATGGGTTCGAGCCCTGGTCCGAGAAGATTCTCACATGCCATGGAGCAACTGAGCCCATACGCCACAACTATTGAGCCTGCACTCTAGAGCCCGTGAGCCACAACTACTGAGCCTGCGTGCCACAACTACTGAAGCCCACGCACCTAGAACCCGTGCTTCGCAACAAGAGAAGCCACCGCAATGAGAAGCCCGTGCACCACAAGGAAGAGTAGCCCCCGCTCACCGCAACTAGAGAAAGCCTGCACTCAGCAATGAGGACCCAACGCAGCCATAAATAAATAAATAAATTAATTAATTAATTAAAATGAAAAAAACTAAAAAGTGTATTTCCTGTCAAACACAGAGACACAGGTATTTGAAACAGTGTTCAAAGGAACATTAAAATCATAATGGAAAGAAAATGAAAAATTTGAATTGGACACTAAGATATTTCTAGGCTGCCCCTAGAAAACAAAACAAAACAAACAAAAAACCTCATGAGAAATAGCAATATGTATTCCTGTAATTATTTTGCCTTAGGTGAAACAAAACACAATAATAAACACATAGAAGCCTGGAAGTTCGGCAAGAATGAGCATGTTAGTTACAGGGTTAAATGATCCAAATATATTTTCTCTAGTTTGTGCTTTAAGCCAAGAAAAAGGTAAAAGTATTGATATATAGCATCACTACTGTTTAGCAATCCCAGTATCCAGTCAGGTATAGTTTTGTAATAAAGTTTTTAAAAGCACAAATGCAGGTTACTGCATTAATTTATATCACCCACCAGCAGAAGAAACTTGGCTCAATTAAAGCTGCCACACAATGGGGGCTTCCCTGGTGGCGCAGTGGTTGAGAATCTGCCTGCTAATGCAGGGGACACCGGTTCGAGCCCTGGTTTGGGAAGATCCCACATGCCGCGGAGCAACTACGCCCGTGAGCCACAACTGCTGAGCCTGCGTATCTGGAGCCTGTGCTCCACATCAAGAGAGGCCGCGCTAGTGAGAGGCCCGCGCACCGCGATGAAGAGTGGCCCCCACTTGCCACAACTAGAGAAAGCCCTCGCACAGAAACGAAGACCCAACACAGCAAAAATAAATTAATTAATTAATAAACTCCTACCCCCAACATCTTCTAAAAAAAAAAAAAAAAAAAAGCTGCCACACTGAAACCTGGATATGCGGTACAACCATGTGTCAAAGGTAATTTAGTCTAGCAAGGTCTTTCAGCATAAAGATATTTTTTCAACTTTTTAAACATTTTACAATGGGAAAAAAGGTCAATTTTGTAACCCTGACTCCTTCAGGAAAAGACAGACAGGAAAATCTGACTTCCCCAGCAAGATAAGAAAACTGATTAGGAAGTGATTATCTTGAAAAGCATGCCCAGTTAGGGCAAACTAAAACAATAGTCGTGGAAAAGATTCAATTGCTTGCCCTATACAATAACTGACTCAGTTAAAAGAGGATAAGTAATGGCAGGATAAAGATTTTCATTTAAAATTTTTTTTTCCTAAAATTGGATGAAAATCTTTTCTCCCTACTCATGACCTCACCTCTAGGAAGTACTGCATCTTACATATTTCTCAACATGACTATCCATCCTACTGACATATAGAAAAGATAAGCATTTGATCCAACAATGAACGTCTAGCAATCCTTTTCATTTTTATTAATGTTAATTCAATAGGAAATAAAGGAATACATTCCATTTGTTTAAAAATGTAAACATTACATATACAATTAATGTTCCCTTTGACCATTGTTCCCCACTCCATGGCAATTCTTTAAATCTAATCCAAACCCCACCTTGTGAGTTCTCTCATATAAGGAGACTAGCAGAGACTAGGAGAGCAATTGGTTACCATTGTTGGCATTAGTCCTTTTAATCTTACTTGAGAGTTTAACAATGACCTTTTAAACATACATAATTTAGGGAATTTCCTGGTGGTCCAGTAGTTAGGACTCTGCGCTTCCATTACATGGGGCACTGGTTCGATGATCCCTGGTTGGGGAACTAAATTCCCACATTCTTTGAGAATGAGCCCCTAATAAGTATTTGGTGGTGTAATTTACCTTTTTTTTTTCTTTTGATGCAACACAGCTTTATCTAGTCTTTCCAAAGCATTCAATTTAGCCTTCATAGAAACAGGAAGTCTTTCTTTTTGTATCAATACGCATAGTTGATGGGCTTATTTAATTATGTAATTACAATATCGAGTAAAACAAGTATGAACAGGATTGGAAATAAACACGATCCACCAGAAGAGAGAGGGCTTCCCACCCAGTCTCCCCCGGCCTTCAGAGCATCCAATGCATCTACCAACAGACTCTGCAGAGGCAGTAAGGCATGTTGGTTAATCTGGCAAACAGGTTAAGTGAGATTCAACTAAAAGAGCCCCTAGTGATAGAAATACATAGGCAGTACATATTCTGTGGGCCAGACACTTGAAGTGAATGAAGTATTTGTGTGAAAATGATTTTGCTTTTCTGATATTTTTCTTCTGGCTCACCTTTTCCAAAGACTGGTTCTGATTTGAACTGGTTCAATGGGATTTTTTTTTTAAGACTTAATTCTTTTAGAGAAAAAAAAACTTATTTATTTACTTTTGTAGCATACAAAGGTTCTGTTTTCACTGCTCTTTTGGACACTTTCCAGTTTCTCTGTGTCTCTCTATAAACATTCACGTTACAACCAAAGGCAAAAATAAAAAAGAAGGTGGATCTGATAATGACTCTCACATGTTTTCCTCCTTTAGCTTGCCCCAATCCTGCAGACTATATTCCTGAGGACAAAGCACTTCCTTCACCTCTCCTAGGTCCACGTCACCTGGAGTGTCCAACAGGAGAAGCTGGGAAATGACAAAGCAGAGAGAACCCTGCTGCCTTAACACTCGAAATCAGCACAATAGAATTTATAATTATACCCGCATGCCAATAAATACTAACCCAGGTGGTTACTACATACTCTGAAGTTGTAACATAATATTCAAATAACAAATATTTAAATTCTTGAAGAGCGTCTGTAGATTATGCCTCTAATAAATGCTCGGAGTCTGCATTTGCACCAGATGAATCAGAGAATGGAGATGTGTCCTTAAGAAGGAAAAAAGAGAATTAGGAAGGGGGATTATAGTTGGCTCACCTTTCCTTTCTTCTGTGTCAAGCTGATAATAAGAATACTCATATGTTTCTCTGCCATTTCAAGTTGACAGTCTAATAAATTTAAGGCAAATGACTCATTGCTCTTTTTATATTTTAAGCCTTAGGTGTGTACAAATTTAAAATTGCTATATCTTTCTGGTGACTTGAACTTTTGCTATTTTTGAAATGTATATCTTCTTTATGCTTCTTGCCTTAAAGTCTGTTTTGATATTGGGATAGACACATTATTTTTCAGTAGGTTAGCATTTGCTTGGTTTCTCTTTTTTTTCTATCCTTTTACTTTGGACCATTCTATATACATATACATATAACTAAGATATTTGTCTTAAAAGCAGCTTGTAGATGAATTTTATTGCTTTTCCATTATGAAAAGCTTTGTTTTTTAACTGAGTACTAAGTCCATTTGTATGTAATGTAATTGTTGATAAACTTAAGAATCATTCTAAAAAAAAAAAAAGAATCATTCTACCGTCTTACCATTTGTCCCACCTGTTCTACATGCTTTCTTTTCTTGCCTTCTTTTGGATTATTAAGTGTTAAAATTATTATTATTCCATTTCCCCCTTTATTAGGTTTTTACAATCTTTTATTATGCTATTAGTGGTTATATTGTAGGGTCTGATAATACAAGCCCTAACTTACAAAAGCCTAATGTAAATTAGTATTTTTGACAGTTCCTGGACAGTGAAAGGACCTTAGAACACCAGCCCTTTCTAACTCACTATTGTTACTATTATTGTTGTGTGTTTTCATTCTGCGTTAATTTTAAACCTCATATAAAGCCAACTTTATTTAAATTTACCAACACATTTACTCTTTCCACTGAACTTCACTCCTTCCTACAACTCCACACTCCCATCTGGAATCATGTTCCTTTTACCTGAAGAATTCTTAGTATTTCTTTTAGTGCAGATACTGCTGATGACAAATTCTCTGTTTGGCTCAAAATGTCTTTTTTTCCTTAATTTTTGAAGGTATAAAATTCTAGACAGGCACTTTGAAGACAGCATTCCACTGTCTTCCAGCTTCCATTGTTCCTATCAAGGCTGATTGAATGCCCTTAAATTTAATGTGTGGTTTTTCTCTGGCTGCTTTAGGATGTTTTCTTTGCCTTTAGTTTTCATCAGTTTTACTACAAGGTGCCTAAGCGTGGTTTTCTTTTTATTTTTTCCTTTGCAGTACAAAGTATTTCTTGACATTGTGACTTGTATTTATAGTTAGTTTTCGAAAATTCTTGGCTATTATCTCTTCAAGTACTGCTAGTCTCTTGCTGTCAGAAACAATCTGTCTAGTTTCTCTTGATCTCATTTTTTAAAATGTATGAAGTATCGTTAAATGATCCGTTATATAATATATTAACACACTATGCATTTTAAGAGACTCTAATAATTGGGTAATGTCTTAACGGCTTATCTCAAGATAAATTATGTTCCAGTTTGAAGGATCCTGCTTTTCTTTTTTTTAAAAAACAAATCTTTGGTAGGAATTTAAATTCAGTCCAATGTGTGCATAAAACCTACTTCATTGATACCTATTGCATAAGCTATTAATTGGCCATTTAGTACTTTTAAATGAATATGAGCATAAGTCTATAGGTTTTATGCAAACTTATGCACGAATTTAAATTTCTACTAAAAGATATGGATTCATGGTATGTTTAATATAATTTTTTGCTTTATATTTAAGGTTATTTCTATTTTTTAAAACTACATTAAGAAAAATGCTTTCTTTTCCTAATGGAAATAGAGCACTATACATCTTTGAATATATTTCAGGGAGCAACGTACACCATTACACATCAGGTAAGTAGAAATACAAGTAACAGTACCAGCACACCAGAGCTATTTTTTTCAAAGTACATCATATTGGGCTTCTAATACTCTCAGTGACCAAAGAGCCAATTATTAATTTGTTCATTTTCCAAGCATAGTAACTACTCAGTGTTTCTTGATGGGTCGTTCTGTTGCCTACTAAAGTTTCCTAAGTCTGGGTATATAGAAAACTGACAATGAGTCATAAGAACAGCATCTAGGGCAAGAGGTACACTTACTAGGCTCCATTTCAAAGGTACCAAATGGTGGAATCAGAAGCATCTTCAGCTTAACCTATGAATTTAAATTCATCCTAATAATAAAATCCTTAATAATGACCTGCCATAAAATGAAATAATCTATTATACGCCATAAAAATATAAAGTCTTTTCTATTTATAATAGTCCTAGAAAACTATAAAAGTCTAACTTACAGAGTATCCATGGGCAAAATGAGTTTCTATATAAAAGTACATTTTCTAGGGAGTTCCCTGGCAGTCCTGGTTAGGACACCATGCTTTCACTGCTGAGGGCACGAGTTCAATCCCTGGTTGGGGAACTGAGATCCCACAAGCTGCATGGTGCGGCCAAACAAAAAATAAAAAGTGGGGACTTCCCTGGTGGCACAGTGGTTAAGAATCTGCCTGCCAATGCAGGGGACACGGGTTCGAGCCCTGGTCAGGGAAGATCCCACATGCCGCGGAGCAACTAAGCCCGTGTGCCACAACTACTGAGCCTGTGCTCTAGAGCCTGCCGGCCACAACTACTGAAGCCCGCGCGCCTAGAGCCCGTGCTCTGCAACAAGAGAAGCCACCGCAATGAGAAGCCCGCGCACCACAACGAAGAGTAGCCCCCGCTCGCTGCAACTAGAGAAAGCCCGTGCACAGCAATGAAGACCCAACGCAGCCAAAAATAAATAAAATAAAATAAAAATTTAAAAAGTCAACATTATAAAAATAAAAAGTACATTTTCCAGATAACTATATCTTTATCTTCCTAAAGTGCTAAGATGTTTTCTTACACGTTTATTTAAAATGTTAATATATTACATACTTTCCTACCTATTAAACCCAGGCATACTAAATATAACTGGGATTTTTATTTATGATGAAGGTTTATCATCATGAAGATAAATTACTGCTTTGGGGGGTGACATAAGTATGCTTCAAGGTTGGAGGTGATTGGCCCCTGTGCATGAAGGGACCCAAGCCTACCAGCTGTAAAAAACCTGATAGCCAAGAACCAAGAATCTTCTTTCTTAAACACAATTAGACCTGATAATAATTTGATTGTAATCACTTCAAAATGTTCAATAAGAATATAAAGGAGGAAATAAATATAGGAAGCACGTTTATAGCTGGCCCATACAGTCAGTCAGTCAATCTTACCTTAACAAGCCTCTTCTCTTTATGGAGTAAAAAAAACTTTTAATATCACTGCCATAGGGATCACTGAGGGAAACAACTAGAGTTTAAGAACAAATTCATTTATAACTAGAAAATGGAACGATCGTGAAACAGAAGAGGCAAGTTGGCTTGCCTCTAGAGTTTCTCCCTGCCTGAGGATATAAAACTCTGCCAGTTAGAGGTACGCTCAGAACTAAGCAGCATGCTTATCTGATGACCCTTGGGAGAGCTCAGAACTATGGGGCACCTTCATGTGTCCAGTTCAAGTACTGCTCCTGCCGGGGAGGTGGAACCATCTGCACCAAGGAGATTGGAGCTCAGATCAGGGACAAGGGAGGTGATGGGAAATTCTGAAGCATAAAGTAATGGAGCAGGCTGAGGGGAGCAAAGAGAGGAGGGAAGGGTCATTCAGCACCGAGGTACCTGGGAAGAGAGTAAAAGGAAGAGGGAAGCAAAAACCAGAGACAAGAAGATGCCAAAGAAAGGAACCAATTGTACCACTTAGCTGCCTGCTTCCAAGACCCAAAGCTATTAACAGAATAGGTCAGCTAAACTACAGTTAAAGAATCTTTTAAGGATTAACCAGGAACCTAGTCACCAATGTAAATCTTACCTCCAAAATAAGTAGTTCTGAGACCCTCATGAATGAAAAAGTGAATATAAAATGACTGTTTTTAAATTACATTTTAGACTATTTGGTAGAAATGTTATGTTACGAATAATACTGTTTCTTTTTTTTTTTTTTTTGGCTGAGTTGGATCTTCGTTGCTGCCCGCGGGCTTTCTCTAGTTGCGGCGAGTGGGGGCTACTCTTCAATGCGGTGCGCGGACTTCTCATTGTGGTGGCTTCTCTTGTTGCAGAGCACAGGCTCTAGGCATGTGGGCTTCAGTAGTTGTGGCACGTGGGCTTCAGTAGTTGTGGCTCACGGGCTCTAGAGTGCAGGCTCAGTAGTTGTGGCACATGGGCTTAGTTGCTCTGCGGCATGTGGGATCTTCCCTGACCAGGGATTGAACCTGTGTCCCCTGCATTGGCAGGTGGATTCTTAACCACTGCGCCACCAGGGAAGTCCCGAATAACACTGTTTCTTTAAAATACTTCCTTCAAATCAACTTTACTACATAAAAAAAAAGTCACCTTTGTTACCAAAAGGTAGATTACTTAATTTTTAAATTAAGTTAAAATCAGAAGTAATGACAACAGGATACAACAAAAACTATTCTCTGACTTAAATATTTTCAATGGCTTTATTGAGATATAATTCATATACCATAAAAATCACTCATTTTAAGTAAAACAAGTCAATGATTCTGAAGAATTTAGAGTTGTACAACCATCATCGCAATCCTTACATGTTTTTATTATATGAGTTGTCAGTAGACAATAAAACAATCCACTTCTCTCAAGGGCAACTGTACGCAGACAATTGAACTCGTATTTAAACAGAAGCACTATCTAAAGACCGTGCCTGAGAAGCAGGCCTCCAGCAGAGGCTGAGAGCTCTGCAGGGACCCTGTCAGGCTTCTCTTCCTTTTTCTCCAGTGCCCTTGAGCAGTGGGGTTTTCTAATGGCTTTTTAGGAAACTACTAAGGCAATGCTGGTGACACTCCATTCATCCATCACTAAAGTATAAAAATATTTCATGCCGTTGAGTGTCATAGCAAGGTCTCCATTGACAGCCACGGACTAAAATCAAACTTTTTAAATCATACGCATAATACACTTTAGCATTTTAATGATCGAGATATCCTCACCACTTTAAAAGTGAAGAAACAGCAGATGGTGTGTACTATTTGAATGAATGGGAGCGACTTGAGTGAACTGTGTCTGTAGCTGCTCAATACTAGGAGTAGTAATTCACTTAATTACTACTAACCTAAGAGCCTCTATTGCTAAATGAATCAGGATTCCTGACAATTCCTTCTTCAAACTATTTCTGAATATATCGTAGGAAAATACTTTTGCATTTTATATTCAGGTATTTCTTACCCTAACGAGCTTATCCTCTTCTCAGTCTTCAAAACACGTATCCCCCGGGGATAGGTTCCAGGACCCCAAGTGGATGCCTGAAACCACAGATAGAACCGAGCCCTCTATATACATTCTTTCTTGAACACTGGGATCATTACTAAGTAAAATAAGCATCACTTGAACACAGTACTGTGATACCTGGACAGTCGATCTGATAACTGAAAACTTACTAAGTGACTAATGGGCTGAGAGCATACAGTGTGGATAAGCTGGACAAAGGGATGATTCACATCGCAGGCAGGAGGAAGCAGAACGGTGAGATTTCATCACACTGCTCGGGATGGCGTGCAATTTCAAACTTATGAATTGTTTGGAATTTTCCATTTAATATTTTCGGACCATGGCTGACCGCAGGTAACTGAAACTTTGGAAAGGGAAACCACGGATAAGGGGGGGACTACTGGAGATTTTAATTTAAAGAGTTTTTGTAATCCATTTAAAGCCTCCAGCCTCGAGCAATCTCTTCCTGGCTCTGTGATGATACAGCTATCTCCTGGATGGAAGGCATCCCTAAGGAAGTGGTGTTTGGGTTGAGGCCTGAAATATTAGTATGATAATCTGGACAGGGCCAAGGTGAGGGGTGGGGAATGAGAGGAGAGTAGTCGTTGGCAGAGTTAGCAGCTGTGCAAAAAGACTCCCGTGATTGAGAAAACACATTTCAGTCCTCAACTCAGACATCACTTCCTCAGGGATGCCTTCCATCCAGGAGCCCCCGCTACCACCAGTCAGGCCCCTCTGCTATGTGCTTCACAACATCCAACATTTTTCTTCTTCAGAAGCTTATGTTTAATGATAAAATTCTGATGGGGTAATTAATGTCTATCTCTTGGCTTCAATTCTATGCTCCTGGAAGCTTTGAATTTTGTTCATCCTGCAGCCCCCAGCACATAATAGGCACTCGTAAATATTTATTAAATAACTATTTGTTGAATATTTTTGAATAGCCACTGCACAGGGGGACACAGCAGTGAGCAAAACACACATAGCCCCTGTCTTGGAGCTTATACCCTGGGGAAGGAGGTTGGGTGGAAGAGGACAAACGAAAAAGAAGAAAACAAAAAATTAATGTGTAATGACAACTGTGGTAAGAATTTGACTATCATCCTTACTCCCCCCTGGACACTACAAGGAACAGAAGACAATGATTTTTCATGAAGCTTTGCTTTTCCTTCATCTATTTAGCACATTACATGTCCCTTCTACTTTCTGTTCCTCATCTTAATAAATCCCAAGTGATCAAACCAAAGTCAGACACCTTCAGGTTGTCAAAAATAGGCTGCATTAGACCCTGGCTGAAAGTCCACCTGCCTGCAAATGTCTGGGGAAGACACCTTCCAAACTGAAGAAAGGCTAATGGTTCTAAACTGTTGTTTTCTAGGCACCAGGG
Organism: Phocoena sinus; assembly: GCF_008692025.1. NCBI lineage: Eukaryota > Metazoa > Chordata > Mammalia > Artiodactyla > Phocoenidae > Phocoena > Phocoena sinus. The sequence continues at coordinate 73,804,482 of NC_045778.1, read as the reverse complement.
TTAATAGAACAATTTTGGGGACACAGCTTGCTAAAAGGAAGGGCAATTATCAGCAAAGGATACCACAACCAAATAATACTTTTAAATTCTTCCAACACACATTTTTCTAAAGGGGCAGATGGATTATAATATATAACCTTCACTAATGCTACTAATATTTCACTTCTAAAAACATTACTTTTTATAATCCCCACCATGTCACCTTTTAGTGACATGTTAGTATCATTAGTTTCAGTAAACATTAATATTATTGGAAAAAAAAGTCTAAGTTTAAAATTTGTTCAAAATTGTATAGCTAGAACTTAAGTGGTTCTCTAGTGATATACGTGACACCTCTAAGTTACCTTTAAAACTAAGGAAAAAATAGTAATAGCCAGCATCTATTGAATGCCTACTATTAACAGGAGCTATGCTAAGCACTTCATGTGAGTTTTATTAAATCTTACAATAAACATATCTAGGAGGTGTCATCATCTTTGTCTTATAGTTGGCAACTGAGGCTTGGATGAAGTAACCTGATCCAAGGCAACTGTGTGATCTTACGGTTAGTCCACTGCTGGGGCCAGTGCCTACTCAGTGACATTTGGGGAATGGCCTATTCCACTGTAAAACAAAGGGTCAGAAGCAATGGGGGGAATTCTCCTTGACATGCTTTTGCAGTGAGTTTTCCAGTGGATGTTAGGTTCCTGTTAAGGGCTGAATTATGTTCCCTTAAAATTCATATGTTTGAATCCTAACCCCCAGTGCCTAAGAATGTGGCCCTATTCTAAAAAGTGGGATCTTTAAAGGTGTAAGTAAGTTAAATGAGGTCATTAGGGAGGGCTCTAATCCAATATGACTGGTGTCCTTATAAGAGGAAATTTGAAGACAGACACTACACAGAGAGAAGACAATGTGAAGATGATGTGAAGACACAAGGAGAAGACAGCCATCTACAAGCCAACGAAAGAGATCTCAGAAGAAATCAACCCTGATGAAACCTTGATCTTAGACTTCAAGCCTCCAGAACTGCAAGAAAATAAATTTCTATTTAAGCCCCCCAGTCTGTGGAACTTTGCTGCAGCAGCCCTAGCCAACTACTAACGGTTCCTAAGTCACGACTGCTTACACCCCATGAGCTTGATGACAGCCATGGCTCACCCACGCCGTTTTTAGACTGTCAATGACAACTATTCAAGTAAACTTATGTTCCCATCTCACTAGGCAAGAAAATTCGTGCATTAATATGTAGAGACTAAGTAGGAGGGAAACAGCAGTGAGAAAAAGTTTAAGTACAGACATTTTATTCCCCTCATCTTCTACCCCCAGAAGGTAAGATGCCCCCGTAGGAAAACGCATATGGAGTGATTTTCTCGGTTATAATACATACCAGGAACACACTGCCCATCGGCCAAGGTGGTAGTGTGATCAGAGCAAGAGCTTTAATGGGACACAGGGAGGGAAGGAGACGAGGCACGCCCAGGACAGAGGATGAAGAAAGAGAAGGTGACAAGAGTAAGATGGATGCTCAGGGGGTGGGAGCTGGGGGTGGAGTGATACACAGGGTGCGGCTGCAGTTCTCTTGTGGGTGAGGGGAAGAAGAACAGCAGGGGGCCCAGAAAAAACTTTCCTTTGCTTCCTCCCCACACCCTTTCTTAACAGCCAAACTTTAGAAGTGATGGGGCAGGAGGAAGAAAAAAAAAAGGGACAGGTTAGGAGAGTGAAAAACTGAGACACCTTCCCTGCCCTTCTTTACTTCTTTTTAGTATTTTTTTCTCTAGTTCACTCTATTCCCCACCTTTCCCTCTTCCAAAATATCCTATATAACAGATATCTACACTGCCTACCAGCTTCTTGTTTTTGGTCCAAAGAAAGGCACGTGGTGCAAGGAGAGAAAGTGCATGTAAACAGGGGCTGACCATAGGAAACGCCCACACCTCCGCTACCTCCTAATGACCATACTTTGACTGCATCAAACTCATCAGCCAGTAACATATTTGTACATTGCTTGTAGGAAATGACCTTGGGTTGTCTGCCAAGGACAAACCCTCCTGCGCTGCTTGCCCATCCAGCTTAGAGCAGTGGGCATGTTTGAACTTTGTGACCAGGGAAGGTCCCTGGCTCAAGGTAAGCCAAAAAGTCTCTTCCCTAGGGGTCAGAACTAGATAGCTAGTCAGTCTCCAGGGGTTGTAGGGAACATCAGATGTTGGTTGGCTTGAGGGCTGAGGTTGGTTTGAGTACCACATAAATGCATAAATTCTGTCCCATGTAACACAGAAACAGAGACAGCCAAAAGAAGAGAAGACTGTAGGAGCTGTACGGGGGGAAGTGGTGGTCAGATACCACCTGCCGCAAAAGTAATCTCAGATCCTGAACAAATCCATTTCTTGGTTTTGTTCCCTTGAATTCCTAATAAAAATTTGTTTGCATAAACTGATAGGTTTGTATTTGCAACCAAAGAATTGATGAAATAGTGATAATTTACTAAGCACCTTTAGGTATATTATCTTACTTGAGATTCACAATACCCTAAGGAAAAAAAGTGGGCAGTTAGTTTTACTCTTGTTTTACAGTTTATAAAGTAGAGGCTCTGGGGCATTGTGGCCCCCAACGAACCAGCCTCCTGGGATGGAAACCCTTGTGAAGCCCCTTCCCACGATAGTTCTACGTTTGGATGTGTGACCTCCTTAGACCAATGGGATATTAGCAAGCTCAGTGACACAAGCAGAGGCTTGATAAGCCCTTATACATTGGAACTTGTCGTCTTAGCACCCTGAAAGGATGCTAAGGTATCCAGGAGAGAGACAGGCCCCAAGGAGAGGCCTTGTGAGATGAGACACGTGGACAGAGATGCCACATGAAGGAAAACTGAGATGCCCCCAGGCAAACCCCCAGCTGAATGTTGCCACATGGATGACCCCAGCCAACAGAAGAAAAGGGCAGAAGAGCCGCGTGGCTGACCCATAGAATCGTGAGCTATTATACGCTGTTGTTTTAAGGCGTTAACTTTTGGGACAGCTTGTTACACAGCAACAGATGAAACAGATGTTATGTAACTTCTCCTATTATCTAAAAGCTAATAAATACAGCCTGAATTCAGGTCTCTTGACTCATGTCAGTGATTTATTCACTGTTTCAAAATGTAACTGAAATTGGAGAAAAATAACTCCAAAGTTTCATAAGCTTCACTTAAACAATAGAAAATGAATTTTAGCTCAGAACATTCAACTGTGAAATTATCCTGTCAGCATATAAATGAATTAAAGATATACGTATGTAAATGTGGACAGGTAGGAGAGTGTGACTAAAATACTTAGCATGTTACACAATGTCTAATGCTTTTCTCCTTTGTATTGAAAGAATTTTAAAACTACCAAAGACAGAACATACAATAATGCTCGCAGTGGTATTATTTCTAATGGCAAAAAAACAACAATGACAAAAATTACCCAATGACAGAAAAAAGGACAAATTATGATATATTCATGCAATAGTGAAAATAAGGAACTAAAGTTTCCTATATCAACGTGGATAAATCACAAAGCATCAAGTTGTGGGAGTGGAGAGGAGAAGTGGAAGAACACAAACTGCTTAATACCATTTATATAAAATTCCCCAAACACAAGGCTCAGCAACATATTGTCGAGGGATATATGTGTAACAACAGCAATAATGAAAATCAAGGGACGAATAAGTACGATATTCAAAATCACAGACTCTCTTGAAGGGAAGGAGGCAGGAGAGGATACACTTGGAGAAAGGCAGTGAGGGCTCCAAAGACATTCGGCACGTTTCATTCCTTAATCTAGGTGGTAGATAAATGCGTGTTTGTTTTTCAGCAAGCTATACTGCATATCCGTGGTAAATAGCTTTTCGTGTCTATAATATAGATGACACATTTCAGAAAATAACCACAAGAATCAGCAAAAGAAAATTAGACTGTCTCCAGCAATTTGTGCTTTATATCATCCAGAAATTAACCTAGCTTCCAAACGCTCAGTAATTTTATTTTTAAAGCATTTTTAAAAGCACACTACAGAGGTAGCTACACTCCCAATAACACAGCAATAACAGCAAAGCTTCCTATAGCTCTTAGCTCACATTAAAATTGCTACCAAAGGAAAAACAGATATTTAAATTTAGTGCTTAAAATATCTCATTCAGTCCTTTTCATGACTTTTTGGGACCCGCCTACGTAACACCTACCTTCTTACAAACAAAATTCCCTCTGAACTCAGCACAGGTGCCTGTCCTTCAAAGGGAGGGCTTAGTGAATGATCTAGACCTTCCATGAATTTGCCTGCCCTGGATACAGCTCCCGGAAAGGACTGCACTGTGTACTAACAGACCCATACTCCTCCCTGGCCAGAGCTGATTATATTAGGAATGGACAGCTAACCCAAAGCCAACCAGTCCCGGTCTGACACCTGCCTACCTCTCCAGCCTTGTTCTTACTGTCCTCTCCCTCAAAATCAGTGTGGTTGGTGTATCTTTCTGTCAGAGCACCTAACACAATTCACAAATAATTATACATTTATTTCAACGATTACTCACTAATGTCTAACTTCCCTCTTAAACCATAAGCTCCGCTCATGGTGGGAACAGGTCAGTTATTGCTCATTATTGTATTCCACCGACTAGCACAGTTCCTGACACAATTCCTAAAAACAGGCATTTAATAGCTTGTGGGGTTTTTTTTTTTAAGAGGAAGAAAGGATTTTAATATTATGCCCCCCCTTTCTCTAAAGCTTTTGGGGCATCCCTTGGAGATACTGTGGATTCAGTTCCAGACCACTGCAATAAAATAAAATGAGTCACACAAAATTTTTTGGTCTCCCAGTGTACAGCTGTTTACACTAAACTGTAGTCTATTAAGTGGACTGGCATTATGTCTAAAATATGTACATACCTTAATTAAAAATACTTTCTGGGCTTCCCTGGTGGCGCAGTGGTTGAGAGTCCGCCTGCCGATGCAGGGGACAAGGGTTCGTGCCCCGGTCCGGGAAGATCCCACATGACGCCGAGCGGCTGGGCCCGTGAGCCATGGCTGCTGAGCCTGCGCATCCCGAGCCTGTGCTCCGCAATGGGAGAGGCCACAACAGTGAGAGGCCCGCGTACCGCAAAAAACAAAACAAAACAAAACAAAACAAAACCTTTTTTGCTGAATATACAGCGGAGAAAAGACAGTCTCTTCAGCAAGTGGTGTCGGGAAAGCTGAACAGCCCACATAAATCAATGAAGTTAGAACACTCCCTCACACCATGCACAAAAATAAACTCAAAATGGCTTAAAGACTTAAATATAAGACATAACACCATAAAACTCCTAGAAGAGAACACATGCAAAACATTCTGAAATAAATAGTACCAATGTTTTCTTAGGTCAGTCTCCCAAGGCAATAGAAATAAAAGCAAAAAGAAACAAATGGGACCTAATCCAAACCTATAAGCTTTTGCACAGCAAAGGAAACCATAAACAAACAAACAGACAATCTACAGGCTAGGAGAAAATCTTTGCAAACCATGTGACTGACAAGCGCTTAATTTCCAAAATATACAAATAGCTCATACAACTCAATGACAAAAGAACAAACAACCCAATCAAAAAATGGGCAAAAGGCCTAAGTAGACATTTCTCCAAAGAAGACAAACAGACGGCCAACAGATACATGAAAAGATGCTCATCATCGCTAATTATTAGAGAAATGAAAATCAAAACTACAATGAGGTACCACCTCACACTGGTCAGAATGGCCATCATTAAAAAGTCTACAAATAACAAATGTTGGAGAGGGTGTGGAAAAAAGGGAACCCTCCTATGCTGTTGGTGGGAATGTAAATTGGTGCAGCCACTATGGAAAACAGTATGGAGGTTCCCTAAAAAACTAAAAATAGAGTTGCCACAGGATCCAGAAATCCCACTCCTGGGCATATATTTGGAGAAAACTATAATTCGAAAAGATACATGCACCCCAATGTTCATAGCAGCACTATTTACAATAACCAAGACATGGAAACAACCTAAATGTCCATGAACAGATGAATGGATAAAGAAGATGTGATATATATATACATATATGACTTTATATATATATATATATATTTTTTTTTTTTAAAAAACATCAATACAATGGAATATTACTCAGCCGTAAAAAAAAGAATGAAATAATGCCATCTGCAGCAACATGGACAGACCTAGAGATTATCATACTAAGTGAAGTAAGTCAGAAAGAGAAAGACAAATACCATATGATATCACTTATATGTGGAATCTAAAATATGACACAAGGGAATTCCCTGGCGGTCCCGTGGTTAGGACTCGGCGCTTTCACTGCCAGGGCCCAGGTTCAATCCCTGGTCAGAGAACTAAGATCCTGCAAGTTGCGTGGCGTGGCCGAAAAAAAAAAAAGAACTTATTTATGAAACAAAAAAAGACTCACAGACATAGAAAACAAACTTGTGGTTACCAAAGGGAAAGAGGGGAGGGGAGGGATAAATTAGGAGTTTGGGATTAGCAGATACAAACTACTGTATATAAAACAGATAATCAACAAGGTCCTACTGTATAGCACAGAGAACTATATTCAATATCCTGTAATAAACCACAATGGAAAATATGAAAAAGAATAAATACATACATGTATGTATAACTGAATCACTTTGCTGTACACCAGAAAGTAACACAACACTGTAAATCAACTATACTTCAATTAAAAAAAAAAACTTTATTGAGACTTCCCTGGCAGTCCAGTGGTTAAGACTCTACACTTCCACTGCAGGGGGCGCAGGTTTGATCCCTGGTGGGGGAACTAAGGTACCACATGCCGCATGGCACAGCCAAAACAAACAAACAAGCAGAAAACAACAAAATACTTTCTTGCTAAAAACTGTTAACCATCATCTGAGCCTTCAGTGAGTTGTAGTAGTAACAAAGATCACTTATCACAGATCACCATAACAAATATAAAGTTTGAAATATTGCAAGAATTACCTAAATGTGACACAGAGACATGAAGTGAGCAAATGCTGCTGGAAAAACGGCACCAATACATTTGTTTGACGCCAGGTTGCCATAAACCTTAAATTTGTAAAAAAACGCAGTATCTGCAAAGGACAATAAAATGAGGTATGCTTGTATTTTTGTTTCACTTATACGGAAATATACCCACTTTGGGCAGACCCAAAATTAAGGTAAAGGAATCAAAGCCATTACAGAATCTACATTTATCCTCGAAGAAGAAAATATCATAGAATGCCACATTAAATTTGACAAGTTTAAGGAGTTTACAGAAACATACCTGAGTGAAGCTGAATTTTGCCAATAACACCTTCTACCAACCCCAGACAAATGGGATTCCAGGCAAGAAGTAGATCAGTAGCTAAAATAAAATAAGAAGCAATCATGAAAACATATTCATCAGAAAACATATTAAAACAGTATCTTTATAGAGAACAAACTAGTGGTTACCAGTGAGGAGAGGGAAGGGAGGAGGGGCAATATAAGGGTGAGGGAGTGGGAGGTACAAACTGTTGGGTGTAAGATAGACTCAAGGATGTATTTTACAACACGGTGAATATAGCCAATATTTTCTAATAACTGTAAATGGAAAGTAACTTTTTAAATTGTATAAAAATTTTTAAATTTTTAAAAAGAAATGTCACAGGAATGTCACAAGACGATTTAAAAAAAAAACGGTATCTTTAGCAGTATATTAAAAAATGATCCGCTTTCCAAAAGAGCAGTTTTCAACACCCAGAACTGAATACATTACTATCAAGCACTTTGTGGACAAGTATTAATTCCAACCTGAATAAGCCTTCTAATATACGGACAGTTATGGGGAGATAACTGAAATTCTAAAACTCTACTCAGATGCGAGGCAGTACTCTGGCGCCCTGCAGTGGAGGAAGGAGGCTGGTACACTACAAGAGGGCAAACAAGAGGAGTTATCCAAGGTGCTGTCGCAATGGCCAGTCCCAGATCCAACGACAAGGCCTGAGAAACCACCACAGAGATGTGCACTTACTGAATCACACTCTGGAAAATACCCTTTCCCAAAGAAGCTAACACCAAGCAAAGAAACCCAGAAAGCAAGTGCTCTTTTATGTGACTTCTATGGAAAAAACAATAGGAATTGCTTCCATTTATACTGAGTGTCTAATATGTGCCAGGCATCCAATCAGGGTTCCTCATCTGAACCACAGAGCAAGACAATGATTTGGATGACTGTTTTCTCAATTCTCCCAAGGATGGTACATAGTTTGTACCATTCTAGACACACAGAAGAGAAGCTAATTCATTACATACAAAGGGTGCCTGAGGACATTAGGGCATAATTCTGTTGTGGAACCCAGGCTACAAATGGCTGTTATATCCATGGAGATAAAGGTAACATTAGTGGTGGTTCAATAGCAGGAAAAAATTAGCAAGAATGAAAACAGCATTTCTCTTAGCAGAAAATTAAAATTACATTTTAGTTATTACCATTTAATTCTATTTTAATGAAATGTATAATCAATCTGTAACACATGTGGGTAATTACAGAAGAGTTTTGACTATTGTATCTTGAACATCTCTGTTGTTAATGATACATTCAATGGGAGGCAAAAAAAAGTTACCTTCTGTTTTTATTTCAAGAATTAAAGTAAAATAGGGAATTAATTTTTTTAAAGGCTGTTATACACATTATCATTTCTAACCGTAACAATTCTATGAGTTAGGTATTAGGAGTCCCAATTCACAGATGAGGAAATGGAGCCTTAGAAAAGTAAAGTGGCCATGTCATACAACGGATCAAGGGCAGAGCTGCAATTCAAAGCCAGGTCTGCATGACTCATGGCCTGTGCTCTTAACCATCCAACTACAGTGCCTCCCTCAGAATTTATATATGGAACTAATCAGTAAGACAATATTTACATTTTAAATAACATGCATTCTTATTATAAATACTGTATAAAATTGGAAAAAATATTTTATCACTTCCATCCCGCCACCCAGAGATAACATTATTTTGCTACATTTCACATATGTCTGTGTGCATATCCAACTGTCATATTGCAAACACTGTATGTTAATTTTTCTTATACCATTTCGTATTTTCTCACATCTTTAAAATATTCTCCAAAATTATAACTTCATGGCTAATTTTCCACTTAAGGAAGCACTTCCTCACTCTTGGACATTTAAGTGATTTCCAATTTTTCTCTATTATAAACAATACTGTGATCAATGATGAACATTATTCAAATACTTTATTTCCCTAATTAATAGCTTTAGAACAGTTCCTAGGAATGAAATTAATAGGTGAAAACATAAAAAAAAATGAAAGCTTTCAAATATTACCAAAGTGCTTTCTGCAAAGGTTATATTATACACCAAGTTAGATTTCTGCCAGAAGCATATGAAAATGCTTCTTATGCTTTGCCATCATTTAGAATTTCTTTTTAAATTTTGCTAATTTGATGGCATCCATTGCCTAAATGATGTTTATTTTCTTTTCATTGCTGGTAAGATTAAACATTTAATTATAAAACTGACTGCTTATGTTTCTTCTTCTATGATTTTCTTATTCATATCCTCTGACAATTTTTCTTTATGTTCCTTATTGATTTACGAGTTCTTTTTATATTAAGAACATCAACTCTTTGACATGTTTGTAAATATTTTCAGTTTTAAATTTTTATACAAATCTGTTTTTTCATTATTTTTTCGCTTATCATATTATCTAAGTTGTTCCCTACCCATTATCAATTATGTATTTATTAATTTTACCTCTTTGTTAATTTATAAAAATCTAACTCTAACTCTGGAATTCATGTTGGTGTACAAACTAAAAGTACCCTGATTTCTTTTCAAATAACCAGAATCCCTGTCAGGCAGGCCAAATCTCAACATCTGCCAACACAGGTGCCCCTGCTAAGGAAACAGCTCCAGCTACTCATAACCCCACCCTGACTTCAGATGAACAACCACAGTTTTAAGACTCTATCCCTTGGGTTTCAGATGAACTCTAGGAATATGGAGGAGGATGAAAAAGTTAGAGCTAAAACAGTCATGGACAGTTACATAGAGGAAGTGGAACTTCAAGCATAAGGAAATCAGAAAGAAAAATAATGCAGCAGAAAGAAAGTACAAGGTTTGTTTTGGAAACTGTCCCTTCACTGGGGAAACACTTATCAAGTACCTTCCAAGAACCAGGCACTGTTATCAGGCTAAAATATAAAAATAAAGGAGCAAACAGTATAGATCAGAAGACCAATGAGTATCGTTAGTATGGTGGAGATCTTTATTGATAAGACTGGAAAAAGTAAACTGAGGCCAATAAGGAGAGACCTGAATAAAAGACTAATGAGCCTTACTTCCTGGAGGCCTTGGCAGGCAGACAATGACAAAAGTAAAACAAGACTGCAGCCAGGGATTAGGTGACAGCACTGAACGGGGGTGGAGACTGCGAGCAGGGAAAGGAGTTAGAAGGTTATTTATCACAAGAGCCTTGGCTTGAAAGGATATGGTAGCTTGGGGAGCAGGGTGGGCAGTAGGTGAAGAATGTACAAAAGGAGATTAACATGAAACACCCCAAAGGAAGCTACACAAAGGACAGGAAGAGGGTGAACTTTGAAATGACAGTGAAACGTCTATCTTCTCTTGAGAGGGATAAGATGAGGACATAGCTGAGTAAGAAGGAGGAAGGAAGAAAAAGCAGGCTATACAGCAGCAGGAGAAAAGGTGGGTGAGAACCTCCTAACTCAGTAACACCCTTTTGCACCTTTGGCATTTTGAACCATGTGACTATAGCAGCCATTCAAGAAAATTAAAATTTCACTTAAAAAAAAAACCATAAAGATGACTAAGTTTTGCGGTCTAACGACTAAAAATAATAGTCACTGGGACTTCCCTGGTGGTCCAGTGGTTGAGACTCTGCGCTCCCAATGCAGGGGGGCCGGGTTCGACCCCTGGCCAGGGAACTAGATCCCGCGTAACGCAACTAAAAAAAAAAAAAAGATCCCACGTGCCGCAACTAAGACCCGGCACAAATAAATAAATAAATAAAAATAAAAATAATAGTCACTAATAATCTTTGAGGTTATTTGAGAGAGAACTAGTTAGGCCATTAAGACTGAGTTCATGATAGGGTGGTCAAGGAGAAATGTCTAGGCATAAAAACCAGGAGCTATTTAAGGAGGAAAAGAAAACAAAATGAAATCAAAAGTACAGGTGTAAAAGTTAACCTTGGAAATGAAAGATATTACTTTCTTCTAAGTCTAGAAGAAAAGATGAAAAGGCTAAATATAGAAATGGAGATGAGAAGCAGATGGATGTATCGTATGGCCTTGACTCAGTAAAAATAGGAGTCAAAGTCATCTTTGCTTTAGCGGGGGAAGGACAAGAGGCAGAACAAGAGGAGTACCAGACGCTTGGTGTGGGGAGGGGAATCCAGAAAGCCAGTTTGCAAATGTTCTGTGTGTACTTGAAAAGCACGTATATTTTCTTAGTGTTTTCAAGAAAAAGGGTGTCAATTCAATCCGTTGGTGGGTCATTGTATCAATTTTGCACAACGAGACCAGCACTAACAGCAAAGAAACAGAAAAGAGAAAAACTGTACCATGTAAGGGGAAACACTTCACAAAACTCTTGCTTCTGAAGTTATAGGTATATACATATACGTCTGTTCAAGTCATGCTTTTAAAAGTATTTCTTACTTCAAACATTTGAATACACTATTCAACTCTGGGGTGAGGGCTCATTATCAACTTTATTAATTATTTTATTCAACTGCTCTATGTACTTGCTAATGTTTTGACTGCTTAGCCTAATACTTTGACAGGGTTCTTTTTTTTTAAATCTCATGCTTTGTGTACTCTTCCTTCTTAATTTTTGCCTCATATTTTTTCAGACTATGTTGTCAGGCACATACAGATTCAGGATTATTATATCTTCCTGGTGAATTGCTCCATTTATCAGGATGTAATAACTGCCTTTATTTCAAATAATGCTCTTTGCCCTAAAGTCTAGTTTGTCTAACATTGATATTGTAAAAGAAATACATTAGGCATGAAAAAAATACATACAACATAGAACATTGTTAATCCAGTCATATGTCTTCTCCGACCCTCCAGAGCCTGAGAAACAACAAAGTCCAAATTCCTTGGAAAGGCTCTCAAGGCCCAGCGTGGGCTCCTCCTGTCTACCCTCCTCCCGCCTCCCCACCCCAGCATCCTTGTCTTCCTACAGTCATCCAGAAGTGTGCACAGGCTGGGCCTGGAATGCTGCTCCCCACCCACTTCGGCATGCTGTTCATTCCAGACTCAGAACAAGGGTCACTGGTGTTCCCTGACACACTCCCCATTCCACCCACCCGGCAGAACTGATCAGGTGCTCTTTTGTGATCCCCCTGAACCCTGCTCGTATACGCATCGTGGCATCTCATTTTGGTTTAATGCACCTAATTACTGACTTGCCTGTCTCCCTGACTGAACAGGAAGCTCATCAAGAACAGAAAATTCATGGAGACCTGATCTCATTTAGCTTTATGTCCCAAGTGCATGATATACAGCAGGCTCCAAATGCTGAACAGACAAATGAGCGAACGACACAGAATGGAGAAGCAGGCTGGAGTCAGATAATTTGCACTGAATCACATTAGAAGGGTTCAGTATTTGAAGTAACAAAGTTAAAGTCATCTGCTCTATTTCAAATAAAGATATCATGACTGGCAGAGGTAAAGTGTCCAATATTAACTACACAGCTTGTTAAAATCAAAACCCCATATCCCACTCTCAGTCCAGGGCTCTATCCTACCTCTAACACCGTAAGTTTCCCTACCATGTGTAACTACTCAGATATAATACTCTCATTTTAAGTTCGTAGGGGGCTTTCAGCTCACCACCATCATTCCAGCCACACAAGCCAGAACCTGGGAGACATTCAAAATGCTTTCTTCCTGGGAGTTCCCTGGTGACCTAGTGGTTAGGATTCCGGATTTTCACTGCTGTGGCGTGGGTTCAGTCCCTGGTTGGGGAACTGAGATCCCACAAGCTGCATGATGCGGCCAAAAAAAAAAAACAGCTTTCTTCCTCACCAAGTCCTGTTGATTCTACCTCCTCATATCTGATGAATGTTTCACTTCTCTCCATCCCCGTGGCCACTATCCTTGTCCAGAGCCAAGACCTCCTCCATCTAGATCATGAGAAAAGCCCTGGGCAGGCCCACATGCAGCAGACTGTATAACACATAACAGGCACTCAAATATTTACTGAATGCAAGGAGGACTCTAAACGGTTTGGTACTGTAAGCCCTTAAGGTAAAAGGCAGGAAGCCGTAAGAATGAGGCTGAAAAACCAAACAGGGACCAACTCAGGAGGACCACAGGCAGTAAATTCAGGAGACATTTCCTCCAGAGAGGGCAGATTTGCATTTGAGATTGAACACTGGGGCTAGTATGCAGAGGATGGATGGGAGAAGGCACGCCTAAAGCCAGAGATCCAGGTGACAGGAGTGGGCACGAGGGTGACCTGGTTCCAAATCTGCAACTGGAAGGCTGGACAGAGTCAAGAGATTCTGAGTGACATGGGCACAGCCTGCGTTCCATGTCCTGAGTGAAAAGTCCCAGCTCTACTGCAGTCTTGGAACCCCTTTCAACTTCAGGTCCCTCTTTCATAAGCAGGAATTCCATCTAACTTACAGGATTTTTATGAGGATTAAATGGAAGAATTACGTGAAAGTACCCCGCACAATGTCTGGCACATAAATGTTCAATAACTTTTAGCTCAAGTTGGGAAATGTATATGCATTTAAAATTTCAGGTTCCTAGGCACTCACTAAATCTCTCTATAGATTTTTATTTCAAGGGTCTACATACAGCTTTTTATTTAAAAAGGAAAGGATAAAAAAGGAAAAACCCAACTTCGATTGTTTTTTACATTAAATCTTAAGGCCATAATCCCTAAAAGCCTTCTGAGAGTAATAAATGTTTTATGAAAGTATCTCAATGCTTAGATATGCCCCCCAAATTCTGTTTCTTCAGAATGTGAAACAGATACAGGGCTCTGATGCAGCTCAAAATTAGGCACGCAGAAACAGTCCTAGCAACCCAATTCAGGTCCAAATGGCAAATCAAGCATAACTGCCAGCTTCCTCTCCTCCCCTAAAGTCCCCTACACTGGAGAGGGGAAATCTAGAAGCAGTAGAGTCTAAATGAAGGTTAAAATATACCTGAGAAAAAGACACAGACATCAGTAGACTTTACTTATATATGTGAAAATAAGTACTAGGGTCCTAAGTTTTGAGAAACCATAGAAGAACAAAAAACAGAATGGGTAGCTTTTAATCAGCAACAGAAAGACATCTGATAAAAATTCATACCATCCAGAAAATTAAAAAAATTTTAAAGTAAAAATAAAATTCATACCATCCTACGGAACACAGTAAAAGGTGATAGAACAAAAAAACTGAGAAAAGTACAATAAATGGAAAACATGAATAAAAGGTGAAAATAACTCATAATATATTAATAATTATAATAAATGTAAAGTTTCAACTTACCAATTAAAAGACAGACTATTAAGTCTCGACTCTTCTATTGGTTTATTTAATTCTAGGCCTATTTTGTTTACCACTGTACGCCTGCAGCCTAGCACAGTGTCTGACACACAACAGGGACTCATTCAATAGTTATTGAACCAAATCATAAACGATGGGCATGTGATTTCTCACAATGAAAGACTTAACTAAAAATTCTGGGAAACTTTAAATTATCTTAAAATCTCTAGCAGGTGCCCATAGCTTCTCACACCAATATAACGAGAAGCCAGTGGAGGAAGGCCTGAAGTAGGCTATATATAACGGGCACAAGAAGGGAGGCTGAGTGTGTCTTTTTGAGCCGCTATGACTTTATGCCTGGTACAGTTCCTGGCACACAACAGACACTTCAAAATATGTGTGTGTATTTTTTAATCTGTTACTCTTCATTAAGGAGATAAAAATAAATAAAAGCATTAGCAGAGTGTTTGTATAGAGGACATGTATGAACCATACTGGTCTCGGCGTATGTAGCAACTATGCTTAGTAATGGACACTCTGTCACCATTATTAATGCCTACTCCGGAGGCAGAAGGCATTGGAATGGCAGGGAAAATGGCCAGTGGGCTTGTCCCTTCCTTCCACAAAGAAGAGCCATGTAATTGATCTGCTCCAACAAACATATTGCTTTCTAATCCTTCCTTCGAAAGGTATATTCCAATGTGGCACACAATTTCAAAAGAGAAACATTTGAAGTTTGCAAATAGGTTTTAAAATTTAGGATTATCAAGGTTATCTAGTAAAGAGTAGAGCTGCTTACAAATTACAAAAGCATAGTATTTTAGAAATAATGCCAAATTTTAATTAGTGAAACCATTAAAGTAACATACACCCAAAGACATAAGTAGTTTGTCATAAGCTCAATTGTTTGACCCATTAGGTCAACATTTCCACTCTTATTTCAGATCCATTTGGCAGGACATGGCTTCTATTTTCATATGCCCTCTTCTTCCTGGTACACAGAAAACAAGTGATTAAGTACTGTGTGCCTGCAGAGAGCATGACTCACTCATTCCAAGAGCCCAGAGTGATGGCGCTCCCTCAGCCCAAGAACAAGCCTGGGTTTTGCACAGCTGCTGAAGTTTACAGGCAGTTTCACTTGTGTCAAAAAAAAAAAAAAAGGTGCTAGTGTATGCATACATAATCAGACCCAAGTTTCATTTCCTGCTAAAGACAAAAGGACATTATTGCTCTGAAAAGACAATTACCAACACCAAAGTCAAACAGATGAGGAAAAGGGTTCTACAATGAGGAACTAAAAGTTCCAATGGTTAGCTCATCCATACTTAAATTCTCAAAATTTAATTAGGCCAGAAAAAAAGGTTAAGGAATAATTTGATTCAGATGCCATCTTATAAATGCAAAATTTGATACATGTTTCTCTGAACTCTCTAATAGTAATTATTTTCCAGCATTCAGCAAGCTAAAGAGCTAATCCACTTTAGAAGTTCCAGCAGCTGCTGCTTTCCCAGTGTGAACTCCAGCTCAACGGTCCTGGATCCCGGCTGCTCAACATCACCATCTGGGAGCTTTACAAATACTGATGCCTGGGCCCCATCCTCGAGTCTGACTGTTGGGTTACGGTGGGACCCAGGCACAGGTATTTTGTAAATCTCCCCCAGGTGATTCTAAAGAACAGCCAGGTTGAGAATTACAGGTCGAAGTGATTATAGGTTACTAGTTGGAACCTGCATTAGTAGCTTTAGTTTTATCCTACCTGAGTGATTCAAAGATGACGCCTGTGCCGTGGACAGCTTGAAACTCTTTCATGTAATTAAGAACCATAAACTGAATAAAGAGTTCATAATATATAGTGAATAAGCAAAAAGTTGGTGTAAGCTAGTATAAAAAAATACGTTTAAAAAAATAACCCTAAGGGAAAAAAAAAAACCCCTAAGAATAGTTAAAAAATGAGATATACTACCTAGGAAAGGGATCCTAAGAATTTCTAGACTTTTCTATTAAAACTGGGATCTGGCTTCCCTGGTGGCGCAGTGGTTGAGAGTCCGCCTGCCTATGCAGGGTACGCGGGTTCGTGCCCCGGTCCGGGAAGATCCCACATGCCGCAGAGCAGCTAGACCCGTGAGCCATGGCCACTGAGCCTGCGCGTCCGGAGCCTGTGCTCTGCAACGGGAGAGGCCACAGCAGTGAGAGGCCCGCATACCGCAAAAAACAAACAAACAAACAAACAAACAAAAAAAAACCTGGGATCTAATTACAGTGCAGCATGAAGGATATTAGAAATTGTTTTTTGGGCAGAGG
This sequence comes from Phocoena sinus, assembly GCF_008692025.1. Classification (NCBI taxonomy): domain Eukaryota; kingdom Metazoa; phylum Chordata; class Mammalia; order Artiodactyla; family Phocoenidae; genus Phocoena; species Phocoena sinus. The sequence continues at coordinate 73,787,664 of NC_045778.1, read as the reverse complement.
ACCTAAATAGACATATCTCCAAATAAGACATACAGATGGCCAATAGGAACATGAAAAGATGCTCAACATCACTAATTATGAGAGAAATGCAAATCAAAACTACAATGAGGTACCACCTCACACTGGTCAGAATGGCCATCATTAAAAAGTCTACAAATAACAAATGTCGGAGAGGGTGTGGAAAAAAGGGAACCCTCCTACACTGTTGATGGGAATGTAGACTGGTGCAGCCACTATGGAAAACAGTATGGAGGTTCCTCAGAAAACTAAAAGTAGAGTTGCCATATGAGCTAGCAATCCACTCCTGGGCATATACCCAGACAAAACTATAATTCAAAAGGATACATACACCCCTATGTTCATAGCAGCACTATTTACAATAGCCAAGACATGGAAACAACCTGAATGTCCATTGACAGATGAATGTATAAAGAAGATGTGGTATATATATACATAACAGATTACTCAGCCATAAAAGAATGAAATAAAGCCATTTGCAGCAATATGAATGGACTTAGAGATTATCATACTAAGTGAAGTAAGTCAGAAAGAAAAAGACAAATACCATATGATATCACATATATGCAATCTAAAATACAACACAAGTGAACATATCTATGAAACAGAAACAGACAGACATAGAGAACAGACTTGTGGTTGCCAAGGGAGAGCGGGTTGGGGAGAAGGAAGGACTGGGAGTGTGCGATTAGCAGATGCAAACTAATATACATAAGATGGATAAACAACAAGGTCCTACTGTATAGCACAGGGAACTATATTCAATATCCTGTGATAGGACTTCCCTGGTGGCGCAGTGGTTAAGAATCCGCCTGCCAATGCAGGGGACACGGGTTCAATCCCTGGTCGGGGAAGATCCCACATGCCACGGAGCAACTAAGCCCGTGTGCCACAACTACTGAGCCTGCACTCTACAGCCTGTGAGCCACAACTATTGAGGCCGTGTGCCTAGAGCCCGTGCTCGCAACAAGAGAAGCCACTGCAATGAGAAGCCCATGCACAGCAACAGAGTAGCCCCCGCTCACCACAACTAGAGAAAGCCCACGCGCAGCAACAAAGACCCAACTCAGGGACTTCCCTCGTGGCTCAGTGGTTAAGAATCTGCCTGCCAACGCAGGGGACACGGTTTTGATCCCTGGTCCGGGAAGATCCCACATGCCACGGAGCAACTGAGCCCTTGCGCCACAACGGCCGGGCCTGCACTCTAGAGCCCGCCAGCCACAAGTAGTGAAGCCACATGCCTAGAGCCTGTGCTCCGCAACAAGAGAAGCCACTGCAATGAGTGGCCCGCGCACCGCAACGAAGAGTACCCCCGCTCAACACAACTAGAGAAAGCCCACACAGCAACGAAGACCCAATGCAGCCATAAATTAATTAATTAATTTAAAAAAAAGACCCAACGGCAGCCAAAATAAATAAATAAATCTTTAGAATAAGACAAGAGAAAGAAATAGGATTCTGAAAGCTAAATAAGAGCACAGGTGAGCTAACAGTTGGTATTTTCCTTAACTCATTTTAGAGCCGGTAACTGAGATGCATAAAATTAGCACTTCGAACATAAAATAGATGCAACCTTTGTCTCTGTTGGCGTTTAAATAGTTTCCTAGCTTTTCCTGAAAACTCTGTTCGAAACTTACTCTCTTCCATCTAGGATAGTCTGTATAGTCATTCTGATACCATAGGTCCTTACCAACAAAAAGTTCTACCTTCAAACACACCATCAGGTCTAGGATCTGCCATTTTAATTGCCCTCAAATGTAGAACTGCTTCTAGATCAAACGAGGGCCACAGCAGAGTGTCCTGTGGGGTGGGAGGTACAGGGGAGAACCTGTACTATTTCAGTCTGGCCAGTTAGGCACTATTCATTCTCATAAACTTTTTTCTTTTTTTTTTCTTTTGAGTACTTAATTAGAACCAAGGTAATGTGCATACAAAGCTACTTCTGGCAAGGCAAGGCAAAAATATATATATACCCATTAGAGTCCACTAGTCACACGGCCAGTTTCTCCCAGGACTTTCCACTCTTAAATAAGACAGAAACAATCACAGACAATTTACAGCTGGCAGGAACTTCAGAGAATCAAATAAAAGAACACCTTTCTTCCCATTTCTTTATGAGGAAGAAAAACAGATTTTCACTACCTTGGGAAAAAACAGAGACTTTGAACTTCAAGACCCAGCTCAAATCTCCCACAGAACTCAGCTCTATCACAGTACCTGTCGCTCTAGAATCCTCTGTATGCCTTTCCCTTGTTGGACCACTACCTGGGCTATAGGGTAGAGACAGTATTTTATCCATCTTTTTACCTTGGCACAATGCCTCGCAGACAGATCTTCAATAAATGTTTGTTGAAATAATAAATAAATGACTTCACAGAATTTCAGACTTAATATAATTTGGAAGGAGAAAGGAATAGAATACTAAATTAGTCGTCAGGGCGGAGGGCTGCTTCTTTGAGAAAAGGGAGTATTTGAAAGGTGCAAAGGGGGATAAATGCAATAGCTACTAGAGGTGAATCCTGGAAGTCAAGAAGAACAACTGCCCAGAGGGAGACTAGCAAACTAGAAACTCTGCCAAACTCTTTGGTCTACCCACCACAACTGTTCCCTGGGGGAGGGGAGGGTTATTATGCTGGAAATAGGGAGAAGAATGTTTATATCTGGCATAAAAGCAATGTATAATGACACCATGAAGCATCATTAATATTATACACGCAAACTACTAAAATTAAGAGCACTGTGGCATGTTTAAAATGTCCCAACATTTCAGTTACATGTTAGGACTATTTCAAATTATATATGTTGACCATTGCAGAAACTGGAATTTGAAGTTTAGTACAAGTAAAAAGAGGTTTCAAAGAATAATATTCATAAATTTTCATAAAGAAAAATTAATGTACTTTAAATGTATTTTTAAATATCCCACTATGAAGTTAAAGAAATTCAAGGTTAAATGTGGAAGAATCTGCAATTAAAATGAGGTAACTTAAAAAGAAAAAACAACAGGGAACCCTGACCTAAAGCAACCTGTACTTCCCTCAACAGCCTTACCAAAAAGTTGGCAGGAGTGGATGCTTTTTTGTGAATGAGAGCAGTTCCTCTAAGGGTCTCACAGCAACCAGAAAATGAGTCATCTTAACAGAGCATGGGACTTAATTAAGATACTACCAGTATGTGTTCTGATAGTACTATGAGGCTAAATGTGCAGTGCTCACCCTCACTTCTTAAATACTACTTAAATATTACTTAATGTATTATCAACAGCTACTGATAATAAAGTAATGTATTATTTCTCTATTTTGGTAAACATACTCTAATTCAAATATTCTTCTCAGCTCGTTTATGGTCATCTGACACATATGATTATAACTTAGCCCAGCTAACGAGTAATTTGTTACAGGTTCTATGAGATTGCTGTTACTTCTCAGGTTTGTGTTTGCAAGAGTAGATTTTAAAAGTTTATATTTTAAAACATATTTGAACAGGAATAGAACAGTTTACAAAAAGGTTTACAGAGAGATAGTAATGCAGCTTATAAAGATCTAACATATTTAAATCCCCATAAAACCACATCAAGGTCAGACTATGGCTCTGAGAATGCACTGAATCAATACTATAGCCAAATTAGTTCGATTTTCCGATAGTCTAGTACCTATCTGCAAATACATCAGCTAATTTTGTCATAAATCATAAGAACCAAAATCAGCCAACAATCTTTTTTTTGTTGGCATAGGGCCAGTTAGAGAAAAATAAAAATGTCTTTGGGTCTCATTTATTTTCATTAAAAAAAGAAAAGATTTATTGAATCCCACAGAATTAAAAGTTAGATTCCCCCGTTTCCTGAATAAAACGACAATGAGAAATTAGCACATTTTTTAAAGTTGGTAAGAGATGCAGCGTTTTAGTCTTCTGTTCTTATGTTCTTCATTTAATCCTCCCAACAACCTCTTTGCTGCTCAAGGTACAGAGTCAACCAGAAACTAGAATTATTTCAATTCATTCAATACAATTTTTACAGAAGACTTGCAGTGGGCCAGGTGCTAGGGATATAATAATGAATCTACATCTCCTTCTCCCTGCTTGGGCTGAGTTAGGCTGGGCAGGTGGGATAAGGGGAAGCTGTGCTGCTGGGCATCCTGGAGCAGCACCAAAGTAGCCATGTTCCGAAAAGACCAAGCTGTCAGGACACCTTTGTTTCTGGCACCTGCATGCTCTATCTTAAAGGCCCGGATACTGTCTCTCCTCTGAAGCCAGCCTTTGGCAAGTCCTGGCCTCTGCTGGCATGGCCAGAACACAAGCATCTAGGAATCAGCGATGCTACAAAGTCCCTCCCCTCTTCGGAAGTGGTGGCCCTGAAGACTTTTTCTCCTCCATTCCCTCTCTGCTTTATGTGCTCTGAAAGGATGTCTGTGAAACTGGATCTGGAACTGGATCTGGAACTCTTGCAAAGTTAGACTGAGAAGGCTTCAGGTTGCTCATCACTGGCTGAAATAGTTCCCATCCAGTACATATCAGTGTCTCTGCTCCAAGATCTTCCCTCTATATATTCCCTCCACAACCTGCAAATGTTCTAAAAACTTTAGAAGAGAAACCTTACAAACTGACCGTAACTGGAAAAACGAGTCAACCTATTATATAACGATATTCCCTGTAACTATATAACTAGTTTTGCAAGAAAAGTGTGAGGACAGGTGAAAGGTCAAAGAACAAACCAATAGTCCCATCATTAGCCTTTTCATTCTACATAGATCCTTCCTCAACGTGCATACTTTGACATTTCAGAGGCTATTTTATTCTCTACATAGGCTACACTATAATGACTATGACAGCTAAATACATTTCAGATATTACCCATCAAAATATAAATCCTACAACTTTGTGGTCAAGAAGGTAGAAAGGTTTATAAAACATTTTTGTCAATATTGAGAAAAACTTGGCTTTGGAGTCAATATGGGGTTAGAAGTCTGGCTCTCCCTCTTATTCTTTGAACTTGGACAAATTACTTCTCTGTGCCTGTAAAATAATAATAAAACCCCTCCGCCTAAGTTTTATTGTGGGGATGACATGAAACAGTACACATAAAGGGCTTAGAACAGTGTCTGGTTCAGAAAAATGCTTAGTAAATAAAAGCTGTTGTTATTAGCTACTATTAATCTCAGTTCACAAAGCAGACAATATGCACAAAAACTTCCCTCTAGCTGTAAAACCTTATTCCAAAAATTGTCATCATTCACCCTACAAAGACTATCTTTTTTTTTTAAGCCAAAGAAAGGGGGAAATTTTTTGGAAAGATGTGTTTTGTATCTTGCATGCATAACAATAAATGTTCACAAAATAAGTTTACAGATCTGTTCAATCCAACTGCTAGCCTGTTAGAAATATAAAATATGGGGTAAGAAGCATTCAAGGTATAAAAGTGGTAAGCCATTTTAAAGAAACTGAAAACTAAAGACACTAGGGGAAAAAAACTGGTTATTCAACAGCAACAAAAATGGTTAAAAGATTTTCATAATATATTTAATAACTAATTTTTAAATTAAAATGCCCTATTACATTTTGTCATGGTAAGCGGTGAATTTTTAGCAAACATGATTTTTTAAAAAGGTAAAGTTAAAAATTTTTTTCAAAGTAAATACCAAATAACACAAAAGTCTAAACTGGATATAGTTGCATAAAATATGATTCCGCAAAACAGATAAAAGTTCTATTTAGATTTCAATTCTGTAACTAATTTCTCATTCAAAAAAGTATTCATGACATATTAAAAATAATTTCATTATCAAAAAATAACTAAGAAAAACAGGAATGCATTTTTATGTTTCTGTACATTCTGATAACTAGCATCCCCCTCCAAAAACTGTTCACTGGTATGTATCATTCAGTGTTTCATCTCTCTCTAAATAGTTTACATGCTTATGAATGTTATGTGTATGACAGATGCTCTACCATCTTTTCGTGGTCAGTCTCAGAATAGAATGAAGCAATACGCAGCAGTAAATTATATAACACTGTCCTATTAGACAAAGCTACAAGGACAAGTGGAAGCAGTTTTAAGATTAAAGAGATAAGACCATATCACCCTTGCTCAACAGTGGACTATATTATATTGCTTTTTAAGTCTTTAAATTACAGCCCTTATTCTCAGATAGTGAAACTCCACTCTCAAGAGATTACTGAATGTTTACACAGTGCTTTATCATCTTCCCTGGTTGAAAATAAAACAGTCTAAATATTTTCCTCTGCTGGTCATTACCCTGCAAGAGATATAAGCATCCACCAAAAAAGCAGTTCTAAGTATGAATACAGACACTCACTAACCTGAAAAAAATGGAAAACCAGAAAAAATACTCAACTACTTAGAAGAAAAAATTTAAACAATGTTAAAGAAGAAAATACGGAATACCATCACAAAGATTTTTTTTTAATGACGTTAAATCAGATAGAAAAACAACGTAAATGGAAATGCACCTTTCCTCACATTTATTTCCTTATCCAACTGGACAGAGATTTTCCACCTAAATTAGAAGACATTTAAAACAGGGCCTAAAATGAGTAATAAGCATAACACAACATGCTATATTTGTGGCAATGATAGTATTGAGAGAAAACCTGGACTTAAATTTAATTCGGCTCAACTCAACCAAAAATGCCTTCTGTGTCCTAAGCACTCTAAAGCTCAGAGATACCAAGATGAGTAGAACGTGGTCCTTGCCTTGAGGAATGCTCTCTCCACTGGGGAAGAAGGAAGCAAACTATTATTATATGATACAGTCAGGGCTATAACTAACGTGTGTACCAAGTGTCTAAAGCACCTGGAAACACAAAAAGGTGACCAATAATTCTGCCCCAGGAATGCAGGCTATGGTGAGCACAGAGTAGGGGTGGCATCTGAACTGGGTCTTACAAAATAAACTAGGCAGGAAAAGAGACTGACAGTAACAAACATTCCAGACCAAGGAAATGGTCACTTTAGACTTAAATATCAATACTGATCCTTCTGATGCCACTAGAAGAAAAGTCCTGTTTCAAGTTGCCACAAACAAAAATCACAAGGCTCACAGGCTTTTTTGGTCTTATGATACTGCCCTTTAGAAAGAAAAGGACCTGGCCAGTAATTTATTCAGTTGAATAACCAGTAAGAAACTATGAACGATTTTAAATGCTTTCATTACAAACAATAGCAAAACTGGCTGTAAAAGCAGAGGGAGATGATCCAATAAAATGGAGAATTTTAAATAAGTCTACAGAAAAAGACCTGGAAAACATTTAACAATTAAATGCCATTATTCCATAGGCATTCTTTAGAAAGGCTCTTGAGTGTTGGATAGGATAAACTATTTGGTAAAGTCAGGTGTGTGAGATTCTTTATTCATTGGCTATATGTACTTGAACACCTGAAGATCAAAAACAGGCTGTTCTGAAAGATAATGGCCTCTTCCTTCCTCTATATTTTTGGTCTGCTTTAGTCTGTGGTAGGCTGTATCCTAAGAAGTGTGATAAAATTAATTGCAAAGGCTACAACCATTTTATTCAGAAAAAAGTTAATTTGCCTTCTGATATGGACTTTGGATATATAAACAGTAATTCAAACCACATGGCTTAATCCAAAATCTAGGCCCAGGTTTCCCTGTGAATATTCCTTAAATATTCCTTAAATATTCCTGAGCTTCGGCTCAGATGATTGGGTTTAAGTATCCTTCCACTGAAAGGTAAGCTACTAGCCAGCACCCTAGAAGAGTTGACTTACTTCTCTTGAGGGGAGCAACTTATCCCTAAAGCTGTTAGGACTGGACAGGTTCCTGTGTACGAGAAATGAACACAAACCAAACAGAATGACACATAATTCATTTAGAGCCACCTATTCAGAGGACTCCTGGGACCTTACCTCCTTCCATGTAATTCCACCAGCTTGGTTCATCTCTGTCAATCTTAGAGGCTAAGAGAAAGGAGAGAGTAGCCCTAGAAATGGAGACAACCACATCCACCTCTATCTACATATGCTTCAATTCACTGTCCCAATACACAGGTGACCTAGAGATTTCCTGAGTGTTTTTGATGAAACACATCAATTCTTGTCCTCAAAGAGGTACACTGAACAAACACTTAAATTGGCACTGTTTCAAAAACATTTCATTATGCACAAGGACCAAAAAGTCCAACCCTCATTTTATAGCTGAGGAAATGAAGTACAGAAAAGTGTTCTGTCCAATGAGTTAGAGGTGATGTCAAGTTCCATCCAGCTGCCATAGTTAATTTTAAGCTCTTAAGAATCCAAAGAGTCGGCTCTTTGACAGCCTGGGGAATTTTGCAATCTACTTTTCTTCAGTCTTGAAGCCTTATCCAAACGTTGTGGGTGGGGCGAGGGGAGAAAGACCAGGCAAATGATCAAATCAGGAAAACCAGGGAGAAGAGAATGACTGGAGACCGGCCAAAATTAGCCTATCTACAACACCTCCTGTCTCAAGATTATCAAAGAACCGTATCTGGGTGCAGTAGTTTCTCTTCCATTCTGAATAGAGGGGAAAAAATGTAATAGCAAGAAAATACATCCAAAACCTAGAAAAAAAAAATAAGTTCTCCTTCACTGCTCTAGCAAATCAACGAGCAGGCCTTCCTAGGCAAGCAGTGGGACGGGCCAGAAAGTGTTCTGGGGGCCAATTCTACTCTCTGTGACCTCAGTCAAGTTACTCAACCTTTCACACCTGTCTCCTCACCTGAGAAAGAGGATATCACCTCACCACCTGCTTTGTAAGGTTGTGAGTACTGGGAATAATATATTAAGGGACCAGATCCTTGGAAACCCTCCTATAAATGGTAACTGCTGTGATGTATATGAAAAGTTCGTTTGTGCCTTTCATACTTTCCAATTCATACCACGTAAATTCCTTTGTCTAGATTACATATAAGAATTACAAGTAAACTTGAAATGCTCTGGCTATTTCTTTCAAGAACTCTGTTCTCTTACTTCTCCTAAAATGAAAGATATGCAGTGATTAGGAAAAAGGACTGGCAACCTCAAAGGGGGAGGTGCTCCGGGGCCCCCTCAAGGGAAACCGCCCCCCCCGACTGTCAGCTCTCTGAGGGCAGCGACTGCCCTGTTTAACTCACCACTGTGACCTAGTTTTCCTAATGCAGACTAATCGTTGTAGACTTAAACATCTCATGACAGCTTACATGACACCCAAACATGGACCCACAAGAGTGTATCTCACAATACTGAGTCACACAAAAATATTAAAAGTTGAATATTACGATACAGTTTAACTGTAATACTAAAATTTAAAAAAAAAAGGCGCTGTAAATCGAGTGCCTATGAGGTAACCAGAATGAAGTCACGCCTTTAATGATAAAGGACCACCAGAAACAGATAGATGTCCACAGGCACTGAAGCTCCGGCAGGATGTTCCACTGAACTGGCGCGATCGCCTCTGGCCTGAGATCGGGATTCGAACCCAGAACTTGTCCCGAAGGACGGGCAGAGGCCACTCCAGAGAGGAAGAGGCCTTTAAGGCCAGGCGCACCTCGCTCGAACTTTCTGGTGGGCGCCGGCCCGACCCCGACTGCGGGCGGCTCGACTCACGTCCCCTCTCCCGGGCAGCGGAGCAGATCGCGACGCGGAAGCGCGCTCGGAGGGACGAGGGTCGCCAGTCCTTTGTCCCCCGCAGAGGAGCAGGGGCGACGGCAGCGCTCCCTCCTCTCAGGAAATAATGACAGACCGCGCGCCCTCGCTCGAGCCCGCCCCGCCCCGCCCGCCAAGGCCGCAGGAGGCGCCAGATCCGCAGCCCCCGGCCGAGGGGCCCCGGTCGCGCCCCCTCCTCGCCCCCCGCCCGCCCAGGGCGACCCCGTGCCGCCAGCCTCACCCGGTCGGAGATGGAGGCTGCCGTCGCGGCGGCTGCACCACAGCGCGCGTTCGTCCTGCTGCAGGATGTAGTGGTCCTTGGCTTGGAAGAGCTCCATGCCGGCCCCGGACGCCAAGGGAGGCGGCGGCGGCCCGGGCGCGCCAGCGGCTCTGCAGCCCCGCGACCCCGCGACCCCAGAGGCGGCGGTTCGCGCGGGGCGTCCTCGTCGGCCGGGGCCGCCAGAGCTCGCGCTTCGGGGAGCGGCGGCTAAGGGAGCACCCTGGCTGCCAGACCCGCGGGAGGAGAACGCGCCCCGGCGGCGGCGGCGGCGGCGGCGGCGGCGACGGCCTGGGGAGGCCTCTCCCCCCCGGCTCCGCCCCTTGATCGGCCCCGCCCCCGCTCCCCCTCATGGCTCCTCCCCCTACCCCACCCCTTCCCCGGCTTCTCCCCTGACTTCTCCCAGGCTCCACCCCCTCCCCGTCTCCTCCCCGCTTCTCTCTCCTTTCCGTTCCTCTTCCTGCCCGTTCCCGCCGCCTTCTTCTCCAGCTTTTCCTGGGTTTCTCCGCCTGGTTCCTCCCCGAGGCTCTTCCTCCTCCCTCTTCTCTCTCCATCCAAGCCCCCTCCTCCTCCTCCCGCTCTTTCCAGGCCCCGCCCCTGGCGGGCCCGCTTTTCCAGCCCCGGGAATTGCGGGCAGAACACTGGCCTGGATGAGACAGACTGGCCGCCTTGCTGCCCTGCGGCCTTTGGAGCAGAAGCCCACTTCTGGGGCCTCCCCTCCCATGCCAGCAGGTTATTCGTTACTTTCACCAGCCCTGAGAAAAGCCAGGACGACTCCCTAAATCCAGCCTGCACCCCCCCGCCCTCTTCCCCCGGGCCTGTACTGCCCGCAGAGACCCAGACTAGGAGAGCTGGGAAATGCGACCTAAGGGGCTGGTTGCAGGGGTCTGTCACCAGCCAGGCTCTCCACAGAGCTGGGGCGTCTTCTGTTTGGGAATTTCCTCTTAGAACCTTGCAACATTTGACAACAGCAAACATTCAATAAATGCACATCAACGAGAAGAATGTAACAATAGAAATTAAACAAGTATTAACAGCACGGGGCTCAAAATAACGAGAAGGAAGAGAGCAAAGTCCATGAGCTATCATGTCCTGAATTAAGCAGGACGCATGTGGGAAGACAATAAAATGTCAAGGAAGTAAAAGGGGTCTAGTTTGACAAGGATAAGATGGCTGACAAGGATAACCTTGTGGAAGGAGGAAGCCCTCCCAAGTATCTTGGAGCTATCTTGAAAGGCCAGGTGGTATGTTGAACAGAATGGGGCTTGAGAGTCAGGACCCCAGTTCCAGGCCCCACGCCAGGGGTGATCTAGCTGTGTGATCTTGGGAAAGTCTCTTGGTCTCAGATGGCAGTTGAACTAAATGACCTTTAATTACACTCCCAGTTTTATGAGTAAATGAATCTTTCTACTCCTGTCTCCTGCCTTTTCTAATGCCTTAGAAAGGAAGAAGGAAAAAACAAACAAACAAAAACGAGATAGAAGACAAGAAAAGCAAGGCAATGCTTTTAACCTTCTGCTAGATAAAAGTGAGAGGGCCCAAAAGCAGGAAGGAGTTCCACATTACTAATTATTCCAGCCCACACTGGTTTCTCAGTTGAATTTCCATAGCACAGGAAGTCCCATGATGACAAACTATCCTGGAATCTGTGATAAGTACTATGCCTTTTGGACTGTCCAGACATCTCAACCTAAAGGTCAATAGGAGCAATTACTATGGCAAATGAGGCGAGTTGGACAAAGAAGATAATGGCAATAAGATGGTGGAAAGAAGATTCAGTGGAGCCATCAGTTTCGGATTTATTGTTGAATTCAGCCGTGTGTTGACTTTCCTTAGCAAAAATGAATAGATAATAAGAAAGTCTTACAAAGACAGGATGTTCTGCAAATTACTTCTTTATTTTTTAATGAATCACATTGCCAGATGTGAAGAAAATAATGCTATTGTAACTTTTGAAACAATTGATTAGTTGACTGAAACTTTCCCTGATGTTTTAAATCAGTGGTTCCAACCATAGCTGCCTAGGTAGAATCACTTAGGGAGTTTTTCAAACATACCAATACTAGGACCTCAGGCCAATTAAAGCAGAATTTAATTGAGATGGGCTCTGGCAACAGTGTTTTTTTTTTTTTCTAAACTCCCCAGAGTATTCTGATATGCAGCCAGGATTAAGCACCACTGTTTTAAATGAAATTAAATGGAAAAATCTGCCTGACAGCAGCTTAGTAGAAAACACCAGTCAGTCGTTAACTCAGACCAATGTATGCGGGTGATGACCTGTAAATCCAGAGTTAACAAGCAGAGCCGTTAGGAGAGAGAAAACCTGAAGATGTTCCTGGAATCTATCTGACCCAGATGCACAGTGCTCTCTCCCTCTCACTCAGAATGCATGCTAGAGCCCTGGCCTGGCCAAGCAGAATGAGTGAAAAGAGTAAATACTGTGTCCCTAGCAGATATTACATCCTCAGTCTCCTGCCACAGGTGTCTTGTCTTGTTCCTGCTAAGGACTTCCTGAACCTCAAATACTCTTTACCTGCCAGGTGCTCCTGACACTGCAGCTTCTCTACTCCCTGGCTGGCCTCCCCATCCTTGGCCTGTGGCTATCTGCCAACCTTCATCACTCTCTTCCAGCTTCCTAATTCAAGGCCCTCCTGCCCTTGAATGGTGCCACCCAGTTTATGGTAGAAAGTTCATGTGATGCTGTTCTGTTTTTTAAACTTGAATGACCATCATGTGTATTATATATCTTCTTTTACATGTATCATATACTTATACTAGTTTAGGTATATCCACTAGGAAGTTAGGTTCTAGCCTGTTCTATCTGATCTTAGTCAAGTCACTTAATCTCTTTTAGTGTCAGTTTCCTTATTTATTAAAAGAGATTATCACTAACGGTTCTTCCAGCCCTGAAATCAGTGAATGTGAGGAAATGTATCCACATAGTTAAACTTAGGCAAATAAGGATGGTAAAAGACTCAACTCTGATGATCAATTTGGCCTTCAATGTCATGTTTATTATTTGTTTCTGAGATTTGGGGGTTATGATTAGATTCTAGTGTCCTGTGGTGAAATTTGACTTTTAACATCATCTCCCGTCTACTTGTCTACAGTCTTGTATGTTGTTTGTCTACGAGAACTTTCTTCAGTATTGTTTGTATATGAGAAATCTTCCAAAGGAGATATATTTTTTTAAATACATGTTCTACCTGCCAAGGAGGCTGCTGATTTCTTCAGTCAGCAGTCAGAGCGGTTAAGACCCCAAGATACTCACAAGCCAAATTTTCACATTTGACCAATCATCAGCCGATATCTCCTGGATTTGACTGCCATACCTCCTCCCATAACTTCATGAAGTTACAACTGGAAATTGTAACAACCATTTTGGAGCTTTGACATATGTAAGATTGTTCATTTGAGAAGCACTGTGGAACAAAAAGGGAAAAGTCTGTTGCATTGGTCTAAGTGAGAGATACTTTTGTTTAATAGAGATCATCTCTCCTCCATTGTTATACTTTGGGGGTTAATAAGTACTGGCTTTTTAGTTGTACAGTCTGATAAAATTGTCAAGGACCCAAGTTATTGTTTAAACCAGCTATAATAGTTCTTTTGCGTGTGTGTGTGCGTGTGTGTGTGAGAGAGAGAGAGAGAGAGAAAATGAAATGTGTTTTCTGCATCTAATCTTTCTCCTTCCAGAGGAAAGATAATTAGCCTTTTACAGTGATAATTTCATATTTGTCTAAAGCCAGCTGTCTCTCACTTCCTTTGTGTTATGTATTTACTTTCCAATTTTAAAAATAGCTTAAAAATTAGAGAGTTCTGGGGGCTTCCCTGGTGGCGCAGTAGTTGAGAGTCCGCCTGCCGATGCAGGGGACACAGGTTCGTGCCCCAGTCTGGGAAGATCCCACATGCCGCGGAGCGGCTGGGCCCGTGAGCCATGGCCGCTGAGCCTGCGCGTCTGGAGCCTGTGCTCCGCAATGGGAGAGGCCACAACAGTGAGAGGCCCGCATACTGAAAAAAAAAAAAAAAAATTAGAGAGTTCTAAATAAGCTAATTTGAAGAAAAAAGTCCAAGGTATACTGTTAAATAGCAAAAGTCCTAGCTGCAGAGTGGTATTTTAATGTATCCATTTGGGTTTTTAAAGGGGAGAATGGGAGAGATATTATGTTTTTATAAGCGCAGAACATTTCTGAAACAAAACACAGGAAGTGTGGTTACCTCTGAGGAATGGAAATGGGGGTGGGGGGATACTCAGGAATGGCAAGAAGGAGGGTAGAAACTTCCTTTTCACTTTATATTCCTGTATGCTGTTTTGATTTGTGTGTGTGTGTGCTTTTATTGCTTTAAATTAAAAAAAAAAAGTTAAATATGTGTGTGTCTAAAGCACATTCTTCCACCACACACAAAAACATATTTTTAGGTAACTTATTACCTCAGGGTTTAGAACCTTTTGCATTGACAAGCCAGGAGTCCAGGGCAAAGCTCTTTCTATTCTTCACACACTGCTTAGTAGTTTTGAGCTTTCCTAAAACCTTAACTGCTGTCAAAGTGAGCAATAGTTAAGGATATAAGCCATTTTTCTGCACTGTATCCTCTTTTACACGGACTATAGGAAGAGTATTTTTCTTTGACACCTTTTCTAAACCACAGCAGTAGCTGTGGCTTCTCCTTCCTCTGCCAGTTGCAACTCTCAGGCTGATGGCCTGTTGGGGCCTGTACCGTCGTAAATCAATAACAATTGTCAAAAGTGCCTTCTGTTAGATAATCATTTTAGAGATTTTTCAGAGAATGTTTTGTGCTGCACCAGAAAACAATGGCGGGAGTGGGCTGGAATTACTCCTGTAGAAACTTGGTACATCTTTGGAAAAGCTGCCCAGTAGAATTTCTTCTCCTGGTTAAAGAAAAATAATAACAGCTCACAGCGTTTCACCATTTCATAAGAGTAGCACTTAGTAACAGGAAATATAGGGTTTGGGTTTCCCTAATTCTACTCCATCGTTTTCCCTCAATTTTACAGCAATTCTTAAATTTACTTATTATTTATTTATTTTTGGCTGCATTGGGTCTTCGCTGCTGTGCGCGGGCTTTCTCTAGTTGCAGCCAGCGGGGGCTACTCTTTGCTGTGGAGCACCGGCTTCTCACTGCGGTGGCTTCTCTTGCTGTGGAGCACGGGCTCTAGGCACACGGGCTCAGTAGTTGTGGCTCACAGGCTCAGCAGTTGTGGATCGTGGGCTCTAGAGTGCAGGCTCAGTAGTTGTGGTTCACGGGCTTAGTTGCTCCACGGCATGTGGGATCTTCCCGGACCAGGGCTCGAACCTGTGTCCTCTGCATTGGCAAGCAGATTCTTAACCACTGCCCCACCAGGGAAGCCCTTTACAGCAATTCTTCAAAGAGCCTGAGGAAGCACAGTGAAGGGTGTGTGTTGGGGGAAGGGTGCTGGGCTGCTCCTGACCAGGTAAGCATAGGGAGTGGAGGGTACGTAGTTGGGGGAAGAGAGCGATGCGGTGTGATTTGCAAAGTGTCCATGATGAGGCCCATGATGGGTAACCAGAGACCAGCTGCAAATGTGGCAAATACATCTTCGAAATTTGGCCATCACTCTAATAGTTGCTATTTCTCGAAAATGGTGAGATACTAGCATTGAGGTTGCCTGTGAGCAGTGGACCACTTCTCACGGTTTTTCACATCGCTCTTCTGTGATTTAATCAAGTAGGGATTCTAGGTTGTAGGGGTGATGCTTATAAAGCCACAACCCAAGCGGTTCAGTCCAGGGCAGCATCAAAGCTGAAAAAAGATCCATTCCACACATATCTGAGAAAGCTCCAGTCCTTTGAGTATTTCTCAGATACTATAAAGCCCTCTGTAAGCTTTTGTTTTGTTGTTTATTTTTAATCTTATTTCTTTTCTGCTCATCACCCTATGGCACAGATACTCCCACACCTCTCCTCTCCAGCCTCCTCTCCAGCTTCCTTTCCCCTTTTCAGCTCTTTGCTGTGAAATCTGACCACTCAGGGCTATTTCCCCTGGAGAGGCCTGGCCCTCCTTGGAGGATGGGAGACAGGAGGAAATGGAAGACTACGCCAGAAAGCTCTCCAGCTGTGGGGAAAAGGGGACGGGCTGGGAACACTCAGACACTAACAAGTCTATCCCATCACTTCAGCATGAGCCTATTTCTCCCTTGGGATTTGGTTAAACTATTTTCATTTTGAATGGAAAAAAAAATATGGCCTGTAAACAATTTTATTTGGGGCCCTTACATTTAAAAAGCCCCAGGTTACTATCTGGACTTTTCTTCCCTTATGATTTCACAATTGGAACTCAAGTGTCTGGCTCAGAGGAAGAGAGCAAGCTTCGGGGAACTGGTATCTGCCAGCACTGGATCTGAAGGCATTCCCCAAAGCAACGCCAGTTCCTCGTTTGCTGCTGACCCGGCCTATTTGGAGCAAATGACTTACTGTTCTGCCTGTCGAGCTTGGAGCTGAGAAATCCAGGGGTGGCGGGGGATGAAGAGAGACAGGTAGGAAGGATCAGTGCCAGGAGGCAGGCAGTTTAGATGAACTCTCTTGTCTTATTCTTCCTACCCCCTCCCCCATTCCCAGCAAGAGGCTAACAGAGCCCTGGGTCCCCACCCACTTCCCCTGTTTACCTAAGCCTGAGGTACTTGGGCAAATCTCCAACTCTCGAAGGTCAGTTTCCCTCATGTAAAGTGGAGATAAAATAGAAAACTTTCTTCACAAGTTTATTGTCAGGATTAAATGAACTTGTCTTTGAAAGGGTGTCCCAAACTATGAAGTGTTAAAGAAATGTTATTGTATAATTTTTTTAAATGTACTTTATGTGTAAAGTTTTCCCCTCTAGATCTCAGCTTATTTGATGGATTTCTAACATATTACATAGATTTTTAACATATATATTACATACCTAATACGTATATATTAATATATATTAAAGAAGATATATGTTAATATGTATGATTCAGATGTTTTATCTCAAATCACGTCATTGGGAAATAAAAGTAATAGATATTAATCATATAACTAGAAGGATGTTTGGTCTTGATTCCTTTTGGGCTGCACCCCGCAGCCCAAAGACTGAAGAAGGCCTTCAGTCTTCTTCAGCCTTGAGACTGAAGAAAGAACCCAGAGACAGTGACAGAGACATCAACAATTTATTGGATAAGAGATCTCACGCATCCAAAACAAAGGTCCTAGAGAGAACCCACACCGTGGGTGATGAAAGGCAGTAATCTTTGCTACTCAGGGGAGAAGGAGGCTACCATTTATAGGAGGGATTGATGTCAGGTTGGTTCATCAGTTACCAGGGAAACCAACGGCTGGGACAGGGGGCAAGCATGTAGACAGTTACTAATTAAGCCCTACAATTAAGACGATTGGATAATCATGTGAGAGAAGCAGGGCCTGGTTGAACAGGGGGATGTACAGGGAGCAAGAGAACAGCCATCTTGAATGACCTAACCACACAGATTTCCAACCAGAGACAGAGGATTCGCCCTGAGGCTAATGAAACTTAAGCTTCAGGAGTTTTGTTTGTTTTAATACTCCATTTCAAGTTATTACAAAATAATGGCTATATTTCCCTGTGCCATAAACATATCCTTGTTGCTTATTTATTTTACATTAAGCTTCGGGGCTTTTGGATTTCATCCAAAGCCCTGTACCTAATTCTGTATTCATTATTTTGTATTCTTCTTTCTAAAGAGGACCTGCCATACGTTAAAAAAGCTTCAGGTGCCACAAACCTTGATCCCAACACTAGCATAAAAGAATGTTCTGTGTGCTACATCCCAGGAGAATTTGGGGCCTGCTCTTTGTCTTCTCTTAATTTGTCCTTCCCTCTTTGGTCATCCTCTTGTATCATTTTAGCTCCTCCCCTCTTTCTAAATTCAAATATACTTTCTATTACCCCTAATTCACTAATCCACTAACACTCACATGGCTGGGTGAACACACACACACACGCACATGCACACACACTGACTTCTATCAAGAGATAAATTTAGAGACTGGAAACAGTGTGTTCAAGGATAGCACCATTCATCCCAAATGACTCAGAGAGAGCTATTCCAGTTAATGTGGAGCCCTTACCGTGAAAATAGAGCTAGGAAGAACTCTTTCATTCAATAATGCTAAGGTTGTACATGTTCCAAGAGTGGATTCAAAAGTACTATAAATAGGAAGAAAGTGTTTTCATCATGTGATATTAGACTAGGCTGTCTTTGGAAGAAAAGTAGCACTCCATGTACCAGGTGTGCTTATCTTTGAGGGATTCAGAAGGAACCTGGCTACACCACACCTAGTCAAGGAAATCCCTGGAAGCAAGCAAGGCACCACAGTCCTTCCCCGGTTCATAGGAGCCCTGGCTCACTCCCCCACACCTGCTCCCGCACGCAATCCAGAGCCGCCAGAGGAACATCCTCAGTCACATCAGGATGAAGCCTGAAGGGACAGGTATTTGGGGAGATAAAGCACAGGTCCTAACCTGTTGGAAGGGTTGGAATTTTCAAAATTGGGGCTGGGAGACATCAGACTGCAAGGGGAATTAAAGGAAGGCAGGCGACAGACCCTCAAAAATGGGAGATGGAAAGGAGGAGCCAGGTAGTAACCATTCAGAATACTCCCTGAAGGCCTGAACTGAGAGCGTGGGCCTCACCCACCCCAACCCTGAGTGGCAGGAGGAAAAGAATAAGTTAGATGAAGGCAAAGCTTCCAGCCCCACTACTGGACGGCTTCAGGTTGCTTATCTGACATTTCCATAAAAGCTCAGTCTAAACCCCTGTAGCCAGCAGAATACAGATATCAGATATCAGAGCCTAAACCCTGGAACCTGAAAATGTTACCTTATACGGAAAAAGTATCTTTGAAAATATGATGGGATATCTTGAGATGTGATTAAGGCTCTTAACCTGGATTACTCAGGTGGGCCCCAAATGCAGTCACATGTAACCTTCCAAGAAGGAGGTTGAGGTAGATCTTAAAAGTTCTCATCACAAGGAAAAAAAATTTGTAACTCTGTGTGGTGACGGATGTAAACTAAACTTATGCTAATCATTTCACAATATATACTGATATCAAATCATTATGTTGTACATCTAAAACGAATACAATCTTATATGTCATTTACATCTCAATTTTAAAAAGGGGGATGCCAAGCGAGATTTTACATACACAGAGGAGAAGGTGATATGAAGACAGAGCTGAGAGACACTTGAAGATGTTGGCCTTGACGTTGGAAGAGATATGCCCACAGCCAAGGAATGCCAAGCCACCAGAAGCTAGACAGGCAAGGAGCTGATTCTGCCCCAGAGCCTCCAGGAGGGAGCAGGGTCCGGCTGACAACTTGATTTTGACCCAGTGAGGCTGATTCTGCACTTCTAAGCACCAGAGCTATAAGCGAACAAAGGCGTGTTGTTTTAAGTCATAGGAAAGTAATACAATCTCCATTAGAATTCTGCAGGTGTTCGGTCTGGCAAAGATTGGCAGAGACAGGCAGCACTGGCTTCTAGTCATCAGATGCAGCAATGATTCCTCATGGGTTACCAGGGAACCCTCCTGACCTGCAGGGGACTGTATTCGTTTCCTAGGGTTGCCATACCAACTACCACAAACTCGGTAGCTTAAAACAACAGAAATTTATTCTGTCACCATTCTGGAGGCCAGAAGTCCACAATCAAGGCGTTGGCAGGATTGTTTCCTTCTGGAGGCTCTGAGGGAGAATCCCTTCCATGTCTCTCTCCTACTTTCTGGTAGATTCCATGATCCTTGGCATTCCTTGGCTTGTAGCTGCAGAACTCCAACCTCTGCCTCTGTCTTCATGTGGATCTTCACATGGCCTTCTCCCCTGTATCTCTGTGTATCTTTTCCTTTTCTGTCTCTCATAAGGACACCCGTCATTGGATTTAAGGACCACCCTAATCCAAGATGATCTCATCCAGAGATCTTTAAATTAATTACATCTGCAGATATCAAAAACAAACTTATGGCTACTAAAAGGGAAAGGTGGGGGTGGTATAAATCAGGAGCTTGGGATGAACATACACACACTACTATGTATTAGATAACCAACAGGAACCTACCGTACAGCACAGGGATCTCTACGAAATATTCTGTGATAACCTATATAAGAAAAGAATCTGAAAAAGAATGACTATATGTATATGTATAACTGAATCACTCTTCTGTAACTGAATCAACTATACTCCAATAAAATTTTTTAAAATAAAATAAAAATCAACCTAAAAAATTAATTACATCTGCAAAGACCCTATTTCTAAATACGGTCATATTCACAGGTACTGAGTGTTAGGACTTGGACTTATCTTTTTGGGGGGACACGATTCAACCCACTGCAGGGGCCATACCCCTCCCACTCAGTGGGGGAATGGCAGAGAACTCCGGCAATCATCTAGCGTAACGAAGACTCCACAAGCTGGAGCAAATTGCCATAGGATCAGTCAGCACATTATTGACGTCAGGCCTCATAGAAACCAGCTATGAGGAATTTCTAATCCAGCATGATTCCCACCACACCGCCTAGCCTCTCTCTAATTCCCTCCCTAGGAACGATGCTATTTCATTCCCAATCAGCTTCAGATATACACATCACTCATCTTCACACGATTGCTTTTGGCAGAAAAGACAAGCATACCATACACTAAACGTTAAAACCAGAGCTTCATATTTCAAGTTTACATCTGAAAGATGTAAGAAAACACTGCAGTTCCAATACTCCCCTTTCTGTACCTTTTGCTAAATGATCATTCTTCTCATAAAGGGAAAGATTTCTCTCAAAAGTTAGCTGACTTTATGTCCCAAAGCAGCTATTCTATATAAGAGTAGAGAAGATTTTTTTACACTGGAGCTGCAATAATCACCTCCCAGCTTATGAGGCATTCTGGTTTTAAAGCTCTTTACATGTGTTATCTTTTCTGAGACAATGGATACCCTCAAGATGTCCTCATGGAACTTCAATCGGCAGTTTCCATTTACAATACACGTGTTGAAAGGAAGGGGGGAGCTATTTCTGAGGGTCTCTGCTAGACACTTTCCCACTTATGTAACACTCACCACGGGTTTGAAATCTCTCATTGGGACCTGTAGCTACTGTATGACACTTACAAGCCATCCAGCACTTGTCAGGCACTGTGCTTGTCTCTGCCCTGCTCATTTTCTGTATCTGTTTCCTGGGGCTGCTGTAACCAGGCCCCACAAACTAGGTGGTTTAAAACAGAAATCGCTCTCTCCTGATGCTAGAAGTCCAAAATCAAGGTGCTGGCAGGTCTACACACATCTGAAGGCTTAGGGGTGGATCCTTCCTTGCCTCTGTGTAGCTTCTGGTGACTTCTGGCAACCCTTGGAATTTCTTGGCTTGCAGCTGAATTACTCCAGTCTCTGCCTCCTCTGTCACATGGCCTTTTCCCCCTCTGCTTCTGTGTGTCTCTTTCGGTTCTTCTCTTCTTATAAGGACTCCAGTCATATTGGATTTAGGGCCCACTGTAACTCAGTATGACATCATCTTAACAACGAATTATATCTGCCAAAACTCTATTGCCAAATAAGGTCACATTCACAGGTTCCCCACGGATGTGAATTTGCGGGGGCGAGATGGATACTATTCAATCAAGTGCGCTTGCCCAAGGGAGATGTACAGGTGGATGGCTCTTTGGATGGCTTGATTTTCTTTTACTACCCTTTTTAATACACGAGTTCCTCATGTCACTCAGAAAGAAAAAGCCATACAGAGGAATAGAAGCCTGCGCAAATTAATTGTGTTGCTTCCTTCTGTTTCTAGAAAGTCCAGATTTATTTACTCCTAAGGAAAGTAAAACATCATTCACCAGGGACTCGAGTATGACAGCAACCAAATTATTAAAGAGTGATTTGCAGCCATTCCCCAGCACCCCCCAAATCCAGGAGTGTGTATTTGTATATCGAGTATGTGTTGTTCTTACTTGCACTGCTTCCCCTTCCCTACACTCAAGAAGGGCCCCATTTCTGCAAGCCAGCCTACATATGATGACATACTTAGAGCTTTCAGAGTTGTACCAAGCAGATCTCCAAATTGACAGCTCTGCCACCCGTCCTTCTCCTTCAAGCCCCTCCCACTGCCCTTCAAGCTGACCTCCGCGAGAGGGAAGGACTTGAAGCTGGTACCAAGCTGTATTAGCAGCTCAGGCTGCCATAACAAAGTACCACAGACTAAGTGGCTTAAACAACAGAAATTTGTTTCCTCACAGTTATGGAGGCTGGAAGTCCAAGATCAAAGTGTCGTCAGAGTTCATTTCTTCTGAGGTCTCTCTCCTTGGTTGGCAATTGGCCACCTTCTTGCTGTGTCCTCACATGATTCTCTCTCTGTTGTGTGCTGTATATGTCTTAATCTCCTCTTCTTATAAGGACACCACCACTCACATGGGATTAGGGCCCACCCAGATGACCTCATTTTTACCTTGGCTACCTCTTTAAAGGCCCTATTTCTAAGTACAGTCAGTCTGAGGACTTCAACATAAGAATTTGGCGGGAACACAATTCAGGCAAAAACACTAGCCAAAGAGCTCATCGTCAGCTTACCTACTCTTCTCTCTTCTTCCCATCACCTCCTACCCATTCTTGGGGTCCATCCATCCAGTCACCCTACAAGGTGTGGAATCTTTTCTCTAAGTATAATGTGAAATATATGAAATAATGTAGACACATATAAACCAGATACTTACAATTTACCCATGAGTGATATGTTCTGTAAAGTTATTGGATAAATGAAAGTACCTATTAAAAATGATGATTATAGAGACATATTACAAGTATTTCATTAACTGAGAAAATGGAAAAAACCAGAGTTGAGAAATTCAGTTCCATTATTAATTAATTTAAAACAACAGGTTTGCTGTATGCTAAAAATAGCACCAAGAGTGTGAATTAGCAAGATGACTGAGAATAATTACTTTTTTTAAAATCATAAAAACCTCAATTATAACCAACCCCTAATGTGAGAAAGTGTCTTCTTCTTAAAGCACACAAAAAAATGTGAATGATGGGCAAAAGAAAAAGCCTACATTTCAGAGGCACAATGAGAGCTAAAGGATTGTGTTCGGAGAAAAAAATAAAACCAAATAACTATTCATATTTCTCTTTAGGGCTTGAAGAAAAAGAATATTAGCAATGCCCTAGAGGAAGATTAACGCTGAAGCCAGAAAGTAAGCACAGAAAAATATTCCCAACACCAGGACAGAGGATTCCTCTTTCAACAGCCAAGAAAAAACCTGTTTTGGAGTTAGAAAGTATGAGACCAGAGAGCTTATCACTAATGAAGATGTAATTAAGCAACAGATCCTTTTCCAGTCATCTTCTTAGTGGCAGTTCCAGGTTCTATGTGACTCACTGTAGCAGTGAGACATGTAGAAAAAAAAGCATGAAGTCAACAGGGTTTACCTATTAAAACAGGGTTTCACATATAAAAGAAAAAAAAAAACCCCACAGTGCTAGGGATGTATTCCATTTAACTCATTTTTACAACCTTACATGTAAGGGAATATATTCAACCAAAATACCCTTCTGGGCTACAAGTCTATGAATGAATGGAAATAAATAGCTGAGTTCCTGATAGAATGGAAAAATAATACCTTGCTCAGGTGTGGAATCACCAGTGACATCAGAACAAGAATTATTTATCATCAGGTACCAAGGAGAAGATGTCCTGAGGGAAAAGATATGAATAATAAGCTCTGAGGAAGGGAAATCCAGTTTAAAAAAAAAAGGAGGCAAAGGAAGCTACTGCTATCTCTAATTTTCCACAGCAGCCTCTATAGAGCTCAAAATACTTAAAAGACATATTTTTATTTTGAGGTAGCAGGGAGTAAATATCAGTGGCGCTCACAGATGGTTTTGGTGGGGCCTGGCTTCTCCCAACAGGATCTCCTGCCCTGGATGGATCAGCACAGAAGAGGACTTGTAGAGAGAGTGTCTCTCTTTCTCCCAGGAGCTTACCAACTCAGCCATCAGAAAGCTTCCCCAGTCCAAATGTATATTATTTTAATATAAAATACTGTGTATTGATAATTATCTCCATCAGAAATTTCAAAGCTATTGAGAGCAAGAATTAGTTCTATTCTACAGATAAGAGAGGGGACAAAGAGATGTTATTTGGTCAATGTGTTAGTTTCCTGGGGCTGTTGTAACAAATTACCACACACTGAGTGGCTTAAAACAACAGAAATTTATCCTCTCACAGTTCTGAAGGCTAGAAGTCCAAAATCAAAGTGTTGGCAGGGCCATGCTCTCTCTGAAAGCTCTACAGGAGAATCTTCCCTTGCCTCTTTCAGCTCCTGGTGCTGGCCGGCAATCCTTGGTGTTCCTCAGGTTGTAGATGCATCACTGCAACCTCTGCCTCTATTGTCACGTGGTGTTCTCCCTATGGGTCTGTATGTCTGTGTGCAAATTTTTCTCTTCTTATGAAGACACCAGCCATTGGATTAGGGCTCCAGTATGACCGCATCTTAACTCAATCACACCTACAAGGACCCTGTTTCCAAACAAGGTCACATCCACACATACCAGGGGTAAGGATATGAACATATCTTTTGGGGGGGTACAATTCAATCCACAATGGTCATTTTAAGAACAGGATATTGCTACCTAGGAGTAAATATTCTCAAAACCACCAAAAGCCATGACTCTCCAGGCAAAAAGGGAGAATAACAACGTGTTTACTGGTGAAATAGCCCAGAATCCCTTTCTGAATAAGCTCTCTAGGAGTTCTTTCCATCTCCAAGATTCATGATTCTATGACTTAAAACTTACTGTCCCATAGACTCTATCTGTAATATCTTGTGTGACTTTTCCATTACAAAAATTTCACATTCCCATCCCTAAAGCTGGTAACATTATTTTTCAGAGGAAACTTCTTCCAAAATGTGGTATTCTGCTCTGAACAATTCATCTACTCTTTGGAAAGGAAAAAGACTGTCCATGGAGGGAAAGCATGTTATAAGAATGATTAACATTTTTGAGCTTTCATTCTGCATGAGACTCTGTGGTAGGCACCATCAGTCTACTTAACATGATGTACGTGATCATCCCTATTTAGGGATGAGGAAGATAAGAGGCAGAGCACACAGGAATTTGCCAACATCTCAGAGGCCCTAAGAGGATAAAGGGGACGGACAGATGCACCCTACTTCTGACCACAAGAGCAAGACAACTGGGAACAGCGAGAAGAGTAGAGAGGATGGGAAAAGCCAGGAATAGACACTTCCTTCCTTCTTTCTGTACTAAGCCATGGTTTGTTTAGGGGCTGCTGTTTCTGCTTGTGCAGTGTTGCCTCTGACCCACCAACAGAGTCAGAATAAGCCACTCATACACTACCTTACAACAGGGCCCCATTGTCATGTGAGTCAGGTGGCTGTGAGCTAAGCATTGTTCTCCTCCTCTGTACTGTGCTTTGTTGGAAGGCTGGAGGAAGTCATGAAATGTAATCGCTCTTTCTTAGTCTGGAGGAGAACCAACAAAGTTGAATGGTTCATTCATGGGTGACCCCACTTTGTCTCACTTTAGCCCACAACATTCTCTGTCTACCTTCTCCTTAAAAAGCATTTATTGGGCTTCCCTGGTGGCGCAGTGGTTGAGCGTCCGCCTGCCGATGTAGGGAACACGGGTTCGTGCCCCGGTTCGGGAAGATCCCACATGCCGCGGAGCGGCTAGGCCCGTGAGCCATGGCCGCTGAGCCTGTGCGTCCGGAGCCTGTGCTCCGCAACGGGAGAGGCCACAACAGTGAGAGGCCTGCGTACCGCAAAAAAAAAAAAAGCATTTATTCACTCAATAATGACAATGCGCTAGTATTAACAAGCTGATAGCTCAAAGTCACTGCTAGATATCAGCTCTTTCTTTAAAAAATAAATTTATTTATTTAATTTATTATTTTTGGCTGCATTGGGTTTTCGTTGCTGCGTGTGGGCTTTCTCTAGTTGCAGCAAGCAGGGGCTACTCTTTGTTGCTGTGCGAGGGCTTCTCATTGCAGTGGCTTCTCTTGTTGCGGAGCACAGGCTCTAGGTGTGCAGGCTTCAGTAGTTGTGGCACGCGGGCTCAGTAGTTGTGGCTCACGGGCTCTACAGCGCAGGCTCAGTAGTTGTAGCGCACGGGCTTAGTTGCTCCACGGCATGTCGGATCTTCCCAGACCAGGGCTCGAACCGTCCCCTGCATTGGCAGGCGGATTCTTAACCACTGCACCACCAGGGAAGTCCAGCTCTTTTTTTTTCTTCCTTAGAATTGCTAAACCCTAGAGAGGCAATTCATAGTAACTTCTGAAGGATTTGTCTTAATGGAAGAGAAATATAAATAAACAGATTTCTTCTTCCTCTTTGGCTTAAAACTTCACATGATTTATCTTTTGCAATTCCAAAAAAATTTTAAGCTTCTATTTCCTCCTTTTCACCTTGTTTTACTTTACTCCTTTGCTTTCTGCTGTTCTGAATTATTTTATATTGCTTCTTTGTCCTTGGAATTTTCCTTTCCCCTCATTATCTTTTTTCTTTCTCCAAACAGTTTCCTAATTGTCCCAGCCGTTTCACTCTCTCTTCCTTATGGCTGTCTCTAGAATCATAAAAGCATAGAAATTTAAGGGGAAAAGGGACTTCCAGTTAGTTTAACAGCTTTATTTTACAGATGAAGGGCCAAAGTCTAGGGAATTTAAGGAATTTGCCCAAAGTGATGCAGTTAATTTGTGGGCAGACCCAGGACTAGAACCCAGGTGTCTTGATCGCCTCAACACATCACTGATTCCTTCTTTGTACCTAATTCTACATTCATATAAGAAATTTTCATATCACTGCCATGCTGGCTGATCTCTTACACTGTGCAGTAATGTCAAATCATAGGCTCTGGGTCATCAAGTACAGATTTAGAAAAGTTATTCCATTGCTTAAAAGTTTTGAGAAGTCATTCCTGGTTAGATGGCAGAAGATTTCATAAAAGTTTATGAAATGTGGCGTTATTATTTAACTTCACAAAAAAGAGAAATACAAAGAAAAGAAAAAAGGGGAAATTTTGATACAGTATTATCAATAGTAAAAGTGTTGAGAAAGAAAAAGGAAGTGAAATTACACAACTCAAAAATATACTCATGGTATACTCATAAATTTCCCTCAAGAGAACCGTCTAATAATAAAACATGTGGGTCATAGGTCAAGCAAGCAATTATAATCAACAGAGGAAAGACAATATTTTCCATTAACTAGAATAGAGCCAAATTTTATTCGGTGTGGTGTCACCACAGTCCTCATAGTTTTTGATGCATCCATCATACGTGCTCAATGCACTTTGTCTAATAAATGCTGGTCGAATGGGTATGTGTCTACAGAAAGTCAAACTAGAAGATTACCTTAACTCTGGACTCAGGCTTCTTTTAACATCAACAACCTATAATTCTGATTTTGAATAGCAGCACAAAAATATTACCAGCTAGTAACAGAGTCCCCAGTTTTTTTGTTTTTTTGCGGTACGCGGGCCTCTCACTGTTGTGGCCTCTCCCGTTGCGGAGCACAGGCTCCGGACGCGCAGGCTTAGCGGCCATGGCTCACGGGTCCAGCTGCTCCGCGGCATGTGGGATCCTCCTGGACAGGGGCATGAACCCGTGTACCCTGCATCGGCAGGCGGACTCTCAACCACTGCGCCACCAGGGAAGCCCCAGAGTCCCCAGTTGTAAAAATTTTTTTAATTTTTAAAAATTTTACTGAGGTATAGTTGATTTACAATGTTGTGTTAATTTCTGCTGAACAGCAAAATTATTCAGTTATACATACATATATTCTTTTTATTATGGTTTATCATAGGATATTGAATATACAGTTCCCTGTGCTGTACAGTAGGACCTTGTTGTTTACAGAGTTCCCAGTTTTTTGTTTTTTGTTTTTTTTGCAGTGTGCGGGCCTCTTACTGTTGTGGCCTCTCCCGTTGCAGAGCACAGGCTCCGGACGCACAGGCTCAGCGGCCATGGCTCACGGGCCCAGCCGCTCCGCGGCATGTGGGATCTTCCCGGACCAGGGCACAAACCCGTGTCCCCTGCATGGGCAGGTGGACTCTCAACCACTGCGCCACCAGGGAAACCCCAGAGTCCCCAGTTTTGAGCTTCCTCATTCACCAGATATTGAGAGGCATGTACAGAATGGGTATGATTTGAATTCCCTGGTTGTAACAGCAACCAACTCAAGCTAGCTTAAGTAAAAAGAGAATTTGTCACGTGACGTGGGTGTATGTCGTGGAACCTAGTACTCACCAAATATTCCATGTCCTCCTCTACATTTCCCAGCCTTGCTTGTAGTTCCTCTGGGGTCATGTAACTAAATCTAGCCAATGGACTGCGACATGTGTCACTTTTAGGCTGAGGCAGTTAAGAGTGATGCTGCTTACTCAAAGACATCCTGAAAAGTGAAATAAGTCAGTCACAAATATTGTATGATTCCACGTATATGAAGTACCTAGAAGAGTCAAATTTAGGGAGACAGGAAATAGAATGGTGGTTGTCAGGGGTTGGGGAGAGGGGGAATGGGGAGTTACTGTTTAACGGATATGGAGTTTCAGTTTGGGAAGATGAAAAAAGTTCTGGAGACGGATAGTGGGTATAGTGGGTGGAAGAGTGTCTCCCCCAAATTCATGTCCACGTGGAGCCTCAGAATGTGACCTTATTTGTAAATAGGGTCCTTGTGGATGTAATTATGTTGATATCAAGACAAAATCATCCTCAATTTAGGGTGGGCCCTAAATCCAATGACTGGTGTCTTTATAAGAAGAGAAGACAGAGAGACACACAGAGGAGAAGGCTATGTGACCACTGAAGCAGAGATTGGCGGGATGCTGCCACAAGCCAAGGAGCAGCTGAGGCCACCAGAAGGTGGAAGAAACATGGACGCATTCTTCCCTAGAGGCTTCAGAGGGAGCCTGGCCCTACGAACACCTTGATTTTGGACTTCTAACCTCCGGAACCGTTAGAGAATAAATTTCTGTTGCTTTAAGCCACACACTTAGTAGTAATTTGTTATGGCAGCCACAGGAAACAGTGTTTCTCCAGGCACCTGGGACACAGGCTACTTGCAGCTTCTTTTCTCCCATCCTGAGGAGGCGGTCCCATTATCACGGTCCAAGATGGATATCCAGCCTTCATGTCCACTGAGCAATAGGATGGGAAGGAGAATAAAAGGAGCTCGTTCCTCCTTTTAAGGGCACATCTATTAGTAGCACCTGCCCCTTCCACTTACAGCCCACAGCCAAGCGTAGCTGCAAAGGAGGTGGGGAAATAGTCTTCAGCTAAAATTCAAGTTTCTATTACCAAAGAGAAGAGGAGAAAAGATACTGGAAGACAATGAACAGTCTCTACTTCTATGATGAAATTATTTCTAAAGTTTATTTTTTTGCACTTCTTATCATCTTCTTACTTTATATTTTAACAAAAAGATCAAGGACAGACTTCTGGAGATTTCAATGGACATGGATATTGAATAATGAAAGGGGATCAGAGAAAACCAGCAGGAAGGGTGTTCCAGCCCAAGGGGCGGCCTGAGCAAGCACACAGAAATGTAGGCTTAAATCCATCACTTCTTCACAAAAGCCTTCCCTGGCTCCCCAAATTAGATTACGTCTCTCTGTCTCACACCCACTCAGCCCTCAGTTCTCCTTTGCAACACTCACTGGGCTTGTTCAAGTCTTGACCTGGTACAGGAAAGCCCCCTGCGGGCAGGGACCATGTCTATCTTCATCACCCGCCATGTCCCCAGCACCTGATTCAGTACCCAGCACATAGTAGGTGCTCAATAAATATGTGTGATTGAATGAAGGAAGGAACTAAGGAGGAGAGTGCATGTTTCAGCAAGATCAGTAACACATACGGCCAACACAGCGGTGTGGTGGGTTCTGAGCTCCCAAGGAGTCAGCCGAAGTGACACTGGGGCTGGATTTTGTAAGGAATGGGGGTCGATTTTTTAAAGCAGAGATTTTCTCCAGGAGAGTTAATATGGTAGTGGTATATAGGATATCTTCTTTTATAAAATGGAAATAATGATACATATTTGATAGAGTCGTTGGCACAATGCAGTGAGATCATGTAAGGGCCTGGCTCCTGGAAGGTACTCAGTAAACGGTAGCTATTACCAGAGGAGGAAAGGCTGGGTACATAAATCAATCCCCTCATTTACCTGGCAAACATTTGATGAGAGCACTGCGTGAGAGTCTCTCACCTTCCCCGTACTCCAGGATATACACCAGCTAAAGACATGTCCGAGGATCTCCAGCTAAATGGGAAATAGAAAACCAAACTTCATGCAAAGCTCCGATAAAAGCTGACGTGAACATGCTTAAACCTAGGCCTAAGGGAGACGTAGTCCTCTTCTCTCTCTGCTGAGCTGAAGAGAGCAGGACCCCAGGGCAAGGGTCATGCGATCTACCCATTCAGTCACAGTGGAGATGTTGGAAAAGAGAGAAAGACAGATTCCCTGCTTCCCTGGCCCACCCCGAGGAGGGTGGCCCTGTCAAGGGGCGCTAACCACACATATGTGGGCAGCATCATGTGTGAACTCAGGAAGTGAAGGAAGGGTATAGCTCGGGCCCTGCTTTAAGATCACTCACCCCACCCACTGCTGAGGTTGGTGCAATCAGACTGTCCACCTCTCCCCTAGGAGAGAGCAAGGGGGATAGGAATGCTTCCTCTGATATTCTCCCAAATGGGAAGAGAAGGAGAAATCTTACTCCCTATGTCCTGGGTCTAAGGAGGAATTAAAATTTTATCTGGTTCTCTTTAAGCTGCCAGACATTTGAAGGTTGGGAAGGGTGTTCCTGGGATGAAGAAGAGGTTGTACAAAGGCACGGAGCCACAAGAGAGAATGGCAAGTCCAAGAAATAGTCTGTAGTTCATTTTGTTTATAGCCTAGTGAGTGTGTAGATGAAACCCCAGAAGTGTCTGGACAGCTGGGCAGGAACAAGGTGGTTTGTCAAGCTGGATTAACTTGAAGAAAAGTGTCTGCTGTGGTGTGAATATTTGTAACCTCCCCAAATTCATATGTGGAAATCCTAACCTCCAAAGGTGATGACATTAGTAGGTGAGGCCTTTGGGAGGTGCTTAAGTCATGAGGATGGAGTCCTCATGAATGGGATTAGTGCTCTTAGGCTCCAGAGAGGTCTCTAACCCCTTCTGTCACGTAACAATACAGCGAGAGGTCTGTGACCCAGAAGAGAGCCGTCACACCGACATGCTGGCACCCGGCCTTCCAGCCTCCAGGGCTGTGAGAAATAAGTATCCGTTGATTATAAGCTACCCAGTCTGTGATACTTTGTTATAGCAACCTGACTCAGCAATCAGAAATGAAAAGAAAACATATTATCTGTGAAATACTAGAGGCATTAAGTCAAGGGACAGGACAAGGAAGTCTGTTATTCCAGATACTATTCAGCATTTTTCCTGGAAGTTCTAGACACCACAATAACACAATTTTTAAAAATAAGAGGCATAACACTTAGAAAAGGTAGGACAAAATTATCGTTATGTACAGATATGATTGCCTACCTCGTGCTCTACCACCAGAACAGCTGGATTGGAGACTGTATTAGTCAGCTAGCGCTGCAATAACAAAATACTATAGACTCGTGGCTTAAACAGCAGGAGTTTATTTTTTTACAGTTCTGGAGGCTGGAAGTCCAAGATCAAGGTGTCGGCAGTTTTGGTTTCTCCTGAGACACTCTCTCTTTCCTCATATGGCCTTTGCTCTGTGTGAGCCCATCCCTGGTGTGTCTTCTTCTTCTTCTGATGAGGACAGGGCCCCACCCTTACGACCTCATTTTACCTTGGTTACCTCTTTAAAGGCCCTATGCCCAAAGAAATTCACACCGGGTGTTAGGATTCCAACATTTAAATGGGGGGAAACACAATTCAGTCCGTAACAGAGACTATGGCCATAACTGGGCTTCTTGATATCTTCCCAGGGGAACTGATCTGAGAGAGGGAAGAGAAAGAGAAAGGGAGAGAGACAGAGACACAAGTCAAGCAGGCATGCTAAAAGCTCTTTCCCTAGCTTCTCCACTTCTCCTGGAGACGAGGGAGTGGGGAAGGGAGGGAGCAGGTGTGTTAGTCTAAGAGTGGATGGAAAGCCTTGCTACTCATTAGAATAACCTGGGGAGCTTTCCAAAATTGTCCATGCCTTGGGGGGGGCATCTGGACTCGTGGATTGCTTCTTTGAGAAATACTTCATATACCATAAAACGCACCTTTAAAAGTGTAAAACTCAGTGGTTTGAGTATATTCACAAAGTTGTGCATCTATGATTGCCATCTGATTCCAGAACATTTTCATCATCCCAGAAAGAAACCTCAGATCCATTAGCAGTCACCGCCCGTTCCTCCTTATCTCTATCCCCTGACAACCACCAATTTACTTTCTCTCTCTATGGGTTTGCTTGACGTTTCATAAAATGGAATAATACAATATGTGGTCTTTAGTGTCTGGCTTCTTTCATGGGCTAGTGTATTTTTAAAACATCTCTCTGATTGTGCAGCCAGGGTTAAGAACCAGGTGCTAGCAGAGGTCCCTTCATGGAAACAAGAGACGTTCCAGAGGAATTTCTCTGAGCCTCACCTAGGGTCAGTGGACAGCAAAAGAGAGTCCCAGCAGCTCTGGCAGAAAAAGCTGATAAAGGGTTCTCATTGGTCTAGCTTGGGTCACATATTCACCCCTTAGCCAACTGTAGTGGCTAAGAGAATAATCACATGATCCCTCCTCCTTTGGCCTTTAGCCTGAGGAAAATGGGAGCATTGCTGAAGGATTTTAAGTAGGGGAGGACATAATCAGATTGATTGATTGATAAAATATTTATTTATTTATTTTGGCTGTGCTAGGTCTTCGCTGCAGCGTGTGGGATCTAGTTCCCTGACCAGGGATTGAACCCAGGTCCCCTGCATTGGGAGTGCAGAGTCTTACCCACTGGACCACCAGGGAAGTCCTCATAATCAGATTTAGAAACATCTACTTGTCTAGGAAATTCAAACTATTGATGCTAAGGAAAACCAATTAACCTTAAGACCCGAATATTAAGAGTCTGATGCAATGATACTGCTAATAAAAAACGATACTCTGTTATGGGCTGAATGTTTGGGCCCCCCTTACCCCCCCACCCCAAAATGTATATGTTGAAACCATAACTCTCAATGTGATGGTATTTGGAGGTGGGCCCATTAAATTTTAAGTGAGGCCATGAGGGTGGGGTCCCCATGATGGAATTAATATTCTTATAAGAAGAGGATGAGAGATAGAGCTCTCTCTCTACCATGTGAGGACATAGCACAAAGGCAGTTGTCTGCAAGCCAGGAATAGAGCCTTCATAGAACTCAGCAATGCTGGCACCCTAATCCTGGGCTTCCCAGCTTCCAGAACTAGAGAAATAGATTTCTCTTGTTTAAGCCAACTAACCTATGGTATTTTGTTATGGCAGCCTGACCTGACTAAAATATCTCCTAAGTCCAACTACCAATATATAGCAAATACAGAAGACTGAGGATCTAGTTAAATGACACGATGGGGATGCAAAAGGAGTTATACTGTTAATTATTTTAAAGTGTGATAATGGTATTTTAAAAGTCTTTACCTTTTAGAAATCCATACTGAAATATTTATGAATGAAATCATAGGACATATGGGATTTGCTTCCAAATATTATGTGAGTGGGGAGCAGGTTGGGATAGGGATACAACAGGTCTGGTCTGGGTTGATGGTTTTTAGGGCTGGGGGAATAGGAACACAGGGACATTATAGTATTCTGTCTTCTTTAATGTACATTCAAAATTCTGCAAAAAGGTTAAAAGTAATAAAAGTATATATTTATAGTAAAGCAGGCCTGACTCCATTTTTCATAGTGGTTTGAGTTTTTGTATATATATAAAAGTAGTAAAACTATATTTATTTTAAAAAGGAAAAAGAATACTCTGGCTATAGTGGGGTAACTGGATTGGAGGCGTTGGAAAACTGAAGGTGGAGAGCCCGGTTTAGAGGCTGTTTGAATGACCCTAGGAGTAATGGTGATGGCGGGAGGGAAAAAGAAAAAAACGAAGAGACACTTAGAAAGTGGAGCACCAGGTATTTGATATATTAAGGAATTACTGTCAATTCTTTTTTGGTATTTGGTTGGGTGTGGAGAGTGATGGAAAGAGAGGCATAAATTATGAGGCCCAGTACTTGGCTTGAGCAAGGGGGTGGTGACATCTTCTGAGATAGAAACCATCCAGGGAGGGAGTTCCCTGGTGGTCCAGTGGTTAAGACTGTGCTCCCAATGCAGGGGCCCGGGTTTGATCCCTGGTCAGGGAACTAGATCCTGTGTGCTGCAACTAAAGATCCTGAACACACAACTAAGACCTGGCACAGCCAAATAAATAGAAAAAAAAAGAAAAAGGAAAGAAAACATCCAGGGAGGAAAAAGTTTGAGGGAGAAGGTGGTGAGTTCAAATGTACACACAATGACTTTGAGGTACCTGTGGGGCACCCAGGTGGAGCTGTCCAGTTGGTTAAGAGGTCTGGGAGGAGGTCAGGCAGGTAGAGAAAGTTATTAGTATAGAGCAGGTGATTAAGGCCGTGTGGGTGCCTGTAGAGGGACCAGCAGGAAGAAAGGACTCTGGAGAAGAAAGGAAATCTGAGCCCAGAAGAAGGCTGACTTTGAAAGGAGAGCTAGGGCTTCCCTGTTGGCACAGTGGTTAAGAATCCGCCTGCCAATGCAGGGGACACGGGTTCGAGCCCTGGTCCGGGAAGAACCCACATGCCGCGGAGCAACTAAGCCTGTGCACCACAAGTACTGAACCTGCACTCTAGAGCCCTTGAGCCACAACTACTGAAGCCTGAGCGCCTAGAGCCCCTGCTCCACAACAAGAGAGGCCACCGCAATGAGAAGCCTGCGCACCGCAATGAAGAGTAGCCCCCACTTGCCAGAACTAGAGAAAAGCCTGCACGCAGCAACGAAGACCCAACGCAGCCAAAAATAAATAAATAAAAAGAAAAAAAAAAAAAGAAAGGAGAGCTAGAGAAAGAGGAGCCCACAAGACAGGCTGGAAGAAAGCAGCCAGAAAGGTAGGGGGAGAATTAAGGAGTGTCCATGTCATGGAAGTTGCATGCAAAGGAACAGGAAAAGGGTCAACAGTTTTAAAAGCCATGGAATGTTCATAGACAGAAAGGAATGAATACTAGCCATTGGATTCAACCACAGAGACCTTGTTTATGACCTTGGTGAGAGCAGCTTCTGGACTGCTGAGCACATAAGCCAATTGCCTTGGGTTGAAGAGTGAACGGGAGGAAAACAAAGATGCTTCTAATGGCCTGCTCTCCCCCTCCGCAGCCCCTTATAAGGGAGGCTGCCCCGTGCATGATCCTTTGGCCCTAAATAGCCACGTCCTGTAATATGAGGTCAGAGACTTGGCTCGTCTCCTCTGTTGAGGAAATTACCAGGCTAATTAGGTTCCCTCTCTCTTGGGCATCTGTCTGTTGACAGTGGGAGCTGGGTTAAAGATTCTGAGGTTGACTGGAGCTGGAGTGGTCACTATGGGATGGTGCTAGGTGAGAAGTAGAGAGAGGGGAGAATAGAAGAGATGGTCAGAGAGAAACAGAGAGGAGAGGAGGAAAGGGGAAGGGAGAAGAGTGGAGGGGAAGGGAGGAAAGACGAGGAACATCTGATCCTGATGGGCTTGCAATTCGTATTCCAAGTTTCTATGGGACCAGCTTTGTTTCAGTGTCTTATGTCTAGATTTGCACATGGTTTCTAGTGTGTTCCTGCAAGAGGCAGCTCCCTTGTGCCAGCCAGAAGTGTCTCTATTCCAAAGGAACTTGAGCAAAACAGGAAGTGAGGAAGTAGAGGTGGTGAGTGTAGACAACTCCCTCCAGAACTTGGTTTTGCAAGGGAGGAGAGAGAGGGGGCACTAACTGGATAGAGTGATGAGAATGACTGAAGGGTATTTTAACGCTGATGGGAAAATCAAGAGAGAGAGAGAAGTTGGACACCCGAGAGAGCTGAGATAATGGATAAAGCAAGGTCTCAGAAGAGGTGGGTGGTGAGATCATCCTCAAACAGAGCCCATGAGCCCAGTGTCATTGGCACTGATGCATCTGACCTGCATCCGCTCCCCAGGTCAGAGTGGGTCTCTTCTCAGCTGCCCCGCTGATCATGCTTCCTAGTAAGGGAGGAGCCACAAAGACTTTGTGCTCTGTCTTAATCCACCATGTCATTCTATCAGGCCTTTAGCAGCTTGGGTTCGATGTATAATATGTCATGTCAAATGCCTCACAGACTTGCTAAGTCACTGCCTGGTAACATTTGACTGCCGTATGTGATGGCTTCCCGTTGGACTTTATCAGCACCCGGCTCTAATAAAGAGCTTCAAAGATGAAGTTGGTTGGAATTCTCTGGTGGTCCAATGGTTAGGACTCAGTGCTTTCACTACAGGTGACCCGGGTTCAATCCCTGGTCCGGGAACTAAGATCCCGCAAGACACGCAGCACAGCCAAAGGAAAAAAAAACGATGGAGTTGGTTATATTCTGGCTGTTTTGATACAGCTCACTTAAACACTGGTTTTAGCAGATGAGTTGGGGAATAAATAGTAATGGTCAGCTGCATGAATGAAATTAAACAAGGAATGAGGAATTAATGCTAAAGAAATTGCTATTTACCTTTATTTAGATAACAAAGGAAACCCTTAGGGACTTCCATGGTGGCACAGTGGTTAAGAATCCGCCTGCCAATGCAGGGGACACGGATTCGAGCCCTGGTCCGGGAAGAACCCACATGCCGCGGAGCAACTAAGCCCGTGCGCCACAACTACTGAGCCCGTGCACTGGAGCCCGCATGCCACAACTACTGAGCCTGCATGCCACAACTACTGAGCCTGCGCTCTAGAACCCCTGAGCCACAACTACTGAAGTCCAAGCGCCTAAAGCCCGTGCTACACAAGGGAAGCCACTGCAATGAGAAGCCTGTGCACTGCACCAAAGAGTAGCCCCACTCTCTGCAACTAGAGAAAGCCCACGCGCAGCAACAAAACCCAAAGCAGCCAAGAATAAATAAATTGTTTTAAAATGCTTTAAAAAAAACTCCAAAAAACAAAAACAGGGAAACCCATAGTTTTTCCAAAAAGTTCAGGGAATATAGTAATGTAGAGCTTACAAAGTAAAAGTTTCCTGTGTTTCAATTCCAGAGAGAATCTATTTATATCAATAGTATGACATATATTTCCCAGACATATGATATACACATAAATACAACAAAAAAGCTGCCATTCACCTTCTCTTCTACAGCTTGCTTTTTCTTTATTCTTTTTTTTTTTTTTTGCGGTACACGGGCCTCTCACTGTTGTGGCCTCTCCTGTTGTGGAGCACAGGCTCTGGACGCGCAGGCTCAGCGGCCATGGCTCATGGGCTCAGCCGCTCCGCGGCATGTGGGATCTTCCCGGACCGGGGCACGAACCCGTGTCCCCTGCAATGGCAGGCGGACCCTCAACCACTGCGCCACCAGGGAAGCCCTTCATTGTAGTTTTGATTTGCATTTCTCTAATGATTAGTGACGTTGAGCATCCTTTCATGTGTTTGTTGGCAATCTATATATCTTCTTTGGAGAAATGTCTATTTAGGTCTTCTGCCTATTTTTGGATTAGGTTGTTTGTTTTTTTGTTATTGAGCTGCATGAGCTGCTTGTAAATTTTGGAGATTAATCCTTTGTCAGTTGCTTCATTTACAAATATTTTCTCCCATTCTGAGGGTTTTCTTTTGGTCTTATTTATGGTTTCCTTTGCTGTGCAAAAGCTTTGAAGTTTCATTAGGTCCCATTTGCTTATTTTTGTTTTTATTTCCATTTCTCTAAGAGGTAGGTCAAAAAAGGATCTTGTTGTGATTTTTGTCATGAAGTGTTCTGCCTATGTTTTCCTCTAAGAGTTTTATAGTGTCTGGCCTTACATTTAGGTCTTTAATCCATTTTGAGTTTATTTTTGTGTATGGTGTTAGGGAGTGTTCTAAGTTCATTCTTTTACATGTTACAGCTTGCTTTTTCATTTAACAATACTCAAAACTGAATATACAACCTGATAATTTTGTAAATTATACATGTATAGAAAAAACAGTAAAGGTAAATGTAACATAATGCCAATAGCAGTATTCCCTGGGTGTTAACATTATGGAAGAGTTTCTTCATTGCATATATTTTTTGCCTTCTGAATTTTCTTCAATGGAAGTAGTATATTACTTCTAAAATCAGAATATGTATATATATATATCACTTACTCATGTATGTATAATCTATATATACATACATATATACACACATATTAATATATGTATAATATGTATACCTGCACACACATGCACACACATATTATACATATAATTTGAAAACAAGAGACAAAAATGATGAATTATCTATATCTTTGTTAGTTTCTCATTTGAACAAGTTGCCTGTATTTCTGCTAACGTTGATGTTACTACAGAAATCCACTGAGATGAATGAAATGCAGTCTCAAGTCTTTATTTATTTTATTTTTATTTTGTGGCCACACCATGTGTCACTTGCGGGATCTTAGTTCCCCAACCAGGGATTGAACCCGGGCCCACGACAGTGAAAGCACTGAGTCCTAACCATTGGACCACCAAGGAACTCCCTAGGCCCAAGTCTTTAGAAACCAAGCCTCCTCTCCGTGTTGCAGGCCCATGGCTAACTGCCTCACTCACTCCTTGCTGCCATCACTGTTCTGCTTGGAGAGTCTCCACAGCAGAAGGCAGTAATAGATGGGGAAAGACCTCAGTGACCCTGCCGGAGAAGCCCAAGGATTAGCATTTGTGGCTCAAAAGGAAAAAGGAACGCAAGTCAGGAATGTATTAGTTCAGACACACTTGCAAGTGAAACACAACACAAAACAAATAAGAAAATGTATTGGTTCACATACTGAAAAGTCCAGGAGTCGTGTTTCCCTGGTGGTGGGGTGGTTGAGAATCTGCCTGCCAATGCAGGGGATACGGGTTCGAGCCCTGGTCTGGGAAGATCCCACATGCCGTGGAGCAACTAGGCCTGTGAGCCACACCTACTGAGCCTGCGCGTCTGGAGCCTGTGCTCCGCAAAAAGAGAGGCCGCAACAGTGAGAGGCCCGCGCACCGTGATGAAGAGTGGCCCCCACTTGCCACAACTAGAGAAAGCCCTTGCACGGAAACGAAGACCCAACACAGCCAAAAATAAATAAATAAATAAATTAGTTAATTAAAAAAAAAAAGTCCAGGAGTCAATATCCATCAGGCATGGCTGGATCCAGGGGTTCAAACTATGTTATCAGACCTTGGTCTCACTCTCTCCACCTCTCAGCTTTGTTTTCCCCTGATTGATGGTTTTGTGGCATGTTCTCTCTGCATAGTGACCCCTGGAAGCTCCAGGTTCCCCAGAAAAAGATTCTCATAGCTTCAGCAAAAGCCACAGAGCTGGTGCTGGGGCTCTGATGAGCCAAGCCTGAGAAATGGTATAGAAAGGAAAAAGGCCCCAGCTGAGCCAGGTGGCCTGAGAGTGGGGGATCAGAGTTCTCCCAAAGCAAAACTGCGGTTCTTCTGTTAGCAGAAGGGGAAACAGTGAGCAGGTAACAACATCAGATGCCCATATTGGTGATCAGGTTTATTGTGAGATCTGCCTTACCTGTGGGGAAGTCACCCAATCTCTCTGGACACTGATGTCCACATCTGAAAATGAGAGAGCTGTACCCAAAATCTCTAATGTCCTTTCTAGCTATAAGGGGTCAGTGTCACAAAATTTTTTTTTCCAGAAAAACACTGAGGGTGTCAGCTGCTGAGCCTTCCCCCTCCATCAGGCCAGGCACCTGATCTTCCCAGGCAGTGGGGGTAGGATGGATACTAACAGGGGACCTCCATGCCCCACAAGCTTGAACTCAGGCCCTAACATCCGTCCTATCAATCACACACATGCTGCTGTCCATTCCACCTTGAGCTCTGATTTGGCCCTGGTGAAGGAGTCAAGGACAAGACAGCATCTTGCCTAATGAGTTCACATGTGTAAAACACCAATCCCTGCTCGATAGACTTCAGTAGCTCCCTATTATCAATCGAATTTGGCCAAAAAAGGCCTCACCTTGAGTTTTAAGGCATAATATGACCCCTAGGTAATCTGACAGATGTATTTATTTCCCACTGCTTCTTTGTATACATTCCATGCTCCAGCTACTCCAGACAGCTCACTGTAGAATTTCTCCCCAGCAAGGCCCAGAAATCACCTGTTTCCTTTTCAAACTCCCCTACTGGATCAGCCCTAAGCAACTTAGAGGGAAGGGCTGAGTCTTGCTGCTGATGTACATCTAGCTCCTAGCATGACGCCTGGTATACAGTAGGCACTCAATAACTATCGAGTGAAAATTTCCCTGAATGAACTTCATACTTTTCCACCTGCAGACTTTTGTTCACTTTATTCCTGCTCCCCAGACGATGCTTAAACCAGCTTCCCCATATCTACTGTCCTCTCTCTCCACGAACCACTCGAGTCCCATTACACCTGCATTTTATTAGCATACTATGTTCCGTCACTCAGAGCCTCAGCACACCGTGTTCAAACTATTGGTTTGCTTGTTTTGCTGCTGCTCTGGCCCTCCCCCCTGCTAGACTGGGAGGAGCTCCCTGGAGGCAAAGGATGGGTCTCATCCATCTCTGTATCCCAGTCTTATTATACTCTCTGTGTCTTGGCAGCAATTAGAACAACATCTGCCATATAGCAGGTATCAACAATACCTGCGTAACCCAGGTGGGACAGGCCCCTCTTCTGTGTCCTGGAGTGCTTCTTGCTAACATATTGAGGGGAGAGTGGTAACAGGAATCAGATAGTCCTACTGTCTCCCGATTTGGAAACTGCTCTCAGACAATAGG
The DNA here is from genome assembly GCF_008692025.1 of Phocoena sinus. Lineage (NCBI taxonomy): Eukaryota > Metazoa > Chordata > Mammalia > Artiodactyla > Phocoenidae > Phocoena > Phocoena sinus. The sequence goes on along the minus strand of NC_045778.1, from coordinate 73,746,840 downwards.
ACTCTAAGTCTGGTGATATTCAGTGGTACCTCAATGGCAGGGGTCCGGGAGGAGGAGAATTTCAGCTTCTCCTGTTGGAGACACACTCCCAGTTGATCAGAAAGTGCTTACCACTCCTTTGCCTGCCTTACTAGTCTTTGCTAACACAAACATCACTAAATGTGATGGAGGCCACAGTTGTGGACTGAGATGCTGGGAGATCTCACAGAGCAGCCAGTATAGTTTTTAGAGGAAGGAACAAAAGAAATGTCTGCACTTAGGCAGTTCCCTTGTACCACCCACAGTGAAGAGGTCTTATAGCATTAGGCCTTCAGAATAAGGGTGCCCACAAAGACACTCCTTTTCTCCCCATCTCTGTCCATCTCCCCTAATGCCTCCCTTTCCTCCAGCCCCCGCACCCCACCGTTGTGGAACTGGACCTGCTGCCCTATTCTTTCCTTCTAGAAACTCTCCCTTCTTCACAGTTTATTAACCCTGTTGCCCAAATCTTGTTGATTCTTTTCCTGCTTATTCCATCGGTTCCTGAGAAATGTGTCCTAAAATCTCCCGCTGTGATTGTGGTTGTGTCTATTTGTTTTTATGTCTGTCAACTTTGTCATCTATTTTAAAGTGATGTTTTTATCAGGTGCTGGATATCATGTAGGAAAACTTACAGATATAATTTGAGGCTCCAGGTGATGGTAAGATTTATTTTTGCTTCTGGCAGGCAGTAGGGTCTGGGCAGATACCCTTACACTCTGGTTTTAAACCAGAGGTGATTCTGCTCACCAGGGGACACTGGCAATGCCTGGAGACAGCTCTGGTTGTCAGAACTTGGGAGAGGGGGGTACTACTGGCACCTCTAGTGGGTAGAGGCCAGGGATGCTGCTAAACATCCTACAACACAGGACAGCCCCCTCAGCAGAGAATTAGCTGCCCCCAAGTGACAATAGCACTCAGGTTGAGAAACCTTGCAAGAATATAAACTTGCCAATCAGAAATAGAGCTGACTGGAAGCTGAACTTCAATCTTTGTGAGGGTTTCTCTATTTTCACCCCACTCCTTGCTGTAGCCCTTTGGAAGTCCCAGCTGAAAGCCTAAGGTGATTACTTGGGCTCCTCCTCCTTGGGCTCCAATTTTTGTCCCCTTAGCATAAGATGCTGGAAACGCCTCTGCCTCTTAAGAATGGGAAAATATCTCAAAACCAACTTCTCTGTTAACCCTTTTCTCTAGGATCTTGGCCCTCAAATCCTCACCATCTTGGTAGCTCACCTTCAAACACGTCTTCGATGTTTTGTTCAGCTTTTCTAGCTGTTCTCGATAGGAGGGTTGATCTGTCAATCTGCCATTATGGAACCATCGCTTTCCACAGAGGGAGGAAGTTGCTTCTGACTCTTTTCTCAAGTCTTTCAAAGGCAGGCTTTAGGCCTTACCATGATGCTGAGTTTCTTCTCTGCCCATACCTTGCCCATTTTGCCTGGAGAGGGGCATCTCTAGTCCCAGTGGCAGGAATGATGATGGGTGCTCTGATTTCCCATAATTACTGCCACCATCAAGAGCAACGGGAGAGGGCTGTGGGGTGGTGGGGTGTCTTACTAGTCATCTAAGAAGTAAACATGACGCATCATTAATTTTTCCATTCTCAGACAAGGATAAAATAGCTCTGTCTTTTACGAGGAAATTTTATTTTGACCCTGCTCCTTATGAAAGAATAAGCCTGGCATTAAGTGCTAAGACCATTTGCATTTTCCCCCCAAAGTCAGGCTTACATTGCTAGGAAACCAACCAAGATATGAGTGGGCCATATCATCTCATCTCAATGGGTGTGGTCAGTTTCCATTACTGGAATAGAATTCTAATCAGATTGTGAATTAGATTATTTATGATTCACAAATCTCCCCAATTTTAGAAAATGGGGGTGTCTCATTTATTGATGGAATGAAAACATGAATGAATGCATGGCTATGTTCTAATCTTAGACCAGCACCACATCCTGTACTTGCTTTTTTTTACTTGGTTTTCAAGGAAGGCCTTGATCTCTGTTAGTGTATCACTTGTATTATAAGAAATAAAAAAATAATGAAAGAAGGAATTCATTCTGAAATGCAGCCCACAGTCACAAGAATGACTTCCTGAGAAAGCAGGAAAGGATTTCTTCGGGCTGGGGTAAAAATGGAAAGCGCAGTCATGAGTCGCCCCCTACCGCTCAATGGAGTTAAATCACTGACCTCAGATTTTAGTTATTTGTGGCGTTGAGTCCTCTGTTAGCAATCATGGAAATAAAGCTGTATTTCGTGAGTCCAAGGGGAAGCGGCTTGCTAATACACACAGTGAGTTACTGGGGATGCTGGGATGAAGAGCAAGGATCTCAGGATCCCAGGGCCTAATTTAATAGCCACAGTCCACCCAGGCCAGAAGCTGCCAGCTTCAGTCTGTGCTCATAAATTAACTTCCCTGGAGATTTCCAAGTTTCAAATAGCTTTTGGTAAAGCCTTAGCTCTAAAGAAGTATTTCGAGCTTCACATTCCAATGTGTCACAAATAAAATCACATTTATAATAAAATAAACCGTCTCAGCCATACCTTTTGTAGTAATTGATAATGTTATTCTTGGGACCCCCTCCTTCCTTCCCTCCCTCCCTTCCTTCCTCTTTTTCCTCCTCCCTCCTTCCTCCTACCTCCTACTTCCTCTTTTCTCTTATCATTCGAAGAAACTTAATCCTTAAAACCTTTCATGAAATGAATGAAATGTTATTTCATTATTATGAAATGTTACTTTACTTTTAAACTATGTATTTTATCAAATCTTGATCGGTAGGGTGAAATATAATGAACAAAATGGAAGAGTTACCATATTTTTAGTATTTCTAAACCCTCAGGGTTTAAAAATATATTGGGGGGGCTTCCCTGGTGGCGCAGTGGTTGAGAGTCCGCCTGCCGATGCAGGGGACGCGGGTTCGTGCCCCGGTCCGGGAAGATCCCACGTGCCTAGGAGCGGCTGGTCCCGTGAGCCATGGCCGCTGAGCCTGCGCGTCCAGAGCCTGTGCTCCACAATGGGTGAGGCCACAAAAGTGAGAGGCCCCCGTATCGCAAAATATATATATATAGGGGATAATGATCATTTTGTCTCTTTATATCTGAAAGAACTTTGTCACCCAATAAGTCACCAAAATTATCTTAAATTTTTTAAAAATATAACTGGGCACCTATTGGGAGTAATTTATAAATTATGCCATAATTATGATTGTGTCGGAGGGCAGACCCAGAGTCATCTTAGAACTTTCATTATTCAGGCAAGAGTCTCCGTGTAGATTCTTTTAGTTATGAAGATTTTGTGCAAGTAGGCACTCATTGCCATGAGTGGAAAGTGACGTTAACTTTGTTTATAAAGGGTTGATGAAGCCCGTTTCTCCCTTAATACCTCCTGATAAGTAAATCCGGTTGCCAGGGAGAAAGAATATAAACTTGCCTGACAGTTAAGGAGTTTTGCCAGGGTGAAATCTCCAGATCCCAGGCCTTTCTCTCTGAGATTCAAAGACAGGAAACCTGTTGGGATAGATGAAAGGTTGCCGACAGAAAAGAATACCAAAGGCCCCAAGGGAAATTCTGTGAGAGAAATCTGAACTGGAGACCAGGGGTGTGAAGGTGGGGAGATTGTTGGGGGGCGGCAAGGAGCTTAGCGAAGGTTCACAGGAGGACATACCTGGAGGCCCAAAGGTGGAGGTCCATGGGTAAAAGTTGGTTGACTGTTTCAGCTGCGTTCTGTTGGAGTTGGCTAAGACGCTTGTTCAGGTGAAGGTGTTCAGAAGAGTCTTGTTATGGTGATAAACACCTGTTCTGCATCACACCTGGGAAGGAAGGTGAACTGTGAACCCCTCTCAGCAGCCATATTCTTTGTGTTAAGTAAACTGTTTATCGGCTTATGCTAACAGGTGTGTGAGTTTGCGACCCAATGAGCTGGAAAGGTCCGTGTCCATTACTCCTAGGCCTCAAGCTTGGGCTGCATCTTCATGGGGACCACATGCTGGGTCCCGCACAGGGTATGGCTGAGGAGAAAGTCCTGGATCCAGCTGTTGGCTGTATCAGTGTGATCCAAGACAGCCTTGAACGTGGAGCCTGGAATGTGGCCCCAAGGTGGTGGCCTGCCTTAGGGATCCAGGCCAGGTCTCTACAAAAGGAGCAAGTGTCCACCCAACAAGGAAGGGCCTGCTTTCAATGGCAACACCGGGGTGGCTATGAGGCACTAGCTGGTGAAAAAAGCTCACCTCCTGTTCTCTCTCTCTTTCCGTACCTGCAGCAGGGTGGAGCCCACTGACCTGAGTGCCTCCTGAGGTTCTTGGATAACTCAGGGAGGAAAGGAGAGGCCTTGTGATGAAGACACGGGGCTTCTTGCCCATGAGGGCACGCAGGTGCTCCAGCAACTAATTGGAAACATTAGAGACCTGACTGTATGTGGACCCCAAAGCATTGGTTGAAGCAGATAAAACTAGTTACACGGTCTCCTAATTTGCCTTGTTTAGAGTCCCAAGAAAAGCAATACCATTTTGTTTCTGTAGCCAGCTGCCCTCTGGGTGTGTGTGGTCCTGAGATGAAGCTGGTCTCATCCTCAAGCACTCTGCCTTTAGGGAACTGAGTCATTCAAACCTCTTCTCCTCCCCACGGACTGTGCTGAAGGTATGGGCGTTCTGCAGCCTTGCTTTGAACATGTTACTCTGCTTCATCACCCTGGCCCTAGCTGAGTTGACCAAGGCTGAATATCCAACCCAAGGCAGACAATCCGTGGACTAGTCAGTGAACTATATCTCCTGGTGCTGAGAGATGAGCTGTCAGCCAAATCTGTACTCAAACATTTCACTAAGATATGTAAAGAATGAGATGTGGAGAAATTGGAACCTTCCTACACTGCTGGTGGGAATGTAGAAATGGTGCAGCCGCTTTGGAAACCAGTCTGGCAGTTCCTCAAAAAGTTACACATAGGAGTTACCATGTGACCCAGCAAGTATATTCACTTGGGTATATACTCAAGTGAAATGAAAACATATGTCCACACAAAAATTTACACACAGATTTTCATAGCAGCATTATTCATAATAGCCAAAACGTGGAAACAACCCAAATACTCATACACTGAGGAATGGATAAATAAAGTGTGGTGTAACCACACAACAGATGTTTTTCAGCACCAAAAAGGAGTGAAGTCCTGACTCATGCTACAATGTGGATGACCTTGAAAACGTTACATTAAGTGAAAGAAGCCAGTCACAAAAGATCAAATATTGAATGCTTCCGTTTATATGAAATGTCCAGAACAGGTAAATCTGTAGAGACAGAAAGTAGATTAATGGTTACCAAGGGCTGGGGGTGGGGAGAGGGTTATGAGGAAATGGGGAGTAAATGCTAATGGGTGTGGAGTTTTGTTTAGGGGGTGATGAAAATGTTCTAATGTTGTTGTTTTTTATAATTTATTTATTTATTTTTGGCTGTGTTGGGTCTTTGTTGCTGCGCGGGCATTCTCTAGTTGCGGCGAGTGGGGGCTACTCTTCGTTGCGGTGCACAGGCTCCTCATTGCAGTGGCTTCTCTTGTTGTGGAGCATGGGCTCTAGGCGTGCGGGCTCAGTAGTTGTGGCGCACAGGCTTAGCTGCTCCGCGGCATGTGGGATCTTCCTGGACCAGGGATTAAACCCGTGCCCCCTGCATTGGCAGGCGGATTCTTAACCACTGCGCCACCAGGGAAGCCCTGAATTGTACATTTTAATGGGTCAATTGTATGGTATACGAATTTAAAAGAAAAAGACATGTAGATAATAAAACGGTGAACAATGGGAGAGGAAGCTAAATGGTTCAGATATGAAGAAAGACCATGTGGCCATGAGGAGCCTATGTAAACTGAAGTTCTGGGTGTATAGAAGCTATATCTCTAGGAGGGATGGAAGGAGGAGGAAGGTGATAAGGTCTCCTAAAGCTGTGTGATTTCACTGCTTTTCACATTATTCCCACACTGGCATGTTCCAAGAATGTATAGGCCATAAAGAGCCACATTGTAGGTATTCCTCCTGGAGCTTGTCCACTGTGAATTTCCATGTGACTGATTCCCAACCGAGGCCTTTTTGCTGGAAGTTTGTCTGTTCTGTCACACCCTTCCCGTATCAGTGGGAGGATGCTAGGAAGGCACGTGGGCATGGGGGGTTTTTGTGAGGCTGGGCATGTATGCCTTTAAGGATCTAGGTCATGAGCTGGTCCTCACACATGCTCTGTCTGGCTCAACATCCCACCACCTAGGATTGACTTTGCTTACATTTTGTTTAGAAATGTATAAAGGGGCATCCTTTTTGTGTCTCAGTTTTGGAATTGGATTGTCCCCTTAAACATTACCCTTCCATATACATAGTGTTGAAGGGCCCTGAAGGGTGACTGCCATTGTTAGATACCAACTGCCAGGGGCATTAAGGGTCAGTGTGCTCTTACAGCCCCCATTTCTATATTCCTGTGTGTAGATTCCAGAAGCTGTGAGCAGATTCCAGCTCCCAGGAACCACTCTGTTTCCTGGTCTCTTTGCTGAGGTCATTCTCCCCAAAGGTTCCATCTCATGGCAATTGGAATGGCCAGTAGTTGCCAACTTGAGTGCTTCCCTGATGGCATAATGTGCCCTGATTCTTATGTCCTAATCGTTGTTGGGTAGAGAAGAGCAGAGCAACTTCAGGGAGAGCTGGCAGCTAAGTCCAATGGCAGACCCTGGGCCACTCTGGATCCCAGCCTTCCTTCAGCTTCTGATCCTCTCAAGGCCTGGCCTGGGTGTTTCCTGGGTTCTGGGGATCAAAGATCTTTGCAGTAAACCCTGTTGCTTGAGATCTTATGCGGGGAGGGAGTCTCTGTTCCCTGTTCCTTGCAACTGTAAAATCCCCGCCTGGAACGCACTGTAAAATGACATAATCCAGGCCTGAGCGGGGGGTTGCAGAGAGGGATGGTGAGGGCTGGGAGAGAAGAAACCGAGATGTGTTTGATGACCCCTCCCCTGGACTCTGCCCAGATACCATCCTGAGGTTGGAGACCAGAAGGACTGTGGGACGGCTCCTTGGCCCCTTCTCCTCGTCACTGGGTGGTGTGTAGGGAAGGATGGTGGAAACAATGTTCTCAGTTGGACAAACTGTTGTCCCCGGGATTAGATGTGTTAAGGCATGTAGAGTGAGGTGCTCTTATTACCACCATTTAGCTGAGGGAGAAACCAAGGCTCAAAAAGGTTAGCGAACCTGTCCTAAGGTCACAGAGCCATTGAGTGATGAGGCTGGGATTGGGACTCAGCCTATCTGACGCCAGTGCCGACTCCCAACCGCTGCCCTTAAACCGTGTGTGAAGAGCGCAGGCCAGGAAAAGAGGAGGGACTTGAATGTGCTTGCGCGAGGGGGCCAGGAGACAGCCCCTGAGTCCTTTGGCACGGAGCGGTCGGGGCTGGAGGACTCGCAGGCAGGCCAGCTCTGAAGCAGACACCACAGGGCACTGCTGGCGGTCTTGAGGGGCAGGATGAAAGCCGTGGATGCGGTGGGGAATAAAGCAGGATTTCAACAAGATGGAGAGAAGGGGAGCAGGGAGCTGAGCCCTGCCTCTCTGCTGCCACTTCTCCCGGTCACATGGTCCACCCCAGGCAGGGCACAGTGGTCCAAGAACCTGGGCCACAGGCCTTGCTCTCTCAACTCCCAGGGGCAGAGGGAAGGACGGAGGGACCGAGACAGAATTAAGTATTTATAGCACAGTTGGACTTGAGCCTTGCTAATTGGCAGCTGAAGGCCAGATCTGGCATGCAGATGGGTTTTGTTGGGCCTGCTGGGGGATTTTAACATTTAAAAATATTTAAAAATTGAGAGACTTCACAGAAACAGATTTCTGGCCTTGCTTGAAAATTGGAAAGCTCTTACAACACTGGACCCATGTCCTCACATGGCAACCATGGGCTGGGACTGAGGAGGGTGGCATCTGCCCCCAGCCATGCCCTCTGGGATGGCTGGCTCTGCTGCTCCTCCAGCTGGTGGCCTCCGTGAGCATCTGGGATTGTGCCCCACTGAAGGCTTGTGCTGTGACAGCGCTGTTGGTGCTGAAGGAACCCTGGAGTTTAGATTCTAGGTTCCTGGAGGGTATCAAGTGACTGCTCACTTTCCTGTGTGCCCTGAAGGCAACTGTGCACAGAAGTTTGGTGCTCAGGAGAAAGTAGGTACCAGAAACACAGACCCAGAGGTGACTGGGGTCTGGGAAGTAGAAGCCAGTGACCCAGTGAGAATGTAAACAGTATGTATCATCAGTCAGGGTTCCCCAGAAAATGTGTGTGTGTGTGTGTGTGTGTGTGTGTGTGTGTGTTTAAAAGAGATTTTAAGGAATTGGCGATTGTGGGGATAGGCAAGTGGGGAATCTGTGGGTTAGGTCCCCAGGCTGGAGACTCGGGCGGCAGCTGACCCTGCAATCTTGAGGCAGGATGTCTTCTTTTCCAAGAAATCTGTTAGTGGTCTTAAGGCCTTTGACTGATTTTAGGAGGCCCACCCACTTCTACAGAATACCTGCACAGCAACACCTAGGCTAGTGTCTGCTTAATAGCCGGGCACTATCACCAAGCCAAGCCGACACAGAAAACTAAGCGTCACACAGCAATAGGAGCTGTGGGGTGGGGACGGGAGCCTGGGAGACCTCACTGTAAGAGTGCGCAGGGGAGGGGGCGAGTCCAGGCCGCTGTGCCGGGACTGCAGCTCGGGCCACAGGCGCGGGCAGGGGGCGGACTGCAGCAGGAAGAGCAGAGCCTGGGAGGCCAGGTAGACTCAGCTGCTCTTCCCAGGTATTTAATAATAAGGGGGGTAAACTGGGGATGGAGGAGGAAATGCCTCTTTTTGGTTTGTACTTTGTAGGCTCAGGAGAAGGAAGGAGCCAGGTGAGAGAGAAAGAGAGGTGAGGTGGACAGGAACAGGGAGGGGCCGATGGTAGGATTTCTCTTTGGATCAGAGGAGACCTGCTTCCTCAGCAACAGGGCTGTGGACAACCCAGGGCATCAGGGTGGAGGGTTGGCTAGGGCAGGAAAGGACAGGAAAGGGAGTGTTCTAGAAAAAGGCCCTGTCTGCCTGGAATTCTTTTTCCCATGCCCTCCCCACCTCCTTGTACCTCCTTAAAACTGCCTTTTTAGCCACACAAATTATTGCCATGAGAATAAATTATTATAAAAATTAAAGCAATACAAAAAAAAAAAAAAAAGACAGCCTTCCAGAGGCTCCAGGAACTCTGCCCCCCACTGTCCTGGGCGCCCGAGTATGGGGATCTGAGCACGTGACCCGTGGCTGCCTTCCCCCCCTTCCCACTGAGAGCGGATGGCACCAGCTCTGGCCTCTTCTGCTCTCTCTTCTGCTCCTGGACCCTCCTCGCCCTGCTCAGGACTCTCCCCCGGGACTGAAGCAGCCCTTCCTGGTCTCCACTGGTTGCTAGTGGGCAGCGCTGGACAACAGGCAGCTTGAGTATCAGGAAAGTAGGGACACGCCCAACCTCACACACACACAGCTGGAGGAATTTTTTAATTTTTAAAAAAGCAACAGGAGTATAGAGCAGGGCAAACTCAGATCATCCTTACTCTTCTTTTGAGGCTTACGGTTGTTTTTATTTTGAATTACACTGTGGGGAGGCACCACAATTTTTTCCACGCTTAGGGCCTCCAAGGGCTTAATCCAGCCCCACCTCGCACCCCTCCACATGCAAACGTTTCAGCGCTCAGAGAATGTAGGGACACAGCCGAGAAACAGAGGTGCAGCCCAGGAAGGGCACAAAGACACAAAGGGCGTGTGTGCCCTGCTGGGGCTTCTTTTGTGCCGCCTGGAAGTTCAAAACATGTTGGAACACGGAAAGAAAGGTATTTGCCTGGGTGACTCAGACATGTTCCAGCATTTTCCCACAGGCTCCTGCACGTCCCAAAATAACTGCAACCCTGGATCCTGTCCCTTGGCATATGATTACGTTTGTATAACGTTACAGAGCGGCGGCCACACTCACACAGGCGCTGCAGGAATGCCCAGCCCACGACGGAGCTCTGTGCTGCATGGCTGGAGAAAAAGGAAGCACAGAGACCACAACAGGAAGAAGTGCCAACTTGCTGGAATCGTCCAGACCACCAACCAGGGCCTGGGTCAACGCCTACCTTTCATAGATGGGGAGAAAATGGCCCAGAGAGGGAATCAATTTGCCTAAACATACATTCTAGGGATTACAAGAGAAAGCTGGTGGGAGAGCTGGCTCTAAACTCTCGTCAACTAATACCGTTGTTTATTTCTGAGTAAACGTCAATTTAGCCTTGGAATCCTAAGACCTTATGTCAAAGGAACTTTAAGAGACCTTGGCCGTCCAGGGTGCCCATGTGCCAGGTCTGGACAACAATGTGGGAATAAGGTGTCAGAATGGACCTGCCCTCAGGGGACTTACAGTCTTGCTTAGGAAGTGACTAAAGATATTAAAACAGCTGGAATGGGCTTCCCTGGTGGCACAGTGGTTGAGAGTCCGCCTGCTGATGCAGGGGACACGGGTTCGTGCCCTGGTCCGGGAAGATCCCACATGCCGCAGAGCGGCTGGGCCCGTGAGCCATGGCCGCTGAGCCTGCGCGTCTGGAGCCTGTGCTCTGCAACGGGAGAGGCCACAACAGTGAGAGGCCCGCATACTGCCAAACAAACAAACAAACAAAAAAAAACAGCTGGAAGACAACTGTCCCCTGGCAAACAGACTGAAGGCTGTTAGGAATCTCAGGAAATGGAAGTTTGAGAAGAAGGGTACTGTCTGAGCCAGGAAGGTCTCACAGACAGGTAGGCCTCAAGGGTGGGTGCAGACTTGGGTGGGAGTGGCTGGAGGGGAGCAGAGGCAAGGTGAGAGGGGGAGGGGAGCTCCAGGAACCTCTGGAAACCAAACCCAGGGGTCTGGGCACCCAGCGTTGAGTCTGCTGGTGACTCTAGTATAGACGCCATTACTTAATAGCTCCAAGTTGGGAATTCCCTCGCAGTCTCACTGCCGCGGGGGAACTAAGATTTTGTGAGACGCGTGGCGCAGCCGAAAAAAAAATAGTTCTAAGTCACTTGTTTTATCTGAGAGACAGGAATAATCTCATAGGATTTGGACGCAATATGTTAAAAAAAAGAACCAACGTTCTCACCAAGGAAGAGGTGAGAGGTTATTCTCAAATTTCTGTGGTACCTCACGCGGAGTCCTTTTCTTCTCGGTGCTAAAGAAGATGGTGAGACCAGCATGCACTTCAGTGTCTCCTGGGCCTGGATTCAATCCTGCCCCTGCCCCGGCTCCTGGCTCGGCCAGCGCAAGTCACTTCCTTTGCCCATTACACGAGGACGTTAATTACAGCTAACGCGCCAGCAGGCACTCCTCTCACTGCTTCCTAAGTCTGATTTCGTTTAATCATTACCGCTGCCCCGGCCCCATTTTACAACCGAGGAAACCAGGAAAGAAAAGGCTATGTAACTTGCCCACCATCCCAGAGCTTTTCTGTGAAGCTCTGATTTGAACCCAGGAGTTCTGATTCAAGCCTGTGTTCTAAAGTATAATGTTCTCTCTCTCTTTTTTTTTTTTTGCGGTACGCGGGCCTATCACAGTTGTGGCCTCCCCCGTTGCGGAGCACAGGCTCCCGACGCGCAGGCCCAGCGGCCATGGCTCACGGGCCTAGCCGCTCTGTGGCACGTGGGATCTTCCCGGACCGGGGCACGAACCCACATCCCCTGCATCGGCAGGCGGACTCCCAACCACTGCGCCATCAGGGAAGACCATGATGTTCTCTCTTTTTTTAATGTTCTCTTAAAGAGCACTGGGATGATTAAATAAGCCGAACTCCCCTGACGCTAGGAGACACTCAGTGGACATACGTGCCCTGACTCCTACAGGGGCAGACAGGCACGTTAACAAGAGCCTTGCAGCCAGCCCTATGCCCAGCCGGTTGCCGCCATGCAAGGCCCAGGAACCAACACAGGTCGGGTAACTCCTGCCTGATATTCACGTACCATCTAATTTGGATGACTGAAAACATTCTAACTACGTTAAAGGGCTACCTGTTGATGATCTTCAGTGATAAAACATCAGCCTAATTCAGTAACCACTTAAGAAGCCTTAACGGTGAGATCCGTTGAGGGTAGATGCCCAAGTCACCAAAAAGATGGTCACGTTCTTTATCTTTGATTCATCTAAGAAATAGTCCAGTAAGCTTTTTTCCTATTTACAAATTTGCGTTTCTAGAATCGGTGGTGTTGTTAGCAGTCAGCTTTTACTCCTCAAATGAGTTCACCCTGTAAAGATGCTGGCGATTCCCATCAGAATGACTTCAACCTTTCTCACGAAGCCGAGTGGCAAGCACACCGGCGTGTATTTTTTGTGCAGCATTGTCAGGCACCAATATTAAACTCAATACAGTCATGAGGAATTCAGCTCAGGGGCTCTTAAGCCAGAGGGCTCCCTTGGAGTTCCAAGATCCCAGACCCATCTTTCTCCTCCTTCTCAATTTCACGTTTATTTGGCAAAAAGGACTTAAGAAAACAAAATCTTGCACATCTCCGCATTCTGGGCGGTGGTCCTTCCCAAGCCCTTAAAAAACCTTAGCCTAGAACAATCTTCTTCCCCGCAGTGGCTTCGCAGTGCATCTGATCCCTAACCCCAGTGACTTCGAGGAACCCAATGTGGGAAGATAAACCTGGTCTCGGACTGGCTTGGTGACTCAGGGGAGTGTCAGACAAAGATGACCCCAAGACGCTCATAGAACATGTGCCCAACCCCCAGTGAGCTGGACTCCAGGGAACGCTTGGGCCAGCCTCAGAACTGGGAACTGTGCACTTTTGAACCCACTCAGCCCTTTAGTGAGGCCTGCGGATGGCCTGGGGCCAGGTGGGCAGAGATGCACCTCTGCTGGAGCAATCTGAAGAGGTGTGATGGGCACGTCCCCATTCCCTGGGTTCACAGCTCTGAGTCTTCCCAGGTTGCAGCTGCAACCTGAGAATGAAAAATGACCAAGACTCATCTTCTCATGGGTCGGGCCAGCAGAGATGTTACGAATCCCAGAGCAGGCCTGTAAATGTGTCTGTTTATTTTTCCTGAAGCCAGTGAAAGACCATCTTGATGCCGCCACTCTTCAAAACTTAGAAACCACAGAAGACATTTTGAGTTACATTATTACTTTATTTTCCTTTTTTTAAATGTAGCATTAAAGTCATCCAACATACAGATATTCCTACGGCTCCTTACACATTTTATTCTATCTAAAGTTAAGTATTTTAGCTATGAGATGACAAAAATCATCCCACTGAAATGGCAACACTTCTGAAAAATGGGTTTCCTATTTACTGATGAGAAATCGACTCCCCATCTACCTCCGCAAAAACTCCTTCAGTCCAGAGCTGTAGAAAGACAGTTCACATCCATGACTAACATGTGGGACCCATACAGAGAGGGCTCCAAAACAGCAAGCTATGGGGTTAAACTTCTGTAACAAGCAACTTCTTTATTTGTACGGAATACGAATACACAGGAAAAACATCATTCTCCTTTTAGGCCTTTCATTAGTGTGTTTCGCCTCCACCCAAGTTACTGCCTACCAAGCAGCTATGAAGAGTAAAAACCAACTGGTTTTAAGGCCCTGAAATGCATGCAACTTAAAATTCTCTAAAGCACACAATCAGTTCCCAGTCTCCGGGGCTGATTTTTTATTTCGTGGAGACTATGGTGCTGCTGGGTTTGCAGCTGTGTCTGTCGTGCTGCCGGGGTTTGGAGCTGCTGCCTCTCTGGCTTCTGGCTGCTGGGTTTCAGGACTGGGATCTTCTCCATTGCCAGCACTTTTCTTGCTCTTGTCTGCTGTCACGGCACCCATCTCCATGATTTCCTGAAGTGGCTGATCGGTGTCAAGGGAGCTGGGCTGGAGTTCATAAACCTGGACTTGACCTGGGACATCTATTGCTTTCTGTTCAAGTTTTTCCAGGATGGTCTGAACCTTCCTGACGCCATCTCTCCTGGCCTGGCGGACATCAGCACGTCCTTCTGGGTCTACCGAATCCAGGGCCAGTAGCTCTTTGGTCAAATACTCTTCTATCATCAGGTACTTTTTGTCCGTCTTCTTGCCTTCAAAGTTGTCCACAGCCTGCTCCAGCCCTTGCACCTTCTCCAAGATGGCTTCTACTTTCAGCACACCTGGATGTTTTGGGGGTACCTCAGCTTCTCCTGGTTTTGGGGGTGTGGCTTCTGCAGGGGCAGGGCTGGGGGCTGCTCTCTCTTCTGCAGCCACGTTCTTGGGGGGAGAGGGGACGGCAGAAGGGGCCGGGCTGGGAGGACAAGGCACCGGAGCAGAGGGAACCTTTACTTCCACTTTCTCAGAGGGAGGCAGGGGCTTCTGCGAAACAGGTTGAGAATCCACCTCTTTGCGGATCACTTGAATCGGGATGTGTCCAGGAGGGAGATCTGGTCCAGCTGGGCCTGGCTTGCTTTCTGGTTTGTTTTCAGGTTGGGGAATAGGTGAAGGTTCTCGATGGGTCATGGGTTGCTGAGAAGAGGCAAGGACACAGAGATAGTTTTAATTAATACCTGGCTGAGAGTCACAGGCAGTCGTTTGTGGCTAGTACTGACTAGAAGAAAACAGAAATGACTTTTTTAAAGTTTAATAGTATTAGAGGGATTTTCAAAGTCAGCCAAACCTGTTACAAAATTAAAATATGATATTCATCATGTATGTGACCAAACCATTGTTATGCTTCTGTTCGTTAACCCTGGTCTCTTGGTCTGTCATCTCTCACTGAATTTTTCTGGAGATGGTATTCTTACAGCAATGAAAAGAAAACCAACATAATTTTCAAAAATGAAAATACCAAAAACTCATGCTGACGGCTGAGTTACTTTACCTCAAAGCAAAGTCCTGGGTGACTCAGACTTTCAGGTGATGGAGCCAGGGAGTAGTAATGGCCACTTGGCCCCCTTCATCACCCTGTGTGACAGTCTCCGCTCAGGGTGTGGCCTTCCCATCTCCTGTTTCAGAAAAGTTATAATGGTCTTTTTTTTTTTTTTTTTTTTAAACCTATGACAGCCTTGTGGTTTCTGCCCAGACTGATGTATTTTTTGAGAATAAGCAAGACGCTGAAAATGGGTAACGCAGTAAGAATTCTGCCTGGACACATCTGTGCCAGAGCTAACATTCAGCAGTGCAGGATCCCTGCACTGACTACATTGGCTACCGAGGCTGAGATACTCTCTAATGTGACTATAAGCTATAGTGATACTTTAAAAAATTAACTATGCTTGAAACAGAAACATCTTGGTTCACCTAGCATTTAAGTGAACATCTAAAACCCCCTTAAAAATCTCACACACTGATTTTATCAACTGGGAAATAGGAGTTGGACTACATTATTTCTAAAGTACTCCATATTAAAAACACTAAATCCCACTATAATGTTCAGTTAGGTCAAATCTCTGCAAGCCTCTAAAAAGGGATTTCTAGACAAGCTATAAAAGGGAGGCCACTACAAACAAATAGGATTAAGTGGAAATAGGATTAAATATTGTTCCACCAATTATAGAAAATATTGATAACATGGGAAAGGTATGAGAGGAAACAGCTCCAGCTTTGCAAATGGGCACTTCTTTCCCATTTGAAAGGATTACTGAGTCTGAGTAAGGATCTGATGGACGCTTGGCTGTTTTGTTTGAACACCAGTAGCCTCCTTTTCCATCAAATCTCTTCTGCCAACCAGAAATGCTTAACTTTGGCCCTTAGCACTCATGAACCAGCCACATGCCTCTTCTTGGGTTTTAAAACAATGGCTGAGTAAGTGACTTTGGAAACACCTAAGAGGGGGTGCCCTATGGCTTGTACTCTTCAAAAATGTCAAGGTCATGAAAGCAGAGAAAGACTGAGAACCTGTTTTCCAGATTAAAGGAGACTCAAGGAAAACGACATCTGCGTGCAGTGCTCGTGATCCTACATTAGATCCTGGAACAGGAGGAAATTGCTATAAAGGAGATCTGAGAAGGGACTGCGTATGAGACAACAATGTTTTAAGGACGTTAAACTTCCTGCATCTGATAATTCTACTGTGGGTATGAATGAGAAGGTCGCTCTCTTAGGAAAATATCTGCTGACATATTTAGGGGTACTGGGCATGATATTTACAATTAAACCTCAAACAAAAAGTATAGATAATATATGGAGAGAGGAAAAGATGACAAAGCAAATGTAGCAAAATGTTAACAGTAAATATGGGTGAATCTTTGCTTTCATGACCTTCATATATACTGGACTTCTCTTCTGTAAGGTTGAAATCATTTCCAAATAAAAAAGCAAAAAAACAAACAAACAAAAAAACCATAAAAGGAGGTGTTCTGTTTGAGGGCCCTGAACAGTGTCACCATCTGTAGTAAGGAGATGCCCTGCATTTGTTTACAGGGCACTTTCCTTTTAAAAACTGTGACCAAGGGACTTCCATGGTGGCGTAGTTGTTAAGAATCTGCCTGCCAATGCAGAGGACGTGGGTTCGAGCCCTGGTCCGGGAAGATCCCACGTGCCACGGAGCAACGAAGCCCGTGCGCCACAACTACTGAGCCTGCGATCTAGAGCCCGCGAGCCACAACTACTGAGCCCACGCACCACAGCTACTGAAGCCCGTGCGCCTAGAGCCCGTGCTCTGCAACAAGAGAAGCCACCGCAGTGAGAAGCCCGCGCACCGCAAGAAAGAGTAGCTCCCGCTCGCCGCAACTAGAGAAAGCCTGCACGCAGCAAGGAAGACCCAACGTAGCCAAAAATAAGTAAATAAATGTAAAGGCACTTCCACAATGTTGAAAAAATAAATAAATATTTAAATAACAATAAAAAATAAAAACTGTGGCCAAGAATTCACTCAGCAGCTGAGCGGCCCCGGCTGCCGAGTGTTCTTCAGCTAAAACTAGAAGACTTCCTCCCCCAGGAACCAGTGCCTGCACATCTCTACTGAAGGATAAGCAGGCCCTGCCTGTAACTTTCACCAGGCATGAAGGAAGGCTTCCCATCCGCCCAGCCAGCCAGGCATCGGCCAGGTAACGTGGTCCTCTACCGCAAAGGAGGAGAAAGGAGTAAGACATGCTCCCTGTGGCCAAGGTCAGAGCAGAGCTGAAGAGAGCGGATGGATGAACACTTTCGAAATAAATGCACAGAATAATCAGAGCTGAACTGTAAGGGACTCATACTAGGCACCGTGGGAAAGATGAGGAGGCTTCGTGGAAGTGGCAAGACTGGCTTGTCCCCTGGAGGATGGGGACAGCTTGGATTGTGAAGACATGTCAGGAAGTGGGTCCAGCACAAGCAAAGGCACAAAAGAGGAGACAACAGAGTGAAGGGCCTGCAGAGTGCAGGAAAGGGTGTGAGTGAGGCAGGAGACGAGGCTGAGGGTGGGGTGTGGAGGGGCTGCAGGGCACTGCAAGGGTATGGTGGGCACTGAGACACCTGGGCCCCCCCCTACAGGTGTGTGACGCTGTGTTCTGCCCACCGTTGCCCACGGTGGTGGCTGGAGCTCTGCCCCTGAGGCAGCTGCAGCGAAAAATGAGCAAAAGCTGTAGAAAGTACTGGAGGCTCACAGCTCTCGCCTGCATTTCTGCTGATGACCAGCCGTTTTCAGGATCTCGCTCTCCCCCCCAGTTATGTGCGTAAACCAGGAGGGGCTGGTGGGGTGGGGCCGGGGGGGGACCCAGGGCGCCTGCACAGAGAGCTCCTCAGGCCCTGGAGAGATGCTGCCCCAGCTAGTCTGCCAACACCGACTCCCATACCTGAGGCCTGTCGACCACGGTTTGCACGCGGACGGACGGCAGGGTGTGCACCGGCGTGCTGTTTCTGGCTGGAGAGCCCTCCCGGCTGGACGCACCCCGGACGGGTGACCGGAACGGGGATGCTGCCCACACGGTCCGGGGCTCCCAGTCATCTCCCTGGATCTTGTGGTACACAGGCTGGTGGGTCTGGTATTCGCCCTGCTGAGCTGGGTAGTGGGTCTTCTGGGCTTGGTGGAAGGAGGGCTGGGCTGCCGGCCGGGTGACATTCTGTTCATGTATCACCGGGATGGAGATGTAGCCCCGGGGGAGCTGGTGACTGCCCAGGCTGCTCCTGCCAGAGGAGGAGGGCAGGCTGGCCGAGGAGGACGAGGATGAGCAGTCCGAGGCAGCCGGAGACTGGGATCGCTGCAAGACGCAAAGGGTGGATACACAGCCCCGTGAGCCGCCGCTGTCTGGCCCTCCGACTCTGTCCCCACCATGCGCCTGCTCTGGGCAGCAGGTTTAATATGACCTCCCGTCTGTAAGCCTTTCCATTTTCAAAATGTAGTGTTAAGACTGGGAGCTCAGGAGTCAAGAGGCCGGGGCTCAAATTCTTAACAGCTCAATAGCCTTAGGAGCCGCGTTTAACCCCCAGCCCAGTCACTGGGCTGACCTGACAATTCGGTAAAATAATCTGTGCGTGTGTCCCAGCCCCAGCGCCACACACAGGAAGCGCTCGCTACACTTTACTTATTGTTGTCACTGCATTTCCTCTCTCCGTAACTCTTTTCCTGCTTATCCACAGAGAACTCAGCTGGGCACTGGGAACTGTGTCCCCTGTGTGGACCGAGGCAGGCCAGGCCCCTTTCCCTTCCCGGCCACCTACTTTCTGTTCTAGAAAATCAGAAGGGTGTTTCCGCAGCTGGCTTCTAAGGGCCCTGCTAGCTTAAATTTGTTCAGGTTTCTCTGACTGACGTGTCACTTTGGTTTTTTACAACAAAAACGTTACAAATTCAGGTACCGCTTCTCCAAGGAAGGGAGAAGAGCCTCCTGGTGTCCCACGTTAACTGTGATTTTTCACCCCCGGAGCAAGAGCAGTGCAGGAGACACGATGGGATGCCGTGCAGACTGCAAAGCCCAGAGGGCTGACGGCTCAGGTTCCTACTGGGGTCCACTGGCCTTCGAATCTCAGCTAGGAACTGGATTAAGAACTATTCTTTCGACATTAGTGCAAGAAGTGTCAGCTGCAGGCTTAAAACCTGAAAAGCAGCTGCCTTCCTGACTCCTGATTTTACATTTCCTTTGAAACTGTGGACACTGTAAGGGCAGGTACGCGGTCTCATTTTCACGTCAGTACAGCTCCAAGCAGTTAATACTTACCTGTGAACACTGAACTGAATGAAATAACACAGAGTATCTCTGTATTTCTGATATAGAAAGCTCGGTGGGTGTACGGGGCATCGCGTGAGGAAGCAGAAGGCCGGGCTTCCGGTCCCAGCGACGCCACTTCCAACTTCATGATTGTGGACCAAGCTGTTTACCCTTCTGAGCCCCAATTCCTTAACTACCAAAATAAACCATGATCCCTGCCCACCTGAAAAACCAACCTGTGAAACGCTGAGGGGATGCTGGGCTGTCTTGCAAGCGATCTTTGCTGGGTGACCTCTGACGCTGCGGGCCAGGCCCAGATGCCCCGCGTCTCACCAGGCGTTGCCCTGGGCACCGCATCAGGGTCTGGGGCAGCCTAGGAAGCACAAAACCCGGCACCCCCGGGTCGCACCCCACAGGCCCGCGAGCCAAGCCTCTCCTTACCTCAGGTCCATGGGAGGCTGGGGGCTGGGCTGCCGCAGCCGCTACCGCCTGTCCACACTGTTTATCTGGCTGGGTGGCTTCCGCCACTCCCCGCAGAGGTGACTGGGGCCTCTGCAGGGCCGCCGGGGCTACCTCGGTTTGGAAGCGCTGCGTCCCAGGCTGGGGGTAGGCGAAGACAGGATGTGGCTGCCGGCTCTGGGCACCGTCGTGGAGGACGGGGATGGGAATGTAGCCTGGCCGGAGCCGGGGGTACACGGCGTGGCCTTCCTTCGTGGGCAGCGGCCTGGAGCCCTCCCTCGAAGGCCCGTTTGCAGAGGACGCGGTTTCCTGAAATAAAGAGAAACACAGACCTGTTAGAAACTGGGAAGGAGACAGCCCTGAACAGGAGCAAGCATGGCGCCGAGCACTCCGACCTTCCAGAGTGACCCTGGGTCCCACAGTGCCAGCCAGGGCAGCTGAGCACACACAGTGTGGGCGCCTCCCCTGACCCCCCACTTCTTCCAGACGCCCCCTCCCCTAGTGAAGCCGCTGTATGGGCAGCAGTTTAAGAATCAGAAGCATCCAGAGGAAGCAGGGGAGCCAAGGTAACTGCTGAGCACAAGAGAAGTCCCGGTTTCCCAAACTGGTAAGACAGGTTTCTTTGCTGGGTGACACGGCGGCAGTGCATATAGGTGAGTCACTGACCGCCTCCCAAATCTTCAGACCCAGATCAGAAGGTGCGAGGAGCATTCAATTCCAGCTCCCTAAGCCACAGCCAGCTTCTCTGCTTTCTAAAGGGTCCTCACATCTCCTAGCGATACAGACTCGTGCTGGACCCCAACGCAGGCCACAGCCTGGAAGTCTGCCGAGAAGGGGCGGCAGCGGGACGCTGCCTCCTCAGGAGTATTTTCAGAACAAGCTGTGAGAAAGGGAGATACACAAGGAATGCAGAAGCAGCACAGGATGAGAACAAAACCCGGGGATTAATTGTGCTGGTCTTGTGATGCCAACAAAGCTTGCTTGGCGAGGAGCGGCTGGGTCTCTCTCATGTCCTCTCACGAAGCTCTCCCTTCAGCGGCCCGGCTATTTTGGGACCCTTGAGAAGGCCAAGTTCCAGATGTACCACAGAGGAAGATCTTGTTTCAGACAACAAGGCTGGCCCGTCACTCGCCGGGCAATGTCACTTCTCACCAAGCAGAGGCTGGGCAACTGAAACCAGGGACCCCCACGGCTTCCGGTCCTGACGACCTCCGGAGCACTAGAGGGTCCTCTTACGGAGGAGGGGGCGGAGGATTTGTGCCACTGACACACACCCGAGTGGGTCAACTATTACGAAGGAGCGTGATCCTTCCTCACGAGGCAGCCCTCTGAACGCCAACGAACGCCAAGAGCTGAGGCTCTAGGAGCTTCGGGGTGTAATTCCCAGTGGGGTGAAACTGGTCACAAGTGGGGAAAGCCGAGGGCTGACCCTGGAACTTAGCCCTTTCAGACCCATGAACTGCTTGCCTCCTGCCGAGCCCCGCCCCAGAGGGCCTCCAGCAAGAAGGAGAGGCAAGGGTGTTGCCATGTCCTTGGGGACGCCAGCAGACAGGCACTCTCAGATTAGAATACCCACGTGCTCAGGGCAGCGGCATTATTTTAGCCTGCTTAACTCAGGTCACCCAAGAGCAGGGAGTGGGTCCAGGCCTCACATTCAGAACCAAATTCCTGCCATGAGAGGGACACCAAAAGGGAGGCAGCAAGAGGGACCCAAGAAACGCCGTGCTGCTCGGAGCTGACTCACAATAGGCCGTCCGGGCATTTTCTCCACGCACTGGGCACCTTCCTTCCAGCCTGGAGCAGGGGCCTGGATGAGTGCCGGGGCATCGTCTCTGCGGGCTTCCTCCTGGCCACGCACAAAAGCAGAGCTGAGCAGTCAGCGGCCCTCATCCGCTGACTGGCCCCTGGTCAACGTCCTGCTCCCGAGTTGCTTGGTACCATGGGATCACCAAACCAGCAAGGCACGATCCCTGCCAACTGGGGGCTGCATGAAACAAACAGGAAGCAAAACTACCTGGAAAGCACAGGAGGCCCTGCGGATGGGGGACCGCCTGGGCTTTTCTAGTAGGAGGGGGCTTTCTAGAGAGGATGCAAGTTCATTCTTACCTCTCTTAGTAACAGTTCTTTCATCTGGGGTAATTCTCTTAACCTCGATGAGCCTTAATCCCCTTTTCTAGAAAATGAGCTAGCAACACCCACTTCATAGGACTGTCGTGAGGTTTTATGAGAGCACGTCAAGAGGGACGGCCCCCCCCCAAAAAAAAGAGTGATGCCGGGAAGGCCAAAAGTCATGTGAATCCCCCCTAAACAGGCCCATGATTATGCTCCTCAGACCCCAAAGTGTCAGAGGAATCAAAGCTGAAGGACGAAGTTAACTGGTGGTGACCAGAGTAGAACAGTGACTGCACCTGGAGAAAACGGAGTCGTCTGGGAAGGAACCTTCGGAGGGGATGGAAACGTTCTCCATCTTTCTCTGGGTGGTGGTAAACGGGTGTACATCCGTGTCGAAGTCTCTCACACCGTCCACTTCCCTGGGACCCCCCCACAGCCCCTCCCCTGCCACATTCCACCCACACTGTCCAGACCGAACAGGTGAGGGTTGCCACCCCCAGCATCGTCGCACAGCCAGCTGCTGGCTGGGCCTCCACCTCAGACCCTCCCGGGGCCTGGAAGCCATACAGAGGCCTGGCTGAGGCTTGCCCGCTCCTGGGGGAAGCCCCCAGATCCAGAAGGTACTGGAGCGGGCCTGCCACGAGTTGTGCTTTTTATGCATCTCCCTGAGCATATTTTGTGCCTCAACTGAAAAAGAAAAGGGAAGAAAAAGGAAGGAAGAAGGGAAGGCGGGCGGGAGAGCAGTTCCACCTGCCCCAGGGGCTGCGACAGTGGAGGCGATACCTGACCTGGTCTTGGGAGTAGTGGTCCGGGTCAGTGGAGGGAGCGTGCGGTCACCGCAGGCAGGGCTGGGGGTGTCAGGGGCCCAAGCTGGAAGGCAGGGTGGCTACGGGAGGCCTGGAGGCTGCTTTCCTACAGTCCTGAGGTCTGTACTGGTTCCGTGTGAATTAACGACCCATTTATGCCATGCGATAAAAACCCACACATCTCTCATGATGGCCTCTGAAAGAAGGTGGGCTGCCTTGCCACTCTGGTGGGGGCTTTGTTTAGAAAACACTGCTTTAGGTAAGTTAAAAAGACCACCTCACTTCTACAGAATAGAAAACTAACACTTCTACGTGAATAATTTAAAACGAAAATGAAACGCCCACCCATAACAAGGTCTGCACCAGATGCCGACTCCACCTCTGTTTCTACTCTCCTCTCATCAGAGCCCTGTCAACAACAAATGCTTCAGTTTTACTAACCAAAAAGCACTGCCCAAAAGAGTTAAATTGCCCTTCCTATCTTCTGTGGTGTTTTCATCACAGTCTAGTAAAAAAAAAAAAAAAAAAGACATAATTTTTTTCAAAGGAAGAAGTTTGGTTTTTTTTTTTTTTGGCCACGCCACGCGGCATGTAGGATCAAACCCGCACCCCCTGCATTGGAAGGGCGGAGTATTAACCGCTGGACCGCCAGGGAAGTCCAAGAAAAAAGTTTTTTAAATGTTTAATATTTATAATTCTCCTAGAATATGACCAGAACATGTCTCCTCAGTCCCGTAAGAAGTGTCCTCGAGTTCAAGCCCAAGCCTACTGGTTATATCAACCAGCATCTTTCATAGAGGAAAGGCACTACCTGCCCCACCCTGACTTCGCTGGGGACTGGGGACTCCGTCTCCTGGGGGTTGCACTTCTGTGTGACCCCGTGATAGGGACGGGGTGCCATCACAGTCACCAAGCAGATGACGGCCAGCCCTGCCTCCTCATCACCACCTGCCTAAGCTCCCTAAGGAGCAGTGACGGCATTACAGGAAGCGTTTTCCAATCAGCTCAGCTCATCATCCTTATCTGTGGGCAGAGCCATCAGGAATACATACATATGAAATCCAATTAGGAAATAAGAGCCTGACTTCCACTGCTTATCCCACTGCATTAATTTATAAAATGAACTGGTTCAAGCTTCTTCTTTGTGCATTGCATTAAAATCCTCTGCGGGTGCCAAACAACTCCATGTGAAGGCCGGAATAAAAAGCAGGGAAAACTACCTCAGGTGAGCCAACGTCTGCCCTATTGAGTACAAGGTATTATTACTAGACAAGCCCAGGGCCAGGTTCTGAGCTTGGATGAGCCCGTGGCTCACACAGGTCTTGTTTGCTTAAGAGCACAACTAAACTTCACTACTGAGTTTTAGTAACAATGTGGGTGCTTAGGGGACAGCTAGGAGACTTGGAAAGAGGCTGCGCTTGGTCCTAAAGCTGACTCTGCTCTGAAATATGTGTGCTACGCAAGCAACTCACATCCCCTCCCTGGGCCTTAGTTTCCTCAGCTGCGAAATGAAGGGGAGGCCCAGATGTTCTGTAAAGCAGTGGTCCTCAGACTCTAGGGGGCGTCCGGAGCGCCCAGGAAACGCAAAAAGGTGCAGACGCTACGTTCAGACCCCAACAAAGTCTGACTCAGGAGGTGTGTGGGCAAGTCCAGCCCCCATGGCAGTGGGAGCACTGACCTAAAGGAAGTTCCTTGCAGCCCTGACGTTCTCCGTGACCTCTGATTCCAAGATCTCTTCTAGCTCTAAACACCTACATAAAGCTCAAAAACAAGGAAAAGCTGACGTGTTGGAAATCTAAAAATGACCACTCTTGACTGCACCCAGTTAAATCACATTAGAACTCTCTGGAATTCAAGGTGCTCCAAAGTTGAATGAACCAAGTGAAGAGGAGGAAGCCGCTGACCTTGCACCTTAAAAGCAGGGTGGAACCATAAACCCTGAAAACGGCGGAGCCCCTGTGAGCCCCGACCCCAGCTCCACGGTACAGTGCTCTTTCAAACGGGGGCTCGACACCTACAGACCACAGTCTGAATGAAGGGGAACAGCGACAAAGGCCACTCTGAGGGCTGCCCTGCAGCACCTCCGCCTCAACAGCCTGGAGTCCTAAGTAGGGCACCCATTCTATCAACTGGGTTTTTAGGCCAGAAGAGTCTCACGCCTGCCAGGCAGTGACTTTTACTAAAGACACTTCAGAACTCCTAAAACAAAGAAAAAAAGATGGCGGGCAATAAGAATCCTGGGACTCCCCATTTAGCAAGGACGCGGATCAAAATAAAGCGGCTTGCGGCTCTCCTGGTGGCGCAGTGGTTGAGAGTCCGCCTGCCGATGCAGGGGACGCGGGTTCGTGCCCCCGTCCAGGAGGATCCCACATGCCGTCGAGCGGCTGGGCCCGTGAGCCATGGCCGCTGAGCCTGCGCGTCTGGAGCCTGTGCTCCGCAGCGGGAGGAGCCACAACGCTGAGAGGCCCGCGTACCACAAAAAAATAAAAATAAAATAAAGTGGCTTGGCTTGCCTCTTTCAGGCAGGAAGCAAAACAAAAGAAAAACTTCCTTCTAAAGCACACGTAGAGACCTGAGCTTCAACATTCTACCAAAACTTTCCATTTGGTATTACAGGCCACAGACATGAAATAAGGTATTGCCAATGTGATATATAAAGAGATATCTACCTCCCCACAGCCGAACTCAAAGTTCCCACTGGAATGTGGTAAAGGGTCTCTTCCACTGCCCCCAGCCCTGTTTGGGGCATGTAATGGACTTTGGGCATTTTCTGCATGGTAAGTAAAGTCCACATCCACCAAAGTCTGTTTACAGCACTCCTAGTGAGACAAGAATCTGTGCTGGAAGCAACCTAGCCCCAGGTGCTGGGAGGTTTTAACTGATACGCCCTGTCATTAAAGTATGCATACTTATCTACAAAGAGTTACAGATGTAGAAAATAAACTTGTGGTACCAGGAGGTAAGGGATGGGGGAGGGATAAATTGGAAGATTGGGATTGACACATACCCACTACTATATATAAAATAGATAGCTAATAAGGACCTACTGTAGAGCACAGGGAACTCTACTCAATATTGTGTATTGGCCTATATGGGAAAAGGATCTAAAAAAGAGTGGATATATGTGTATGTATAACAGATTCACGTTGCTGTACACCTGAAACTAACACAACATTGTAAATCAACTATACCCCAATAAAAATTAAAAAAAAAAAGTATGTATAGTTGATCCTGGGATTACTGAGATGGGTGTCCCTATGTGCTTCTGCTAGGGAAAAGCACATTTTAAAGATGTGCTTAAAATGAGAGAGATGAGCCCCTGTTTTCAAGCTGCCATTCGGGACTCCAATCCCGCCCTGCTGCTCGCCAGGGGTGTGCCCTTGGACAGGACTCCTTGCTACTAAGACTCAGTTCCCCCAGCTATAAAAATCCCCATGCCTTCCAGGGCTTTTTGCAAGATTTAAGTGAAATAAGGCATGAGAAAGTCTTTGTAAACTCTGAGCTGTCCCATGCCCTATACAACTACGTTCCTCCATTCCACAAATAGTTATTGACGAACCCAGCTTTTCCCAAGCAACAGTTGGTTGGGCCTATTGTTTACAGAGTTGTGAATTTGGGTTTAATTCTTCAGTGATCTCACCAAGTTGGTAATGAGCCTGTTAGAGTCTGAAGCCCCTTTATCTGAGAGTCTTAAGAGCACTAATTAGCAGGGATGGCACTTTCTCTGCTAAGAAATGTATCTAAAGTTTCACAACCTGGAAGCAAACACAGCTAAAAACAACTCTAGGGGCCTGAGCCCTAGACTCCCCTCTCCCTTCAACAGGCCCCAGGCGCTGAAGGGGTCTGCCTTGCAGACAAACTCACCTGAGAATCAACACACAACCTGCAGTGACTGTGGTTCCTGCACACATGCCCCTGAGACCCAGGGGAGAGAGCCAAGCCAGGCTGGTGTCAGGGAGTAGAACATCTGCTGGTGTCCCCCTAATATTCTCAGTGTGTCCCCCCAAGGCGTATAAGCAGTCTCCAGGCCACAGCTGGGTATGTCCCCTGCTGGGGAGAGCGCTCGGGGCTCAGAGTCCCCCATGGGCACCCTGGACCCCTCCTCAAGGATACCATGGAGCAGATGTGGCCCAAGGTCACATGGGAAGTGACTGCAGAACCAGGAAGAGAATCCCGGTCACTGGGGTTCAGATCCTGAGCTCAACGGCTTCAGGGAAATTAAAGACTACCTACTTCCTCTTCAGGAAAAAAAAAAAAAAAGGGTAGGGATCAATCTAAAGGCATAAATCACAAACGGAAAAGTACCTGAAATTTCCATATTAGGAAGCGAAATCTTGTCTGAATTTAGATAAAGAGACCTCCTCATCCCCATGGACACATTTCCATGGGTTTCTCAAGGTTCCTTCTCAGACTCAGGTAGAACACTGTTCAGTCACTGGGCTCCTCCATCTGTGAGATGTCAACCATGCAAAGCATCTGTTGTTATTAGGGTGCTGGGCTTCACTGGACGTGTATTTTGTACAAAACACCGTTTCGCAAAAGAAAAAAATCTCCAATTCATCAACCACAGCTCCGGCAAGGGGAGACTCTGACAGATGGTGGCAGTCTTGGGGGTATTGCTGGAGGGCTCCTCCCCCACCCTAAGCAGCTTCTCAAAGCATTCCTTCCCCAGCAACCACCCTCCCCCAAAAGGGTGGTGGCAATTAGAACCCCCCTGCCTCTCTGCTCCACCCACGGTGACATTTCCCCCCCCCCTTAGGGCAGGGTCCAGTACACCTGTGCAGACGGCCAGCCCCTCGTTTAATGTGGCTCCGTTTCCCCGCAACACCACTGGGCACCTGGTCGGTCCTCAGGCCTGTGCAGAGACTTGGAGGGAGAGCCCCGCCTCAAGCAGTCGGGATTCAGGGTAAACACAGCACCCCCTGCAGAACACAGGATACACAATTCCGCCGGCCCATTTTGGGCAGGGGATCTGGGGTGAGGCCACGGGCTGATGAGGCTGTGGGCTGCAGGTCTGGCTGAGAGCCTTCATCTGCCCTCACGCTGAGTTACTGCCCAGCACCTACCACCCCCACGAGGGACACAGGAAACCCCTGGGAAGGGTGCTGAGGGTGTCCGGACACTGGAGGAAGGAGAGTCAGCTAAAGTGGTCCAGGGGCGATAAGAAGAGGCCTTGTCTTGGGAAACGAGACTTCATACCCATCTGGGAACCAAGAGACCCACGTCCAGCCAGCACTGTCCACTCTGTGGGAAAGCCAAGCACCTGTGAATCCCCTCCGACTTCTTGGCGAAGACTGGGACTGTCGCCACGGACCACACACATGCCTCAGGTCAGGCCCTGGCTCATCCCTTTCCCGATCCTCACGACCCCGCTGGACAGGTACTGGTGTATGCCCATTTCTCAGAAGGAGAGACTGAGGCTCGGGGAAGGTGAGTGATTTACCTGAGATCACCAGAACCCAGGTCTGTCAGACTCCAAGGCCGGGGATACGTTAACCCTTTCACTATTCCTGCCACCCCTGTACACTGTGTGATAATTATTGGCTAATGTCTCCAAACCCTTCAGCTTCTTGGGGTAAAACGCAGCAGGAGGGAAAGCATTTCATTTCGCCCGGTTGGAGCTGGGCTGAGGCACAGACCTGGAACATTCAGTTCGAGTGTGGTCTCGGTCAGGGAGCCAGGGCTTGATGCTGAGTCACTGCCTGGCTGAGGCAGGGCAGCGAGAGCGGGGCGCACCTCTGAGTCACCACAGCCCCAAGACTCCACACAAGCCCAGCATGAGGCCTCTGCAGGGACAGAACCCAGGTCTAGCCCAGCAGGAGAGCTGGTCCTGCTCTGACACTCAGGGTCCATGGGATAATCTGGAAGATTCAAAAGCGACGTGGCTGCCTTCTCTGCCACACGCGTCCTTTCCTTTCTTCCTGCCATTTCTAAACTATTCATTCTTTCTTTCTTTCTTTGTCCAAGAAGAATTTTTTAAATAACTGAAAAGAACAAGAAGTCTACTTTAAATTAAATTAAATTTTCAAGAAAATGAGGAAGTTACTTCAAAATAGGAAATGTTTGCTCTTCAAAAGGATGCTAAGGCATTTTCAGGGGAAAGTTTCGCCTCAATCACTAGGGAGAGAGCTCTGCGCGGGGACTCGGGACGCGCACTGTTTACAGGCTCCTACTGTAGGCAGCAGGCAGTCTACAATCCTGGGCGCTTCATAATTGACAGTGAATAAGAGGCTTCGCTCTGTAGCGTCTGATCTTACTGCCAGCCTCATGGACAAAAAAACTGGAGAGAGACTCCTTCCGTGGCGCCGGGGCTGCTCTCTGCCGCTGTGGCTTAGCAGCGTCTGGCTGTTGCCAGCAACCGGCCTCCCCAGGCAGGCCTGCTCCAAGACGCTGTGTCACTGGCGGGGACAAAAAAGAGCTTCTCCAGACCCGTAAGGATGAATTCAGGGAATCAATACCAAAGTCCCCTGTGGAGAAAAGGCCATTCAGAAATTCAATAAAAAGGAACCGGCTCCCGGGAGACATTTGGGAGCAGAAGACAACACTGCTTAGGAACCAACAGGAGGCTTCCCGCGACACGCTCTTCAGTAAGGGATGCTTTCCTTCAACCAGCCTGTCCACTCTGGAGCCCAGGCCCATGTTTTACTCTTCCCCACGCAGAATCCTTCACACACTGAGCCTGTAGACCCTGCCGGGCTCTGAGAGGCAGAAAGGGGAAAGAGACGCAGACTGTGCCTCTGGGACTCCCAGCCCACAGGGACGTGACCCCAAGGCAAAGCAGAAAAGTGCTGCCTTTCGGAAGAAAGATTCGAATGGAAGTAACGTGGAGTCCAGAGCAGGGACAGCCTACTTCACCGGAGAGACGGAATAAATGCTTTGTGGAAAATGGCACCGGAGGAGGCAGAACTGTCCTCTGTGTGGCCTTTAACACCATGACTTACAGAGAGCAGGTGCTCAAAAACGTCGGAAGAGATGAATGAGTGAAGACTGGGGGCCATCTTCTAGGTTCAGACCCAGGCTCAGGAAACGAGACAACATTTCTGATCGGCTGTAAGAGATGGACTCAAGGCTGTTTATCAGCAGAACTGTGCCTGGCGAGCTCGGAGCGTAAAGGACTGAGTATAGAGAAGCAGCCAGGTCCACTAGCGGCAAGCCTGTCTGTCACCTGGGGCGGGGCTGGGGGTGGGGGTGGGGGTGGTAAACCTCTGGCTACAACAGTCTTTCTGTTTCCTCATAGCTGACAGGCCAGGCACATCCCCTCTCTCCAAGTCTGTTTCCTCATGCATAAGGTGAGCCTGACAGCTTCCACCTTAGTGAGTTGCTTTGAGGATTTAAAGAGAGGTTTGGAAAAGCACCCACCTGCGTCTGGCACATAGCTATAAATATGTTGACAGACAAAAAAATAGTTCATCCCTTCCTGAAGAAATTCTCTCTGCTTAAGCTTTTACAAGCTGCCTGGCTTGCTGAGAAGCTGCCAAGGCCCCCAAAGAAACTGTCATAGAAATATGTGAAGAGTTTAAGAACACCAGATAGCTCACGCAGCTGCACACGCCAAACAAGGGCTAGAGATCAGCTTCCACACCTGCAAAAGGAGGGGATCTGGAGCCTAGCTTCAAAAGTCCAGCTGTGAGTCTGAGGGCTGAGGCACAAAAGGGTGTGTAGACTTGATTCACGAGCAAGGGGGAGCTGGGAGGGGCTGGAGAATTCCTCAGTCAGGTAGGAGAGAGGTCTCCTTGGTGTCCATCAGCACTAGAGGGTCCTCGGAGGTTCCTAATAAGCAAGGCCTTTGTCTCCTGCTCCCCGTTTTTCTATATAAGGTGTCTTAAATATGTAAGAGCAACATGAAAACAGCAAAACTATGAAGGAGAAAGAGTAGGTTTGGGCTACGCATGGTTTCTTAATTTTTATGAAAATTACCAGATCATTTTAAAATGTCAATAGGAAGTAACAAACATGCGGAGTGGTTTATATAAGGCAACTGTGTGTCATTCCAGAAACGAGGACAGTGCTAATCAAGCCTCATGGGCGGTATGAAGCCTTCTGACTCACAGGCAGCCCAACAGCAACAAACAACCAAGCCTTCCCGGCCCTGGCTAACGTCAAACGCTGCCAACGGTTCCCAGGCACTGACTCTACCCTTGTAAAGGGTAAATATACTCCACAAAACAGGAGACAAGTTTTGCTCAGTTCTTGCATAAGCCAAACACAGACTGTTCTTTAGAGGGAAAATGAAGGTCCCGGATGAGCTGGACTCATAAGGCATCTGGCCATGTTCTTTATGCACCCCCAGCAAATCACTATTCATCAGTCATAAAGAAATGGGCTCCAGAGTAACTGCAACTTGCTGGAAATACAAAGGAGAGAGTGGCCACTCATTTCCTGACTGTGTTCCAATTCTAAGAGGCACAGGAGCTTGCAGTCAATCTGCAAAGAACAAGGTGATCTCATCTTTAAGAAAATTCAGGAAGCTCCGCTGAACGTGAAGGGGAAGAAATGGGGCTCTACTTCAGTCGACATTCAAAACATTTCCGATTTCCTCTGAAAGGATGTTCCTACCTGTCTCGCACAGAGCCTGAGGATAATCTGTCAAATTACTGTGGTGAGATTCTGCCGGCAGCGGAAGACAAGAGGGAGAGACTCTGGCTTGCTTCTTCCTGGAGTTCAGGAGGGTCTCGGGACCACCTCCCCACAGCCGGCACTGGCACCCCACCAGGCTCCACCCCTCCCCACGCTACCCTTATGTTCGTTCGCAGAAGCCACGCACCGGGTGAGTTTCACCACGAAGGAAGGGAGGCTCCGGTGATGGCTCTGCAGGTTAGATGTTGAGCAGGCCCCTTGAGGGTGCCAAGGCCTACGCAGGTGCACGTGAAGTCACAGCTCCCCCGCCCCCCTAAGAAGTGGGATCATTGTCCTTCGGTGGCTCCCAAATGCCAGACTGCCGGAACCAAGAACCAAGAGGGAAGCTTTTCTGACATACAGATTTCTGGGCCCTACCCTGAGCAACTCGGATTGAACAAGGGGGTACCCAGCTGGCAACGTGTGTTCTTAAAAGGCTTCCCTGGAGACTGCCAGGCTTGGGAATCCGTGCCGGGGACCTCCAAGACCGGCAGAGCTAGAACAGCCCTGCTCCTCCAGGGAGGAGGGTCTCGCTCTCGTCGCAGGAAGGATTGTGAGGGAGCAGCACAGCGCCACACCCCAAAATATCTGGCCTCTGTTTATTTAGCAAGAGAGCCTGGAGGAGTGGCTGCACAGAAACTGCACATCTCCTGATTCCAAAGTGGACGTCAAGCTCTCTGCCAGAGACGGGGCCTGGACTGGTATGAAATTGCCAGGAGATTAGTGGGAAGCCCACGTGTGCAGAAAATCGATATCTGGGAAGACTGCAGGTTCAGTTGCTCAGAGTGGAGCTGGACTGAGCCCAAAGCCTTTGCCTCTAGCTGTCCTGCCTCTGCAATGAAGGGCAAGACACTTGCTTTCAGTTGCCGCCTCTGTAAAAATGGGATGAAAAGTCACTCTAACCACCTCAGGGGAATGAGAGAGGATCAATCGTAAGACAACAGAGGATAAGACTAAACCAAAGTTCTAATCTTTTTCTTCCTTCCACGAAAGCCATTTCTGTACCTACATGGTTAAACTGTAAACACCCAGAAGCTGTCTTCTCCAGAAGAGGGCTTTCTGTTTTTCATGCTCAATGAAGAGCTCTTTATTGACTGACAGCATCTCCTCTTGAAAGTAAGGATGCTCAGAGGGTCCTCTTAGCTCAGTTCCTCTAAAATCACCCTTTGTTTTCTGCCAGAGCCCTTTTCTCATTCCACATTAAGAAACCAAATTTCAAATATAAAGTAACAGTGAAGGATTTTCCATTGTATTGACTCTGAAGTAAGGTGTCATTCATATAAGTGAAAGTGAATTTGTCACACAGATGTTCTGTGTATATCAAAGCACAGTCTTGAAAGCAATGAAGCCCAGAGCTAATGAACTGAATGTTAGTTTTCTCCCTATGTTTTGGTACCGTGCTGAGAAATCTCAAGTAATTAATTTGGTAAAGAGAGCTCTTTCCTTGAGTTGATCACATCCAGCCATCACCATCTAAGTAGTCACAGAACAGAAGTCAGCCACCCAATACTTGATGGTTGGGAGGATACAAAAATTATCAAGTATTCCAGCCTGCACGCTTCATAGTTTCATGAAAATTTAAGACACTTCTACCTTCCTCTGAACAGATACACTGCCTCTTATCGACTTTTCAGTGTAGTTCTCTCTTTGCTCTTGGTACTAGCTGAGTGGCCTTTGGAAACACACTTGAACTCTCTGGGTTATTTTTTGTGTTTTTTTTTTAATAAATTTATTTATTATGTGGGCTCCGTAGTTGTGGCTCACAGGCTCTAGAACCCAGGTGTAGTAGTTGTGGTGCATGGGCTTAGCTGCTCCAAGGCATGTGGGATCTTCCCAGACCAGGGCTCAAACCCGTGTCCCCTGCATTGGCAGGCGGATTCTTAACCACTGTGCCACCAGGGAAGCCCCTCTCTGGGTTTCTTTCTCAGAAAAATAGAGGCTGGGGTAAAAGGTCTTTAAGGACCTTTTTCCACTTTAAAATTCTGACTTAAATTTTCAAATGAACTTTTCCAGCATCAGACTTCTGATTTAGTAGCTTGCATTTTCTACTTGTCGAGAACAATAATAGTAACTCAACCTGTTTTCATCCCCCTGGAAAGGTCTATAAAACCACAGCCTAACCCATCCACTGTACAGATGCACAAAGATCTCAACGTGCTGAGTGAGTTTCATGTTGGAAACAAAGCGCCAGCAAGGCGGGACTTAACCCTGCACTCACAGTGGATGTGTCCAAACCTGATCTTCGCTCACCACCAAGGATGCCAGCGGATTCCGACTGTCCCTGTCTCTATAGGAAGGAAGCCTCAAAATGATACTTTTTTTTGTTTTTTGTGTTTTTTTTGCCCACAGTAAAGATCTACGTCCTTGCAGGCTGCAGTAACAGAGCTGGTTTGAAATGAGCATCAGTTTCACTCAATAATGGGCTGAACAGACAAGCAAAAAAGTATATATGGTTACGCCCATCCCAGCTAATTATAGCCTCTGGTACTAATTTTCAGAAATAAATATACAATTAATTTCTTATAAATGTAAGCTGCTGAGTTTACAATGTCTCACTGTTGGGCACCAGTCTTATAAATATTTTTAAGAAAAAAACTGCATAAAAATGAAGGTGGATAACACAGATCTTTCTTCTAAAATAATGATTTATAAAGCATTTTTAATTTTGTGAATTTTTAAATCTTCAAAATAACTTATTAACTCTCTATGACTTTTATTTTTATTTTGCCCAGACAACGTAACACTATCCTTTAAGTATATTTCTTTTTGTCAAGCTTTATATTTTGAAAAAGTTCAAATTTATAGAAAATTACAAGAGTAGTACGATTAGTTATAATTTTTTAAGTTAACAGACTCATTCCAAGCTCCTATTTTCAAATTTTCATGCTTCTAAGGATTAAGTAGTATATATCCCTGCATATATGTAAATGAGGCATCCTTCTAATACAAAAGTATTACTACACAGTTACTTGTGTATTAGAAACAAATCCTAGGTATTTTAGTAACATAACAAGGAAGGGAATGTATTGCCATTTAAAAAAAAAAAGTCTCTTTCTTGCCAGTGTGAGGCAATGTCTAAGGCAATAGCCAACTAGGAGACAGTCCCACATCTTTAGTTTAGAAACTGCCTGGAAGAACAGCATCTTGTTTTTAACAAGTCATACTAGAATATATTCTTAGTGAAAACAGTTTCAACCAATAATACAATTTTAATTTCAAATACAGAATGGGGAAAAAAGAAAGGAATGAATTTACATCCAGTCTCCTGAGTCACTCTGTGCCTGAGATGGGAGGGTGAAGTCAAGACACCTTCAATCGAATTCAGGAACTTTAGGGGGTAAAATTCCTAACAGACCCTAAAAGACCCCCACCCCAGCTTGCCAATGGCCCCCCGGCGTCCGCCAAAGTACGGTCAGCAGGGTGAAACCAGGATCTCGGTCCTGGAAGCCGGGCGGAGGCCGCGGCGGGGCCTGGCCCGGGCCTGCGATGCTGACCAGGCCAGCCTCCCCTCGTCTCCTGACCCACGGCCCCTCGAATCGAGCCGGTGGACCGGACCCGGCGCCACCGCGCGGGTCCCACTTCCCGCCCGACCCCCGGAAACCAAACGCGGCCCAGGGAGGACAGTCCTCTCCGGGACCTCCCCCCCGCCCCGACGCCGGCCATGGGAGGGGGCTCGTTGGGGGGGCAGCAGGCCGACCCCCTGAGAGCTGGTATCCTTCTGGGGGGTCCGTGCGTCCCAGGTGGCCTTCACTGACCTCCGGGGCACCGGCTCAGGCGGGCTACGGCCGGCGGGCACCTGGCGCCTCGCGTCCCCGCAGCCCGGCCCAGTCCAGCCGCCCCCTACGGCCCTGTGCCGACCGCTGGCCGTCGAGGGGGGGCCGCTGACCCGGCGGCCTGCGGCGCGGGCCCTGCTCACCTTGGGGACCTCGGGGGGCACACGCGGGTCGTTCCACGTCGTGGTACGGCTATTGTGGTCCACGAAGAAGGGCCAGCCGGTCTGCGGGTCGATCTTGATTTCCCAGCCAGGGGGCAGGGGGTCGCGGTCGCCGGCGCCGCTGCCGGACGCCATCTGCACCATGGGCGAGTGGGTGGCAGCGCTCATGCTGGGTCGGGGTCGGCCCAGGGGGCGGCCGCCGGGGTGCCGGATCGCGGGGTGCCGGGTCACGGGGTCGCGGGGTGCCGGACCTCCAGGTGCAGAGTCGCTCGCTGGCCGCGACCGGAGCTAGAGTCGTGCGCGCCGCCGACGTGTCCGGGAAGCCGGCGCTGGGCACCTTTATGAATTAAAGGAGGGGGTGACGTGGCCGAAGAGGGCTGGAAGCGTCTGGAAATAGCCTCCTCGCTGCCAAAGGGGAAGGAGGAGATAAAGGGAGGTAGCAACTGGCCAGCTAGAAACTTCTGGTCCCATCCAGATAAGTTGGCGGCGGCGCCGCTTGGATGTGGAGCTCCGCCCTGAGTCATCAGCTATAATCGTGGCGGGGCGGGGCGTGGGCAGGGCGTGGGCGGGGCCTCGGCCAGGCCGCCCCTCCTCCACCCCTCCACCTCCTCCCCAGCCCCAGCTTCCCCGGCGGGGGTCCCCCGGCCGAGATGGCCCTGGGGTGGGCCCGGTGCATCCGCAGGGTCCGCGTGCCGCCGGCCGGCAGGACTAGCGAGCCCCGGGGACATCGTCTGTGTGTCCTGGGCCGGTTTCGGTTTTCAGACTCGTTCCCTCTTCTTCGAGCCGCGTGGGTGTTCCCGGGACTGGCTCCTTCGTATAAAAACAAAGTCATCGTTAACCTTTAAAGTCGCTGGATTCAAACTCGAGTCTGTCCCACCTCCCCTTTGCATCCCCATATACTGATAGTCCAGGATATTGGCGTCCCTCAGTTACGTTTTAACCACTTTTTTCCATAGGCTTAAGGGCCGTCCGGAAGGAGCTCTGGAATGTTGATCCGACACCATCACCAAGCCAGGGAGAAAATGGAAGTACAAATGGAAACTCACCTGCCTTTCTTTAGAAACCTAAAGAAAGATTGCATCAACGCATGGTTTTATGCTCCCGAACCTCAAATCTCAAATGTAGAAACTATCATTGAACAACTTTAAAGAAAAAAAAATATTCTTTTGGGTTTGGGTCTTTTTTATGGTGGAAGTTGGTTCTTGCTATCTTAATTTGACCTTCATTTGGAAAGTAGGGGAGAATTCAAATCAGGAAAAAATTTTGTTTGGTTAATTCAGTGGTGGGTTGCACTTGTAACCTCAGCCAAGCACCTCAATTCCTCTGGGAGAAAGAGTGCGCCCCCAGAGGCAGAATGTTTGGGGGGGCGTCCCATTTTAGATCCTTAGGCACGCAGACTCATTCCCTTAGCCAGAAACATTTTGAGAAGTTGTCTTGGGCTAATATTGGGCCCAGCTTTCCAACTCAAATGCAGAAAATACTCTGGAACCCTCAGAGACAACACCTTTTGTGTCTTCCCACCCTCAAATTACTCCTTTTGGAGCAAATGCTAGAGAGGCCTGCCAATCACTTCCAATGGAATGATTCTCACTTACATAGGTCTACTTATCAGCTTTAAAGTACAAAAACTCAGTTTTGTGAAAACACAGAGATGATTAAGCCCCAGGGACTGACTTGGGTCACCAAACACACGAGAATGGGGTATAAACCCAAATGCCAGTGCAGTAATTTACCATAAGAAGTATTACTATTGAAGGAGCTAGACCCTCAAATGCACTAGTCAGTGGCTCTCTTATTCTTCCTTATTTCTGAAACCCTGAGCACAAGGCTGGGCCCAGAGTTCATATTCAATAAATATTGATGTTTATTGAAGATTGATTCCAAAGTGAATTTTTATCTTTGTCTTCTTCCTTTGCTCAATTTGTTTTCCACTACAACTACGCTTAAACACTGAGAGCATTCTTTGCTGGTGTTTTGTTCATTTGTTTGTTTGTTAGATTTGCTAGACAGGAGCAGGGAGGAGGCAGGTTCCTCTGGGATTAACATAGCTGCTCCTGAGAGTTATATTCCACGGGGGCTTCAAGTGGGTTTGTCTAAAAAGGAGCTGTAAGTCTTGGAGAACTGCCTGGAAGAAGCTCCTTTGAGCCATGCTGAATAATGAGGGGCATGTCTGTCCTGGGCTTTTTTTCTTCTAGGTCTTAGGACACACATTCCCCAGGGGCTATAGACTGAATGTTTGTGTCCCTCCAAAATTCATACATTGAAACATAATCTCCAGTGTGATGCTATTTGGAGGCGGGTCCTTTCAGAGGTGATTAGGTCATGAGGATGGAGCCTTTATGAATGGGTTTAGTGCTGTTATAAAAAACACCCCAGAGATCTCTCTCACTGCTTGCTTCCACCATGTGAAGGCACAGTGAGAATACAGCTGTTCCTCTGGCTCCTACCAGATACCGAATCAGCTGGTGCCTTGATCTTGGAATTCCCAGCCTCCAGAACTGTGAGAAATAACTTTCTGTTGTATATAAGCCACCCAGTCTGTGTTATTCTGTTATAGCAGCCTGAATGGACTAAGACACCAGGCCTTCTGGAATTCACTTGCCCATATCAGAAGCTTAAATATGACCCTGAATTTCCCTTTCTCTCTTACCATCCAATCGTCACCAAGTCTGTAGATTCCACCACCTCAGTATTCCTTGACTTTGGGTACCCTTCTCTTTCTTCAGTGTCACCACCCTGGTCCAGGTCATCCTTATCTCTCATCTGGACCCTGGAAACAGCCTCTAATGTTGTCCATGTTCAATCCATTGACCAAATGGTGGCCGGAGGGACTTTTTTCAAGCACAAATGGGCCATGTCCTTTCTCTGGTTAGTATGCTTTAATGGCTCCCCATGGCCCTCTTTATATCCGAGTCCAACACTCCTTGCCCTGGTGTATATCAGACCCTTCTTCCCCTCTTCCTGGCGCCCACTCCGCGCTGGCCCTGCTGGACTGCGTCATGCGCACACTGCTTCCTCAACCTTCTTCCCCGCCCCCGACGCCTCCCACTCCCTTTGCCTGGCTGGCTCCTTCCTCTCCTCCTCCAGGTATCACCTTGGGTATCACTTTCCTTCGCCTTCCTAGTCTGGGTCATGTGTCCCTTCTGGATGCTCCCATACAAATCCTGTGACACCCTATCAAGTGCACTGCATTACAATTGCTTGCTTGATGGTCTGATTTGCTATGGATTGAGTTTCTTAAGGGCAGGAGCAGAATCTTGATCAACACCGAGTCCCCAGCCTGTAGCACAGTGCCTGGCAAATAACAGTTATAAAAACAGTAACAGTTGTAATGGCGACCACTTATTAAGCATTTACTGCGTGCCAGGTACTGTGTTACGAGCTTTATGTGGATAATCTCATTTAATCTTTGTGATGGAGCCTGTGATCCCCTTTCAGGAATGAAGGGCCTAGATGCTGTGAACACTGCAGGAAACCCAATCTCAGGTGTCCTTTGGGGACTGGCTCAGCTGAAGAAAGCTGCCCTGCACATGGTCACACCTCCTTCTAGGGGCAGCCTGGACCCAGTGACTGATCAACAGAGGGGCATCACTGCCCTGTCCTTTGGGTTCAATTCGGGGTAGGGGCTAACGTGCTCTCCCAGCTCCAGAGCGCCCTCTGGGTTTGGCTGCTGCTTTCTTGGGACTGCATCCCAGCTCTGCTTCTCCCTCTTACCCTGTTCCTCTCAAGAGAATCCCTTCATAAAATCCTGCTGGCTAACTTCTGTCTCACAGTCTGCTTCCCGAGGAACCAAACCTGGAACAAACCTCTCAGCAGCCTCATGGGTAAGTGTTACT
Organism: Phocoena sinus; assembly: GCF_008692025.1. Lineage (NCBI taxonomy): Eukaryota > Metazoa > Chordata > Mammalia > Artiodactyla > Phocoenidae > Phocoena > Phocoena sinus. The sequence continues at coordinate 73,707,974 of NC_045778.1, read as the reverse complement.
AAGATTCTCCCTTTACAGATGAAGCAATTACGGTTTAGTAACTTGCTCAGTGTCACAAAGCTCATGGATTTAAGTTCAGGCAATTGATTCTAGAGCCTACGCTTTTAACCAGGCACTCAATAAATACAATAAGTGAATCAATGGCTTAGTCCCACTAGTCACCAAGGAAAAAAAATTTTAAAGCTACTATTGAGAAACAAAGCTCTGTGTACGTAATTTTCTCAATGCCGAGGAAACAAGGGCAGCAGCAAACGTCTGGGGATGATCACAGTCTGTCCTGTCAATGGTGTGGATGGGCCTGGCTGACTCATAACACAGGTCACAGAGAGGGGACTCAAGCCCAGCCATAAAGGAGAGTTCTAAACGAAAATGTCACCTGAAAGATCTCAGTGTCTGGATGATTTAATCCATTTCTAATGGAACACGTGAGCTGGCATAGAAGGACAGCCAGCTCTCCTCAATCTGTGCAAATGCTGATCAGCCCAAGTTGTTTCTGTTTGCTTTGAGATGTGATCAGAGAACAACACATGCATCCAGGCCCACCTGGATGGAAGCTCTGGCCTCTTTTGAATGTCTCGATGGTCAAGTTCATTGGGAGGGGCCACAGGCAGTAGGTGGTAGAGCAGAGAGATGAATAGGAGATGTCTGGTCTGGTTATGCTGTGTAGACCTCAATGATAAGCTCTAGATATACACCCTGTGGAGGGGGAGGGGAAAATCAATATGGCTTAGCTCAGAGTTTCAGATTTCAGCACTAACTATGCATCTGTTTGTTATTAAAAGTTATAGGCTGTGCCTGCTCCAGCCCGGCCGGCCTGTGCTCTCTGATCTCCTGTGGCAAGTACACCCTTTTCCAGGCACATCCTGTTCCAGGCATCTGGGCCTTTAATCATAAACTACTCTGCTTTGCTATCTAACGGTCTATGTTCTTCCCTGAAAGGATGGCAGGAGCCGTGGAAATGGGGACGCTAGTGGTAAAAGCTAATTTTATTTTAAAGATTTTTTTTTGATGTGGACAATTTTTAAAGTCCTTATTGAATTTGTTACAATATTGCTTCTATTTTATGTTTTGGTTCTTTGGCTGCGAGGCAAGTGGGCTCTTAGCTCCCTGACCAGGGATCAAACCCGCACCCGCTGCATTGGAAAGCGAAGTCTTAACCACTGGACCACCAGGGAAGTCCCAAAAGCTAAGTTTTTAAAAATATCAGGCACAGTGCTAAGCACACCAGGACCTGATCTTATTTATTTCACGCAGCAGTTCTAGGATGCATTAAGCCCATTGCACAGAGGAGGAAACGGGTTTAGAGATATTGAGTAACTTGCCCAAGTTCACATGGCTGATCAGCAGGTAGAATAAGGATCTGAAATTAAATCTGTCTGATTCCATGGCCTGTGCTTAATTACAAGGTTAAACACACCTTTGCCTTTTGCTGCTTCTCCATCCTCAGCGAGTCCCAGCTGAGCAGCTGTGCTAGGTTGGATAGCGTTCCCCCCAAATTCATATCTACCCAGAACCTCAGAATGTGACCTTACTTTGCAGATGTGTTCAAGTTAAGATGAGGTCATACTTGATTAGGGAGGACCCTAATCTGATGACAGGTGTCCTAATAAGAGGAGGAAAATGTGGCCACACACACAGACACACACACACACACACACACACACACGCAGGGAAAACGCCATGTGATGCAGAAATTGGAGTGATGCACCGACAAGCCAAGGATTGCCAGCAAACACCAGAAGCTGGGAGAGGCAAGGAAGGATCCTCCCCAGAGACAATAAATTTCTGTTGTTTTAAGCTACCCAGTTTGTAATACTTTGTTAAGGCAGCCCTAGGAAACCAATACAGCAGCCATACTATCAGTCTTTATCGTCTAACCCAAACGTTGCGTCTGTAATCCATAATAAGAACCACCCTTTGGAGCATGATTGACAAATTGTTTCATTTGTCCCTCATCACGCACAGCCATGCAGGGAGGTAGAATTTCTTGATTCCTCATCTCCCCACCAGGCAGGAATCAACCTGTAACCGAAAGTGGGGTCCGGCTGCTCACTACTCAAAAGCCAATAAAGAGGCCAGGTTGGTGGAAAGGAAAGTTTGCTTTGTTTTGGATGCCAGCAAGCAGGGGAGAGGGCGGATGTCTGTCCAAAGGCCGACTCCCCTCTCCCCCGACAATCAGTGGACAAGAGCGTCTATAGACGGAGGGAGGGGCTGCGAGCAGAAACAGCACAGCCAGCTCTGACGGTCATCTTGAAATTTGGTCATTGGTGGTCTGACCAGCGTCATCTCGATTGTTTTAGGTAGAGTTAATCTTCAGTTCCAGGGTCGGTTTGTTTCCATTTCTTTGAGGCCAATTCTCGGAATTGTGGCAGCTTATGCCGTGGCTACAGTCTGGTCACCATGTAGTTCACTTCTTCTACCTGGTGAGGGTTTCTGTACCTGTAAGACAGCTTGCAGGATGTGGCTCAGAATGTTATCTGTAGCCCTTAAGGAGGAACTGAAGGTCCTTGACTATGTTTAATGACTAAACTATTATTATTTGGTCTCCTTTGACTGTTTTCCTCTGTTTCTGCATTTTTTCAGTTCTCTGATTAAACTTATTCTTTGGCTAAAGTTTTTCCGCAGACAAAAGGCAGGCGGAGGACATGGGGGGCAAGGACCACAGGGTCCTGCTCCGTTTCAATGCCCTCTTTTCTTTGATACTCCTCAATCTTCAGGAGGGACGGGTACAGAACAAGAGGGGAAGAAGGTTTTGGGTAGAGGGTTAGTCATCAACTTGGCAGAGGAGCTCAGGTTTAGTTCCATTTCTGCTTCAATTTTCCCCAACTGTTTGAGGGAATGGGGCGACGACCGCTCTTGGTTACTTCTTGCTGAAGTGGGGCATAGTCCTGCCTAATTTCGGGAATGGACAGAATTGGAAATAATCTCGAGCTCCATGCTTAGCATCCATATTTTGTATTATGAGAACATTACCTCTCTCCTTGATTCCTTTTCATAGTACCTGGACAAACACGTGAAAATCTGTAGACATTTTACAATGAAGATAATAATCAAGATGCATCTTTGTATTATTCTCTGTATTTTTTCTTTTTTTTTTTTTCTTTTTTTTTTTTTTTGCGGTACGTGGGCCGCTCACTGTTGTGGCCTCTCCCGTTGTGGAGCACAGGCTCTGGACGCACAGGCTCAGCAGCCATGGCTCACGGGCCCAGCCGCTCCGCGGCATGTGGGATCTTCCCGGACCGGGGCACGAACCTGCGTCCCCTGCATCGGCAGGCGGACTCTCAACCACTGCGCCACCAGGGAAGCCCCTGAATGTATTTTTTCTTAATGGTTAAAGCAGATGTATAATGTATGTTTAATAGGCCATAAACAGGCTGTTTTGGTTTGCTTGAAGTTCAAGTTAAATCAGGTATAAGCCAGAATGACTTCCCCGTACCTCAATATGTGAAAATTTCCTCCATCATTTCCCCCTTTTAATTGTAACTCTTTCCATAGAAAGCACTGGTATGCAATATATTTTTCCAGAGTGGCTCAGTTGCCTGCTCTGGATCCATTCATGTCCCTCGGTGCTAGGCCTCTTTTTGTTTGTATATTTGCCTAGTTGTCCACGTTGAGGGAAAACTAATCAGATATCATGAACAGACTCAGAGGTATGTTAATTGGGAAATGCTTTATAGACCATACACTTTACCATTTATATCCAATTCTCACACAAACATTGTACATGTGCTTTAAGCAGTAAACTTAGAGCCAGCAGTGATACACATCATGAGTAGTTATACTCTGTGACAACCTCACTGGACAATTTTTTCCATCCTGAAAATCAGGGTCAAAAGTATGGTTAGAAACAAAACAATAGCGTTCGGTCAGAATTTTTTTTTTTAATTGCTTACCCAGTTCAACAGTATGATCTGAAAGTTATCAAATGTTTTCCATATAATTAAACATACCAAATAATCCTAATTGGTTTAGAAAAAAAAATTTTCTTAACAGAGAGAGAAAACCACATTTAGTCTTGTACCAATTTACTGTTAATAACAAAATTCATTTACCTAATTAAATTCAGTCTAATCTTAATCCTGACAACATACAAAATTCTTTTCTCAAAGTTCCTTTTTCACAAACCTTTTATCACTTTTTGGATCCATACAAATTTGTCCTTTTTTTCCCACCCAACCAACTGTAGGACAAAATTTTTATCATCATTTTTCCTCAACAAAAATATCTCCATTCTTCATCATGTTCTCCCTGTGTGCCTGTCTGTTTCCAAATTTCCCCTTTGTATAAGGATACATGGCTCATTGGATTAGGGGCCCACACTACTCCTGTATAACTTCATGTTAACTAATTACCTCTGCAATGATCCTATTACCAAATAAGGTCTCATTTTGAGATACTGAGGGTAAGGACTTCAACAAATGGATTTTGTGGGTCACATTTCAACCCGTAACAGTACTCAGAAAAATATAAATCTCCTTTCCTCTAATGTTCCCAAGCCTCCCAGGTCCCTGCTCCCAGGTGCCCGCAACCAGTAATCCCAGGTTACTGGGTATTCTGCCATACATCTCTCAGCAGGTACGTGCATTCTTCCCACACACAAATACTAGCACATCATGTGCACTGGCATCCTCTTTACTCTTTTCACTTAACACCCTGTGACATTTTCCATATCAGTCCAGACAGACCTTCTTTATTCCCTTCTCTTAATAAACATTTAGATAGTTCCCAGCCTTCTGCTATTACAAACAATGCCACAATGTATATTCTCCGGCACACGTCATTTTGCATGAATGTACATCTATTAATACCTGGAGGTGAAAGTGCTTGGTCATCGAACCAGTGCATTTTAAAAATTTGAGCTGTTTTACCAAATTGCTCTCCAAAGAGGTCAGAAAAGGTCAGCCTCGCACGAGCCGTGTTCACAGTGCCTGTTTCCCCATAATCTTACCAGACTGTGTACCTAACTTCCTGATCTTTGCCAATCTGATATATTCGCTTTGTATTTTTAATTTGCATTTCTATTATTATGAGCATAATTGAGCATCTTTTCATCTGGTCAAGAGACATTTGGTATTCCCTTTCTTTAAGCCTGTAGCTATCCTTTGCCCATTTTTCTGCTGAAACTGAGGAGGAATGAAAAGGGTTTTCACAGAAGCAGAAAGATGGAATTTTAAAGGGGCGTCAGATAATTGTGGGGCACACAAAGATGAGGACTGGCCTCGAGGATGGCTGGAGGAACTACCACCTCTCCAGCTGTTTGAGATTTCTTCCTTCTCCAGCCTAAGCAAGGGGCTGCTCAGGAGCCAAGGGGAAGCCTTGAAACTAGATTCTGGGTTTAGAATTGCACATTTGAGCTTGGACTGGGAGTCATCTGAGAAAGCACTGGGCCCCTCCTTTGAGCCTGGTTTATGTCCAGGGGGCTGATCAAAGTTGGTGGGGGCCGGGAGGGGGCATAAGAGGTGGGAGCTTGTTGCTTGAATTTGGGAACAGGTTTAGGAGAAAGGTGAGGCTTGAAACAGGTACATAAGTCCTAAAAAGACAGTCAGAGACCAGGTTCAGAAATTCCTCCCTAGGCCACAGCATGCTTTTGTGTTGTTCTTTTGTTCTTTCTTCACCGGCTAGGGCTGTGCTGAGTTCAAACTCAAATGAACAGCCAGTTCTGTCTCAATCTGTCATTATCTTGGAAGGTATAACTGAGTATGTCTGAAGAGCTGTTTTCAGAACAGAGAAAGGATCCGGGTTATGCTTCTGGTTTCTCTGCAGCCGCGTGTTTTGCACTCTGGGGATTAAGCAGATGTTGGTCACACATCCCCTATTGTTTCCAGAAGGTGCCTAGGGTTGCTTCCAGAGAGTCTATCAAGTCTTGCTGTTCTATTTTTCCATTCTTTGGGGATTTATGGAACACCTCCTGACAATAATCCCTGAGCTTGGCCCTGTGGGAAGATACAGACATGAGAGAGCTGACCTGTGGGGCTTCCCTGATGGCGCAGTGGTTGAGAGTCCGCCTGCCGATGCAGGGGACGCGGGTCCGTGCCCCGGTCCGGGAGGATCCCACATGCCGCGGAGCGGCTGGGCCCGTGAGCTGTGGCCGCTGAGCCTGCGCGTCCGGAACCTGTGCTCCGCAACGGGAGAGGCCACAACAGTGAGAGACCCGCGTACCGCAAAAAAAAAAAAAAAAAAACCGCTGACCTGTGCCTTCCAAGATGGTAGACTCTAGTTAGGGAAATAAGGCTACTGTGATGGTTAATGGTATGTGTCAACTTGGCTGGGCCATGGTGCCCAGATACTTGGTCAAACATTATTTTGGATGTTTATGTAAAGACGTATTTTGGATGAGATGAAGTTTTAAAAATAGTGGACTTTGAGTTAAGCAGATTGCCCTCCATAATGTGAGTGGACCTCATCTAATCCTTGAAGGCCTTAATCAGAACAAAAACTGATGTCCTCTGAGCAAAAGGGAGTTCTGCCAGCAGACTGCCTTTGGACTTGGACTGAAACTCTTCCCTGGGTGCCCAGCCTGCTGGCCTACCGTGAAGCTTGTGGACTTGCCCTTCCGCAATTGTGTGAATCAATTCCTTAAAATAAATATCTCTTTCTCTCTCCATCTCTCCTCTGCCTTGTGATAGATAGATAGATAGATAGACTCTGTTTTTCTCTTTCTCTGGAGAACCCTGACTAATACAACTACTAGTGAGCTGTGTGACCCTCAAGGCAGTATCTGACTTAGCACAAGCTGAGAGAGATGCTGAGGGGAGGGAGGAAGGTGGGCCTCAGCCGTCAGGGAGGCCTTGAGCAGGAACTGGAGAGGTGAGCAGGATCCTGAAGCAAGGACAAGTTTGAATAGGTGGAAGAGGGAGGAAGGGCCTTCTGGGAGGGGAAGGAGGAAGAGGAAAGCTGGGCCTCAGCAGGGGAATGACCCCGGAGGCACAGGGGCTCCTGGCTCCAGGTACCCTCCACACTGCAGTTGTCAGAGTTGCAACTGGACCTTGTTAGTAGAAGTATGTGTTTAACGTCTGACTCCCTCTCAGGCCATAACCTGGTGGTTTTTAAGCATACATATTCCCCATGCCTACCTAAATTGTTACCACAAGTTGGTGCTGAATAAATTTATTGATGGAGTGAATGTGTTCACTTTGTCCTTGTATTGAATTATAATCTATGGAAGAATGAATTCCCAACCTTGTTCCAGAGGGGGTCAAGAAATTGGTGATGATGGTTAAGAGAATTACTTTTTCCCAATAGGGAAATAATTATATTACTTTCTTTTCACAAAACATACTCATAAACAATTCAGACAATGCAGAAAAATAGAAAATAGAACATCTGTAGTCCTGCTGCCCAGAGATGAGATGGAAATGAAATAACATTAATCACCGTTAAGTGCCGAAATAATGCCATTTGCAGCAACATGGATGGACTTGGAGATTGTCATACTAGTGAAGTAAGTCAGACAGAGAAAGACAAATACCATATGCTATTGCTTATATGTGGAATATAAAAAATGGTACAAATGGACTTATTTACAAAAGAGAAATGAATCACAGATGCAGAAAACAAACTTATGGTTACCAGGGGTGAAGGGGCGGGAGAGATAAATTGGGAGATTGAGATTGACATGTATACACTACTAGATATAAAATAAATAACTAATAAGGACCTACTTTATAGCACAGGGAACTCTATTCAATACTCTGTAATGGCCTATATGGGAAAAGAATCTAAAAAAGAGTGGATATATGTATATGTATAACTGATTCACTTTGCTGTACACCTGAAACTGACACAACATTGTAAATCAACTATACTCCAATAAATTTTTTTTAAATCATGGTTAACTGTAGAATGTGATACGTTATTATTGCCACGTTGTCAGATCTCTCCTTGCTCTTGAACCAGGACCGTCATATTTATTAAGCACCTACTGCTGTGTGTTAGGGACTGAAATACAAAGGTAAAGTAGAGAGACACGGGGTTCCCCTGCCTTCCAGGAGGGTTGAGCAGATTTGAGAGAGTCTCACAGAATCAAAGCTTTTCCCAACTTGGGTGTTTCTGTACCATCTGTTGGCCGCTGGACACATGGTCTTTAGTTGTTGCTGTGCTTGAAATACACATTTTCCTTTCCCTTTCCGAGGCTGTGGAGAACAAATCTCTCAGGGCATTTCTCTGGAGCCATTCCCATTTTATACAAAATAGGTTGTTAAATTTGAAGGGCTCTTTTCATTTTTTCTGTGGATCCCTCTGGCAACTCAGCCTCTTTAGTTTTATGATTTTGGGGGTTACTGTTTGTGTTTAAAGATCACATTCTTCACCCTGACAGGCCAAACTGGTTTAGTTTTTATCACTCTTCACTCACAAAACGAAGCATTATTCTCAGTAAATAGGAATAATTAGCAGCATTTCCATTGTTTATGTTTGGAGTTTTTTAGTGTTATTTTTTAAGTACATAAATAATATACAAGATATACCATTGTTTGAAAATGTGTTTTAAATTTTAAACTCAAGTATAAATGAAGCATTTCATCCAATGTCTTAATCTGTTCTTTCTCTGCATTCTTTAGGGTTGTTCTTACACAGTGGAGGCTAGATCTTAACCCACTTGTACCTGGGAAAAATCTGTTATGATTTTCCAAAATGTCTCTGTTTCCCAGATTAATTACATTCATTTTACCCACCCAGCTATCCTGTACTGTTGATCGGCCACAAGGTTCCAAGACCTACTTGGGAACTAGAGCAGGCAGTGTTTGCCTTCATGGCATCTACAACATGGTGAGGCAGCCTGCACCCTCTGGGACAGGCCTGGTAGCACCCTAGGAGTCCATAGAGTATTCCTTGCCCACAGCGCTAGGCTGGTAAATGTGCATTTGAAAGTCGGGAAAAGCATATGCTAGTTATTAACAGCTCACTGTCCGTGCCAATAGCAGGCAGGTCCCAAAGACAAGGGAGGCCAAGCTGTGCTCACGCTGGACTCAGTTACCAACCTAATGTGGGAGAGGAGGCCAGCAGTTAGGTTTTTCTCTTTTTCTTTCTTGTTCGTGTGAAAAGCATAACTAGATTTTGTGATTAGAATTTAAAGATTTTTATTGTTTTCTCTGTAATTACACAAGCAATTTATATACACTCTGTAAAAGTTGGAAAATACAGACGTCACAGAAGAAAATGAAAGTCTCACACATGGATGGGAACTTTTTTTTTCCTTAATATTTATTTATTTAGGCCGCACTGGGTCTTAGTTGCAGCATGCAGGATCTTCACCGCAGTGTGCGGGATCTAGCTCCCTGACCAGGTATGGAACCCGGGCCCCCTGCATTGGGAGCACAGAGTCTTACCCACTGGACCACCAGGGAAGTCCCTGGATGGGAACTTTTAAGGAGACGGGATTAAGATTGAGATGGGGAAGAACGTGCTAACAGTTCAGAGTGAGCTCTTGGTCACTGGCAGTGTTAACAAGGAAGAGGACTGAATGACCAGCCTCTAAAGGGCCTTCCTGCTCTGATTCTGTGACAGGACAACCTGTCCTCAGCCTGCTGGGTTTTAAACAGTGTGTCCCTTTTCCCCACCGCTGCCCCAGAGAGCAAAAGAAGGCAAAGTGAATCAAGGCTCTGCAGAGTGGCACTTGCAGAAGAGGGTTAGTTCCCTGGGAATGCCACATCTGTCCGTTCATTCATTCACAACGCTGTAAATATTTATTGAGTGGTTACTATGGACAGGGCACCACACCAAGCTCAGGGGATTTTCCGTGAACAGCACAAACTCTAGACCATGGGCACGAAAGTTGTACAGATAAGAATTTAGTCACAATTGTTAACACCAAGAAGGAACAGCCATCCTAGCCAGAAGGTTGGGAAGGCATCTTTGAGGAAGTCACACTTCAGCTGGCCCTTGTGGGATGAATAGGAGTTAGCTGGACAGAGGAGTCGTTCTGCAGTATGTGTGAAGGTCTGTGTTAACCAGCAAGGCCTCTCTAGGGTGTGGGATCTTATCCCAAGGACAATGGGCGTCATTTGCAGAATTTTAAGTCGTGAGTGACACGATCAGATTTGTGTTTTTAGGAAATCATTTAGCTGCCATGTGGAGAATGCCTCATAGGAAAGCAAGATTGGAGGTCAGGGGACTAAGTTAAGTGGCCAACATGAACATCTAAGTGAGAGATGGTATGGCTGGGACTAGAATGGGGATAATATTAATGAAGATTAGGTTTTATTGAATGTATAACTAAGTGCCAGGCACCTGCATGATTTCATTCAATCCTCACAAACACCTATGAAGTAGGTATCATTATTTTTGTTGTTTTATAGAGAATGTCTAGGCTCAGAGAGTTTAAGAAATTTGCTCAAGGGCTTCCCTGGTGGGGCAGTGGTTGAGAGTCCGCCTGCCGATGCAGGGGACGCGGGTTCGTGCCCCGGTATGCCGCAGAGCGGCTGGGCCCGTGTGCCATGGCCGCTGAGCCTGCGCGTCCGGAGCCTGTGCTCCGCAACGGGAGAGGCCACAACAGTGAGAGGCCCGCGTACCGCAAAAAAAAAAAAAAAAAAAAGAAATTTGCTCAAGGTCACACAGTTGGCGAATGGAGAGTCAGGATTTAAACCTGGGCACTCTGGGTCCAAAGCCTGTAGGCTTAATGACCATATGTACCATATGTACTAGAAAGAAATAGATAAGACTCAAAATATACTCAGGAGTAAGAAATAACAGAACTTGGTGATTGATTGGATGGTTTCTTCCATGAACCCAACCAGATGATTGGTGCCATTTATTATGATTGGGACAGCTAACTCAAAACAAAAAAAATTTATAGGTACAGCTTAATGGGAGAAAAGTTGCAGATCAATTAATTTATACTAGGGTAATAATGACAGCATATACTCATATGGAGCTATATGCCATATGCTCGTAATCTTCCATGAGGATTAATTTATTCTGTTTGAATGTTTGTGTCTCCCCCCCAAAAATTCATATGTTGAAATCTTAACCCCCAAAGATAATGGTAGTAGTAGGTGGGGTCTTTGGGAGGTGCTTAAGTCATGAGCGTGGAGCCCTCCTGAATGGGATCAGTGCCTTATGAAAGAGATTCCAGAGATATACCTGACCATCTTCCACCACATGAGGACAAAGTGAGAAGGCACCAGCTGTGAACCATGGAGAGGGCTTCCCCCAGAACGGATCATACTGGCTCCTTCATGTTGGACTCCAGCCTCCAGAACTGTGAGAAATAAATTTCTGTTCATGTAAGCTACCGAGTCTGTTATTTTGTTAGAACAGCCCGAACAGACTAAGACCATTCTTATTTCACAGATGAGAAACAGAGATGCCGAGACCTCAAGTAACTTACCCAAGGTCACAGAGTAGAAAGTGTCAGAGCCAGGACATCAGCCCAGGCAGGCTGGCTGCAGAGGCAGGCTCTTAACCATGGGCCGTGCAGCTTCCAGGAGCTTCTGCAGCGTAACGGTTCCCCTATGCAGGACCAGGCTTCACCAAAGCAGCAACAGAGTGAAAGCCCAGACGTAAAATCGGCCCATGGACATTTAAATAATAAAACCTGCGACTAGCATCTCTGGACTTTGCTCACTTACATAGGAATTGTGAGTCTGCTGTAAGCTGCTTATTGGTAGGACCTGAACTGCTAAAAAGGGTTATTTTCCAAATATTATTTTCTGAATTGGTTGGGAGGTTTTTTGGTAGGAGGATGACAAGTTATTCGATGAGGAGTCCACAGGGAGACTTTTCGCAGACTTCTGACGACATCTTTTCATTCTGCAGATGTGGCCTTCTTGGTGCTGAAAAAACTTTGCTCAATTTGGACGCCTGTGGAATTATATTTGGCTGCTATTAAAGGAAGCCAGAGGAGGGGCTGTCATTAGTTCCTCACAAGAATGGATGTCTCTGCGTAATGGAGACTACAGCTTTCCTCAAATCATACACAACCCCCTGTGATCTAGAACCTGAAGGGGATGGATGCGCGTGTGTTTAAACAAGCCTTCGAAGGAAGCCTCAGCCCCGGGAGCCACCCACAGGAGTCCTCATTCCTGTTTCAGAACCTTCGAGAACTTCCCACCACTCTCGGGGAACAACCCAAACTCTTCACTAAGCCGCCAAACCCATCGCAGTGTCACCCCAGCCAACCTTGCCAGCTTTCCTCCCATCCACCCCACTTGCCAGTCCCACTACAGAGTCTCACCTCCCCACAAAATATCCTATATGGGTTCCTTCCTGACAGAAATGCCCTTCTCCCTTCTCTTCATCTGGATCCTATCCATCTCATCCTTCAAGACCCTGGCAGACGGGTCTTCTTAGAAAACTTTCCCCACCTGACCCAGGTACTACTAGTATACTTTATTATATACAAATTATAATAATTTGGTTATGGGCATCTTCCTCGTTAGACAGAGAGGCCAAGGATCAACTTATTTGTATTTGCTTTTCTTCTTTCTCCCCATCTGCGGCCCATCTGTCCAGCAGTGCCTGGTGAGCAACAGCCACACTGGGCAGACTATGCTTCTTGAGCTCTGACCCCACCTCCCCCCAATCTCATCTTAGCAAGACTATCTTGATCACGGACTAAACTCTATGCTAAAGTGTCTGTGTTTTGGACCATGTGAACCTTAACTCCCCTAAATGTCTGGGCTAGGAGTGGGTCCCCAGAAGCCAACTCAATGGCTGGTATGTGACCTGCAATGACCTGGGAAAAAAAGATGAACTGAACCCTCAAGCTTTGCTTTTAGGAACGTGAAGTAAGAAACATAGAAATAACTGGCAGAAGACAGAGGTGTGACTGAGTCACATGAAGGGCAGAGAACAAGAGTGAAGACTTAAGGATGTCTGCTACCTAAGTGTCCAGAGCTGTCTTGGCTCCAGGATACCCTCTAGCTCTTGTCTCAGGAGGCCTGGCTGTGGCCACCGTTCTTGATTTCTGAGCTCCAGTTTCCCTTCGTGGTAGCCAGCCTCCAGGATGGCCCCATGACCATCCCCTCCTGGTACTTGCCTTTGTATAGTCCCCTCCCACATTGAATAAGGCTGACTCATGTGACCAATAGGATATTGAGAAAGAGAGGGTGTGTGACTTCCAAGATAGAACATAAAAGACATTGATGATTCTGCCTTAGTCTCTTGAATCACTCCCCCTGGGGGAAGCCAGTCACCATGTTGAGAAGACACTCAAGCAGCTTTGTGGAGAGGCCCTTACGGAGAGGAGCTGAGGCCTCCCACCAGCAACCAGCACCAACTTGTGAGTGAGTCACCTGGGAAGTGTATCCTCCTGCCCCAGTCAAGCCCTTGGCAGACATTTTGACTGTGTGAAACACTGAGCTGAAACCTCCAGCTAAGCTGCTCCCAAATTTCTGACCCACAGACACTATGTGAGATGATAAGTGTTTGCTGTTGTTTTAAGCCACAAAACGTGGTAATATGTTATACAGTGATAGACAACTAATACAGCTTTTTGCTTTTTACAATAAAAATCCCTTCTAGGGACTTCCCTGGTGGTCCAGTGGTTAAGAATCTGAGTTCCAATGCAGGGGACGCAGGTTGGATCCCTGGTTGGGGAACTAAGATCCCACATGCCGTGGGGCAACTAAGCCCGTGTGCCACAACTAGAGGCCCAAGTGCCGCAACTACTGAGGCCAAGTGTTCTGGAGCCCATGCACCACAACTAGAGAGAAGCCCACGCACTGCAACAAAAGATCCCACGTGCCGCAACTAAGACCCGACACAGCCAAAAAAATAAATAAATTTTTAAAATCCCTTGTATTGGCTTGTGTGTAAATACTCACTATTTACTCACTGCTACCTTGTGTGGTTGGTAGGTTCTCATCCACATTCTAGGACATTTTATGCCCTAGGATTAGCATCTGCTCCACTGAAAGCCTAGAAGAGATATAATAACATCTCTCTGTATCGTTTATACCAATGACATGTTACTTAGGTTTGGTGTGTTAGTTTTCAAAGAGCATTTTATATACCTCTCATCTGATCCTCTTAGCAATTGACATGGGTGTGTAATTCTATTGAATACATTTCAGATATAACTACCACTATAGATTAACTTTACATTGAAAACGTTTGCATTACTACATGGATAAAGCACTTTTTGCAATTCTTTCACATACATTCAGGATCTATAGGTTTGTTAATTCAACAAATATTTACTGACTGGGCTTCCCTGGTGGCGCAGTGGTTGGGAGTCCGCCTGCCGATGCAGAGGACGTGGGTTCGTGCCCCGGTCTGGGAAGATCCCACATGCCACGGAGCGGCTGGGCCCGTGAGCCATGGCCGCTGGGCCTGCGCGTCGGGAGCCTGTGCTCCGCAACGGGAGAGGCCACGGCAGTGAGAGGCCCGCGTAACACAAAAAAAAAAAAAAAAAAAAAAAAAAAATATTTACTGACTTCCTACTATGTGTAAGGAGTTAGAAAACATATAGAAAGGAATCAGAATTTAATCTTGCCTTCAGGGAACTTACAGTCTAGCAGGAGCATTAAAACATGTATATAAATAACTAAAATACCATGTAGAAACTTCTAAAGCCCTAACACCTGTAACTGGGCACTGGCCTTCTCCTGAGTGTTACACTAAAAGCTTTAAATGGATAATCTTCCCTACTTGGATGTGATATCTATGGGGGCTGGGGGTGGGGGTGGAACTTGTCCTTAACTCTAACACCTGTGACAGTATTTGGCACAGAGTAAATATTTCTTTAGTGAATGTCACTGAGACCTCACAACTTTATGAAAAAGGCGGAGTAGCAGAGTGGTCAGTGCGTAGGTTCTAGAATCAGTCTCCAGAATTTGGATCACTCCTACTTGCAGGGGAATGATCTTGGAGAAGTTACTGACCCTCTCCACTACTCAGTGTCCCGACAGGAAGAGTGAGGATAATCATAGGTATCTGGTTATATTACCTAATCGTATTATCTCACGGAGCTATCCTGAGGCTCACGTGAGACAATTCATGTAAAATACTTGGAACAGTGCCTGACACATGATAAGCTCTGAAATGTTAACTCCTGTTACTGTCACTGCCATGATCCCCATTTTACAGACAAAGAAATGGAGGCTTGGAGATGTTTAGTAAGCAGGGTTACATGCTTTTAACTGTATCACTCTAATAATTCCATAAAAGGTGGTAAAGGAAGGTAGTCTGAGATTAGTGTCAGAACATTTTCTTGTAAAGATAAAGGAGAGTGAGTTCACATCTCAAGACGATGATCAGATCAGCAGCGCACCTCTTCTGGAAACACCTGTTCTAAACCAAGGTCAACTGGATTCTGGCCAGAAGTTACTTTTACTACTTCCCCTCTCAGATGGTTGGTTATTTCTGGCAGAGAAGCCCCCCTGGGGGTCCCGTGGCTGGAGAAGCCATTTTTGCACGACTCACCAGGCAGTTCATAGCACAGCTTAGAAACACCAAGGGAGAGCAGGATTACTAATCACGCTGTCTGCTGATGTAAACTCTATTTGGATACAGCAGCATTTCAAAATAACCTCAAATACAATTACCACCCTGAGGAGAGGGGCTGGTTGAACGACTAGAGAAATATCATTCAGATGGTTCATTAGCTAATTACAGCGCTCCACAAACCATGTATGCAAGGCAGGGGCTCTGGGGCTGGGTCACAGGGCTGAGCTCAGGGGCCAGAGGTAGGCTCAGCGCTCTCTTCTGGTGCCAGCACCAGGAGGCGGCGTTCCTGATTGACAAAGAGGGACTCTCCCCTCCTTGCTGTCTCCCTAGCACTGGTGGGAAGGTGGTAGGGGAGGCCCAGAGATACTTCCACGCCAGACCATGGGGCTTCAAAAGGTCTACTCCTCTCCATGGCTGCTCCCTGCACTTGTAACCCAAGACAGACCCTCACAGAGCTTGGACGGGGCAAGCAGGTGGCGGGTCACTCATTTAGTTAATGAATCTGATGTCTCTGCTGTCTTGAGCTCTGCGTGGAAGAGTCCTGGGGAGAAAAGGGCACCTGCTGCCCTACCACCTGGGGAGCATCTGCCAATCTTTCAGTCAGATCAACTTGAATTCTCACTACACAGCACAGGGGTGGCCACACAGAAGCAGGGCCAGTTGCGTTGCTACCATAGATGGGGGATGAAAAAATTGTTTAAAGTTGTGAAAAGTGTTTGCAAAGCATGTAGGACACCTACTGCTTCGGACAGGCCACTCTTTGAACCTTGATTTCCCTGGCTGTAATGGAGTTAGTATTAGCATCTACCTCCAAGAGTTATTGGATCAAATGATGTAAGGGATGTAGAGTTTTTCGCATGATGCTTGGCAAGAAGCCAGGGCTCAGTCAATTCTTCTTTTTGTCATTTGATCACATGCGCCCTCTTACTTACATAAGGAGAGCAGATTCAGACCTCTGCTCTTTCCCCTAGGCGCACTCCTCCTTCAGCATTCAGACTCTCTTGATGTTTGGCCAGCCTTGTGATGGTGCTAAAGACTGACTACTCACAACTCTTTTTCTGAATTTTTAAAATCAATGTCAGTAACACACTATCTCCTGAACAGCAAAGGTCCCCCAGCAGCCCCAGGTTAGAATTGGCAGGACCCCACTGCCACCCCCTGCCAGCTTTGTTTTGAAAAAACATTCCTTAAGAGGAATATAATTGAGCCTAGCTGGCTATACTACTCTGTTTTTCCATTTTCCTCCAAAGCGAAGGCCAGACATTTCTGGGGCCACGGACAGGATTAACATTTCTCAGCCCAGTAAACGCACCCATTGGGATTCAGCACAGGGACATGAGCACTCCAACCGTTTCCGGTAACCAGCTTGAACGATCCAGGCCACAGCCTTGGAAATTGAATTCTAGAAGTGATTTTTCCATCCTGGAAGCTGTTTTAATTGCGGCTTCTGCAGAGGAACCTCAGATAAGCCGCAAACTTACAAGCCCTGCACTTAGGTAACGTTTCCACACAATGGGTACCTGTGGCAGCACGACAAAGAGGCCACCTGGAGGCTCAGAACACAACTGCTGGACAGAGCCAACTACCTGCTCTGAGCGCCCGCGCGTGCCAGACATAAGGTGAGACCCTGAGCAACCGCAGGGGACCTGAACCTCGGCTCCATCCTTAAATACATGCAGTCCAAAGAGGAAGGTGTGTTTCACTGTAGGAGGCTGGCATGGTGGTAAACCCTGGTGCTGTGAAAGCATTAGCTCAGCTTGGGGGTTGAGGGTATGACATCCGAGCTGAATCTCCAAGATTAAGTAACAGTCAGCCACGCGAAGAGAGGGCATTTCAGGCAGAGGGAAGAGCAAGCCAGGACCCAGAGGTATGAAACGTGGTGTGTGAGCGTGGCTGTGTGTGTGTGTGTATGCACACACGTGTGTGTGCCTGTGCCTCCAGGCAGCCCCGTGTTCAAGTGGGATTGCTGGGAGACTAGCTTTGCCCATCACCATCATTTTTAGCCTCAGAATATCCTTCAGGAACTGCCCTGGTATCTTATCTCCAAGACACCAGATTTCTAGAGCATGAGATTCAGAGCACGATGAACCCTCCCAAGTTCTGCAGAGGCCAAGCAGTTGCATTTCCAAGCTGGATCTCTAGAGTGCAATGGGGCCTGAGTAATTAAAATTAAGGTCCATGGGTGGCAGAGTGGCCAGTCCATGGAGGCTGAGGCACCAGAGCCCAGGTGAAAATTCCAGGACACAACAATCAGTCCAGGAAGATCTCGGCTGTAGACCACAGGAACAAGATTCAGGGCAGTTTCAGAGGTCATTAGGCAGGTGGCCATAGGGCAATCTGGTAGCAGATGGCCACTTTGCTCAATGTTCCTCCAACGAAGAAGACTTGAGAGCAGACAGAGGCTGGCTCAAGAGGCAGGAGCCTTGCACTTGTTCACTTTTTGTATCCTACACAGTTTGGGTGAAGGATGCTTAGTAAGGGGGTGCTGAACCTATGAAATTTGTGACATCTGTCCAGCATCAGGTCACCCACGGGAAGCCCACAATGGAAGTTCACAGGGAATCAGACAGACCTGAGTTCAAGTCCGAATCTTGCAGTTTGCCGTGGGCCTTAAATTATTGAGTTGCACAAAGTGCCAGATTCCTTGCTGTTAAAATGGGGATAAGGAGGCTCATGGGTAATTGTGGGTGTCAAACGAATTGTTAATGTAAGGCCTGGCATCACGATGAGTGTTGAATGGTAATGGGTTTTATCCAGGTACCACTGGATAAAAGGTTGCAGTCAGTGGGTAATCTTAAATTATGTAGGCTACTGGGGGACAGTGCTACCCTTCAGTTTTGTTTTTTAAGTATTTTATTTATTTATTTATTGGCTGCATTGGGTCTTCATTGCTGTGCGCGGGCTTTCTCTAGTTACGGAGAGCGGGGGCTACTCTTCGTTGTGCTGCACGCGGGCTTCTCATTGCAGTGGCTTTCCTTGTTGCAGAGCACGGGCTCTAGGCACGCAGGCTTCAGTAGTTGTGGCTCACGGGCTCTGGAGCACAGGATCAGTAGTTGTGGTGCACGGGCTTAGTTGCTCCGCAGCATGTGGGATCTTCCTGGACCAGGGCTCGAACCCGTGTCCCCTGCATTGGCAGGCGGATTCTTAACCACTGCATCACCAGGGAAGCCCCTACTCTTCAGTTCTGAGGCCTCCTTAATGTCGCCCTAGCGGCAGTGGGGTCAGCTCGTGCATAATCACACGCTTAGGAAACCAGAGTCACGGGTTCCTGAAGCGCCTCACACCGGCCTCTCTTCCTTCCTGCTTCCACTGAGCTCTGCTATGACTCCAGGGGCTCCCGATCACCTTCTCCATGCAAGGCTGCCAGAAGAAAGTGCATCCAGCAAGAAGTGATGCAACCTGGATTTTCATTCACTGTCATAATAGAACCTGTTGGGACTGAACATTTCTACTGTCCCTCTCAGTTTCAAAATCCAAGAGGGAAAGATTTTATGAGAGAAGTAATGTAGATTCAAAGTTAAAAAAAAAAAAGTCTAGGACACTGAAACTGAGTTACGTTACTTCTCCTGGCCTCAGTTTCCTAATCTGTAATTGAGGGATAATAGTAATATCTTCCTCTTAGGATTATTGTGGAGATTAAAGGAAGGCATTGAAAAATGCTTGGTGCAACACCTGGCGGAGAGCAAACACCTCACATGTGTTAATGATAGTCATCATAGCTATTGTACTTCCAGAGATGATGTAGGGTCTCTTTCCAGAAATACTCCATGCTTACAACAAAATTTATCTACATACACATGCTCACATAGAGATGTTATACTTAACGCTCTGCAACTTGCTGTTTTCACTTAACAATAGTTTGGGCATGTTTCCATATTAATGCATATTGATTTCCCACATTCTTTTTAAATAACTGGGCAGTATTTCATTGAATAGGTACCATAATTTATATGACGAAAGGAGAGCACTTAAAATATATAATTACAAACTTGTCCAGAGGTTCTATATTTGAACATACATGCAAACAACCATTGGAATAATTCAAACATCCTTTACAACATTTACAAATCTTATAGACTTGATCGGCCCTGTGTACCAACAGTGGTGCAGAGAGACAAATTGGAACCTCAGATCAAGAGCACTGTGGACCGGACTGGACGTGCCTAATGGGGCCTGTTAAAAAGTGTAAGTTACTACACTTATTCCAGATTAATCTGGAACAGAATCAACATCAAAGGAAGTGTGATAGTTGTTTGTTTAAGCTTTTAACTATAATGTCAAACGACCAGTGGTTTTACTGTTATTTTTCCATTTGGCTTCCTGGCACCTGGAATTCAATCAGTGTCCCGCTGTTCAGAGGTATTTTGAACTGTGCCAAGTCTTAATTGAAGTGGAAGCGCCTGAAACCAGAGTTAATACTGTGAGCAATGGGGAGGTGAATTTATGGAGGTAAACAGTTGCTAGCTCTGCATTTCAACTCTTTTTGGCTCCTGGGGTCCATTTAAATTCTGATAGACTGGATGCTCAGGAGCTGGACTGAGCCAGAGCTGCAGCTCTGGTGATTCTGCTAAGCTTTGGCTTCCCTTGGAATGTAAGAAAAGAGTTCTGCTACAGGGTCCAGGACCCAGGGCAGACCTCACCTGGCACATGAAGCCTACTGAATGCACCAGGCACTGTGCTGGGAGCTAGAGATGCAATGGACAACAGAATGAGAGAGGGTCCCTGTACTGTAGGGTTCTAGCTGGGGAGACAGACGTAAACAAGCAAGGAAACAAAATGGATAGAGCTTAGGGTTAGCACCCAGAAGGAAATAAAGTGATGAAATAGAGAGTAACTGGGAGAGTCCACTTTCCATAGGACGTTAGGGAGGGGACATGTGAACTGAGACTTGATAGATGAGAAGGGCCTGGCTCCGGGGAGAACTGCGAGAGACCATTCTAGGCAAAAGGATGAACAAGGGCCAAGGTCCTGGGGGTGGGGAAGGGCTCGGTATGTTTGGTGAACTGAGAAAGCCCAGGTGGCTGGACTATAGTGACAAAGAGGAGGAGAAGAAACTCTGCCAATGGGTCCTAGATCTTGCAGGGTCGTATAAACCATAGCAAGGAGCTTGGATTTTATTCTCAGTGCCATGGGAAGCCATAGAAGATGTTAAGCAAAACAGTGATGTAGTCTGATTCCTGTTTTTTCACAAAGGCCACATGACTGCTATGTGGAGAATTCATTGAAGGGAAGGAACGCCATGGAGAAGGTGGTGCCATATTCCAGGCAAGAGTGGTGGAGACTGTTGTTACAGCAGCAGATGCACGGCTCAGTTATAAATTCCTCCAACAGGTCAGAACCCCTGCAGGCTCCAGGATACAAAGATCCTCCAGGGTTTCCAATCAACCCACTCATCAGTCCTCTGCTGAGCACTTGCCTGGCACAGACACAGCTGTCTGGTGCAATAGGGGTTATAGGAAATGCTAAGACAGACACCTGTCTCATGGATAGACCAAACATCCCCACCTGACAAACTGAATCATAAGATGCCAGGCCTCAGGCACTGGTGACTGTGGGCACGAAAGTCAGGGGCAGCAGGGACGATTTCATTAGCTGCACAGACATCTGCCTTTGCGACCCTTGGCAAAACTGTGAACTCTATAAAGTCTCTGCTGCCTTTATTTCCCCAGCCAGGAATACAGACCCACCTCATCTCCCACACTGACCCTCTACTCAGACCCCACCTGCCAGATTTCGTGGCCCCAACACGCATTTGCTTTTTATTTTTAAAATTGTTTTGGCTGCGCCACACGGCATGGGAGATCCTAGCTCCCCGGCCAGGGACTGAACCCGCACCCCCTGCATTGGAAGCGCAGAGCTGTAACCACTGGACTGCCAGGGAAGTCCCCCATCTACTTTTTAAAGCAGTGCTGTAACCCAGGTGGATTTTTCATTTTTGGTCTGGGTGGGAGAGAGATTTAAGGTCTGGCTCCACCTGGGGACTTTTGCCAGAACCCCTCTGCTGCAGGTGAGCAGAAAGGCCACATTACAGGCTTGGGACTAAACTAGTGCTGAGAAGTTCAGAGAAGGCAAACCTCAGAACAAGACATCCGGCGGGGGGCGGGGCGCAGCTGAGCTTTGACAGTTTTTAGAAGCTGGATTCCAGGATGCCTGGCAGGGAGCCCTTCTACTGTTAAATGAGGCGTGACTTTTCCTCTGGTTGCTTTTACAATCGTCTCTTTGTCTTCGGTGTTCAGCAATTGCACTATATTGTGTTGGGTGTGGATTTCTTTTTTTTTTTTTTTTTTTACCATACCTGATATATACTGTAATTCTTATTGCTATGAACTGAAATGTCCCCACCCTCCCTCCCCCACAAAGTACATGTGTTGAAGTCCTAGGCCCCAGTACCTCAGAATGTGACTGTGTTTGGAGATAGGGTCTTGAAAGAAGTAATTAAGCTAAATGAGGTCATTAGGGCCCTGAGCACATAGGCCCTGATGTCCTTATGAGAGAGATTAGGATGTAGATATACACAGAGGAAAGACCACGTGAAAACACAGGGAGAAGAGAGCCACCTGCAAACCGCAGAGAGAGGTTCAGGAGAAGCCAATGCTGCCAATACCTTGATCTCAGACTTGTAGCCTCCAGAATTGGGAGAAGAAAATTTTCTGTTGTTTAAGACACCCAGTTTGTGGTACTTTGTTAGGGCAGCCCTAGGTGCCAAGAGACTTCTCACTTCCAATAATAGAAGCCAGCAAAGAGTAGACAATACCTTCAGAACACTGGGAGAAAATAAACTAAAGAATGAAGGTGAAATAAGAGAATAAGCTTTTTGATTACTTTATGGCTCTTAACTGGGAACAAAAGGATATGACTTCAAATCAAATACTGGGAGAGCACGAGGGCTGGTGAAGAAGAGTTTACTAGAAAACTTTGGAAGCACTGTAGTGCTAGTTGTTTCAGGGAAGAATCATCAATAAGTGCTAAAACCACTGCTGAAAAAATGTTGGGGAAAAGGATATTTACATCAACTCGAATGATTACTTCACAGATTACTTATTAATTACAAACAGTAATTTCCTTTCCAAAAGAAAAATCTGGTGGACATCTTCACCAGTTATCTTCTTCGCATCTTCTTTAATATGATCAGTAATGGGACAAATCAACACCATGTAGCTTCTAATGGGATGTATTGAGGACACAGCATCACCTATAAGGTGTTCCTACCAAAAATATTTAGCCTGAATATAATTACGAGAAAACAATGAGACAAATCCAACTCGAGAGCCTGAACCTTTAAAAAGGGTCAATGTAATTAAAGAAGAAATACAACTGTGATAAATTAGTATTTGAAAGAAGAAGGGAATGGAAAAAGATTCAGCCTAGTTTAAGTTAACCCTTAACTTAAAGGAGTAGAGATTAGATGAGAGGAGGGGGAGCATATAGATAGAAACCTGGGGGTGGGTTATGTACTAATTCTTAGGTTGGGTGGTGGGTTCCTAAGAATTCATTTTATTATCCTTGACACTGTCATATGTTATATATATTCTTTAGTATGTGTTACATATTACATCATGTTTTAAAATGGCATTTAGCTAGGGGAAGTCCGGAACGCCCAAATGTTACCTTTGGCCTATCAGCTCTAGCTAGACCTAGTTCCAAAACAGGAGGGAATGGCAGGCAACTGGAAGGCCAAGGGGTCATTGATTGTTTGCTCTAAACCCCAATGCAGGGAGAGGAGGTAAGCTGGGCTGGACCGGTATTCCCTCTCTTGCCCGGGTTGCTTGGGCTGTGAGGCCTGCTTACAGGTTCTGAGGTCTAGTACTTCCTACCACAGAACTCAGACTTGAGTCTCAGATTTTGCCACCGTGATGAGGAAAAGTTGGCTTCACACAAACCCTTCATCATCAGGGAGAAATGCAGCCAGAGGGCAAGAGCCAAGGAGCCAAGTGCAGAGCTGGTGCAGGTCGGGAAAAGAAGTGGGGAGGGGTCAGAGGCAGTCTTGGGGAGGGAGCAGGCCTGCCCTTTCCTAATCCTGCTATCATTTTACCGGAAGAGACTGAGGAAAGAGCCACACTGTACCCGAGGTCCCTTTAACTCAGTAAATCTGTCCACTGGCAAGTGTGGCCCATATTGAGTTCCAGAGACACTCTTCTTGACCTCAGGGTGGAATCAGGCGTAGGCCGGGCGGAGGAGAGGAAGGGACCCTGGATTCCTTCTCCTGGAGGACAATCCACTCGAAACAAGTGGCTCTAGTTTAATATTTTAAAATTTAAATTGACACAGTTCTTGAGGCTTAATAAATGTTACATTGCTTCCTTTCCCTTCTCCTCAAGGAGCCCACAGTTTCCTCTGCCCAAACCTTTGATGGTGAGAGGTATGTTACCCTTACTCCCCATTGGGCCAGCCAGTGGCTGGCTGGGTCCTTGGGGACAGAGCTCCCTCTGCTGGCTCACAAGCTGGAGACTTCTGGATGTTGAACAAAACCCTTCTTATGTGACATCAACTTCAAATAATTGTCATCATAACAATCTATAACAATTTGCTTACTATCTAGTACAATTATCTATTGCTATAGATGAATAATGTTACTATGAAGTATAGCAAGGGCTCTGGAGTCAGCCTGGGACCCTTATTAGCAGTGACCTTTGGCATATTTCTTAATTTCTGAGCCTCAGTTTTCTCATCTGTACAATGGGTATAATAATACTGTATCAGTCAGCAAAAGAAATTACACTAGTTGATTTAACAGAGAGAACATGGGGAAGTTGTTAAACATGTGTTGGAAGACTGAAAAAACAAAACAGGTATTTTGAAGCTACAGATAATAACCACAAGAGGCAGCTACCATTCCTTTGGTGGAGAGAAGAGGTTGGGGTTATTAGAACTACTTCAGCCCTCTATTGCTACTCAACAAATTACCCCAAAGCTTAGAGGCTTCACATTGTCTGGGCTGGCCTGACAGTTCTTCTGCAGGTCTCACCTGGGGTCATTCATGCTGCAGTCTTCTGCTGGAAAGTAGGTTGGGACATCCTGGTGGTTGGCCTCTCTCTCTGTCTCTGTCTTTCATCCTCAAGGAAACTAAACGGGGCTCCCTCATGTGATGGTGGCAGCAACAATCCAAGAAAATGAGTCCCGAAGCATAAGTTCTGATCCAGGCTCTGCTTTGTGTTAGCTGATATCCCACTGGCCACAGCAGATCACCTGGCCTAGCCCAAGTTATGTTGGCGGGAACTCCACGAGGGCATTGACTTCAAGAGGCATCATCCATCAAGGGTCATTGGTGTAACAGTTGATCACAAGAACCTACAAGTTTAGAGGAGGGGGCTCCAGCTACTGCTGCTACCTCAGGACCTCGGAGGACGGGTCTCATGGAGCTGGGGCACAGACTGCTGAAAAGTGGGCGCCACGCAGCAATGCCAGGAATGTGGAAAGAAGTTGGAAACTGGAACCATCTGCTGTTCCTGGCAAGCAAATAAGAAGGAACAAGTCCCTTCTGCCTTCCAAACTCCCCCTAGTGGCCCTTTTTTGGCCAGTTGACAAAGGAGAAATGTACCTTGCAGACTCCCAGCCCTGGCATGAATCACAGAGCACAGGGTAGACGGGTGAGAGCTGAAACGAAATCTCCCTTGCCTTGCAGGCATGGTGAAGACTGGTATTGTTTGCACAGCCCAGATGAAATGTTCAATAACGGGTAACTATTTTTGTGTTATTAACTCTTTTTTCATCTTTCTTAAGCACAATTGCACTGAACTCTCACTATACTAGGTACCATGCAATGAGAGAAAATTTGGAGATAACTGAGGCTTTATTCTATCCCAGTATCTTCTTACTGCTCTCTGGCCCTCATCCATAAAGGCAGTGACATTTATCATCTAAGGGGGGAGTGTGTCAGGGCTAGGCCTGTCACAGAAGTTCACAGAGCTTCTGAGTGGATTTTTCAAACATTTAACCAAGACAATGGTCTTGAAAGCTATACTTTTCAATTGCAAGAGCTAGGCTTATTGAGAGAGAAAAGGTTTCCTGAGGTTTCAGAGACCAAGAGCCTGGAGGGTTCAGAATACAGAGCTCATACCAAAAGCACAGAGAGGAAAGGAAGCCCTGAGGTCCCTGGAACAGTTTTTTGTTGTTTTTCCTGCCCTAAAGGAGATGATAGTGACAAAACAGCAGGAGAGAAAGAATCAGAGGGGCTTAGCTTATGTTGGGCCTGCAGGAGGGGCCCTATACTCTGGCCTCTCCAGGAGTTAGAAGGGTATATACAAATTGCTGTGGGAGTGCCAAAAAAGGAAAGATTTACATATTCTGTCTCAAAAAGCTGGGAACAGCCTCATCTCTGCAGGACACAGACAACACACTCAAACTGGGAAACTGAAAGGAAATGAATCAGGGATCTATTTTCAAAAGTGTGGGCAGGTTTTAGTAACAGCAACAAGGGGAGTTGGTACAGTACCCTGGTACTAATAATAGCTGGGAGCTATCAACTACCACTTTAGGCTTGACAGAGCAAGAAGGACCAGTTACTAGAACCTGGTGAGCTGTATGTTGAGGGCCGATGGCCGAGGCGGGGGTGTGTCACAGCCAGCCCATTGTAGCGTAGCCACCCAGTGGGCAGGAAGTTGAGGGAATAAATACTGTCTTCTCTTTCCTCCTACGTGCTAATATGAGGGTTGCCAGATTACATGGGAAATACCTATGCTAAAGTATTGTTGTTTAACTGAAATTCAAATTTAACTGAGTGTCCTGTATTTTATCTGGCAAACCTACCAGTACTCTTCATTGGCTGAACACAGGCAGAAGCCAGAGCCCAGGACAAGCTACTGATGCAGCCATAAGAGTCCCTTTGGGTTTTATTTGTAGGCAATAGGGATAATGGTAAATTTTCAGGAAAAGGTAATTATTATTACTAAATAATACTTTAATATTCATAGCAACACTACTCATGATAGCATAAAGTGCACATTAATGAAAGAATGAATACACTGCAATGGTCACACAATGGAATGTAACACAGAAGAGAAAATAAACTAAAGCCACATGCAACAACATGGATTTTTTGTTTTTAACAGTCTCAGTTTACTGGTGTTTGGGTTTTTTTATATAAATTTCTTAAATAACACTATTTCAATTAAAAAATATATAATTTATGTAGGGTACATATCTCAATTAAATTAAATTTAATTTATCTCAATTAAATATAATTTATGTAGGGTACATATCTCAATTAAATTTAATTTATGTAGGGTACATATCTCAATTAAATTTAATGTACATGACATATTATTTTTTTAAATATTTTTATTAACTGCCTTGTGTGGTTTTTTGTTTGTTTGTTTGGCTACACTGCATGCAGGATCTTAGTTCCCCGACCAAGGATTGAACCTCTGCCCGCCCGCAGTGGAAGCACAGAATCTCAACCTGTGGATTGCCAGGGAAGTACCGACATTATTATTATTATTATTTTTTGCCATACGCGGGCCTCTCACTGTTGTGCCTTCTCCCATTGCGGAGCACAGGCTCCGGACGCGCAGGCTCAGTGGCCATGGCTCACGGGCCCAGCCGCTCCGCGGCATGTGGGATCTTCCCAGACCGGGGCAGGAACCCGTGTCCCCTGCATCGGCAGGCGGACTCCCAACCACTGCGCCACCAGGGAAGCCCCGACATTATTTTTAAGATAATTACTATATTGCAGATTTAGTCTCAATTTCTATGTATCATTAATATATTTAAGTAGGCAGTTTTGTGTTACCATACAGTTTCTTCTCAGTAGAATAATTTTCTTTACATGATTGCCTCCTATTCATTTCTTAGAATATTTTTATGAAGGTATAATTTATATGCAGTCAAGTAACTATCATAAAATCAAGCTATAAAACAGTTCCACCACACCCCCAAATCTCCCTAAATCCTTCTACAGTCAACTCCTCTTCCAGCCCTCGACCTCGGGCAACCACTGATCTGTTTTCCGTCCCTACAGTTTTGCCTTTTTCAGAATTTCATATAAATGGAGTCACACAGTACGTAGACTTTGGAACCTGACTTCTTTCATTTAGCATTATGCATTTGAGGTTCACTGCTGTTGTTGCATGCTTGCTGTTTCATTCCTTTTCACTGTTAAGTGTGATTCCATTGTATGAATGTTGTACCAGTTTATCTATTCAGAAGTTTAAGGATATGTAGGATATGTACCGGTCAGGGTTCTCCAGAGAAACAGATCCAGTAGGATATACATATATGTATATATGTACATATATGTATACATATACCTATACATATATACCTCTATACCTATCTACATCATCCGTATCAATATCTGTATCTATGTCTATCTATCTATCTACTGAGACAAAAAATTTATTTTGAGGCCCATGTGATTATAAGGCTAGTAAGTCCAAAATATGAAGGGTAGGCCAGCAGGCTGCACACTCAGGCAGGACTCCTATGTTACATTTTCAAGGCAGAATTTCTTCTTCTCCGGGAAACCTCAGTGATTGCTCTTAAGACCTTCAACTGATTTGACAAGGCCTACCCACATTAATGAAGGTAATCTCCAGCACTTAAAGTCAACTGATTGTAAATGTTACTCACATCTACAAAACACCCCCACAGCAACATCTGGACTAATGTCTGACCAAACAACTGGGCACTACAGTCTAGCCAAGTTGGCATGTAAAATTGTCACAAGATACTTCCAGTTTTTGATGAACACGAATAAAGCTGCTATAAACATTCCTGGTGTGGGTTTTGTGTGAGTATAAGTTTTCATTTCACTCGAGTAAATAACTTAGAGTGGGACAGCTGGATCATATAGTAATTTTTATGTTTAATT
Organism: Phocoena sinus; assembly: GCF_008692025.1. NCBI lineage: Eukaryota > Metazoa > Chordata > Mammalia > Artiodactyla > Phocoenidae > Phocoena > Phocoena sinus. The sequence continues at coordinate 73,679,779 of NC_045778.1, read as the reverse complement.
TTATAGATAACTGTCAAACTGTTTTTCAAAGTGGTTAAGGGGGTGAGAACTTAAGGTAGAGTCTCTTAACTGATGACTGTGTCCACGTTAGGGTCCTGATTGAACAGACTTGAGATCAGGGAGTTAAAGCACTACAGGAAGGAGCACGTTAAGGCCTCTGGAGGACATAATGGATCCCAGTCCCCAACTGTAACTGACCACAGATTTGAGAACATTTTACCTTTCACCAGATCAGAGGTTTGTGATTTTTTTTTTTTTTTTTTTTTTGCAGTACGCGGGGCTCTCACTGTTGTGGCCTCTCCCGTTGCGGAGCACAGGCTCCGGACACGCAGGCTCAGCGGCCATGGCTTACGGGCCCAGCTGCTCCGCAGCACGTGGGATCTTCCCGGACCGGGGCACGAACCCGTGTCCCCTGCATCGGCAGGCGGACTCCCAACCACTGCACCAGTAGGGAAGCCCGAGGTCTGTGATTTTTTGAAATTGTTTCTAAATGACTTTACATGCAGTAGAGGATGAGATTGCTACGGGCTAGGTTTTCAGGGTGTCTGCGTTCCTCATTTGTCTGATTTCAAATTTAGATCAGCCTTTCACTATATATGTTTTAGTTGCTTGATTTTACCAAAAGTAGGGCCTTTCATCATCTACAGGGCACTCTCAGGTCTGAAGCTTAGTATTGGGAAGGGGAGGGTTAGTTTTTCCACTGGTGCAACCATATTGATGCTTTCTTTTCTTTTTAGATTAATTCTAATTTTTGTCAGATCTATATACATCGTTTAAAGAATCAGATCTCTAAGGCTTGTTAGGAAAACCAGAAATTCTCTCCTGGAACCTCTCTCATTTCCTATTCCCAGAATCATCCATTTTCAACTCAACTGCATTTTTAGTATTTACGTCCCTATCTTTCAATAGCTTGACTATATTGCCATTTCCCGGTTCCTCAATTTTAGGTATTATCTGTTGACTTGCCCCTATAAAAGATATGAATTTATCTCTCTTTCACCCCTCATCTACCATACAAATGCATATTTTCTGTCCTCTCATCCTCCAATATGTACCATAATTTTGGTTACATCAATATTCAGTGTCTTTATTATCATGACCATGTAAATGCTATGTTACAGCTGAGCCAAATAATACAATGTAATTATCAATACTTCTCCTTTCCTATATAATTTTCTTTCTAAGGAGTTGGTAAATGTCTTATTTCCTGTTCACTCGGTTTTCCATGTACTTATTAACTTATCCAACAATCTTCCCCCAGTTGTTTGGTCTCCTTTCAATGAGATCAAGCAAATTAGGTATTCATTACATTTCATCTTCTTGAAGAAATCTCTCTCAGACTCTTTTTAAAAGATTGTGGTAAAATATACATAACAAAACTTACCATCTTAACCATTTTTAAGTGTACTGTTCAGTGGCATTAAGTGCATTCACATTGTGCGACCATCAGCACCATCTATCACCAGAGCTTTTTCATCATCCCAAACGGAAACTCTGCCCATCAAATACTAGCTCCCCATCCCTCCCTCCCGCAGCCCCCAGCTGCCACCCTTCTACTTCCTTTCTCTCTGAATTTGACTATGCTAGGTACCTCATATAAGTGGAACCATACAATATTTGTCCTTTAGGACTGGCTTATTCCACTTAGCAGAATGTCTTCAAGGTTCATCCATGTTGTAGCATGTGTCAGAATTTCCTTCCTCTTTAAAGCTGAATAATATTCCATTGCATGTATATACCACATTTTGTTTATCCATCCATCAATGGACATTTGGGTTGCCTCTACCTTTTGCTATTGTGAACAATGCTGCTATCCACATGGGTGTATTGTTTCTCTTTGAGATCCTGCTTTCAACTCCTTATGGTATACATTCAAAAGTGGAATTGCTGGATCATATGGCTATTTCTATTTTTAATTTTGAGGAACTGCCATACTGTTTTCCACAGTGGCTGCACCATTTTACATTCCCATCGATGGCATTTTCGATAGTAGCCATCCTAATGGGTTTTGGGTAGTAGCCTTTCCTTTTGATTGTTCCTTATCAATTTTTAAGGTATAGTTCCTCTTCCTTCCTCTTCCTCTGATTTCTCCTTATGTGTTAGTGTCCTCTCATATTCTCAGCCCTCCTACCTTCCATACCCTCCCCAGGTGACACTTTCTCTCACCTAAGACTTCAGTTATACCTACAGATTAATTACTCCCGTAGCCAGTCTTGGCCCCTACATGAGCTCTAGACTACCATAACCATTTGAACGTTGGGCAGCTTTAAGAACACGCACAATCAGCAAGTGCAAAACCAAACTAACTTTCCCTAAAACCTGTTCTTCTTTCTGTATTTCCTGACTCAGCGAAAGACCCCACAACCTGGGCAGATGGCCAAGCCATTAACAAGGGACTTAACTTGGTTTTTCCTTTCTCCCACCTTACTGCCTCCCTGTTATCTTGTATCCATAACGTTGTCTTCTTCATTGCTACTGCCTAAATCCACTCAATTTGTAACTCCTGTTCTCTTACCTGGACTATTGAAATTATGTCCCAGAAGCTCTCTCAACCTGAAATCTTTCATCTGTATGATAATCTACACAACTACTTGAGTTATCCTGCTATAGTACAGGTCTGATATTACTCCTCTGCTTAAAACCTCCGAATATACATGGAAGGGTAAAGGGCCAAGAGTAGCCAGAACAGTTCTAGAGAAAAGCAGGAAGGAGGAGACTAAGCCTACCACGATTTGAGCTTATTATGAAGATAACAGTTTTGTATTGGCACAGGCATAGAATAGAGAGCCCAGAAAAAAACCTGTGCATATCTGAAACTCTGGCATAGGACTCTGGTGACCGTGAAGGTACGCTACTAAGACCTCCCTCCAAGAGAACCTGGGGCAAGGAGCATAGTTAGTGGACAGCCTCCAGGGCTTGCCCAGGTTAGAAGACAGCAACTTTATATCCACTGTAGCATTCACGTAGAGACCATGCTCTCTCCTAAGGCTGCTTTCAGCCAGTGACTGAGACAGCGGGGGTATAGGAGATGGGCCATTTCTGTCTGACATGGGTCTCCTCTAAGAGGCAAACTTTTCTCTGAGGGTCCCCAATGGCCTAGCCAAGCCTTTCTTACAGGTGCAACAAGTTGAAGGCAATTCCTAGGCAATCCTCCTTCCTCCCTTCTCTTTTCTTAAGTGTCCAACCTGTATTGTGGGACTCTTGCCTATTCCCATTCTCTCATCCTTCACAAGAGTTTCCCCTCAATGCATCTCTTGCACAACTAATTCCATCTTGTTACCTCTTAGAGGACCCAAATTACACGATGACATAAGGAGCATGTCAGATCCACTGGGAAAGGTTGCGTGGAGCTGTTCAATGAATGGAATTTTAAAATAATGATTATCCACATGGAAAAATATGAAATTGGATCCCTACCCTACATTTGTATAAAATTTAACTCCAGGTGGATTAATTACTTAAATTTCAAATACTAAGTTTAAAAACTTTTAGTAGACTCTATGGATGAGTATCTTTCAGAGTCTATAATTTAGACCTCAAGGTAGGGAAATATTTCTTAAACAAGACACACACATACACATACACACACACACACACAAATACACACCCCAAATAAATTTGACCACTTTAAAATTAAGCACCTTTGGGAATTCCCTGATGGTCTGGTGGTTAGGACTCTGCACTTTCACTGCCAAGGGCGCGGGTTCTCCCCGGGTCTGGGAACTAAGATCCTGCAAGCCACATGGTGCGGCCATATAATTAATTAATTAATTAAGAACTTTTGTTCATTAAAGACATTTAAAGAGAGAGAGAAATTGTAAACTGGGAGAAGATATTTGCAATATACGTAACTGCGAAAGGATTAGCATCACGAATTCCTTAAGGGACTTCCCTGGTGGTGCAGTGGTTAAGAATCCGCCTGCCAATGCAGGGGACACGGGTTCGAGCCCTGGTCCGGGAAGATTCCACATGCCGTGGAGCAACTAAGCCCATGCACTACAACTACTGGGCCTGCGCTCTAGAGCCCACGAGCCACAACTACTGAAGCCCACGTGCCACAACTACTGAAGCCTGCGTGCCACAACTACTGAAGCCCACGCGCCTATAACCGGTGCTCCACAACAAGAGAAGCCACCGCAGTGAGAAGCCCGTGCACCGCAACGAAGAGCAGCCCCCGCTCACCGCAACCAGAGAAAGCCCGCGTGCAGCAACGATGACCCAACACAGCCAATAAATAAATAAATAATTGATTTTTAAAAAAGAATTCCTTAAAATCAATGAAAAAAAGCACATTTAACCCAATAGAAAAATAGGCAAAATATATCAATAGGCATTTTTCAGAAGAGTAAACACATATGGCTATTAAATATGAAGAGACACTCGATCTTATTGATTAGGTAAATGCAAATTAAGACCACACTGAGCTACCACTTTGACAGATAAAAATGTAAAAAGTCTGACAAACACAAGTGTTGAAGAGGTTGTGGCTCCACTCATTAGCCCTCCTACGTAATGCTAATGGGAGTACAAATCCACTTTGGAAAAAATGTTTGACATTTTTGACATTATCTTCTAAAATTGAATACTCACATACCCCGTGACTCAACAATTTTACTTTTAGGTATAGACTCGAATAAACAAAAGAAAGCTCTTGTACATCTATAACAGGGGAGTACAAGAATAGTCATAGTAGCACTGCTCACAACAGTAAAAACCTGGAAGCAACCCAGATGTCCATTAACAAGAAATCAGACAAAATGTGCTACATTCACACACTGGAATATCATACAATAGTGAAAATAAATGAACTAAATACATAAAATATGGCTGATTCTTCCCATGTTACAGTGGGTGAAAAAAGTCCAAGAGGATACAAAGGCATTGTTTTTTTCCCATTGTAATGGACTTTATTTTTAGAGCAGTTTTAAGTTTACAGAAAAATTGTGAAGAAAGTGCAAAGTTCCAATACATCCTCTCTCTACCAGCATACAGTTTCCCCTATTATTACTATGTTGCATTTATGGGTACGTTTGTTGCAAACGATGGACCAATGTTGACAGATTATTATTAACCGAAGTCCATAGTTTACATTAGGATTCACTCTTTGTGCTGTACATTCTATGGGATCCATCATTACAGTACCACACAGAATAGTTTCACCACTAAAAATGCCCTGTGCTCCACCTATCATCCCCATCTCCCACAACCATTCATCTTTTTACCATCTCCATATTTTTTGCCTTTCCCAGCACGTCACACAGTTGGAATCATACAGTATATAGCCTTTTCTGACTGGCTTTTCCTCCATGTCTTTCTGTGGCTTGATAGCTCATTTCTTTCTGTCACTGAATAACACTCCATTGTCTGGATGTACTACAGTTGTCCCATTCACTTATTGAAAGACATCTTGGTTGCTTCCAAGTTTTGACAATTACAAATAAACCTGCTGTAAACATTTACGTACAGGTTTTTGTGCGGACATAAGGTTTCAACTCATTGAGATACCTAGGAGCTATGTTTAGCTTTGTAAGAAATTGCCAAAATATCTTCCAAAGTGTTGTGTCACTTTGCACACCCACCAGCATTGAATGAGAGTACCTGTTGCTTTACATCCTCACCAGCATTTGGTGGTGTCAGTGTTTGGCATTCTAGCCATTCTAATAGGCATATTCTTTTTTATAACATCTTTAAAAACAATTCAAAAATACATGTGTATACACACACACTTTTTGGAAATATATATATGTATATATATATAATAAAATTTTGTAAAAAGGAAAACAAGATATGGTAAATTCAGGATTCAGGATGATGGTTAACCCAGGTGAGGGGAGGCAGGAGGATGAGTTAGTGTGTGTGTGAGGCAAACCGAAGAGTTAGATGCAAATTGATGCCCTAATAACTTTTTTTTAGGGTGGAGGGCTCACAGTTATTATTACATTTTTAAAAGTAGGCTGAATAATGACCCACCACCGATGTCTATGTCCTAATCCTCAGAACCAGTGAATTTACTATGTTATGGTAAAAGGGATTTTTCTAATGTGTTTAAGGGTCTTAAAGTGGGGAGATTATCCGGGCCCAATGAAATCACAATGGGTCCTTGTAAGTCAAAGAGGGAGGAAGGATGATCAGTCAGAAAGAGAGGTAAGGAGAGAGGCAGTCAGAGGTCAGAGGAAAGAGGATGCTATGCTGCTGTTTTTGAAGATAAAGGGTCCAAAAGCAAAGGAATGCAGGCAGTTTCTAGAAGCTGGAAAAGGCAAGAAAACCATTCTCCCCTAGACTTCAGAAGAAACCAGCCTGGCCAACACCTTGGTTTTAGTCCAGTGAAACTGATTTTGGACTTCTGACCTCCAGAACACTAAGATAATGCATTCCTGTTGTTTTAAGCCACTAAGTTTGTTACAGCAACAATAGGAAATCAATACAGTGGGCCAGGCATGGATCAATGATGAATTGGATTATGATAAATACAGTTCTATACCCAGGTCCGGTTAAAAAAATAAAACCCTTGAAAAAGCTCCTCATTGACTGGAAGATAAAGCCCAAACTCCTCAGCCTGGTATCAATCCTTAACAACACGGTTCTATAAAGCCCCTGCTCACTTTCTCTAACTTAGCTCTCAATATCCCTACTCCATGTCTTCCCCCACACCTCCCTCCCCCAAACCCATACATTTTAGCCATGGGTCCTGGCCTCTGTGCCCTTTTGCTGCTCCTATTGATTCATGGGGCTCAACTCTCTCCTCACGGTCTCTATGAAGCCTCCCAGAGAGAAATCCCCCCTCCTCCTCATATTGACTTTACAACGCTTTTCTTGCACGGTTCACTCCCCTTACAGGATTAGGATTCACTGGTAGTGTTTGTAAAACCAACTCTCAAGGCACTGTTTAACTGGGACCCTCAAGCTCCGGCAACAGGCTGAAAAATCTTTCTTCACCATTACCCTTCACTAAGCTACAAGAGCAGGTACGAACTCAATCACGTTCTCCTAAAGAGGCTTAGAGAGGGAGGTGGGGTGGGGATGGAAGCATACCGTGAACTGCTGCGGGAGACAAAGCAAATTCTAGTGTTACGTAGCCAGTTTGAACATGGTTTCCCACACGTTTGAACAAGACTTCGTTCCCCGTCCATATGATGGATGTCTGTAAACATAACCTTAAGTCTGTGCGCGTCTCTGCCCGAAGACTTCCTCTCTAAGAACTAAATAAGGGGGTAGGAGGGCATTATCACCCCCTGTACACTGACTCGAAGAGTCATTTGAATTGAGGGCTGCCCTTCTTACCCCCTTATCCTATGAGTTAACGGATGGGGAAACCTTTGAAACTTGTAAAGCAATCTACAAGCCGCCTACCCAGGCTAGAATACCTATTTGCGGGAAAACGCGCCCACAGGACGCTGCCGGCCGTTAGGAAAGCGGGAGGAGCCCCGGCGAGCGCAGCCCGCAGCTCAGCGAGGGCCTGAGATCCACCCCAGGCCCTCCGCCCTTCGCGCGGGGCGGCGGTTGATGACCGTGGGCCGGCCGTTTTGATGAATACAGGAGGGCCGCAAGGGCCTGAGGGCTCAGACACCACGCGGAGCCAAAGCACTGCCTCAGCCGCAGTTGAAGAAACCGCTCTCGGGCTGGACGGAGGCGGAGCAGCAGCTCGGGCTGAGCCACCAGAAGAGCCTTAAAATGCCTGGAGCAGCCCTAGGACAGCCCCCAGCGCGAGGCACTCTGGGAGTCGTAGTCTACCTCCCGGACAGCAGTCTTTCTCGCTTCGTTTCCCCGCCTTTTAACGTCGCTTTTATTCTTCCCCTCCCCTCCCAGCACGCCGGCTTCCGGGTCGCCACACGTCTCACGTAAGACTACACTCCCCAGAATTCTATTCTTCGCGTCCCAGCGCGCCGCGGGCGCCGGCCGCCTTCTTTGGACTGCAGTTCCCAGAAGCCCTCTGGGGAAGTGCTTCCCTTTCTCATTTCCAGGACCACAATTCCCAGAGACTTCAGCTTCCTGGCGGTTCTCTTTTTACTCTATCTCTTCTTGAGCTGGGCGGGCTTCGCCGACCAGCCGGCGCACAGCCACGACGTGATCCGTCGTGACCCGGCACAGGGTTTCCTCAGCGGCCTGTTTTCCTACTCACTCAGTTATCCCTTTTGCAGGCTGTCGCGGCTGGCCCGAGCGGTGACCTGGCGGGCCGCGCCTGCGCTGTGCCCCGTTTCCTGCCTGGCTGGTGGCGGCGGCCATTTTGTTCATCCTCCTCCTCCTCCTGCTCCTCCTGGTTGGAGCGCAGTGTCCGGAGCGGGCTGGGGGGAGAGAGCCCGAGAGCGGGGTTCGGTGCGTTTTCCTCTGTCCCCAGCCGGTGCCCGTAGCCCCCCTCCCCTTCCTCCCCACCCCCTCCCCTCCCCGGCCCTGCCCTCCCCCTTGTCCCGGGATCGCTCCGTCGCACCCACCATGATGGAAGACGACGGGCAGCCCCGGACTCTGTGAGTACCCGAGACGAGGGGTGCCAGGCGCCGAGAGGCCCGGGCACCGCGGGACGCTGTGGGAGGGAGCAGGAGAGCGGGGCCGAAGGCGGGACTCTTGGCGGCTCCCTGGCCGCGGTGGCGCGGACGCGAAGTGCATTCCTCATCTGTCCCTTTTTCCTTAGAAAGGAAGCTCTCCCTTCCCCCAAACATAGTCACTTCCTGGGGTCCGGGGCTTATTTCGACCTTTTCCTCTCGCGCCCTTCTTTGCAACCTCCTCCTAAGCCGGGTTTCTGCACGCCAGAGCCTGTCAGGCCCGGTAGAGCTCCTGCTCCCCTTCTGCTCCGGGGGCCCTGGGCCGGGCCGGGAGCTGCCGGTCCCCCACGGGGGCTGGGCCTGGTGGGGGTGGGACCGGGGGTGGGACCGCAGCCACATCCCCTGCGGGCCGCGAGGAATTAGCACTCACGCCCTCCAAGTCCCCAGTCGCTCCCTGCTCTTATCCCAAGTTGAGCTCTTCGAGGAAGCCGGACATTCTAACACCACTCAAGCCCCTACTGTCTTTCTGCCCCACGTGCCCCCGCCCACGCTGTCAGAAACACTTTGCCCAGCGCCCGCTACTTTTAAAGTGCAAAAGGGATCCCTCTTGCCGCCGGAGCATCTTTCCCTTCTTGGATGAAGTTTACTTTGAGCGCTACCTGCGCTAAACTGACAACCAGTTGTTAAAGTGGTGTTACCCCCTCCTAATCTGTGGATCGAGACCTTCAGAGTTGGATAAAATGATGTTTTTATCAGCTATTCGATGTGTCTTTTGAGCGCTTTTTCTTCTATCTTGCTGTTGCTCTTTACTCTGAAGCCCAGTGTAATGAATGAATTTCGTCTTTGAATCGCTTATTCGAGTTTCCTTTCCTTCCTAATGAAGAGTGATGACTCAGCATTTGCATTCCTTTCCAAATAGTGTGGCAGTCCTTTCTTTTTTCCTGCATTTTTTAAGTGTAATTTTTAATTAAATGTTTAAGTTGGGCACCTTGGGTTTTCCAAGTCTCTTGAAGCTCAGCACACCTGCCTCGAGTGCAAGGAGTCAGTCAGGTCGCTGCTTTGTTTTCTCTTGCCTCTGCTGGTATTGATACGATCATAGTTCACTTGGCTCTGCTATCTGATGGGGAAATTACTTTTTGGGGAACAGATGAAGGTGAATGGGTACTTAGGAAGTTAGACTAGTTTCTCATCTCTAGTCCTATCAAAGAAAGTTTGCTCCGTAAAGAAGGTAGATGTCTATGTTCAACATTAATACAAGTTTGTTTTTTTGGCTGGGGGGCGGGCTTAACACTTTTTTATTCCTACTTCTCTAATGTCTCACTAAAGTATCTGCTATCCCTTTTGAGAATTTGAGGTCAACTTAAGTACATCAAATGCTTGAATGGGAAGTCTGCTTAGTAGGAAGTTTTGTGTCAATATTTATGTTTTGTGCTGTCTTCCATTTCTGCTCTCTTTTCCCAGAAAAGAGAGCATTGGGACAAACTTGAAATTTGTCCTCTAACATCTGTTGAAGCCAAGACTTGGTATTTAGTTAGCAATGTGTTCTTTGATGGAAGCATCTGGGAAAGCTGGATTTAGGCCTAGCAAGCATGTATTTAACAACGATAAAAGTTACATTGTATTTAAAAATCTGAAATGTCATCGCATCTTAATAGCTACTGAATAATTGGTTAATCCTCAAGGCATATTTCTCATTAACTGTATCTATCTGTTCCTTATGAAGAATTCCTGTTTTGTCATGCTAAACAAAATGCTATTGCAGTACCTTTAGTTCATACAAGCACTTCGCGTCTGCCTTCTCATCTCCATCAGATCTTAGACCGTAGACTAATAAGCTAACTTCTTTGTCACTTATTTCCTACCTCTACCTTCTCCAGTCTCCTGTTCTTTCTCAGAAACACAATTAAGTTGTCTATGTTTACAGTTATCTAAAAATGTGACATGTATACATATAAGTAAAGAAACATCTTGAGCTTCGTTGTATCTGTATGTCAGTATATGTTTACTATTCTGTCTTCCTTTTTCCTTCTCCCACTCTTCTCCATGGGAAGGATTTTTTTTTTTTTTTTTTTTAGACAAGGACTGCTACATCTTCCTAGGTCTTAACCCTGCAGCACTTAGTTCACTGCCTGGAACATAAGAGGTACTCAAATATTTTACAATGATTATACTTCCTTTCATTAAATTAATATAAAGTCCGTTTTTTTAAAAAGTCCTGATTGATTTAAAATTATATAAGCAGACATGATGGTCATATGTGGTGCGGTCTGTTGATTTTTATATTTTTTGAAATTTGAAATGTAAAATTTTGAGATAAAAGCAAATGTTTCACATTTGGATTTTTGTCAGATTTTAATAAAAATGCATATTTTTTTAAGTGTTCATTTTACATATTTCTCAAAGGGTTCTTTTAGATACAGGTAACATGATAAAAACTTTGAAGGTGACTTTAGAGGTTGATACCTAGTAGGGTTTTTTGTTTATTTATGGAGATCCTTCTTTTATTTTACATCGTGATCTTTGGATTAGGCTTTCAAGTGGCTGGTATGTTTTAAAAGAATGTACTCTTAACAAAGCTTATCTTAAACTGTTTCCTTAATATGCCTGTGTGTTACTAGTGAGGTTTTTTTCCTGCAGACACACACAAGCTAAGACATATGGTTCTATCATCAGAAAACAATATGGTGTTTATAGCCTAGGTAGGTCTTTAAATATTCATTACCTACAGTATTACTAATTTATTTGATGGTATTTAAAGTGATATAGAATTGCTTTGATGTTGAGCCTAAAATTTGTCTATATAGTTTCTTTGAAGGTCTGTTTTCTGATGTTCTTTGTTCCCATTTGACATTTTTTGTATTGGGGGGTAAATGTATTGGGTATCTTGAGATCTAAAAAAAACAAATGAGATCATGCTGTATAACACTGGTGTTGGAAGTGAACTGCCTGACACCTACCTTGTAGGACCCACATTTCAGATTTGTGTTGTGTGTAGCTTTGAGTACAGTGATTTGATCCATGGTATATCTGAATCTGTTATACAACATTAAATTGTAATGGTGTTCTATTGTAGTTTTATTTTCTTCATCTACTCAGTGCACCAAAATGAGTAGGAATTGCGGATCTGGAATTATACCATGTTAATGCAATGCCATCTTTAAGGCCCTTTTCTTCCCGATAGAGACTCAGTCAAAAGGAGGAAATAAGCCATTCATTTAGAGTATAATCTGAACATCTAAGGGCAATAGCAGCAAATACTGTTAAATCCCATTATAAAATTGATTAGCTGTACCATACATTTGGCTATATTGTGGCTGTGATTAAGCCTCTCATACAATTTAATCATATTTTCTTTTTCTTTAAAATGTATGTGTATGTGTGTTGATATTCCTTATATAGTTGGTCAGTTCACTTGTGCCTCCTGCACCTTTCCTCCACCCTGCCTCCTTCCTAAAATGAAATATCGACAAATTGATCAGCACATTAGAGGCCCATTGAAGGATACTGTTGCAAAATCTCCTCTTATATAGGAATTTTCAAGAACAAAAGTAAAAATGTTACTTAGCCATAGTGTCTTGTGTAAAAGTGCTGGTAATTTCAGCCTTCGTAGGGCTAATCTTTTCAGAGTGAGAGCACATTCAGTATTGAAAAGTGTGATTAGTCTTCTGAAAGGCATGATGTTCTTAACTTAAAATTCTGCCTGGTTGTATACATAGGAAGTAGTTTGGCAATGTGAACTTTTGCCTGCTGTGAAACTGCCAAGTTCTAGTCTCAAATTTGATTTTAACCCTGACTTTAGGGATAAAGACATAATTTTCCATTTTTAATGCATTAGTTCCTACAGTTCCTGTTCTTAGAAGACAAAATAGACCTAAGGTTTGCTTTTTTTTCCCCCCTTGAGGTAAAAATCGTTGTGGAATTTCCTAAGTGTTTACTCTTTGAATTGATCTCAATACAATAATTTGAGCCATTTGTCTTTTTCTGTTATTTTGTATGTGTTCTTCAAGTAGAAATTTTATATTTAAACCCTTGGAACTTTAGAATATATTGACGATTTTATAACCAAAGTAGAAAGAAAGTGAAGTGTAGATGATTTAGAATGAAAAAGTAAATATTTCTGTGTGCTACCAAGAGATGATGTTTTTACCAGGTCAAGAGTTGAATATTTTTGTTAGTATTTATTTTGGGACAGATAATTTTATGATAACGTAAAGGTACTTAAGCTGTATAGTATTTTAAAAGCTGTAAAATGTTTCTGTATTAAGTGTTATGATGGATGAAGGCAAATGTAGGTGAATGAATTACAGAACTCTGAGTAAAGGAAAAGGCAGTCTCAGGTTTCTGTATAATTTAGGTGAAATTATATGGTGAATTATCTCCTTTTTATCCTGGCAAATTAAGATGTTCTACATGTTGTTATGGAAGGCCATTTTTATTTTTATTTTATTATTTATTTATTTAATTTATTTTGCGGTACGCGGGCCTCTCACTGTTGTGGCCTCTCCCGTTGCGGAGCACAGGCTCCGGACGCGCAGGCTCAGCGGCCATGGATCACGGGCCCAGCCGCTCCGCAGCATGTGGGATCTTCCCGGACTGGGGCACGAACCTGTGTCCCCTGCATCGGCAGGTGGACTCTCAACCACTGCGCCACCAGGAAGGCCATTTTTATATTAGTTTTTGGAGTTTGCTACTTCACCAACTGAACTTTTAGTGGAGATATTTGAAAAATAGGAAACCTTAAAACTAAACTTTTTCTCTAAGTATTTCATGACATTCTAAATTTGCGTTAACCTTTTGCTCTTTGTTATCAGTGCTTGAAATATAAATTAATATATCTAAATGTGCCTCTAGAAATTCTTCAGAATCTTTAGTTGATTAGAAATTGGTTGACTTGGAATAAAAATCCTGTGAAACAGTTAACAGCTTTGTGACTGTTAGGTATGTAAGGTAGTTAATGCCCGTGCAATTTTTTCCTGGAAAAATCATTAAACAGTCATACAAATTAAAATTATTTAAATCATTTACAGTTTGTTACATTCAAGTGATAATTTTAACTTTGTTGCTAGTTAGCTTTGATATGTGAGAATCAGTTTTATCCACTCCTATTCTCTTAGAAATGAGCTAACTATTAGCATTTTAGGTTAGTTGAGTGTTAACACTTCAGAGACCAAGGTCACTGTTCATTTTCTTTACAGATAGGTCTACTTTGTACAAAAAGAAATTCCATGGATACAGGTTCACAAACCCCTATGAGTTAAAAAAGAAAATAGGCAATTGTCTGGCTAGCTCAGAAGCCTATAACCTTTCACTACTGCTGGGAAAAGTATGTCACTACACAGCCTACTGATGGGTCTGCTCTACTTTAAATATAACAAAAAGGTGGCATAGTGGACCTAAACCAGTTTGTCACTGGTTTAGTCTTCCATTTAAGTAACATTGGACTTGTGTTTCATTTTTATTTTTTTATTTTTTATTTTTTTCCTGCGGCACGCGGGCCTCTCACTGCTGCAGCCTCTCCCGTATGTGGGATCCTCCCGGACCGGGGCACGAACACGCGTCCGCCGCATTGGCAGGCGGACTCTCAACCACTGCGCCACCAGGGAAGCCCCTGTGTTTCATTTTTAGAGCGTGTTAAAGTTATTAGCACCCATTGCAGTGAAATTCTTAGGTGAAAAGAAAATTGCTATTCATTCTTAATCAAATTTTTTTTTTCTTTTTGACACTTAACCTTACCTTTCTCAGTCTTATTTTTCCCTTTCAGAGTATCCTGTCTTAAACTATGGCAACTGTAGATACAAGGCTTATATTGGTCTCAGTACGTTGTTTCCAGATGTTATGTATTATAGTTAGGAAAATAAAACTTATGTCCTTTTACTTTCCAGAAGAAAATGTGTTAAATTTTATAAATGTTGTTTGGTTTATGAGGATCATAACTGATGTGAGTTTTAGGAACTATGTGCTGAGTGCGAGAAAGACTTAAAGTTTATTAAGCTAAATTAAGATAGATCCATGGTAAAGAAGATGTGGTACATATATATAATGGAATATTAGCCATAAAAAGAAATGAAATTGGGTCATTTGTAGAGATGTGGATAGACCTAGAGTCTGTCATACAGAGTGAAGAAAGTCAGAAAGAGAAAAACAAATACTGTATATTAACACATATATGTGGAATCTAGAAAAGCGGTACAGATGAAGCTATTTGCAGGGCAGGAATCGAAAGGTATACATAGAGAACGGATGTTTGGACAGGGTCGGGGGGTAGCGGAGGGTGGGATGAATTGGGAGATTCGGTTTAACATAAATACATTACCGTGTGTAAAATGGGTAGCTAGTGGGAACCTGCTGTATAGCACAGGGAGCTCAGCTCCGAGCTCTGTGAAGACCTAGATGGGTGGGATGGGGGAGAGGGAGGGAGTATATGTATACATAGAGCTGATTCACTTCACTGTCCAGCAGAAACTAACACAACATTTTAAAGCAATTATACTCCAATAAAAAAAAAAAAAAAAGATCCATGATACAAGGTGGTCATCTCTGGGTGGTGGTGTTCTTCTCTTTTAAGTTTCTTATACAAAATACACACATTCAATTTGTAATTTTTAAAAAAATCTTTAGATGTGTTATAGTCAAAAGTATACCTGGGTGGTTTCCTGGTGGTGCAGTGGTTGAGAGTCCTCCTGCTGATGCAGGGGACACGGGTTTGTGCCCCGGTCTGGGGGGATCCCCCATGCCGCGGAGCGGCTGGGCCTGTGAGCCATGGCCACTGAGCCTGCGCGTCTGGAGCCTGTGCTCCGCAATGGGAGACGCCACAACAGTGAGAGGCCCGCGTACCGCCGAGGAGAAAAGTATACCTGGATTTGTCTTAAATTTTCTCTGAATTTCTAGAGAAATCTTTATATTTGCTTTGTTATCTACATAAAGATGTATTTTGTTGATTCTGATGCATTTTTGAGTGTGAATTTTATTTTACCCTGCTCTCCTAAAACAAAACTATGAAGACCTACCATCGATAACAATCTTATTAGCAAGGTAGAAAGAACAAAATCCTTCAATCTTTGTGTTTTGCTATAACTTTAATTCTCTTCTTTGTTCATGTAATTGCTTTGGTTGAGGGTCTAAGGTAAACTCACCTTGTGTCTGATATCCTTCTATGATCAGGTGTTTTAATGAATCAATATTTGTGGTATTATGTGTGTGTGTTATACATTATTTTGAATTGTGTTTCATATCTAAAAATTATAGTTATCTTGAGACTGATTTAAATTTTATTATTTTTATTCTAACAAATAAGATGAGAAAATGATATATAGGTACAGAATAATATGCTTTGGTGGGTAAGCAAGGTCATATTGATTTGGTTTTTTTTTTGGCCGTACACGGGCCTCTCCCACTGTGGAGCACAGGCTCCGGACGCGCAGGCTCCGCGGCCATGGCTCACGGGCCCAGCCGCTCCACGGCATGTGGGATCTTCCCGGACTGGGACACGAACCCGTGTCCCCTGCATCGGCAGGTGGACTCTCAACCACGGCGCCACCAGGGAAGCCCCTGATTTGTTTTTAATAGAGTCTTTTGAAGTGATATTTTAGTGACCTAAGAATAAGTGTTGCTTTCCTAAATGAGAGTTAATCTTACACTCAAAGGATCAGGCTTAATTGGAAATATTTTTACTGAAGACAGAGGAAGTTAAGATGAAATAAAAGATAGTGAGTAGATGATAATGCTTTAGAGCCAGAGCTGAAGGGAAATAGCTGATTTTTTTTTTCTTTCTGTACAGATACGTAGGTAACCTCTCCAGAGATGTGACAGAAGTTCTTATTCTTCAGTTATTCAGTCAGATTGGACCCTGTAAAAGCTGTAAAATGATAACAGAGGTAAGATCTTCCCAGTTCCCTGTGCTGACAATTAGCATAATGTTTAACATTTTGAGATACATGAGGTGATTAGTATCATTTTAAGTTTCAAGTTACTAGATGGAGAGATTCATGTTGTGTTGACTTATTTGACCTGATTGACAAACTAGGTTTAGAATGGAGTTTATCTGAGAGGACAGAGTTTCTGCGCTGTTATTTTCAAAGGGTCCTTCATGATGTAGTTATCTTCAAGTGATTCTGCTTGTGTAAAGTTGTTAGAGCTTATCTCAGAATGTCGAAAAACTAGGTTATATTTCATATATTTCCAATAAGAATTGGTGTGTGTAGAAGAACATTAGGTTATTATGAGCATAGCGCCACACAGGCATCCTCAGCAGTTTTAGTGAATGCTGACTGAGCAGCTTCATGTAGATAGGGATTTAAATTGTTAGGATAATTTGTTTTCCTTTTTTTCAAAAAAATCTTACTTTTATACTTCCTGGTTAAGACTCTGGAGCAGTGCCCAATGACTCGGTTTTCATTTTATTTATTAACACTTTTTTTTTTCAACTGTTTAGTATGTACCAGATACCACGGTAAGTGCTAGGGATACAGTGGTGAATAAAACGGTTCCTAGCGCGATAGAATTTTCCAGTCTATGAGGGAGACAGAGGAAATAATAGGCACTAATGATATAGGATAATAAATAGTGTGGAAGTTGATAGTTTCAAGTGCTATAGGAGCTTATAGGTCCGTACAGTCTTCAGTCAGGGGAGGATTCAGTGTCTAGGCTGAAACTGAAAAGGATAGTAATGGAAACTGGCTAGACAGGAATTTGAGAAAGAAGGGAATCCAGGTAGAGAGAAGAATGTTGATCAAGCCTGGTAGACAGAGAGCGGGAGTGCTTGTGAGATAGAGGGAAAGATAGAAACCATAACGTGGTTGGAGTTTCGAAAGGGATTAGTCTTAGGAGATGCCAGGAGATGAGGCAGGAGTGTTCAGCAGGGGCCAGAGCTGTGCTAAGGAGTTTGTGTTATATTCTGAGACGGAGGGGAACTATTAGAAATATGTAAAGCAAAGTGGCCTTTTGATCTTCATTCTTAACTAATAAGGATAATTATTACTCTGTTCTGGTATATTATCTCTTCTTTCCTTCCTGTCTTTGATTATTTATTCATTCTTCCTTTAATTAATCAAAAATTTACTTTGTACTAGGCACTGTTCAAAGCATTGGGGATATAATGCAGAGCTAGACCAGTGAGGTTCACAAGAGTTTACATGTTAGTGGGAGTATTGTAAATAACAAGTAAACAAGATAATTCTGGATAGGAGTAAGAGCTTTTAAGAGAATATAACAGTTCTGTGATGATGATTGCAGTGTTGGTGCTGTATAGGCTAGGTGGTGAGGGATGACGTCTTGCTGCAGTTGGCATCTATACTGTGAAAGTAATAATGTAGGTTCTTAAGGAGATGGGAACTGAAGTTGCATAATTGAATGTTGAGGCTTTTTGGTTATGATCTGTGATCTAGAAATCTGTAATCAGTGGGCAGTTGACTCAGCCAAATTTTAAAAGATCAAATGAGTCTTTTTTAGACTATGGATGTTTGGTATGGGACCAACATGATAATGACTACTATCAGAAATCACCTCTTTGAGCTGATAGGAATAACAAGATGGTGCCATCTACATTAATAGCTGGAGGCAGAGGGAACAGCCCATACAAAGGCCTTGTGTTGGTAATGAGCTTGGTGCATTTGTGGAACCAAAGACCAGGGTGGTTGGAACCTTGTGAATGGTGGGAAATAAGTATAATAGAGTAGGCAGGCAGGGTTTGGAATCACATAGGGCAGTATGAGCCATGACAGAGTGTTTGGATTTTACTCTGCAGTGGGGATTTTAAGTAGGGCGATGAAGTATTCTTTTTTATTAATTTATTTGTTTGTTTGTTTTTGGCTGCATTGGGTCTTCATTGCTGCATGCAGGCTTTCTCTAGTTGCGGCGAGTGGGGACTACTCTTCTTCGCGGTGTGTGGGCTTCTCATTGCGGTGGCTTCTCTTGTTTCGGGGCACGGGCTCTAGGCACGCGGGCTTCAGTAGTTGTGGCTCGCGGGATCTGGAGCGCAGGATCAGTAGTTGTAGCGCACGGGCTTAGTTGCTGCGCGGCATGTGGAGTCTTCGTGGAGCAGGGCTCGAACCCATGTCCCCTGCATTGGCAGGCAGGTTCTTAACCACTTCGCCACCAGGGAAGCCCTCCTGATGAAGTATTCTTATTTGCTTTTTTTTTTTTTGGCAGTACGTGGGCCTCTCACTGTTGTGGCCTCTCCCGTTGTGGAGCGCGGGCTCAGCGGCCATGGCTTACGGGCCCAGCCGCTCCGCAGCTTGTGGGATCCTCCCGGACCAGGGCACGAACCCATGTCCCCTGCATCGGCAGGCGGACTCTCAACCACTGCGCCACCAGGGGAGCCCCTTATTTGCATTTTTAACGTTACTTTATTTGGAAAATGATTATTGTATGGAGAATGGATTGTAGGGGGCAAGAGTGGAAGGAGAGGGAAACCAGCTGTGTTTATTTCACTAGCCTAGGTAGGAGATGATGTTCTTTAGAGTCGTAGCCATAGAAACAGAGGTAGATAAGTTTGGGATACATTTTGGAGGTAGAATCAGTAGGACTGGATTGGCTGTGGGACATAAAGGAAGGCATCAAGAAAGACCCCTTAGATTCTTGTTTGCAGTTGTGTGTATGTTAATGCTATTTGCTAAAATGGGCATGGCATGACTGAGGGAGACATAGGATTGATTGGGGGTGGGGAGTGGTGGGAATCAAGCTCTGTTTTGGCAATGTTAATTTTAAGATGTGCATTAGACATATAAATGGACGTCATATGTAGGCAGTTGGATAAACTGTTTTGGAACTCTAGGGAAACCAGTGTTGATGATACTAGCTTGCAGTGATAATTTGAAGCCATGGGACTGGATAAGATTTAGCTCCTAGATCTAGAGAGAGCGCTGAGAGAGAAGAGAGTAGAGGGGGCCTAGGTTCGAGCCCTGGAGCATCTCAACACTTAAGTGACATTTATAGTTTGAGTTAAGGAGGAAGAAATACTTTCTGAAAGATCTTCCAGTGAAGAAACAGGAAAACCAAGAGAGTATGGTGGAATCTACAGGAGAATATTTAGAAGAGGAGGAGAGTTGTCAACAGTTTTGAATTCTGCTTGAAAGTCAAGGTGAGGACAGAAAAGGGATCACAGAGATGGCAGGGAGGTCATTGGTGAGCTCAACATGAAGTTTCCTTTCCATGGTTGGGTTGGAAACTGACTGGAGTGGATTTAGGAAAGAGTGAAATGTGAGAAAGTGGAGTCGCTAGAAAATTTTTGAGAAACATTTGATACATATATTTTTTAAAACCTGTGTGCACAGTCAGCCATATGAAGGGGTAGAGGAGTTTGAAGTGAACTTTCATAATTTATCTGTATTCTACAACTCCTATATTTGAACTTGTAAATAGTTGTAAAATTTCATATTTCTTTGTCTTGACATTTATGTCATCCAACAAAAATTGGTGACAACACCGTGCTAAGGACACAGTTGATTTCAGAGTGTCACTTGGTGGTGTAAATGGGAAGCTTTCAGAGGGCATGGACTCATGAACTCTAGTACAGACTATTCGTTTCCTTTCATAAATTTCATTTTAGGGTATGAGAAATCCCTTTCCTTCCCTTAGTTTTACGATGTTTTACTTTAGATACTGTTTATCGTAGATTCTAGCTTTCCCTGTATATTATAATAAATGTATATTATCAATTCTAAGGCAAATGTTAAAAAATTTTAACATCTCTGACAGTGACAAAAAATGGTGTCTTAGATGAAATGCAGTGTGATGTGAATATATGTGTGTGTGTGTGTGTGTGTGTGTACATGTATGTACATACATTGAATGGGATCTGGCCTACTACTAGTTAGATAAATTTGAAGTCAGTATGCATGAGTAGACTAGTTTACTAAAGCCCGTTGTTATCATAGTTCTACCATTGGACTCCTGTATGTTTTGCTATGGTTAACAGTGTTTTCCTTAGAGACCATCAGGGCAGAAGAGGTAGGAAAAGTTGACTAGCACAGTGTTAGCTTCATATTTACCTTTAAACCTTTTCTTCAGTGAGTGTTACTGGTAAACGTTAACTCTTCTACAAAAGGAATGTTTGGAGTCTTTTCCCTATTTCCTTTCTCTGCCTCCTGAGAACAGCATTCATGTGGCTACAACAATAGGATTTTGTATGAGAGCCCGTAGTAGTTTTCTTGTCAGTATTAATGATTACGCTTTTTTCCCCTCAAGGAAATGCCTTCTGGTTGCTTCACCACTATTGTTTTAGACGTCTTATTTTGGATTTTTCTGCTAAAACTTCCCTGGAATGAAAAACAGTGGTTGTTGAAAAGAGCTTTATTTTATCTGGTATTTTTAATCCCTTGTAAGTGCAACTGGAATTCCACATTTTAAACATTATTTTTAGATATTTTACATTGAATAGTGATGTTTTTAACCTTATGTAAAAAATATATTTGTACAACTGTATAGCTGTTCAATATAGGTTGCAGTCTTATAAAATTCATTTCCATTTTGGTTCATAGGTGTTACAGTTGTTATATCTTAGGTACTTTCTCATCTTATATTGGTGTTTTATATTCACTGGTGTCATATTAGGTACTCACTTTTTAAAAAAAATTTTTATTGGAGTATTGTTGATTTACAATGTTGTGTTAGTTTCAGGTGTACAGGAAGGTGAATCAGTTATACATATACTTATTTCCACTCTTTAGGTATTCACTCTCTTATATTGGTGTTTTGTGATATAAAATTTTAGCTTTGTTGTGGAACATTTTATTCAGACACATTTTCAGAAAATCTTTTCTTAATCACTAGTATATTTTTCTGGTCTTTGGAAGACCAAATTCAAAGTGTATAGAATCTCCAGAGCTTCAGAAGATTTTGAAAGGTAGGGATTTCATTTCAACAGCTGGTTATAAATCTGAAAAATTTCTCTTTTCATTCTTATTCCTTCCTTGTACAGAAAAGAAATACATAATCTCGTCTTATTATATGTATCAATAGTACTAATCCTAGTTTCGATCAGGAGTAAGTTTGTAAAGTTGGTTCATTTCTGTATTTTTTTTATAGTCATGGGATACAGTTTATGAAGGATTATGATGCATAAATAGAATTCATCCCTTTGAAAATAATGTTGGGAGAGAAGAGCAGTGGTAAGGAGTGGTCCTTATCTCTCAAATCTGAACTTGAGGTTTTGTTTGGTCTAATATAAACTTCTGTTTTATATTTAACATACTTCACCAGAATTCTGTACTTTGATTTAATGCTGGTAGTCATGATTCTGTACTGCTTTGTAGTTCTGTTTGAGTACAACAGTATTCTGAGGTGCAAAGTCAGGTATAGGTGTAAATCTTATTTTTAAAGTGTTAGGCTTTCATAAGCTTATGCAATCTCACCTCGTACATGCCTAGCTATCAGTAATGTTTTTTCCTGGATTTTCTTCTCAGCAACCCGATAGCAGAAGGGTCAACTCTTCTGTTGGATTTTCTGTTTTGCAGCATACAAGCAATGACCCATATTGCTTTGTGGAATTTTATGAACACAGAGATGCAGCTGCTGCATTAGCTGCTATGAATGGGAGAAAAATTTTGGGAAAGGTAAGATAATAAATGATGGCATCTTATGAGTATATATATTTGCATGTCAAATTAGTTTGTATTCTTTCTTAGCAAGTTTTTAACAAATATTCAGCTCGGCCAAGTGATGGTTTTGCTTTATTCAGCCTAGTGCTTTTACCAAAATAATCCTGCTTGATAAAATGATTTAATAAGTGGTAAGTGTTGTGATTCATAATGACATGCCTAATAATTTTATTAAATATAATCTTTATTTTTAGGAGGTCAAAGTAAACTGGGCAACAACACCAAGTAGCCAGAAAAAAGATACTTCCAGTAAGTACTCCTGCTGCATTTTACTGTGGAAGAGTTCTGAAATTATCCTTGGCAGCATTACCAGCTCAAATAGGTTTTTTTCTTCCTTTAGTGTTGCCTAAAAAAGGTTTAGTACCTGACTTCTTAAGTATTTGATTACCAAATGCTTTGATTTCAGATCATTTCCACGTGTTTGTTGGGGATTTGAGTCCAGAAATTACAACAGAAGATATCAAATCAGCATTTGCCCCCTTTGGTAAAATATCGTAAGTATCATAATCAATACTATATTCAGTAGTGGTAGGCAAAATTGTACATGATTAACTTGTATCAGAATTAAGATTTTCTTTCCCTAGTTAGTGTGATTTTTGTTTGTTTTGTTTTTTTGATTAGTAGATGTTGTTGAAAATGTTAATGTCATTTCAGTGTTTTGGGGTCTTGTTTTCATCTAATCCTGTGTATAACATGTTAAAAATTAAGTGATTCTGTTTGTTATCTTTAAAGCAGATGTTTGGGTGGTAAAACTTATTATAAAGTCCAGCTTTTTGTCAAGTGTTTGGTGGTTAAAGATATGGGTTAACCAAAAATAAATGATTCATACTGTGTATTAAACTTTTATAGGAGGAATTTATAAATGGGGAAAGTAGGTAAATCCTTGGATATATTGTGAAATTGGAAATGTACATGTTTAATTATAATGATAAATGTGTTTTGATATTTTAGCTGAAAAGTAGCATTATTATAGTAGTAAAATGTTTCAATGTCTGAGCCATAAATGTGGGATTAATTAGTAGATTTTTTTTGTTAGTGGTATTTGATTCTGCTAGGGTAGGGCCCAATTGTGGTTTGATTTTTTTTTTTTTTTTTTAAACAAAGTTGGTGCTCAGATTTTGCTGTATGTTACTTGATCAAATATATTGGAAAATTTTAAGTGTTACAAGTTCTATAAAATGTTTATCACAATTTATCTATCTGCTTAAAATCACTTTATTTTATGTATTCATTTCCTATAGATTGAAGTTAAACGTTTTAGTACTACTTTACAAAAAATACGTTTCACCTAAGAACAACAGTATTTCTCTCTGCAATTTGTTGTTCTATAGATTTAATTTATTTGATAGATTTAATTCTTAATTTTCTATTTTGATATTTACTTTGCTTTTTAATCTAGATGTGGTAAGTAGTACTGTTTTAAAAATCAGTATAAAAAATAATACAGGTTGCTGTTTTTCAATCTATATTTATACCTGAGACCTGCAGTTTTTCTAAAGTCCAAGTCACAATTAAAAGTAATAGCATTCTGGTTATTTTGCAGAATTGCTCATAAGAATGGACAGGATCTTGAAGGCTAACTGCAAGGAACTGTGCACACTGGAACTCAGTTGTAGATTTTTTTCTCATTTCTATTTATTCTTATTATACATTATTTATATATACATATTTTAGTATTTACATTTTAACATTCTATATTCAGTGGAGTTCTATATTTCCAATCATTTTAACTTACTCACTAAAATTTCTGTGTAAATTTGTTGTTTTCGTACTGGTGTGCTTAGCATTGTTGTTAGTTTTTTATTCTCCTTTCTTAAATTTCTGAAAATGTCAATTTTTCAAAATTTACAGCTGCCCAAACTCC
Organism: Phocoena sinus; assembly: GCF_008692025.1. NCBI lineage: Eukaryota > Metazoa > Chordata > Mammalia > Artiodactyla > Phocoenidae > Phocoena > Phocoena sinus. The sequence goes on along the minus strand of NC_045778.1, from coordinate 73,655,843 downwards.
AAAATGATGGTAGAGAATTGACCAAGAAAAATAAAGAAATCTGTTAACAGGCCATGTATGCCTTTTTAATTCCTATTTTTTCCTCTTTTTCAATTTTTTAATATTTCATATATTTTGTATCACTAGGCAGAAGACATTTAACTATTTAGAGATTGCATGGTAAAGTAGTTAGCATTGTTACAGTAATTTATAGAACCAGTAAACCTTAGAGGACACTAGCGAATAGAATATTAGAAAAGGAAACTATTGTTCCTATTAATCTTCAAATTTGAGCATTTAGTTTAGAAAGCACAGGCTGTTTGATTAGGTTGCATGTTTATTACATGTTTTTGTCCTACTGCTTTTTTCTAACAGGTAAAGAAGCGTTAGGGAGAGTTCAGGAATGGCTGTAGTTAATTAGGGCTAACTGGAATTTTATTTAAAAAAATGCTCACAATACAGTGTGTGTGGTTCCTTTTAGTTTTTATTTTGAGGATGACTTTTACTTCCCTCATTTAGCTGTGCTTCTTTTCACAGGGATGCCCGAGTAGTTAAAGACATGGCAACTGGAAAATCCAAAGGCTATGGCTTTGTATCTTTTTATAATAAACTGGTATGTTCTTGCAACTCAATTTGAATTTAATGCAAAATTTAGTTGTTAATAAATATTTTTGGATGTTGACTACAAACAACTATTGTGTAATTTTGTTTTAATAATAAGGTGTGGTTCGTTCTATTTTTTCATAAGCTTGGAAATAACTGGGAAAAATAGGCTGATTATAATGAAGTATATTGAAGCTTGCATTTGTGACTTGGTAAGGGTAAGATGTGTTAGAAGTAAAACTCACAACTAGGACAAATGAGCTAATCTCAGAATTTGAAGGGAAGTTAAATTATATTTGTCTTGGGACTTCCCTGGTGGCACAGAGGTTAAGACTCCGCATTCGCAACACAGGGGGCTTGGGTTCAATCCCTGGTCAGGGAACTAGATTCCACATGCATGCTGCAACTCAGTATTCGCATGCCACAACTAAGGAGCTCACCTGCCGTAACTGAGACCTGGCATAACCAAATAAATAATAAAATAAATAAATGTTTTAAAAAATTATATTTGTCTTAACCATGAAAATGTCAATTTTAACTTTCTTAAAATGCTTTTATTTATGTATGTATGTATGGCTGCGTTGGGTCTTAGTTGTGGCATGCAGGATCTTTTGTTGCAGCATGCAGGCTTCTCTAGTTGTGGCCTGTGGGCTTCTCTCTAGTTGTGGCGCATGAGCCTCTCTCCAGTTGTAGTGCACCACGTGGGCTCTGTACCTGGGGCACGCAGGCTCTCTAGTTGTGGTGCGTGGGCTTAGTTGCCCCGCAGCATGTGGGATCTTAGTTCCTCGACCAGGGATTGAACCCACATCCCCTGCGTTGGAAGGCGGATTCTCAACCACTGGACCACCAGGGAAGTCCCTTAACTTTTTAATTATTATCCATATTTTTGTAGCTGGGACGTTAATGACTACAGCAAATTATGTAAATGAAATTTTAAGCAATTTGTCTTGATTTTTGCATGTATTTAAGAACGAGGTACCAAATATCGAAACATTTGCATTAACTATAACATCAGATAATAAAATGGGCTTTGGTATTAATGTTTTGGAACAGTTTCAACAACTTAAATTATTTACATTTTATTGAAGCAGTAAGATAAAGGGCAGGAGTTGTATCCTTTTTTTGCTTAGATTCATTGCAAATTCACATTACTTCCTAAATTCATTTTTTGGGAATTCCCTGGCAGTCCAGTGGTTACAACTCCTCACTTCCACTGTAGGGGGCATGAGTTCCATACCTTACTCAGTTTATTGTAGAACTCAATTTTACAGCATTCTAAATCATAATGCAGAAGTCTTCGTCTTAAGTTTTAAATCTTCTGTCATAGTCCATTGTTATTAGAATGTAGAATGGGGGGTTAGGTGGTATTTAGACCATAGTATCAAAGAGTTTTTAGATACTTCAGTAAAAGTCATATTACACCTCAACCATAAAATTAAGATATTTGAAAACAATTTTGTCCTTTTTTTGGTGATCAGTTGGATTGTAATTTTCTCCTTTTATGTTTGAATTATAATTTCCCTTGATGCTTAAATGCTATCCTGCGTTTTTTTTTGTTTTTTTTTTTCTAAAATATTTTAATTTATTTATTTGGCTGCACCGGGTCTTAGTTGCTGCACGCGGGATCTTCGATCTTCCTTGCAGCATGCAGGATCTTTAGTTGTAGCATGTGAACTCTTAGTTGCGGCATGTGGGATCTAGTTCCCTGACCCGAGATTGAACCTGGGCCCCCTGCATTGGGAGCGCAGAGTTTTAGGTACTGGACCACCAGGGAAGTCCCTATCATGGTATTTTAAAATCTATAAATAAATGTTGCTTTAATGAGTCACTTACTGATAAGATTTATTGGATCCAGAAGTGCCAATGTTTTATTTCATCTTAATGAGTCTTATGAACCACTCTTTTCTGTGTTTGTAATTGCTGTTTTTTTTCTTTTTCTCCGTAGGATGCAGAAAATGCAATTGTGCATATGGGAGGTCAGTGGTTGGGTGGTCGTCAAATCAGAACCAATTGGGCCACACGTAAACCACCTGCACCTAAAAGTACACAAGAAAGTAAGATATGTCTCCTTTATATGTTTTTATGGATACTTCACAAAATCATGTATTAGTTTAGTCTTAATTTCTTAACATTGAAATTTTATTAACATTTCAAGACTCATTTTATCTTCAATATAATTGTGGGAAAATAACTGGGCTTTGATGCAAGTATATTTGGAGCTGTGAACCAGGTGATTTTATAGGTCAGATCATAGTGTCAAGGAGAAAAAATTCTGTTTCTCCCTACAATGAGGCATATCTTAATAGTATATGGTAATCAGTTTTATAATGATGTATAACTTTTTTTTTTTGGCTGTGTTGGGTCTTCGTTGCTGCACGTGGGCTTTCTCTAGTTGCGGCGAGCGGGGGCTACTCTTCGTTGTGGTGCGCGGGCTTCTCACTGTGGTGGCTTCTCTTGTTGCAGAGCACGGGCTCCAGGCGTGTGGGCTTCAGTAGTTGTGGCACGCGGGCTCAGTAGTTGTGGCTCCTGGGCTCTGTAGATCGCAGGCTCAGTAGTTGTGGCTCATGGGCTTAGTTGCTCCGTGGCATGTGGGATCTTCCCGGACCAGGGTTCGAACCCGTGTCCCCTGCATTGGCAGGCAGATTCTTAACCACTGTGCGACCAGGGAAGCCCCATCAACATTTTTGTTTTCTTTCTGCATATAGATAACACTAAGCAGTTGAGATTTGAAGATGTAGTAAACCAGTCAAGCCCAAAAAATTGTACTGTGTACTGCGGAGGAATTGCTTCTGGGTTAACAGGTACAGTGTCTGGTTTTTCTAATCCCCTTCTCTGGAGCTTTATCATTATTAGCAGCAATTTCATGATAACATGAACCTTAAATATTTTATTTGTATGTTTGTTTTTCAGATCAGCTTATGAGACAGACATTCTCACCATTTGGGCAAATTATGGAAATCAGAGTTTTTCCAGAGAAGGGCTATTCATTTGTCAGGTAAAATCCTACCTTACATTTGATCCATTCCTTTCAGTTATATTATTTGATCCCCTCAGGTATCAGAGTTATTTCAGTACTTCTTTGCAATGTAGAACTTTAAACTCCTACATGATGTACTTTAGGAAAATACCAAGATGATACTTATAAATTAAGGAGTTTCTGTATTACTTACTAAGTACTTTAAAAAATAAAAAACAAAAAACTTCATTCTCATCTTCTCTTAGATTTTCTACCCATGAAAGTGCAGCCCATGCCATTGTTTCGGTGAATGGTACTACAATTGAAGGACATGTTGTTAAATGCTATTGGGGTAAAGAATCTCCTGATATGACTAAAAACTTCCAACAGGTAATCCAATTTTTCATAGCACTTTTTAAGGTCTCCTTCTTACATATCTACATAAAAGCTTTAGAAATTGTAAAAGAAAGCAAACAAAAAAGTAAAGCATATAGCTGCTTTCAGTTGATTTTATTAATGCTATTTCAAAAGTGATTATTTTGCGGTATTAACTGAATCTTAATACTTTCTTTTCACAGGTGTCACCACCCCAATAAACTTAGACAATGATAAATAACAGAGTCCTATTCACATAAGGGTGCTTAGTTTTTCTCTTCCTTGTCTCCCACTTTCTTCAAATACTGTGTTTCTTACTTGTTCCCTAAAACAGTAATTTGCTTTTTCCTAGGTCGACTATAGTCAGTGGGGCCAGTGGAGCCAAGTTTATGGAAACCCACAACAGTATGGACAGTATATGGCAAATGGGTGGCAAGTACCACCTTATGGAGTATATGGGCAACCATGGAATCAACAAGGATTTGGAGTAGAGTAAGTTGTTTGAGTTTTTCCAGTATAGAAGCACATATAGTTCCGATAAAAGGAATTAAAAAGTGTGTTTTCCTAGGGAGAATCTATTTAAACTAAATACATTGAACTATGTGGCATTAACTATGTGGCATTATAAGCATTGTAGAAACTTTATGAAAAATGAATTGTAATGCTAAAAATTTGCTTTTTATTATCTAGGTGGAAAGGGAGTTTGGGGTAACATATGATGTGTCCTCCTATCTCTATGAGCAGTTGGTAGAATTTGATTTACATTTCTAATACACTGTTTTATCTACTTGTTTATTTTTTCATGGAAAAGATCTTTGTCTGGATATGTTCAGCAATTTAATGATTTATGCCTGTTGGCTTGTGTGAGAAGTCTCTGAAATTTATCTAATATAAAGTAGCTCACTTTTTCCCCTTTATTGATAGATTGCGTTGGTCCCTTGTGCTTTTTCTAGCCAGCCCAAACCTTTGTTTTCACCAGTTCTTCCTCCTGTTTACAAAGTAAACTTGTGTTTTTAAAATTGTTTATAAATTGATATACCATGTGTGCAATATATGGTGGGTAGATGATGAGTTGAATCATTTGTCATTTTTAAAATATCAGTTTTGAGATATTTTTCAGAGAAGTCATATGTGATCTTAGCAAAAATTTAAGACTAATATTGAAATATATATTTTGCATATATGGATATATATGATTTATTTCTTTGCTCTCTGTTTTAAGTATGTTGATTTCTTGTTTATGATTAGGCTCTGCTTGACTTTTGTATAACTGTATAGACAAGTTTTTCTTTGCATTTGCTGAAGATTTTTTTTTTTTTCTTCCAAGTCAATCACCTTCAGCTGCTTGGATGGGTGGATTTGGTGCTCAGCCTCCCCAAGGACAAGCCCCTCCCCCTGTAATACCTCCTCCCAACCAGGCTGGATATGGCATGGCCAGTTACCAAACACAGTGAGCTGGGACTCTAAACAAAATGTAATTCATGATAGCTTCAATTTCCTTGTGACACTCTGAAGACATGAAAGTAGACATCGGAAAATGAAAATATTTATTTTAAAAATTGAAATGTTTGGAACCTTTAGCACAGCTTTGCTTTGGTGAAGGACACATGTCTTCTAGTTCTGCCTTTTTAAGTTTTTGTTCATGATGGATATGAACATGATTTTTCTTTGTGTACAAAAACTACAATAAAGTCAATTAAGACAATTCTGACTACAAATTTTGATATAATAGGAGAAATGGGTAATACATTTTGATTCTTAGATACTATTCCATTTTTATCTTGCTGTTCAGTATTTTAACTCACTGTGTTTTTAAAAGAGCAAAAAAGGGAGGATCATGGAAAACTGGGAATCACAAATAAGTTCATCTTGAACCTTGATACTCCCCTCCCCTCCCCCAAGGTGGACCACATTTGAAGTCAGCAGAAAAAAAGTGTGATATTGAGAAGAAATGCATGATTTTGGAGTCGCTTTGGAGGAAATACTTTCTCTGTGCCTAAAGAAACTGAAGCCAGACTGATAAAAAGAAATTTTGCAACCTAAATAAGGAACAGCATTGTCTGACTTACTTGAGCAAATATTGGTGGTCCAGATTAAGACATATTTTTAAAACTTTAAAAAGTGTTGATTATTAAAACTGTAGTAAATTACATTTCATTTTGGGGGGAGAATTCCAAGTATGGTGTTTGTATTAAAGTCAGACAGTCATTCTTATGCTTTTACATGAAGTTTAAATGATATACATTGTAAATATTGAATACAGTGTTTAAAAAGCATGCTTCAACATAGAAGTAGCAGCAATGTAATTATTTGAAGTAACACTTAACACTCCACTGCATTGAATGCAGTGGATGAATAAGAATGTTTAAGACTGACATTTCCAAGGTTGGCTACTATGTAAAATTAAAATTATACAAATTACTATACAGAAAAAGCCTTAATTTTAATTTCATACAAATCTTTGATGCATTATTAGTACATTTTAAAATGTCATTGGAAATTAGATTTCTTTTTTTTTTTCCTTTTTTTGCTTTACATCATTTGGTATGTAAATACCTTGATTAAAACCTTGTAAACCTATTTCAAGGTTCCTGTAAGTTGTATAGTACAGTGTTTTTAAAAAATCTTGGGGTGTTTTTTAAAATTAGATATATTTTGCCCGAGAATTTTTTTAACAAGATTGCTAAAACATCTTATTTAGACAGTTTGATGTACCAATTTATAATTGGATATTCAACTTAAATAGTATACAGAGTTGTAACTTTTATTTTAATTAATTTTTTCCTTGTGGGTGATGTGCATGGGATGACAAACCTGAACAGAGGCTGTGAGTTGTATGAGTGCAGAGTTTGTAAATGAATTGATTGGGTAAGATTGACATTTGCTTCTGAGGTATTTTTCAGGCCATGTGCATAAATTTCTATCATAGCAGGAATGTAAAAGAGATAAAAATCCTTTGTTTTTGAGTTCTGACAGCTAGGGGGTGCAAATGTTTAGGCAGCGTATTTGAAATGTTCTGAGGTCTGGGCACCAAAATGAGAAAACTCTTTACAGTTAAGTAATAAGATTCAGCTAGCACCCACAGATTACTGTTTTTTAAACTTTTGACGTCTTACAGTTAGCTTTAAAATAATGATGGTTTTATAAATTGATCTCCACAATAATTTTGGTATTTTCCTTCTTCCCCCATTTAGAAATGTGTTGAACATGAAAATTTACAGGGTCTGAAGTTGTTCATCTTCGGGCCAAATTTTTTATGGCACTTTAGTTTTAACCACAGTCCTCATCTATTACACTCTTCTGTTATAAAATTTACCATTATTTCTTTTGTTCATGGTTAGTGTCTTTGGGGGATGTTATGGAAAAGTTACTTTATATTTTATAAGGAGAACACTCAAATTAATTATACCTCCTAGTTAAAATTTCTTAAATATATGTGAAACTTGAACTAAAGATTTTTTTATATATATATTGAGAAAAGCCTATTAAAGTTTCAATTTACCTTTTTTGGTCTGCCAGTAAATTAAGTAGCTAAATACAGTACCAGCTAAATATAGCTGCTTGTATATTCTATGATTTAATAAAGTGATGCAGACTAGTTATATTGCATAGTAAACATACGACTGAAGTGTCCTTCATCTTATCTGAAAGAACAAGATTACATGCTCAGTTCAATTAATGGAAGTTTTTTCATTTTAAATGGTTTTTAAAAAATAAAGCTACTTACCCAGATGAAATGCACCGTTTTAAAATACAACTGTCAAGCTATTCAAGACTATTTTATAACACAAAGTGAAGTCAGTGCTATCTTGATCCAGTTTAAGCCTAAGAATCATTGCATTTTCCATGTTCATTAAAAACAGCAGCAGAGATTTTCGGCAGGCAAGAAAATGTTTATTTCATAATCACTCTGAGATTCATTTTGGTGATGTGTTTCTGACTGCCATCTTCTTTGCTCTCATCTCTCTACTAGTATTTCCCCCCGTGCCATTACCACTTGATTTTTATGTCTGCTGGCAGTGAGAGGCTAAAATGACTGGCCAACGTAAGCCAAAGCTGTAAACAACAGTTGAAGTAAGTCTTTCAATAAAGACTAGACTATATGATAAGTGGCTTTTTCTTATTGTCGTTCATTACATAATTATTCCTTGCAGCCTGCCATAAGTAATTCCATTTTCTTTTAAGTTCTTAGTAAGGTATATGGAGTATACATACATTTCAGGACCTATTTCTGTGTTCTCTATAAGTGATAAAAGTCTGTTTGCTTTTGTTGGATTAAAATTTAATTTCTGGGCTTCCCTGGTGGCACAGTGGTTGGGAGTCCACCTGCCGATGCAGGGGACACGGGTTCGTGCCCCGGTCCGGGAAGATCCCACATGCCGCGGAGCGGCTGGGCCCGTGAGCCATGGCCCCTGAGCCTGCGCATCTGGAGCCTGTGCTCCGCAACGGGAGAGGCCACAGCAGTGAGAGGCCCATGTACCGCAAAAAAAAACATAAGTAAATAAAATAAAATAAAATTTAATGTCTGAGTATGGAGGAGTAGAAATTTGCATCCTTAAAAATGTATGCTCTTGAATATTAATATTGTAAAATCTCATTAGAGACCACAAATAATGGGAACCATAATTTTACCGTTTCTAGATTGATCTTTGGTAGTACCTATGAGTAAAGATTGCACTCGACAAACAGAAAAAGTAGAAAAAGAATTTAATAAATTATCTAGACACCTTTCTAGCAGGTATACCCAAATTATCTCTTACCTATTCATTGAAAATCAGCATTTGGGCTTCCACTTAATACGTTATAAACATTGAATTTGCAGTTTTAGTAGGTATTGGAAAGATGCAAAAATGTTTTAGGCTTTTATTATTATATAAGCCTTCTTAAGAGGTCCAAAGGAGTGGGTTTAAGTTCAGATAAACTAGAAACTGTAATTCACAACATACTTTGTATAAGTATCTCTTTTAGGGGCGAGAATAACTTGATTTTAGAATTGCCCGAATGTGAATAGAGGAGGGGGAATTATATGTAGTCGTTTATCTTAGACAAAAACGTGGGGCGGGGGGTGCTAATACTCATGGACCCTTTTGTTGAATTAGGGTTTTGTTCAAGGGAAGAGAAGATTAATTCATATGACGTTCATAGTTTGGCTTTTGAACAGTGTCAATTAGAGTAACAGTTGACAAAATGTATGTATCTAGTAAATGATTTCCTTAGTGTTCCAACCTAGGTCTAATACATAATGCTGAATTTTCACTTTTCCAGATTGTTGCATTTTTCAAAATTGAATAACCATTGTTGCTCTGAGATATTCCTCTGACAAAGTGATCCACATCTAATATATTGAAGTCAGCTTGGAAAGTTTGCCAAACGTGACAAAAACCAAAGTGCTGTTGGATAGCTGTCAGAGGAAAGCCAGGATAATTTTACATTGAAAAGTAATCTCTTGGGGTGGAGCTGTCCACTTGTCGATCTTGCAGCTGGGCTTAGCTTGCCTGTGGACCTCCTGTTTTGACTGTGTGTGTCGTTCTTGTGAACTGACAAGAGTTTGCAAACAGTGTGGTTATCAGGTGGTGCAGCAGAATTGTATTTTTGAGGTAAGCCAGGTTTTGCTATATATATGTCCGGTGGATATCATAACTTGCCCACCCGCAATTTTTTTTTTTCTCCTGTTCCTGTATCCTTCTTCCTTGGGTTTTGGTATACCAATGAAGAGAGGTCCAAAACCATCTGGACAAAATGGGCGTGAAATATGCAGCCATATGCAACTGTGCCTGTTATGAAAATTGATACTAATATTGCATAAATTTCAAATTTTCACAGTTCATTTTACTGGTTAAAAGTTGTGAGTTGAGGGCTTCCCTGGTGGTGCAGTGGTTGAGAGTCCGCCTGCCGATGCAGGAGATGTGGGTTCGTGCCCCAGTCTGGGAAGATCCCACATGCCGCGGAGCGGCTGGGACCGTGAGCCATGGCCGCTGAGCCTGTGCGTCTGGAGCCTGTGCTCCGCAACGGGAAAGGCCACAACAGTGAGAGGCCTGCGTACCACAAAAAAAAAAAAAAGTTGTGAGTTGAATTGTTCCATATGTGGTTTATATGATTGCTTTTGCTCACAAAAATAAAGCCAATTCTTAAATCTTAACATAGCTAAACAAAATAGGTACAGTAATTTTAGTTAGCTTCTTTTTTTTGAAAAGGACTAAACTTGGAAGAACATTTTTAACTTCCTTTGGCTAGGTTATATTTTAGCATATTGCCCAGCTCATCCTTGGTTATCTGTTTAACGAGATTGGGAAAGGAGTGGTGACTAGGGTAATGAAGAAGGGAGAAGTCCTTGATTCTGAAGAGCATTGACATGGGAATAGAGAGTCTTGGGCAAGTGTAGTAAACCATGCATGATAATCAGAATTTGGGTGCAGATATCTAATGTGTTAGCTCAAACTGCACATTTTGTCAGGAAGGCTAGGAGATTTTACCAGGTTATTGAAAAAGTATTACCAACATCTTGGTGTCATTTACTGGCCCTGATCATTTCTTTTCATTTTCCTTTAATGTGTGTTTTATTTTTGTATCTGTGTGTGTATTAGAATGTTGGGCACATGCTGCTGTTTTTAAAATACTGCCTTTGAGCATTTTCAGTAAAATGATGGGATTACAATATCCTTCAAAAGCCACATTTAGTTTATTATAACCAGGAATCTTTTATTTTTAAAAACGGATAACTTCATTCCCAGGTTGCTTCACTATTTTTCTGTCTTTGGTTATGTCAGTTTTCCTCCATTAGAATGTAAGCTCCATGGGGGCAGGACCTTCTAGTAACTACACAAACCCTAGGACTTACATAAGAATACTTGGCACATGGTACATACTCAGTAAATGTTTAATGCATGAACATGATTGAGGAAGTAAAAGTAAATGAATATTTTAGTCTCCCTCTTAGAACCAGAATACCACTTGGTGTTCTACTTGACTAGAACTTGATCAGAATGAACTGAGTGCTTGTTAAAATGCAGATTCTGAGGCTCCACAGTTGTGGGTGAATGTAATCTGAAATAAAATTCATTGGCATGGTTTCCTTCCTTTTCTAGCTGTTGTCAGGGGAAGAAAATCGCATGGGTAGTCGTCACACATTTCCCAGAAAAACTAGTTTTTTAGAGTGCATGATCACTATGATTGCTACCCAATATAGTTCGTTAAGCATCTTTCAAAGGTGATTAGAATGTACACCTGATGGTAATGTACCTGGATGTACCAGGTAGGAACCATAGCTACACCTGTGTAGCACTCTTCAAGGACATGAGTGATACTGGGCCATGGTGTCAGATAGTTTGGGGAGCATTATTTTCTCAGAAGAGGGGCTACCAGCAAGGCAGAATTGGGTTCCTGGCCACGCAGCATCTGAGTATAATAGACTACTTGGAAATAACCATAGGAAGTGACACAGTTGAGATTCTTCAAGCAGCGATTATGTATATAATTGCTATATATATATATATATATATCACATAGACATCTAAAGTTTGTGTGTGCTTCAGCAATACTGAAAAACTGGTTAGGATATAAGGAAATTTCCTAATTATGTGAGAATAAGACAGTTTATAAAAGACTTGTAGGAAAACAGTAGGTAATAATTTTAATAGTATTGATCTCTCATGGTATGGTATCACCTGCAAGTGCGCGTTTAAAATAGTGTATTTAAAATTCAGTCTGCCCTTCGATCACGATGGGTAAATGTTTATTGAATGCCCTATATTCTGTATTTCTAGTTTGATTGGGTCTTAAATGTGTCCTGAAACTAGTGCTGTCAAACGCAAAGGTTTTAAATTCTAATATATCTGGAAATTACTTGTGTTTACTCTCAGGACTTTACAACCTTACTCAAATTTGTTAACCTCATTCAAGCAAATGGCTTTGTCTTGACTTTCAATTTGCTGATGCTTTTATTAGACCTACTAGACTGGTGACAAAATGCAAAAGCAGGAAAAAAAAAAAGTAGATCTCACTTCATAAATCTCGTCTTTACTTGCTCTATTTTTTTTTTTTTTTTTTGCAGTACGCGGGCCTCTCACTGTTGTGGCCTCTCCCGTTGTGGAGCACAGGCTCTGGACGCGCAGGCTCCAGACGCTCCGGCTCAGTGGCCATGGCTCACGGGCCTAGCCGCTCCGCGGCATGTGGGATCTTCCCGGACTGGGGCACGAACCCACGTCCCCTGCATCGGCAGGCAGACTCTCAACCTCTGCGCCACCAGGGAAGCCCTGTTCTCTATTCTTACGCTAGTTTAACCTACCATCTTCGATTTCGACTACTACAGTAGCTTCTTACCTGGTATATATACTTTAAGAAGTTAGGACGTGACACACAGAAGTACACACACGTGTACAGCTCTGAACTTTTACAAAGCGAACACGTTCATGTAGTGCCACCAAGATTGGGAAATAGGACATGGACAGCAGTTGAGAAGCCTTCATGCTTTTTTCTAGTCTCTGACCTCCACTCTTCCCCTAAGATAACCACTAGCCTGATTTCTGTGATCTTAAATCAGTTTGCTTGTTTTTGAACTATATAACTGGAGTTAAGCAGTGTATATTCTTTTGTTTCTGGTTTCCTGTTAATGGGTTTCTTGTTGCATATAGCTGAGTTTTTCCGTGTGCTAGTAGTGTGTGAATGTGCTACGATTTATCCATTCTGCTCTCCTTTAAACACTTGGTTTCCATTTGGGAGTTATGTGTAGTGCTGTAATGAATTTTTATAAATCTTAGGGAACATAGTACACATTTCTGTTGAGTATACCTAGGGATGGAAGTCTGGGTTATAGGATATGTGTCTGAGCAGTTTTAACAGATGCTCCCCAATAATTTCCAAAAATGGTTGCATCAGTTTGCACTTGCATGCAGCATATGAAAATTCCAGTTACTCCCCGCATTTCCTAGGTATTATCAATCTTTTTCATTTTTAACTGTTCCTATATCTTACCTATGTCTTAATCTAAGCTTTTAACCCTTTTAGTCTTTTCTACACAACAGCCAAAGTGACTTTTTAATTTTTAACTTACTGTTATATAGGTAACTCTTAAGTGTGATAATTAATTCAAAAGATTAAAAAAAGGTATACAGGGGGTTTCCCTGGTGGCGCAGTGGTTGAGAGTCCGCCTGCCGATGCAGGGGACACAGGTTCGTGCCCCAGTCTGGGAAGATCCCACATGCCGCGGAGCGGCTAGGCCCGTGAGCCATGGCCGCTGAGCCTGCGCGTCCGGAGCCTGTGCTTCGCAACGGGAGAGGCCGCAACAGTGAGAGGCCCGTGTACCACAAAAAAAAAAAAAAAAAAAAGGTATACAGTAAAAAATTGTTCCTCCCACTGTCTCCTAGCCGTCTAGTTCCCATCTCAGGAGACACTAGTGTTATCAGTGTCTTGTATTTTTTTAAGAGGTACCTATATATGAACATTTATTCTCCCTCCCTTTTCCACATAAATGATAGTGTATTATATACACTTTTTAAAAATTAATTTATTTATTTTTGGCTGCATTGGGTCTTCGTTGTTGTGCGTGGACTTTCTCTAGTTGTGGCGAGCAGGGGCTACTCTTCGTTGAAGTGCGTGGGCTTTTTCATTGCAGTAGCTTCTCTTGTTGTGGAGCACGGGCTCTAGGTGTGCAGGCTTCAGTAGTTGTGGCACGTGGGCTCTAGAGCACGGGCTCAGTAGTTGTGGCACATGGACTTAGTTGCACCGCGGCATGTGGGGTCTTCCCGGACCAGGGCTCGAACCCGTGTTCCCTGCATTGGCAGGCGGATTCTTAACCACTGCGCCACCAGGGAAGCCCTGTATATACGCTTCTGCACCTTTCTTTATTCACTTAATAAATCTTAGTATACAGTTGCACTAATTTTTAATAAACACTTACTAACATGTAGCCTGAAAATGCCTCAATAACTTCCCACTGGACTTAGCATAAAATCTCAAGTCCTTGCCATGCTTTAGAGCCCTGCACAACTGGGTGCTTTCCTACCCATCTAGCCCTTCTCCCCCTCCCCCCTGTTAACAAGCTCCAGTCACCCTGGCTGAGCTTTCCCACCTCAGGGCCTTTGCATATGCCTTCTTAGTCTAGAAAGCTCCTACCATTCTCTACTTGGCTATTTGTATCAGCTTGTCATTTTTTTCAGATAAGTCTTCCCTGACTGCCTCATTCCCACATCTAATTTAAGGATTGCCCAGTTATACTTTCATTATCTCTTATTTTTTTCTTTATGGTCCTTGAAACAATAGACATAGATAGTTATGTGATTATTTGATTAATGGCATTCTAGCAGATTATAAATTCCACGAGGGTAGTGATTTTGTCTCGTTTGCCACTCTCACGGTACCTATGTATCAGATGCTTAATGAATAGTTGTTGAGTGAATAAGTTTTTATGAGGTAAATTTGCAAACTTTACAAAGGGCCTAATGGCAAATAATGATGATAAAGTAGGAACAGAAGGGAAATAGATGCATTGTGTACAAAATTGGAGCATGGGTCTGGTTAGTTCTGTTAGAATGAGGGAAATGCACTGCTACAGGAAGCAGTGTGGGTCATTTATTATTATTATTCAAGGCACAGTTGCTGCGCCTTCCACCTTGTCACTCCCAAAGTCAAGTGGGCCGTTGAGAGCTTCCTCTGGCAGTCTAGGTGGCTACTGCTGGTGATGGGAGCCTCTCAGTTCTCAGCTGTTTTGGGGAAAAGGCAAGTCAGCTTCCTTTCAGGAGCTGCTGTCGATGTTCCTGAACGTGCTTGTGGCAGTGATTGGAAAGGAAATCTTCAAGAGGGAAGCCGGTCTAGGTTCCAGATCTGCCCTTCTGCCCTTCTCCTGTCATGCACACCCGCCTCATCCCCTTCTCTACCACTGGCAGCTGTTCCCATGTTTACAGTTGAATGCACCCTTACTTATCTTCTGCTCCCGGATGGGCTAGAATAAGGACAGGGTGTTCAAAAGAAAGAATAAGTAGAGATCTAAGTAAAAATAACTTGGAGTTTAAAACGTTTTAAGTTCTGGGAACAATGATCTAGTTGGCTATATACATTTTAAAATTTTGAAAAATTTTAGACAGTTATTTCCATTTTTCTAACTTACCTTAAACTGAAAACTTTACTGTGGACGTAAAAAGTATACAGCTTTTTTTTTTTTTAACTCCATAAAAAAGCAAAACAAAATAAACGTCGATGAGGATGTGGGGAAATTAAAACACTTGTGCACTGTTGGTAGGATTGTAAAATGGTGCAACCTCTATGAAAAACAATCCGGAGAGTCCTCAAAAAATTACAAAGAGAATTACCACATGACCCAGCAATCCCACTTCCAAGTATATATCCAGAAGAGTTGAAAGCAGATTCTCAAAGAGATATTTCTACACCCATGTTTATAGCAGTATTGTTCACAATAGCCAAGAGATAGAAGCAACTCAGATGTCCATCGACAGATGAATGGATTATACAAAACGTAATATATATAATGGAATATTTTTCAGCCTTTTAAAAGGAGGGAAATTCTGATGCACGCTGCAACCTGGATGAAGCTTGAAGAAGTTGTGCTAAGTGAAATAAGCCTGTCACAAAAAGAAAATTACCGTGTAATTCCACGTATATGAGGTATCTAAAGTAGTCAAATTCATAGAGAAAGAAGGTAAAGGAGAGGTTACCAGGAGCTGAAGGGAAGAGAGAAAGGGAAATTGTTTTATGGGTATAGTTTCAGATTTGCAGGATGAAAACGTTCTGGAGATCTGTTTCACAACAATGTGACCGTGTACACTTAAAAATGGCTAAGATGGAAATTTTTATGTTGTGTATTTTTGACACAATAAAGTATATAACTTTTGAATTTTATAGCTCACATTAAAAAATAATAAACAGAGGGTTTCCCTGGTGGCGCAGTGGTTGAAAGTCCGCTTGCCGGTGCAGGGGACGCGGGTTCGTGCCCCGGTCCGGGAAGATCCCACATGCCGCAGAGCGGCTAGGCCTGTGAGCCATGGCCGCTGAGCCTGCGCGTCCGGAGCCTGTGCTCCACAACGGGAGAGACCACAACAGTGAGGGGCCCGCAACCCCAAAAAATAAAAATAAAAAAATAATATAATAATAATAAACAGAGTCGTTACTGCTTGGGCCTAGGCACTACTTTCCTTTCAGATTTGTAACATCTCAGAATTCTCATTTTCTCTCTGACAGAATTAGAGTCTGTGTAAATTTACTCAGCTTTCTTCTTGTTAGATGACTGTTCTTAGATACTTTTGAGAAACAGTACTCTTCCACATCTTTGCTTTGTCAAGTTTTCATTTTATGTGACATAACTTAGTTATTTAAGACATTAGGTGAGTTAAGATCTCAGCTAGTCATCAGCTTATTAGTGAATTTCTTCTCACATTGCCTTACGGTGATTTTAATCTGTCATTTTTTTAAGCTAATGACATAAAAATATTAGACATGAAGAAATAAGGTAGGCCATCAACCTCAGCAACACTAGGAGAACAATGCCTGCAAAATGTAGCAGATAACAGTCTTCCTTAACCGCCGCGTATCCATTTATCCTATAAAGTCAGGAATATGGTATGTTTGCCCTTGGAGAATTTACTGCTGTTTATGTTAAGGGTGAAAAAATTTTCTGGTGACCCTGACTGAAAAAGGTTGAGGGTAGTAGTGGCTGAGAACAGACGTGGCCTTGTCTGGAAAGATTGTTCAAGGTTGTAAATAGTGCCTGGCTACAAATTTTACCTGTATCTGTAAATCCCTTCAAAATATGGACTGGATCAAAAATGGCACTTTGTAGCCTATGATGTAAATGTGTGGGAATAGCAGTTATTAAAGAAGGTATTTTGGTATTTATGACTGGAAGCATGTAAAACTAAGTACTGTTAGTTGATTCTCCTGTCTTTATCAACAGAGATCATCTAACAATCCTGATAAACAGAAATTTGTGGTATTTGCCTCCCTATAAAGGTAACTCCTTTTTATGGGCTGAAAACTTTGGATCTGATGATTGCCAGATCTCTGTGTGGAACTAATGCCTACTCTTGAGAGGTGTAGCTGTGCAGACTATTTCTAAAGTGCATTTATCCAGTTGCTGGGCCAACAAAACGCACTGCTTTTCAGCTTCCTTAAAAACTCATTTAGATATGTATATATGCATACATGTGCATGCATATAGGTGAATATGTACATACATGTTCATTTGTGTATACACACGTGTATTTTTCCACCCCAAGTATCTTCAAGATCTGACTTACGGTTTTGTATATTATTTCAGCTTTTTTTTTCTTTTTGGTTTAAGGTGCAAAAACTCACATGTTATGTTCCTTTAAAATCTGATAAAAATATCAAACTTGTGAGCCAAAGTACATTTCCTGAGAATTTGGTCAGTGAACGTTTAAGAAGTAGTGATTCACAGAAGTTTCTGTCTGGCTAAAATGTAGGCAAGAACGACATGATCTGCAGTCCCTGTATTTTGTCAGATGATTTTCTTATATGTTTACCACCATTTTTAACATTTTCTTCAACTACATGTGAAACAGCTATAAAATAGCTTTTAGGTGAAATTTGATGGCTGATCAAATGGAACTTGGAAATGGTAAATGGGAATATCTTGATAAATGATCTGTCTTTTGAAGATTGCTTTCTACCTTGGTTAGGTTTTATGATTTTTAAAAGCATTTAAAAGAGTTCTGGAGATTAGTTTATAAGTGTAGATGAATAACCAGATACTTTTCATTAAAATCGTTAAAACTTTTGTGTTTTTCAATATCAATTAGGCTTGGGTTAAAAAATAATTTTTTAAATGTTCTTCATTGAATTCTGTCTTATGGAACTGACTAGTTCAAAAAATGTCCATTGTTTTTTACTAAGTACTAAGGAACATTTGTGGGTGTGTTATATGATGGCCGTAAACTTTAGTATTGTAACTTTTTGCTTTTATAAAATGAATTTCTTTTAATCATGCCAGATTTTATATATCCAAAATGTGAAGTATATATTTGTCTTAAAAAGTAGTCACCTGGGCTTCCCTGGTGGCGCACTGGTTGAGAGTCTGCCTGCCGATGCAGCGGACGCGGGTTCGTGCCCCGGTCCGGGAAGATCCCACATGCCGCGGAGCGGCTGGGCCCGTGAGCCATGGCCGCTGAGCCTGCACGTCCGGAGCCTGTGCTCCGCAACGGGAGAGGCCACAGCACTGAGAGGCCAGCATAGCGGGAAAAAAAAAAAAAAAAAAAAAAAAAAGTCACCTGTAATCCTCTTGGCAAATGATGATTCTTTTGAAGTCGTTTTTGAGATTGGTTTATAAGCCACACCCGTAAGTTGGCCCAGCTATTTTACAGCTGTGTATCGCAGCCCCCCACCAGCATTTCACCACTGTATCACCCATGTCATTCTGCTGATTTCCATCAAATGGCTTTTAGCAATTTCCCAAAACTGGTGACGGCTGCATGATATTGCTCACCATTAGACGTACCCAGGGAGTAGTTTTTTTGTAAGGTCTGAGCAGTCGCAGCACCCCCTTGTCTCAGGAGTGCTGAGGAGTGTCTGCATGATCACACGGAATGGACCACATTTAGTGCGAGATGTGTATTGCAATATGATCAAAAAAAAATTATGTCATGGTCATTCCTTATTTGTGCATGAGTTTGTGTGCAAAAATGCACTTCTTTCTCCCTTTTTTTTTTTTTGGCTTTTCAGAGAGCAGTTTCCATCTGGAATTTAAGGAAGGTCTGGTTAAGATACTTGAAAATGCCAAACTCTTTTCTCCTTTAACATTTAAAAATAAGATGAGGAACATGGGCAGAACACTCTATGACATAACTCACAGGAAGATCCTTTTAGACCCACCTCCTAGAGAAATGGAAATAAAAACAAAAATAAACAATTGGGATCTAATGAAACTTCAAATCTTTTGCACAGCAAAGGAAACCATAAACAAGAAGAAAAGACAACCCTCAGAATGGGAGAAAATACTTGCAAACGAAGCAACTGACAAAGGATTAAATATAAATATACAAATAAAATATACAAGCAGCACATGCAGCTCAATATCAAAAAAGCAAACAACCCAATCCAAAAATGGGCAGAAGACCTAAATAGACATTTCTCCAAAGGAGATACACAGATGGCCAACAAACACATGAAAGGATGCTCAACATCACTAATCATTAGAGAAATGCAAATCGAAACTACAATGAGGTATCATCACACCAGTCAGAATGGCCATCATCAAAAAATCTACAATAAATGCTGGAGAGGGTGTGGAGAAAAGGGAACCCTCTTGCACTGTTGGTGGCAATGTAAATTGATACAGCCACTATGGAGAACAGTATGGAGGTTCCTTAAAAAACTAAAAATAGAACTACCATATGACCCAGCAATCCCACTACTGGGCATATACCCTGAGAAAACCATAATTCAAAAAGAGTCATGTACCACAATGTTCATTGCAGCTCTATTTACAATAGCCAGGACATGGAAGCAACCTAAGTGTCCATCAACAGGTGAATGGATAAAGAAGATATGGTACATATATACAATGAAATATTACTCAGCCATAAAAAGAAACGAAATTGAGTTATTTGTAGTGAGGTGGATGGACCTAGAGTCTGTCATACAGAGTGAAGTAAGTCAGAAGGAAAAAAACAAACACCATATGCTAACACATATATGGAATCTAAAAAAAGGTTCTGAAGAACCTAGGGGAAGGACAGGAGTAAAGATGCAGACATAGAGGATGGACTTGAGGACACGGGGGTAGGGTCCCCCACGAGGGAAGGGTAAGCTGGGACGAAGTGACATATATGCACTACCAAATGTGAAATAGCTAGTGGGAAGCAGCTGCATAGCACAGGGAGATCAGCTCGGTGCTTTGAGACCACCTAGAGGGGTGGGATAGGGAGGGTGGGAGGGAGTCGCAAGAGGAAGGGGATATGGGGATATATGTATTCGTATAGGTGATTCACTTTGTTACACAGCAGAAATTAACACAACAATGTAAAGCAATTATACTCAAAGATGTTTAAAAAATAAAAATGGTCTACATCAAAAAATAAAAATATGATGAGGGAACAGTGTTACAAAGTAGACACCAGGAACAGCGATTTTTAAAAATCATTTTTTCGTGGATGTGAGGCATGTGTATAAAGAGTACCAGGAGCCCAAAGACCTGAATTCCAGTCCTGTTTTTTCAGTTGTACCTGTGACATTGAACCGTTCTCCAGACCTCTCTGAGACTCAGTTTTCTCCATCTATATTCCCATATCATGAGGTTTAGGGAAGATCAAATGAAAATGTGTGTGAATGTGCTTGTTTAATCCATGGAGACTCACAATTTTACTTGCAGCTGGATTAAGACCCCTTCAAGGGGTTGTTAAATGAGAACAGTATTTAAAACCGTACTTAGAACCATGCCACACACATACAAACTGCTCAGTGAAATCTAGCTGTTATTGGTGATATCACCAAATCTTCTTACCTCTTTTGTTATGTACTAGACACGTGATGATTACTAGAATTTTTTTTTCTTTTGCAGAACGCGGGCCTCTCACTGTTGTGGCCTCTCCCGTTGCGGAGCACAGGCTCCGGACGCGCAGGCTCAGCGGCCATGGCTTACGGGCCCAGCCGCTCTGCAGCATATGGGATCCTCCCGGACCGGGGCACGAAGCCATGTCCCCTGCATCGGCAGGCGGACTCTCAACCACTGCGCCACCAGGGAAGCCCTACTAGAATTTTTAAACTTAATTTTTATTTTAAAATGATATATAATAGCTTAAAAAGTCAAACAGTACAAAAAGTCAAGTCAAAGAGCACTCCCCTTCACCATCCTCTCCCAAGCTTACTCCTCAGAGGCCATCATTTAAAATTTTTAACTGTTTCTTCTGATATTTACCTCCACATAACAGGAACAATATACAATACTGCTGTCCCTTAAGGCAACAATCTTAGAATTTTGCTGCTGACTTCCCATTATGGTAGATGAGTATTTCACTGTCTTACTTTTCGTTCTCCTCAATCCCCCTCCCCCAAATGTATCCGTTTTCAGTTAAAAGCATTTGTGACTCTGTCATTACTAATTACAAGTCGTATATTTTAGTTTTCTTTCTTGTACTCTTTGGGGTTTTTCCTGGAGTTAATAATTGACTGATTTTTCTTTGCTTAGTTTTCTATAAACTTGTCACTAATTTTAACCAAATAGAGCCACAGATGTATCAAATGCTTTTCAATACAATGTCAAAACATTCAGACTCATCAGATGAGGCTCCTGGAGCCTTCACTGTCATGCTTCCCTCTGGACTGGCTGTCCTGACTTTACCACATGCCCACCGGCATCCCAACAGGAACTTTGCCTCTCTTTGATGTTGGGTTCCCTGTTCCTAGGAGCCTGAGTTTTACCCTCTTTTTGCCTTTTCTTATATTGTTGCACCATATCCTCCAGTAGTTTTCCAAGAAGTCCAGTGACAATTTGACTTCTGAACCTTTGTATGTGAGCTGGTTTTGATCTTTGCAATTAAAAAAATTTTTAACAGTTTTGTTGAGATGTAATTTATATACCATAGAGCAAGGGTCCCCAACCCCGGGCCGTGGACCACTACTGGTCCGCAGCCTGTTAGGAACCGAACCATACAGCAGGAGGTGAGTGGGGGGCGAGCGAGTGAAGCTTCATCTGCCGCTCCCTGTCGCTCGCATTACCGCCTGAACCACATCCCCCCCTTCCCCGCGGAGGAAAAATTGTCTTCCACAAAGTCGGTCCCTGGTGCCAAAAATGTTGGGGACCGCTGACATAGTGTTCACCTATTTAAAGCATACAATTACATGATTTTAAGTATATTTACAGAACTGTGCAACCGTCACCATAACCTAATTTTAGGACTTTTTCATCATCCCCAAAAGAAAGCTTGGACCTATTAACAGTCACCCCCCCCATTCCTTCTTTGCCTCCAGGCTTAAGTAACCACTAATTTACTTTCTGTCTCTACAGATTTGCTTACTTCGAACTTTATCTAAATTGGATCATACAGCATGTGGTATTCTGTGATGGTTCTTTCACCTAGTGAAATATTTTTCAGGTTCGTGCATGTAGCATACATCAGGGTTCATTCCTTTGTATTGTTGAATAATATTCACCACATCTGTTTATCCCTTCATCAGTTGATGGACATTTGGGTTTCCACTTTTTGGCTATCATCAATAATGCTGCTTTGAACATTCATACACACAAGTTTTAGTGCAGACATTTGTTTTCATTTCTCTTGGGTAGATACACAGAAGTGGAATTTCAGAGTTATACGGTAATTTCATGTTTAACTTTTTGAGGAACTGCCCAACTATTTCCAAAGGGGCTACACCATTTTACATTCTCAACTCATAAGTGATTTTACAAACAGCTTTATTGATGTATACTTGATATACGATGAAATGCACATACATAAAGTATGCGATTTAAGTTCTGACAAACGTATACACCTGTGAAGCCATCACCACAAGCAAGATAATGGACATATCCATCACCTCTAAACTTTCCTTGTGCCCCTTTGAAATGCATCCTTCCCACCTGACGCCCCCACCCCATTCCACTCGCTATTATCCCCGAGCAACCACTGATCTACTTCCTGTCACTATAGTTTGCGTTTTTTAGAATTTTACATAAGTGGAATCATACAGTATGTACCCCTTTTGGCTTTTTTACTGAGCATAATAGTTTTGAGATTCATCCATGCTGTTGAATGTATCAATAATTCATTATTTTTTAATATTCTGTTGTACGTATATACCACAGAATGTCCATCTCTTCAGCTGTTGATGGACATTTGGGTTGTTTCCGGTTTGAGGATATTACAAAGCTGCTGTGAACATTCATGTACAATCTTTGTATAGACATATGCTTTTATTTTTCTTGGGTAAATACATAGAAGTGGAATGTCTGAATTATACACTCGGTATATGTTTGACTTTTTTTTTTTTTTTTTTTTTTTCAGTACGCAGGCCTCTCACTGTTGTGGCCTCTCCCGTTGCGGAGCACAGGCTCCGGACGCGCAGGCTCAGCGGCCATGGCTCACAGGCCCAGCCGCTCCGCGGCATGTGGGATCTTCCCGGACCGGGGCACGAACCCGTGTCCCCTGCACCGGCAGGCGGACCCTCAACCACTGCGCCACCAGGGAAGCCCGTGACTTTTAAAGAAACTTCCAAACTGCTTTCTGAAGTGGTTATACCATTTTATATTCCCACCAGCAGTATGCTTTTTTGTAAGTTTTTTGGAAATTGTCTGTTTTGAAATTTCAGGCTGGTGTACTTTGTTGTAGGTGTGTCATTGTGCCCACTTTGTGGGCTCTTTCAGTTTGCAGATGAGTTTTCTCTAGTCTGGACAATCTTCTTGAATTGTATCTTTAATTTCCTCTCCACTATTTTCTTTGTAATGTGTTTCTAGAACTCCTATTACTTGGACTGATTCTCTACTAGTTTTCTTTCTCTCCTATTATACAGTTTTCTTCATTTGTTCTACTTTTTAGGAGATTTCCTTGACTTTTTCTTCCAACCCCCTTTAAAAAATATTTTGTTTTTATATTTATATTCCAAGCTCTGTTTCTTGTTTTATGGATGCAATAACTTCACTCTCTCTCGGGTAAATACAGTTTTTAAAAAAGATTTATTCTACTCTCTCTATTGTCTTTCCCCTGAATTCTTATCTTGTTTGTTCTGGTCTCTCATGTCAGAGGCATTAAACGTCTGTGATCCTTGCACACCCCTCATATTTGAGAGAGAGGCATTAAAAGCTCTCAGAAGCTGTATGTGTGTGAAAGAGGCTTGTGGACGGTGTATTTCTTTATGATTAGTTAGATGTGATAACTTTGGGGAATCCCTAAACATTCATATCTATTATGATTTGTTTTATTTATCAGCAACTTGCTGCTGGCTTTCTGGATGCAGGGAGGGGAAGGGGCCTCCCAGTTCAGGATGCAGACCTTCACTTAACTCTCATACAGCCCAGAGTCTCATTTGCACCTCAGCCTGACCAGTGGTCCCTAAGTCCACAGCCTCTGTGCCTCCACATTTCCCACAACAATTTCTGGTTTCCTGGGCTAGGGTGGGAGGGAGGCTGAGTGAGGCCTCCTTATACAGAGACTGGTCCAAAACCCGTTTTCAGCCCTTGCCTGCCCTGTGGTCTGGAACTCATGTGTGGCTCTGCAGTGTACACTGGCCCCTCACCAGCGCCCAGCTGCCCGCCTCTGGTGGTGGCTCCTTTATCGTGTTAAAGCAGTTTCTGCTGCTCCATCTGCTTTCAGATTGGTTGACATTTTATAATATTGTAAATCAACTATACTTCAATTTAAAAAAGAAGAAATATCTCTCCCATTATTGCCTCCTTGCCAGTACCCTCGTCCAGGCAGGTTTGTACCTTATTATAAAAATATACTGTATTGGGCTTCCCTGGTGACGCAGTGGTTGAGAGTCCGCCTGCCGATGCAGGGGACACGGGTTCGTGCCCCGGTCCGGGAGGATGCCGCGGAGCGGCTGGGCCCGTGAGCCATGGCCGCTGAGCCTGCGCATCCGGAGCCTGTGCTCCGCAACGGGAGAGGCCACAACAGTGAAAGGCCTGTGTACCGGGAAAAAAAAAAAAAAAAAATATATATATATATATATATATATATATATATATTACTGTATTTGTAAGGTCTTTTCTGTCATCTTAGTGGAGTTTTGGGAGACAGGGGATAAGTATTTCTCATCTTGATTCACCAGCACATTTTTGTGGAGTGCTCACTATGTGACAAATGTGACAAGCACTCTTCTAGGTGCTGGGACAGCAGGGCTTACATTCTAGGGAGAGTGGAGAGTAGAGCGAGTGTAGGTACTGTACAGAGAAACAGACAATATACATACATAGGAAGTAAGTTCCAGCACGTTAGAAGGTGGTGTGCGCTACGGAGAAACATGGCAGGAGTGGAGGAAAACGGGGCATGGAAATACAGGCGTGGGATTGCCATTTTAAACACTGATGGGGTGACATTTGGTTAAATACCTGAAGAAACTGAGAGCGCGCACCATGCATACCCTAGACAGGGAAGAGCCAATGCAAAGGTCATGAGGTGGGATTGTTGGAGGGGTGGGATTGAGGGATAGGGGGAGGTTTCGCTGGAACAGATGAGTGAGGCAGGAGAACGGGAAAGGAGGTCAGAGGGGAATAGAGGTCCCAGTCATGTAGGGTCTTGTCAGTCTTTATAAGGTCTTGGGCTTTCTCTTGGGGCCACATGGGGAGCCACTGCAGCTTTGAACAGAGGGTTGACATGGTGAGACTTCCCTTGTTTCTAAAGGCTCACTCTGGTTGGTGCGTTTAGAATAGACTGTGGCAATTGGAAGCAGAGTGACCTGTTAGGAGGATGCTGTAGTAAACCAGGGCACTGGATGGTGACTTGGATGGGGCTGATGTGGAGATGGAGATGGTGCAAGCATGGACTTCTGGATTTGTTTTGAAGGTGGAACCTGCAGAGTTACTTGATGGACTAGATGTGAGGTGTGAGAAGAAGGATGATCAGAAGGGACTCTGAGATCGTTGGTCTGGGCAACTGCAAGGGTGGAGCTGTCTTCAGGGGAGAGGAGAAGGCTGCGGGTAGTGTGGGTGTGGGCAGGAAGAGGCGGATCCGTTTTGGACACACTCAGTTTGAGATGTCTTAGCATCCAAGAGGAGCTGTCAAACAGGCAAGTCCAGGCTGGAGATGGAAAGGTGGGAGTTGTGTGGTCTGAAAATGGTATTCCAGGGAATTCCCTGGCGGTCCAGTGGTTAGGACTCAGCACTTACACTGCTGAGGACCCGGGTTCGATCCCTGGTCGGGGAACTTAGATCCCACAAGACAAGTGGTGCGGCCAAAAAAAAAAAGTTAAAAATGGTATTTCACACGTACTTGGGTGAAAATGATGTGTCGATACAGATTCACCGCTTGTTGCAAATGTACCACCCTGGTGAGGTAGGCTGTACTGGGGGCAGGGAGCGAGGGGTGCATGGGAACTCTGTGTACTTTCTGTTTAATTCTGCTGTGGAACCAGAATTGTTCTAAAAAACAAAGTCTATTTTTATATTTTTAGCAGCGTTGCGTGACTTGAGGGATCTTAGTTCCTCTATCAGGGATCAAACCTGAGTCCCCTGCAGTGGAAGCGCAGAGTCTTAACCACTGGACAGCCAGGGAAGTCCCCAAAGTCTATTTTTTTTAATGGTATTAGAAGACATGAGACTTGATGAGATGGTCAAGGGAGTAAGTGTGCAAGACGAGAGATCCTAAAATTAAGCATGCAGTGTTCACCTTTAAGTGGAAGGAGAGGTGGCAGTGGGGACAGCAAACGTAGTGGAAAGAACACCAGGAGAGAGTGGTGTCTTGGAAGTCAAAGGAAGAAAGTGGTTCAAGGGAGGAAGGCATCAACAGGGTCCAATGCTGACAGTGGCTCAAGTAAGACAGAGATGGAACTGACTTAAATTTCCCAAGGGGGATGCCACTGTGATTTTGCAAGAGCAGTTGAGTGGGGTGGTGGAGAAGCAAGCAGACCGAGAGGGCTTAGGAGAGTGGAGGAGAGGGATGGGAGACAATGAGTACAGACAACTCATTCGAGGCACTTTGCTGAGAAGTGCTGCAGTGAAATAGAGCAATAGAGAACTGCTTTGTTTTGTTTTTGGTTTTTTGTGTGTTTTTTTTGCTTTGGGATTGGAGAAATACAAGTATGATTGCATACTGAAATAATTAACCTGCCTTTGTTTAGCAGGAATCCCGACTCGAATCCTAAACGTACATAAAGGTCTTCCTTTTTCAGGTGTATCTTCATGGATGCAGCATGGTACAAGATAGAGTGTGCTGTGCTAGGAAGACCACTTTCCTATGACTCAGGAAACCTAGCATCACTCCTAGCCAAAGCCTTCTGGGCCTCAGTTTCCTGATCTGCAGCGTAATATGCCGATCTCCAAGGATCCATCCAGCTGTGATATGCCATGAATATGTGACTTGAAAAGCAAGGGAGATCAAAGACGGGAAAGGCAGTCAATGTCTGCTTGCTTCTTCCACGGGAGATTAAAGAAAGCACAACTAACGTTGTAAAGATGTGGGCTTAAATATTTGTAGATTAAACCTAGTAGAGATTTTGATGTTTCCAACTACTGATCCCCTCCCCACCCCACCCCACTGAAAACCATATTCACTGCAGAAATTTTGTAAAACACGAAAATATAATAATGGAAATTAAAACCACCCATTATCCCATCATCTAGAGATAAATGCTAGTAACATTTGGGAATCGTTTCCATAAAGCTTTCTATCCATAAATATACTATATTTCCTCTCCTCTCCTACTGAAAACTCTCTATATTTGTATCCTGCTTTTTTTCAATGACAGCTTCACAAGCACATTTCCTACATCAGCAGTCCCCAAGCCTTTTGGCACAAGGGACCGGTTTTGTGGAAGACAGGATGGGGGCAGGGAGGGCGGGGGCAGGAGGGTTTGGTTCAGGCGGTAATGCTAGCGATGGGGGGCAGCAGACGAAGCTTCACTTGCTCACCCGCCACTCACCTCCTGCTGTGTGGCCTGGCTCCTAACAGGCCTCGGACTGGTACCCATCCACCGCCCGGGGGTTGGGGACCCCTGCCCTACATCACCAAATACTCTTCATTCAGTTCTTACAACTGTTCAATATTCCATGATAGGAATATACTGTAACTTAGTCATTCTATTAATGGACAGTTATAGCTACCATAAATAGCACTGATAAAAGAAGTGTTATGATGTTCAACTTTGCACACAAATCTTTGTATTTATTTCTTTGGCATAAATTACCAGTTGTAGAATTATTCACTGGTCCAATGGGTATAAACATTTTGAAGGCTCTTATGCATGTTGCCAAACATCATCTTAACACATCTGCCTCTCTTGCCTTCCAGAGAGGTTGTTAACAATTTACTTTCCCGCCTTCACTGTGTGTGTCAATTGCATCAGGCTGTTACTAACCCTGCCAACGTCCTATAATTCCTTTCTAAAACGCCACTTTTCACCACATATAAGCTAAAGTTTATTATTTATTAAAACAGCATTAGGGGCTTCCCTGGTGGCGCAGTGGTTGAGAGTTCGCCTGCCGATGCAGGGGACATGGGTTCATGCCCCGGTCCGGGAAGATCCCACATGCTGGGAAGCGGCTGGGCCCGTGAGCCATGGCCGCTGAGCCTGCGCGTCCGGAGCCTGTGCTCCGCAACGGGAGAGGCCACAACAGTGAGAGGCCCGCGTACCAAAAACAGAAAAAAAAAAAAAAAAACAGCATTGTAGGGGGCGGTGAGTAAGTCAGATTCCAGTACATTTTTGTGTGCCTACATGTGCTGGGCACTATACCAGGTGTTTTCTTGTTTATTGCTAGTGAACACCACACCCTTAGAATGTGGGTGGCATCCTTTCCTTGTCCAATCCTAGGAGGCTGTGTTTAAAGACACACAGCTGGGGAATCCCTGGGAGTCCAGTGGTTAGGACTCTGCACTTTCACTGCTGAGGGCGCAGGTTCGATCCCTGGTCAGGGAACTAAGACCACAAGCTGCGGGGCGGGGGTGGGGTGGGGGGATGGGGTGTGGGAAGACACACAGCTGGTCTGCTATATGGCCAGGATTGGTAACCAGGTCTCTTGGCTTCAAGCTGCGCACTTATGTATTTACTTAGTTTACTATATCTCATCTGCTTCAAATGGCTGAGCATATTCTTTATAAGAGACTAAAATATATTTTATTGTAAAAGACGATAATGTATTCACAGCTTACCAGTTGTTTTTTTTTTAAGTTTTTGAGAATTAAAAATGTCAAACTCGGGCTTCCCTGGTGGTGCAGTGGTTGAGAGTCCGCCTGCCGATGCAGGGGACGCGGGTTCGTGCCCCGGTCCGGGAGGATCCCACATGCCGTGGAGCGGCTGGGCCTGTGAGCCATGGCCGCTGAGCCTGCGCGTCCGGAGCCTGTGCTTCACAACGGGAGAGGCCGCAACAGTGAGAGGCCCGCATACCGCAAAAAAAAAAAAAAAAAAAAAAGTCAAACTCTAGAGTCAATGATCACTCTGAAATTCTGCTTTACCAGAAGACATGTGAAAGTTATTCAACCAAAGGTGAGACCAGCAGGGGTAGGAGGGGGCCAAATCACTTGTCCTCTTCTTACTCAGACTGGCTACCAGTGTTTGTAAAGGCTTGAGATGAGCTACAGGAAGTGAGCAATGCTATTTTTTCTTTTTTATATTCATTTATTTGGCTGCGCCGAGTCCTAGCTGTGGCACGCGGGATCCTCGTTTTGGCATGCGGGATCTAGTTCCCTGACCAGGGATCAAATCGGGGACCCCTGCATTGGGAGCAAGGAGTCTTAACCACTGGACCACAAGGGAAGCCCCTGAGCAATGCGGTTTGGCTGGAGAGTACCTTCAGCCATTGCAAACCACAGGCAGAACTTGAATCACGTGGGAGGGGTGTGTGTGTGTGTTTTCTTTTGGCAAGCCTTAGGAACTGTGAGGCTCTATACTTCTATACATGGTCTTCTGCACAGCACGTGTTGAAAACTGGCTTTTGGATCTTCAGACACTTGAAACAGGTATTTATAGCAATTTCATAAAGACAGTCTTTTCATGCCCCGAAACAAATTTTAAACTGTGAACATTAAATCATGGGTCTTTATTTTTGTACTCACTATCTGATATGCTAACAGGACAGTAAAAGTGATTTGAAGCTGTTCTATTTTCCTTTCATTTCAGAAAGTTGTTCCAGCTAAGACTGGCCGCAGTCTTAGCTCAGGACAGATTCATAAGGATGTTCTAGGCCACAGCAGATTTTTTTCCGGACACAGCAGGGGTGGACCTGGAAAGTGGCATAACATTTAGCTGTGCCTAACTTTCACCCATTGTGCCAGTCTCCCTACTTCCTGCGTTAGAATTACTTGTAATTTGGTCTCTGGAGACGCTTTCTGGGGAGGTGTTGCACAAATTCCCTGGTTATTGTTACCTCATTTGTACGCAGGACTCTGTAGAGTTTGAAAGTCCTACTCTTAAAATGGCTGAACATGCTGCCTGGAGTTTAAGCATCACGGTTCAATCCCGTTATAACGGAGAGGAAGCTGGCAGGAGGCCGGCAACAGGAGACGCTTTAAAAACCGAGCTTTTCAGCTCGATTCTAACTCTGCTCCTGGTCACAATAGCCTGCCTCCTCGAGTTGCAGCTGAAAACCCGCAGCAGAGGGGCAGGGTGCTTAGAAACACTCTGAGTAAAATACTTTGAGAGGGGAAGGAAAGGTAGGGAGAGAAATGAGAAACAACCACAGAAGGCCAGAGATGGGGGTGGGATTGGGGCTGAAGGGGTGGGTAGAGGGAGGGAGGGAAAATGAGCAGAATGGGAAGCTTAGAATAGAAGACACAAAAGAAAATGCCAACTAGTGAAAATACTGAGAAAGGATGGGTGGAGGGGGGACCGACGACTGGGGAACAGTTTAGAAAAATAGCAATTAGTACAGCTAAAAATAAAGACTAATTTAGAGACAAAGCCAGATACACAGGAGAAAAGTAGGACTCGCCAGAAAGACAATTCCTCGTAAACCAAATCCTCAAGAAAATGGGGCTAACGATACCCCCTCTTGGGCTGTTTTGCAGAAGAAATGAGGTAATAGATTCAAGTGGAGCTGGCGGCCCTAAGCAGGTGACTGGCGGCGGGAGAGGAGAAATCAGAAGTAGAGCGCAGTGCGGCCCGAGTGATTCCGAGCGTTGAGCGCAAAGGCCCCGCCGAAAGGTGTGCCACGTGTCCCGAAAGTTAGTGTCTCCGGCCAGCCGGTGTGCGGGGCAGAGGCACAGCTCCGCGCTGGAACCTGAGGGGTTCCTACGGAATTCCCCCGAGGTCCGCCCTTGGAGCCTCAAGACCGAGGGCAGAAGGCGCCCAAATTTCGGCGCCCGCGCAGCGCGGCCCGGGAGAGGGCGCCCACCTGCTCCGGCTCGGCTCGCTCCGCCCGCGGACACCGCGGCCCGGGTCCTGGCGATGCCTCGCTGGCTTTCGCGGTCGTGGGAAGGCCCAGCGCCCACGGAGTCGCGGGACGGGCAAGCCCGGGCGCGCAGGGATCCAGGAACCCGAGGGCAAGGAGGCGAAGGCCGTGGGCCGCACCTGGGTTTTTCAGAACCACGAGGCCTCAGCTTTCCGGTCTCTGAACCAGGAGGTGACCCTCGCCGGCCGCCCGGCAAAAGCGCGCTGAGCCACGAAGCGCAGTGCGCTGAAGGCGCCGCGTCAGTTTCCCAGGGCTGCAGGGAGAGGGCGGGAGGCAGGGATGGACGCTGGAGCTGGGGGCAGGGTAGGGCGGGGCTCGGGCGGCGAAGGGTCCCCGGGACCCGCGAACCACCTGGGCAGGGTTCCTAAGTCCCTGGCAGCGCGGACTACTTCCGAGAGAGTGCGCTCCGTCCTGGGATCTGGGCCGGGTCCCGGCGTTTGGGTGTCACCCGGGTGCACCCTGCCCGCCCAGGCACCCCGGGGCGGGACGGCAGGGGCCCCTCCTGGGCGGGCCGGTAGGGCGCACGGAGCGCGCCACGCGGCGTCTGGCCGGGAGGAGGGCGGCAGGGTGGGGGCCGCACGCTCCGGGGCGGTGCTGAGCGGGCTCCTCCTCCTCGCCTTCCTCCGGCTCAGCCGCCGCGCTGCCCAGCGGACCCTCCTTCCTCCCTGGGTTGCCCGCGGCTATGTTTAACCGCGCCGTGAGTCGGCTGAGCAGGAAGCGGCCGCCGTCAGGTAAGCTCCCTGGACCCCGCGTGCTAGGGATTGGGGCGCCCGCAGGGGCTGCGATGAACCGCCCGGGCAGGCGCTGCCCGCCCAGGGCATCCTTACTAGGCTCGGGCGCGGCTCTGCGATGCCGCACGGAGGGGAGCCCCGGCCGAACGCGCCACTTCTCCCTGCTCCGTCCAGCGCCCCTGCGGTCCCAGCCGCGGCGGGAGCGCAGAGCCCCGAGAGGCGCGCTGGGGAGGAAGTTTGTCTGAAAGGAGGAACAACAGCAGTTTTCTTTTTAGTGATGGTCTGGGAGAAAAAGGAGATCCAAAACACCTCCAAACTTTGGAGGTAGTATGGGCTCTAGATTCCGAAAGCAGAACGTCGCGCGAGTTCCCTCCCTCCCTTCGGGAGTCCTCTGCCTCCGCTGCGGGCGTTGGTGCGAATGATGCCCACGCGGCGCCAGGAAAGGCACGCCTGGACCCCAGGCATCCGACAGGGCTGTCAGGCCTTGGCTGCCAGACGCCTTCTGTTCTGCGCCGAGGAGCCGAACTATGGGGCAGAGAAGGAGGGTGAATAAATACCAGGTGAAGGGCACATCTGCAGTTAGCGCCGGGGAAGAGCCGACAAAGGATACAGTTTGGCTGTCACTCTGGACCAGCCACAATTTGGAACGATTTGATAGGACAAAGAACCCGTGGTGAAGATGAAACCATGCCCTTGATTCCAACCATCTTACCCTTTTTGCTCCTAATAGCTAAGCCCCTTTTGAGCGCTAATTGTGGGCCCGGGTCTGTGTTCACTCTGTTTTGTGAATTCTCTTTTCACCTTTAGGGCAACCCATTGAGATAGGCATTGTTCTCCCCACTTTACGGAGAAGCGAACTGAAGCCAGGAGCTATTAGGTAACGTGCTCCAAGTCACACTTAGGTGATGGAGAATCTTTCAAACCCAGCTCGGCCTGACTCTGGAGTTCAGAGGCTTTTCTGCTGCCTCCCACCCCGAGACGCTTCTGCTAGTACCAAGAGGCTGTACGTGTTGGCCCGTATCTTTTTTTCACCTAATGTATTTTATGAGGGACACTGTGGTGAAGAGGATGCACTGAAAGTAGGTTGGCTGGGTCCAGATCCCACCTCCACCACTACTAGCTGTGGAGCCTCTCTGTGTAGATAAGGATCCGCAAAATGAGAATAAAATACCCTTCTTTAAACACTAAATCGAAGCTGGTTTCTCATCCATCAAATTTTGCAAATTATTGCATTTACTATTTAGGACAACTCTAATAAAGTAGGACTTCATAGAGTTATAAATTGCTTATATTAGAGTTAGTGTTAGTGGTCATGTAAACCTTTCTGTGTTACCTGTGGGTCAAAGGATTCCCCTGTGGGCATTCATTTTAGCCATTCCTTATTGTTAGATATTCACAGGCCTACGGAGTGGTGGTCAGAGCCTGGACTCTGAAGTTAAACTCCTGGTTCCCACCGTGACTCTATCATTCAGCTACCTTGGGCAAGTTACTTTACCTCCGAGCCAATTGCTAAATTATTGGGAAATTTGGAAGCTGGTTGCTAAACCGTAGGTAGCTTGAAATTGGCTACCAGTGGCCATTTACACCTTGGAAATCAGCAGATGCTAAAAATCAAGCTTTTTTGTTTTTGTTTTTCCCTGGGAGAGCTGGTTTACCAGCACACCTCTGCGTCCGTTTTCCCATCTGTAAAGTGGGTTCAATAGAGCTGTGGAATCAAATACATGAACGCATATATATGAAGTCCCTAGTACAGTGCATGGCATTACTGAGTAATAATGGTTAGCTCTTATCTTTTCTGCCTTTTCCTATTATAAATAGAGCTGCTTTGAACATCCCTGTACAGTTTGCTTTTGGGTTGAAGTCTTCCAAATAGAACACATGAATTTTGGGACATACATGGTTTTGGGGTGCTGTTGCATGTGGGCAGGTTGTACCCCAGAAAGACTGGTGACAGTTTTAGGGACACCAGTGGAGTGTACCTCTTTCAGGGTAACGCATTTTAAGTCTGATGAAATGTGGTTAGGTCACTGATAGAAAGATCAGTAGCTAAAGATCATGGATTGGTATTAAATGCCAGACTTCCAAGAGCCCGATTTCTTTATGATTTTTAGGTTTAATGTCTACCCCCTGATGGGAAAGGACAAATGAGCCCCTGCCAGTTTGGTCATCACCACCCAGCAGTGAGAAAGGGGGAATGTGGGCCCCGAGGCAAAGGCACTGGGAAGCCAGCCAAGTGACCCATGGGACCCTGGACTGATTTTTGTGTGGTTTTTTTTGGTGATTTCGAATTATTTTTCTTAAAGTGGCTCTCCAGATTGTGTAAGTTTCTGGCCCCACAAAAACCGGATCCATCCCTGCTGGACCCTGATTTGAGCATGGCTGCAGTCCTGCCTCCCAGCTCCTTTTACTCCAAACCTTTCTTGCTTTTCTGCAAAATCTTATTGGAAACAATGTCTTTAAACTGAGGTTTGGTGCTCCCAACGCTTAATTCCAAGTTTCAAAGTGCGATTCAAAGGGCAAATATTCTCCTTCCTGAGCTTTCTCAAAGTGTGTTCACGAACCACAAGGGGGTGGGAGTGGAGGTGGGCTCGACAAAATGCAGCTTTCCAGGCCCCCCCCAGACCCCGCCCCGTCCCGGATTCAGTCCTGCGGACCCGAGGTGGGAGGGAGAGTTGGCTGCATTTTTGACAGTCGATTCTTACGCCACTTAAGTGTGAGGACCCCGCCAAGGATTCTGTGCACCCACCCTGCCCCCCACAGCGACTTGCACTGTTGATGGTAAATGGGATGCTCTTCGCTTGAAAAGCAAAGCCAGAGCCACGGCCTTCCACCGCCCCCTGCGAGCAGAACGCGGGCTGAACCGCCAGGGGAATTCCCCGCTCCCCCGCCCAGAGCCTGTTATACATTATCCCATTAAACCTCTGGGACCAGTTTCAGATTTATGGCAGGGCTTAAGTTTTTATTTAAAGATGACAGTTGACATACAATTTAATGGCCGGCTTGGCTGCTGGGGGAAATTTTCCCTGCCGAACATCACTGAGCCGGGCCTTCAGATTCAGGGAGAACGAAGCGGGCACAGAGAGGCGGGGCTGAGCGAGGGGCGTGGTTTATACCCGGGTGGCGACCTGAACACCACCGCGGGCAACTCGCGGACTGGTGGGTGCCGGGCGCTCGGGGTGCTTTACTTGCCTTCACAGACTGTATGATGTATGAACTGATGTCTCCTTTACGCACTGTTAGAAACTGTGGAAACCAGGCAGGTGCCTGGCTGGGCCATTTCCTAGGGCTTTCTGGGTGAACTGAGTCATTTCCCTCCCTGGGGTTGAGTAATCCCCTCGGCCCCCTGCCGCTGGGCTCTGGGAACTTGCTGTTTAAATTGTACTAAATTTACGCTCACCAGTTTCTTCTGCTTCCCCCAGATAGCTCTCCACGGCAGCAGCCCCGGGGGTGGCAGCGGGGGCCCAGGCAGGCGACAGAAGCAGCTCCTCGATAAGAGCTGTCAGGAGGCGCACACTGGAGCCAAACAGTCCCTTGCAGACTTCCGGGGACCAATTTCCCTTCCCAGTAGGTTCGCATCTCTCGAGGGCCCCGCCGAGTGCCTGTGGGTCGGCTCTGCTGTCCCCGCTCTGTGGTGGGCTCAGGGACCCCTCATCTGGCTTACCTTCTCGCTCAGTCCCCCCACTGCCCACCCCGCCCTTGGGTGGCTGGACATTCCCACCTCTGTCCTGTGTCCTCTCCCAAAGCTCCAGGAGGCCCGCTCTTCCAGGCCTCCTGCCTCCCTCTCTGCACCTGAAATGCAGCCTGCGCATCTTGTCTCTCCTCTGACAGCTGCAGAGCCCGCCCATTTCAGAAGGGACAGACCAGGGGACTCAGATCTCTGACCGAGCCCAGAGCTGCCTACATGACCTCACACAGTATCCAGTGTGTCATCTTGCTTGTGTGTATTTAGAGAGTGAGTGTGGAGCGGTGGGCTTTTCTCTTTCCTTCCTCGCCTCCCTGCTTCTCTGCTCCACTTCCTTCCTTCTTTCTTTTCTTTCTCTCTTTCTCCAGTTGGGACATTAAAAACCAACAACACCATCATCCACTGTCTTTATCATCCCACAAATGAAGGATGTTTTAACACCCCAAATAGGAAGAGAGAGATAATCTCACGTAAAGAACTTGTCCTGATACACAAGAATCTTCCAGAGGCTGTTGCTTCTAGGGGAGAGGCTCTGGGTCGCTGAAGGGCAGGGGCGATAGGAAGACCTGTCCCACTGTGCTCCCTTGTGTAGCTCTTGTCTTTTGTACCCTGTAAATAAATGTAATTACCTACTTAAAAAAGACAACCCAGTACTGTCCCACTCGATCAGCACAGCTCACTTGGTAAATACTTCCTTCTGCTTATTCTCATTCTTTCATGGACCAGTGAAGAAAACTTCATGGCAGTGTGTGGCATTGCAGCCAGATGCCATCTGGGAATGCCTGGCTTCATCTTCTCAATTATTTTTAATTTCCCTGAGAAAAAGCACCCGCCTTTTATTTCTTGCGTCTTTCCCTGCCCTTCCCTTAACAGCCTCTGCAGCCAGACAGCCTAGGGTTGAGTCCCAGCTCATCGACTTCCTGGCTGTCCCCTTTGGAGCAAGTGATTTAACCTTGTTGTGCCTCAGTTTCCTCATCTGTAAAATGGGCCACCGATGGACCCAACCTCCAAGGGCTGTGAGGTTGAGATGGGATGTAGTCAGTGTTCAGTAAATGCCATCTCTTTTTACAACCGTCATCCTCCTCTCTGTTTTGTCCCCCGCTCAACCTGATAATCTATCAGAAAACAGCTATCACTATAAATCTATACAAGAGTGCCCGGCACTGCAGACCCTGAGGAAGACACAGCTCTTACTCTCAAGAAATACACAGTCTACCCTACTGACACCGGAGGGAAAAAGTTACTTATTTTCCCTGAGGTGGGGGCCAGGGGAGAGCAAGGGCACATTTCCGCATAAGTCAGGTCCCAGAGGAAGCATGGGGGCTTCTGGAAAGTGAGAAGAAATATGGACAGGGTCTTCACTTTCACCTCCAGAATTGGGCTCCTGGGTAGTTTTTATTTTTTCTGGGCCTTTGCCTAGAAAGTGAGGATTCTCGGGAAGCTACAGAAGACAGTCTGGCGTCCTTATTTCCTTCCCTCTGGTAGAAAGTGGAAACTGGGGCATCTGTTGTTTAGTCCACTCAGAAGAGGATGTTGAGGTTTGCTTTTCCTCTGGATCCAAAAGGGTGCTCTGGAGCCCCACAGCCCCCGTCTGTCTCGCACAAAGCGTCTCTGAGAAGGCAGCGGAGACCTCCCCAGGCAGACCCCAGAGCATGGCATGTAAGGAAGGGTCCCCACCCCTTTGGCTATCAGATATGCCCTCAGCTCACCCATCGCTGGGTGCTGGCGGGCAGGGTAGAGGTAAGGGTGTGTGTGGTGCAGCTGCAGGTGCACAGGGGGCCCCTGGAGGACTCGGCTGAGCAAGTTGACTTTTTCTGAGGCCTCAGACCTCGTGGGAAAACTGCCATGAGGCCGTTTCTGAGCCCAGCTGACCTCTCCAGCCTGTTGGCCTGCTCTGGTCTTTGATGCTTGCTATCAGTATGATTATTTCAGAACGATTTTATTTTTATTTTCTGCTAATGGCAGTTCATGCCAACCTCCCTACCAAGGGAATTGCATGCCTGAAGGCTCATTATTCTCAGAAGCTAGATACTGGAACTGATAAACACTTAAGTAATATTTAGATAGAGGGTTTCCATGACCCAGTTTCTCTGGAGCCTTACATGGATCACCAGTTGTGAAAACGGATTCTCTGCTTCTAAGTGGGATGACTTTTTAAAAAAATGTGATGTTTGATGTGATATAGGTGATATGAGGTTTTAAATCAGTTTTGTGGGGTGTGTACTTTCCCTGATTATTTTAAAGGAGTATGGTGTATGTGTGTGTGGTACCAAACCACATTAGAATTTAGGGTTAACGTTTCTGCCTTTTCCCGGGCTTGAATGTTTAGTTTGTTTTCTTTAATGTGCTGTGCTTTTGGGGGGTGCCTTTGACAAACCCTCTGAGGATGTAAGTTGACTCTGCTATTGAGGAAGCTGGATATTGAGAGTTTACTAAAATCTTTGACTTGGGGAAATTGTCTATGCAGGACCATTAGCCAGACCTTCCTGAAGACTAATAGCAGGAATTTGTTCTGATGAGTGTTAGAGATGCCTTCTGAGTATGGATTTCCAAGGAATTAATGTCTGGAGAAGGTCTCTGTTAGATATGACATCATGGCATCTATAAATAATGCATCACACAACGTGCTGCAAGCAGCCAGCCTCAGCCCTCTGTACCTGGATGCTGTGCCGGCTTTGAAATGACAGCTTTTACCACACAGAACAGCGTAAACGTAAATGGAAAGCGTCTGCCCGTTGTGCTTGTGTGCTGGATGATTCTGGCCCAGCCGTAGGTGGGTTTTTGTCTGCAAGGAATTGGACTCTTCGTTTTTGCAGTCTTCTCACACATAAGTGTTATCATTCTTGTCAAGGCCGTCATGTTCTGGCTTCTGTGAATGTGAAGATCAGCAGATATCAGAACTAACAATGGCAGCCCATTGACCTGGGCTCTGCAGGCAGGACTACCTGGGCTTGGACCGTGACTCCCCGTTTCTAGCTGGGTGCCCCTTGCGAGTTACTGTGCCTCCGTTTCCTCATCTGTGAAGTGAGGATAATACTAAGCACATCTGAGGGTCGTTGTGAGAACAGAATGATTTAACCCATGGAAAAAGCTTGGAATAGTACCCAGCACACTGTGAATAATTCGTTGTCTTAGGAAGCCCTTACTTACATGCATCGGAAAATAGGGGAAGTCTACTTGTACCGACGAGGATCCTGAGAAATGGAAATGCCTCAGGTTAGGGGGCAGTCTCTCAGGGCATTGC
Source organism: Phocoena sinus (assembly GCF_008692025.1). NCBI lineage: Eukaryota > Metazoa > Chordata > Mammalia > Artiodactyla > Phocoenidae > Phocoena > Phocoena sinus. The sequence goes on along the minus strand of NC_045778.1, from coordinate 73,617,275 downwards.
CAAATGGAGTGGACCTCTGCCAGTCTCATTGGAGGTTGGGGATAATGACTTGGAAAAGAGAGACATCATTAAGTGAGTGGAGTTTGCAAGTGTTGCTCTAACTAGAGATATCTATCTATATTGATACCAATCAAGAAGGATTAAAAAAAAAAAAGGCATAGCCAAAGGCCTTAATCAAAATTCAAAGACAATCCGGAAGTCTTGGCAAAATTCAAGTCAGTATTTCTGGAAAAGTGAAAACACATGGCAGTAGAGTTTGAGTAGAAGATTCCTATAGTAAAAGGACTGCTAGGGCAGAAGGTGAGCAGAAGGGCAAGAAGAAATTTCTCTTTATCCGTGGCACCAAAGCCGAAACTAATAACCATGGCTATGGAGATACTTTCTGTGTCTTGGTATGCTTTCTGGGCCAGCCCTGAAAATTCTGTGCCTCTGTAACAGTGTCAGCCATAGATGTATTTCATGACATTGATGGAAGGGAAATGGTAGCCTAGGAGGGAGCTGAAAGGAAGGGCCACCCATCTGCAAACTCCTGTGTTCCGAGGCACCCTGGGGTTCCATAGAGGTGGTCCTGGTGGGGACAATTGCCCGCATATTTAAGTCCCAGTACTGGTTCCATCCAGCAGTTCCTTAGCTGGGTCACCTTACCCTCTGGACCTTTATTTCTCAGTCTGTTAAATAAGGAGACTAGATCAGATGAGTGGGTTTTGAGTTGTAAAACTTTTTGTTCACACGAAAGCCAGCACAGAAACCTAATATGCAAAATGACTAGAGTATGAAATAAAAGAGGGGAGTGAGGGAGCAATTGTCTCACGGTGGGGATGGCTATCTTATCTCTCAGTTAACCAGAAGACCTAGTTAACCAGAGCACTCTATTGGCTAAATGGGAATCCACCAAGTGTATTTATTTGCAAGACAGTGAGGCCGTGAAAACCCAAATGTGGTTTGGTTTATTATTGAAAAGAACATCAAGAGTTTTGGCATCACTACAGGCCAAGGTTGAAAAGTTATAGCCAAAGCAGTTGTTCTGCAATGGCGAGAGAAATTTCTGGCTACCTACGATTTTTCCGGAACAGCGAACTTGTGTCTGTAATTTATTTACTTAAGAGAAGATCTGCTAGGGGAGTGGAGTAAACTGTCCAACTGTACTCTTTGGGTAGAGAACAGGGAGTAAATCTGTGAAACGCTTGGCAGAATGAACCCTGTTGCAGAAATTTCTTACGATAATGATCTTTTAGTTTGATTTATACTTCATTGGGAAGAAATGCAGTGTTCAGAAGCTTGCCGTTTTAACATTTGCAAAGAGAGCAGAGAACTAATTTAATCTCCGCGAACTGAAGATTCACTTTAGAGAAGTGTCGGGTCCATTTGTGATGTTTGAGTGAGTTTGCCTCTCAAGTAAAGGAATGGATTTGTCCCAAACAACTCTCTTATGTGCTCCATCACCAATGCATCGTGCTTCTGCTTTATTTAGCCCAAATCAGCCAATCAGTGTATAGAACCCAGGTAGTTTTCCCAGATGCTAGGAGACCGAGTCTCAGCTGCTTGAGAAATTAATATGTTTGTTGACCTCCAATAGAACACAGTAGATCACAGAAGCTGAGTTACTTCCATGTTCGACATATCCTGATACAGCTTTCCTCCAAAAACATTTGAAACCATATGACCACCTAGCTACTTGCAGCAATTAATAGTCATAAGACTTTTAAAATTTGTCCTTTTAAAATGATTTGTTTTGCTGATTTCTTAATTTAAAGTTTATTTTCTCCCAGATTCAAACTTTTCTTTAGAGAGACATGTCTCTACTTTGAAAAAAAAAGAAAGCAGTGGAGAAAAGAAGTATTAGCTATAAAAATAGTTCACTTGATAAATCATTATTTTAAGGAAGCAGAGAGAAGAACTAATATTTTTTGAGGGTACACTGTGAGCATCTAGGTGCCTGATGTGTTTCCTCCTTTAATCCTTCTGATAACCCCAAGAGATAGGGGGATTATCTTCATCTTACACAGAGTTTTGCCCGTGTTCACATAGTTCGAATTGGCAAAACTGGCTTTGGAACCTGGGCCCATCCGAAGTGACGTTCCACGGATTTTCCCTTGACTCCAGGAAGGGGCCAAATTCTGTAGATGAGGTGTGTTTGTGTTGTTACTTCCTCCTTCAGGCAAGTAGCCAGAGTGTGTTAGTTGGAGGTCCCCGTCCCCTTTCCTATAGTCAAGAGGCTCTTTTTAGAGGTAAGAGTAAGAAAGTGCAGCAGATGTGCAGGTGCAAAGTCACTGATTCATTTAGCCTATGCCCTTTGTAACAGCGTCCCACCGAGACATATTGGAGCCTGAGAAGCACAAGGAAAAATCAGCTATAATGATCCTGTCTTTATTTAAATTTTTGGTATTTTGCTCGTTATGGAATTTTTTGCATTAATTTTGATTTTTCAGAATATTGCACGAAAACCTCATTTACCTGATGCCTGAGTTTTTTGGGCACCCCCTTAAATTTTGCACCTCTGGCCAGTGCCTCCCTTTCCCCACCCTAGTCCCGGCCCTGGTACACACTTTAATTTATGTACCAGGCAATGAGCTACCTGCTGGAGATACAAGATCAAGATGCAGAGGAGCTTTCAGACTGGTGAGCGCCGGTCGTGCAGTCACAACACAGCAGGATAATTATGAGACTGTGCACAGAACGTAATGGGGGAAGAGTTGCTGTTGAGTCAAGGTCCCTGGGAGGAGGGCTTGAGGGAGACTTGAAGGCTGCCTGTGGGTCAGCCAGTGGACACGTGGGTGGGGGAAGGATATATGGGGAGTGTTGGGAAATGACAAGTCCCTTCTTAACTCGGAGCCACAGTTTTCTGCATCTGTAAAATGGAGGGAATAGCAGCACGCCCTTCATAAGGTTGTTGTCAGGACTAGAATAAATTCACTGTGTTAAGCACGGAGAGTAGATTCTGGCATATAACTTACTATTACATCTTAGCCATAATGGTGATGATGATGATCATAATGCCTGTTATAAGATGACAGTATCTTTGGGCCACATACACAGTCTAAACTTTGCTTTGCAGACATCCGCGACAGTGATGGGAGTTCCAGCAGCAGCCACCAGAACCCCAAGAGCACAGACAAATGGGCGGCTTCTCTGGAGAACCTGCTTGAAGACCCGGAAGGCGTGAAAAGATTTAGGGTTTGACTTTTTTCGTTGTTCACTGGGCTGGACGCACATACCAAGAAGTTTAGAAGCCTGTGGGTGGAGCACAGGCCAGGTTTTAAAACTGTCTGGCCCAACTTGAGAAGCAGAACTTCTCACCTGTCATGACCAAGATGGAAATGCTTTCCTGGGCAGTCATGGAGCAGCACGGAGGGGCGTGCACAGACTGTTTCTTTCTTTTTTTTCTTTTCTAACTATTTGGTTTCACCAGGTCTTAGTTGCGGCAGGCGGGCTCCTTAGTTGTAACACATGGGCTCCCTAGTTGTGACATGCGAGCTCTTAGTTGTGGCATACATGTGGGATCTATTTCCCTGACCAGGGATTGAAACTGAGCCCCCTGCATTGGGAGCACAGAGTCCTGTCCGCTGCGCCAGCAGGGGAGTCCCTCTTTCTGGTTTTTATATAGCTGGATGGGAGCGGGGTGGGGTGATGAGGAAGAGGTACTGTGCTCATTGGCAGAATCTACAAAGAATTTCCAGCTCTGTGACACCTGGGAGGGGGTGGTCTGGGTCTCTCTGATGTGAAGGTTTGTTCACTTGTATGTTGGGGATTCTCAGGATACATATTAACAGAGTGAAAGAGGCTGGACATCAGCTGGCAAAGTGAAGATGAACTCAGAGAGGAGAGCAGGTGGGTGGGGAAGTGTCGGGACTGCCTAGAAATGGCCTGCAGAAACTCCAAGTGTCAGAAGAAGCACAGGTGAATTTCAAGAATGCCTTGTATCTGCCTGAGTCCCACTGACTTCTGTCTTTTAAGTCTTGGGTCAGGCCAGGATAAGCCCTGATGCTGTTGGTCTCTGTAGCAGACTCCAAGGAGCGGGTAGCAGGCATTTCTGGACATAGGACCACCATCTAGAGCACCGTCTAGATCTCGGGGAGAAAACTTTTCTGTGCACAGCAGGATAGCTGGCTGTGCCACTAAGCCCCCAACATCTGCCAAAAGAAAGCACACCTCCAGCTTGAAATAGTTTTCATTGTGGCATTTTTAGACATGCTTAGTATGTTTTCTTTTCTTTTGTTTAAAAAAATGAGCCTGATTTTGAAGGAATGTACTTTGTTTAAACACCGTCTGGAAGGAACTAACATATCTTCCACTTTAATTTACTTTTTGGTAATTTATCGTCAGTTGAGAATTGTGAGTAGATTCCTACTTCATTTTTACTCTTTTTCAGAGTGTCAAACCCTTTAAGTTCAAATGCATATGAAATTCCAGCTTTAACATTAAACATACACTATGTTTTCAGGGTGGAGCTTTTACAGGGTGAATGAACACCCTCATTTGTTGAATTTTGACTTAGTTCTTGAAGGGAAATGCATTATTTGTTTTTTAAGTAGAATACTGTTTGATATTTTTTCTTCTTTTCATCCACAGGAATTTTTAAAAAAGGAATTCAGTGAAGAAAATGTTTTATTTTGGCTAGCATGTGAAGATTTTAAGAAAACACAAGATAAAAAGCAGGTACTTCTACTCTATAATCACATTCTTGGTAATTTTCTTCTCTCCTTATAAAGTTATATTTGCCTTTCCAATAAATTTTGAAATTGCCTAGGGAAATCTGATCCATATTGGATTTTGGGGAAGATTTAAGCTTCAGAATAGCCTATGTGGTATTGATCAAATATTAACAATTCTTTTAAAAAGTGTGTTAATCTATTTTTAAAAATTAATTAATCTTTGGCTGCGTTGGGACTTCGTTGCTGCACGCGGGCTTTCTCTAGTTGCAGCGAGCGGGGGCCACTCTTAGTTGCGGTGCGCGGGCTTCTCATTGTGGTGGCTTCTCTTGTTGCAGAGCATGGGCTCTAGGAGCGCAGGCTTCAGTAGTTGTGGCACTTGGGCTCAGTAGTTGTGGCTTGCATCCTCTAGAGTTCAGGCTCAGTAGTTGTGGCTCATGGGCTTAGTTGCTCCATGGCATGTGGGATCTTTCTGGGCCAGGGCTCAAACCCGTGTGCCTTAACCTCTGCACCACCAGGGACGCCTTGTTAATCTATTTTTAAATGGAGCTGTTCAAATGGACAAATGTTTAAAGTAAAAATAATGATTTAAGTCATTGAGAGTTTCTCATCGAGTATGATTTCTTTTTCATGAATAAGTTGTGTGAATGCTTCCCCCAGAGTTTGACATGTCTGTGTTTTTTATGAACACCGTAAAGCAGATGTGTGGTGATAAAAGCACAACGCACATCAGATGGATTGTCAATTATTCAGTATATCTTTACGAAACACCTTGTAGTTGGCAGGCATCCCACGTAGAAAGTTTCTGACTGCTCTCCTGGGTGGAGGTGGATGTGTGCTCTTTGCAGGAGGTAGCCTTTAGCTCCAATGCCAACCAGATTTTCTGCCACTGGAGGTTGGGTGTTGGGGTGGTGGAGGAGATTATGGGGAAGGAGGCTTGTGGATTGGGTGTGTTTACGAGGCTCATGCCTGTGTATTTCTAAGAGGTTAGTGGCTAAATGCCTACAGGAGCCGGTAATAATGTGCACGAGTGAGGTTTTTTGTATGAGGCTGCAGGGAGTGGTGGGGACTGGGGCCATTAGGGGGTGGCCTGCCCTGCCTCCAGAGGCTGTAGCTGGTTGTTTAGCTGACTTTGGCAGTGAACGCTTTGGGGTCTGTGGCCGTCTGAGCTTTCCCTGCTTTGGGTTCTACCCACCTAGGTCTTCGCTTGCCCACCCTTGCCCCAGAACCCTGAGGGACCTTGCTTCCTAAGGCATCTTCTCCCATCTTTAGTCTGATGCTGCCTGTTTTTCCAGAGAAGCTGGACATTTGGATTCTTATGTGAAACCATCCAGTTTTATAAATGATGGAACTAATTTTTTAAAAATGTAAAACCTTGCCTGCCAAAAAAAACATATCCATGGGCAGATGTGGCTTGTGGGCTGCCAGTTTTTAAGCCTCTGGTTCCAAAAGCTGGAATCCATGAGGCCAAAAGCCATTATGTGTTTGCAGAAAATGTCACTCCTTGGTTTATTCAAAGGCTTTTCCACCTCAGACACCCTTTCCCCAAGATGGAGCAGTGTGACCTTCGCCCTGTCACCTTCCCCTCTGTCGGGGCAAGGATGGATTCCAAGATCCCTTGAGCTGAACTTCCTAGGTCAGCCCAGAAAGCCATCCCGGGCATGATGCTGGGCATTTGCTTCCTTCCTGCTTCTTGACCCTGGATGACTTTATCTGAGCCCTTTGGGCTGGTGAATGGTCTCAGGTGTTGGCTGTGCCCCTTCAGGCAGGCATGCCCATTGCAATCCTTTGCCCCCAGCACCCAGCACAGGGCCCAGGGACAACTGTCAATAAATGCTGGCCTGGGCAATGGGTTCATCCGGCCTCACCCTAAAACCCTAGCTCAGAGTCAAGCAGGCAGACAGATGTCCATTTCTCTGCCTTCATTTGCGTGTTGGAGGTTAGAGGGGCTGACAGGTCAGCCAGCCACCCCTGCAGTGTACAAATCAGGCAGTTGAGGTACCCGCGCGGCTGAGCTGGGACTTGAACCTGCCCCATGAGCTGCCCAGTCGTTTTCACTGCACGTGAGGCTGACGTGCCCTTCAGTTCAGTTGAGTTTTTGCCAGATCTTTGCAGCGCGCCTGCTCGGGGCCAGGCCTTGTGAAAAGCATGGGTGACACACAGGGACAAGACAGATGAGACTCTTTAGGGAACAGGCCTCTAGAGGGGAAGCTGCTTGTTAAACAAGCCTTGGCAAGTGTGACGAGAACAGAAATGGGAAGTGCAGGATCCATGGGAGCACAGGCAGTGGGTGTCAGGAAGGTCCCTGGGGAAGTGACTCTCAAGCTGACATCTAAGTGGAGTTTGGAGATGGGGGGAGTGTTCCTGGAAAAGGGGACAGCCTGTGGGGAGGAAAGCCTGGAGAGAAGAGCTGAAGGAAGACCAGAAGACGGGAGGCTTGTGCTTGAGGGGTAGGCTGGGTCTGCTGTGTCTGAGACTGGGGCCACAGCTGGAGAAGCGGGGTGTCAAGGTGAAGCATGAAGTTTGTGGACCATTTATCTCTACAGTGAACTAAGGCAGTTGTGGGATTGATGCAAATCTCACTTTTGCATCTATTTAAATAAGACCTGTGCTGGTTGTTTTTTGTTTTTTTTTTTTCATTTTTTACTATCATTATCCAGCCAGATCTCTGGTACCTTGTATAATTTATTTATCTTCTGTACAATTTGGTTTTCCCTCTATCATGCAGGCTCTATAAGGTTTGTGATCTTTGTCTGTCTTCTCCCCCACTGGGACTGTGTGCCTAGGACAGTGCCGGGCTCGCTGTTTCCTTCCCAATTTCCACTTAGGTCAGCTGACACCTGAGTATCTGCCGTGGGTAGGGTCCCGCCCTCTCGCTCACCTTGAGCTGCAATTGCAGCCTTAGGGGTGGACTTGAGGGAGGAGCGTGCCATCCTTTCTGTTGGGGCTTTGCATTCTCAGAAGCTCCAAACAGTGGACTGGTGCTGTGTCTTTGCTGCCTTCCGTGGTCTGTGCTTTGCCCCCTGGCAGACAGAAAAGCAGCCCTTTAGTTTGGGAGGGTCTCAACGCTCTGTGTTTATGGTGGGGATGCTGGGGCTCTAGGAAGTTGGGAGGGTGATGCCTCCCACCCTCCCTTCCTGGGGTTGTAATTGCCAGGTGTTCATATTCCACAATCAGCTTTCAAAGCAGTTCTCTCCCTTTGCTATTTCTTTGTGGTTTAACATTTTTCTATGAAGAGCCTCTTCGCCATGAATTAGCATGTGAGATCCATCTATCTTTTAACATAAAGCAACCTTTATGTCTTATAAAACCTCAGAAAAAGCTCCAAGAAGGTGTTCATTCTTTGGCTGTCCCTGAATCATTCATTCACATTCATTCATTCATCTGCACATGTATTTGGGCCTGTTTACTGTGTAACAAGGATTAAGATGGATACAGCGGCTCGTACAGATTTGTAAAAACCAAACCGAGTGGGGGTGGGGAAGTGGTGGGGTGGTACATGTCTGATAATCATAACTCTGAGAGCAACTTGCACTGATATTTAAATATAATAGTACCATGCATTTTTATAGTGTTTTAGAGTTAACAGTTATGGGGGGAGGGGTCTGTGGTATTTATTAATTTTATTGTATTTATTTAACACTAAAACTTGATCCAGGGTTTTAGAGTGTTTGATGTCCTTATTTAAAGTAATCGTAAAGGTTTTTCTGAAAGGCTAAAACACCATCTTCTTTATTTAAAAAAAAACTACTTAAAAATCCAAAAGTGATGAGTGTTCCTTATATGAAAGTCATTCAGTTCACAAGCAGATGCAGTAAGAAGGGTTCATTCCCTCAGCACCCTCCAGGTTTCACTCTGTCTCTGGTTTGGGCTGTGTCTTTCTGACCTTTGACGTGGTCTTGGCCAGGTCCAGGCGGGACCGGATAGGAGCTCAGCTGCTCACGGTGTGGGCTGGGGTCTGGCATGGGCCTGCCCGGCATCTCCACTCCTTCCTGCCTCACTGTGTAACTTTCCGACGTCCTCTACTGTCTTCTTACTGTAACCAAGGTTTCACTTACTTTACATCCCTGTCTACTGCATTTTCCTTATTAAAACTTTATTGTTTACTGTTTGCTGCTGAGCCAAAGAGGATGCTATGATTACATTTTTTTCTTCTTGGACCATTTTTTGCTTTTCTTATTTTTATACTCTCAGATAGCCCTTTAAAATGTTTCTCGATACGGTGTTACACAGGTCTCTCAGATCATCTCTGCAGTCCGAGTTCCCCTGGGGACTCCTCCCGGGGACCCCTGACTACCCCACCCACTGGGGCACCCCCCTGTCTTCCTTTGCCACCAGTGGCCATTCCCTCTGTCCCTCCCCTGCCTCCTGGACCCAGATCCTCATCTGTCTGGAGTCACTCCCTCATTTTGGTGGAGCATGACCAGCAATAGCTTCTTGAGAAAGGGTACATGGCAGGTAGACCTTTAAAGAATCGTATTGAGTGAAAATGTTATTTTTTTCCTCTTCTCCTGCGTCATGGATAATCTGATGGAGCATAGAATTGAATTCTAGGTTAAAACTCACTCAGAATTTTGAAGACATTGTCCCATTATCTTCCACTTTTGTTAAGAATCAGTATGTTACATGTAAGCTGTTTTGTTTTCTTTGCTTGTTCACCACCAGTATTCTAAAACTGTACAGTCACAGGCTTAGAGCGGGGTGAGGTTCGTTCATCGTGTGGGGCATTTTGTGGAGCCTTTTAATCTGGAAATTTGTAGTTCTGGGAGATGTTCTTATATTGTTATTTTTATTATCATTATTATTATTATTATTATTATTTTTTTTTTTTTTTGCGGTACGCGGGCCTCTCACTGCTGTGGACTCTCCCGTTGCGGAGCACAGGCTCCGGACGCTCGGGCTCGGTGGCCATGGCTCACGGGCCCAGCCGCTCTGCGGCACGTGGGATCTTCCCAGACCGGGGCACGAACCCATGTCCCCTGCATTGGCAGGTGGATTCTTAACCAGTGCGCCACCAGGCAAGTCCCCCGATGTGTTTATAAACTAAACATACCTCCAATCAGCTGGGTTGGGAGAAATTTGCTGGATGTCTGTGTGCGGAATTTCCCTTAACCCTTGTGTTCGGTTTGGCATCTCTTCCGTGCCCTCCTTCGTGTCTCTGTCTGCAGCTTCCCTGAGTCAATTTCTTTAGAGAAGAAAACTCCAGGCTCTCGGGGGTGGGGCGTGGATAACTGCTCAGAGCTGGTGGTCGGGACCTGGGGGTCTAATGGCTTCTTTCTGCTGCCTTCTTCATCCCTCCTGCCTAGGTTCCCAGATGCCCCTGAGTTCCTGCCATTTTGGGACATTTCTTTGCATCCCCAGCCCTGCCGCCTCCCCTCACCAACCTTGCAGGCGCCTAGGTTTCTCCTTGCTGCTCTCTGCAGAGTCATTCGCTGTCCCTCCATCTGCTTTCCATTTCCTGAGTCTGTTCTCAGAAATATTCTCAAATCATTTACTTGACATTTTCTTTGCCTCATTCTCTTTCTGAAGTTGATATTAATGAAGGTAGTGGCTTGATCCTTTAATTTCCTTATGTGTCCTGTCCCGTTGTCCATCTCTGGCAGAGTGATGGGGACAGAGGGGAATGGGCTGGCAAGATAAGCAAGACTCAGTGACAAGCAGGGTGCGGGGTGAGAGAGGCATTGGGGGATCACTGTTCCCGGCTTCCTGGAGTAGAGACGGCAGGACCCCCCTGCCAGGAGGGGCCCACTTCTTTCCTTGGCGTTAGGTGTGGGGTGTCTGTGGGACATCCAAGCCCACATTACTGGGAATCAGTTGGCTACATGGTCAGTAGCTTCGGGGAGAGGGATGGGCTGAGATCTTGGGAGAGTATGTGGTTAGGAAAGCGTTCGGCCTAGGGTAGAACTTGGGAAACCCCAGAATTTATGGGGGTGGGGGGGACAGAGGGACAGGAGCGGCCTAGGGCAGAACTTGGGAAACCCCAGAATTTATGGGGGTGGGGGGGGACAGAGGGACAGGAGCGGCCTAGGGCAGAACTTGGGAAACCCCAGAATTTATGGGGGTGGGGGGGACAGAGGGACAGGAGCTGGTGAAGGAGACAGAAGCAGGGAGGTGTTGGGGAATCCTGAGAGGGCAGCGGCACCGAGCAGGGCCAGGGGCCAGAGAGCAGTCCAGGAGAAGGACGGCAGTGGGCTGGCAGGGTGGGCGGAAGCCAGGGGCTGGGGAGCAGGTGGGAGGGAGAAAGTGGAGACACAAATGCACATTTTTTTCTTTTGAGATGTTTCAGTAAGAAGTCATTAACTATAGGGGGATGTGGGTAAAAGGTTTTGTTTTATTTTCCCAATGGAAAAATGTAAAGCACGCTTATTGGATAAGGGAGAGGAGGCAGAACGTGGAGAGGAGCGCTCCTCGGAGCATGGGCTGCCAATGCCTTTGCCTTTGTTCTGGGTTGATTTTTGTTTCTGGGACTGATGCTAAAGGGAATTTGCTTCTCCTAAACGTGCACTTCCTGGGAGCAGCGTTGGAGTGCTGACTTCTGCTGAGCATCGCTGTGGCTGATGCACTGCCAGGCGGGGAGGAAGGTCCTGGGCTTGCGGGGTGTCTGGGAAGCAGACCTGGGTGTACACGCTCCCACGGGCATTCCTCAGGTTGATGCCGGGAGTCATCACACGGGCCCAGGGGGGATCCTTTTCCAGCACCGTCTGGGGCAGGGTTGGGCGCTGGGCACGGCTGCTGTCCACAGCGGGGCAGCTGCTCTGGTAGAGTCTGTAGAGTCTGGTAGGAGAGCGGCTGACCATCTTTCCAGGTCACACCGAGGGTCCCAGACCCATGCGGCCTCACCAGTGGGGGATGTTCTCACCCTGTCCCAACAGGAGCTGCAATAGGGTTAACCAAGCTCTGGAAAATGTACCAGAATAACTCAAGAGACCCGGTTCTTCTTTTTTGCTAAGTGTTCTTGGCGTGGACACCAGGCCATCCCATGACCGGCCTGCGGTCAGCAGTCTCAGGGTTTCCCTTCTCAGTCACGCTTCCTAGCCCAGCCAGATAAGCTCTGCCCACGAAGCCGTCACTCTGAGTGATCAGTCAGAAATGAGGGTGGCCCTGGCCTGGGCGCCTCGGGGGCCCTGCACTCTTCCCAGAGACTCGGGGTGTTGGGGACATTCTGGGGATGCTGAGAGGCCCGAGGCTGATACACCTACAGGCCCCGCCTCCCCAGAACCTGCTTCCTGTCTTCCCTTCCGCCCCATGTCTAAGCCTCAAGCTACTCGTTATACTTCTTCTTTTCAGAACCACCCAAGACAGCCTGCATCCATCTGGAAAACTGTGTGTGTGTGTGTGTGTGTGTGTGTGTGTGTGTGTGTGTTCAGGGGGGAGGGAAGAAGGAGGGGAGGCCTAAAGTGATTTCTCCTTCCAGAGCCTCACATGGAGTTTGCTAATCTGACTGGCTGAAAGTCTACTTTCATGAAGTATTGTTAAAACAGGAAGTGGTTTTCCAAAAACGTTCCTTCCTGACAGATGGGGTGGTGGGAGGGAAGCTCATGGCTTCCTGGAGGGAGTGGGTCTTCAAGAGGCGGGTGGCCCCAAAGTACTGCCCCATCTGGTCTCCACAGCTGTCTCCAGGCCTGTCCCCTGGAGTAGCCATGTTAAGGCCCCGACCTGGACGGTCTTCCTGCACGTCTTGTCAAGGCTTTCTTTCTGGCGGGGATGGTAGGTGGTCAGGCCTCCATCTCGTGGGGTCGTTTGTCAACTAGTCCCGGTACCTAAAGAAGTTAAAGGACTGCTTTTTGCCTTCTTTCAAGCACCTGCTATTGAAGCCTTCTGGTGGTTTCCACGAGGCCAAAGGGTTTCAGAGCCTGGGGCTTCCTAAGCCAAGCTCTGCAGCACATGTGAGGCCCCAGGTGGGCTCTCTGGAGAGAATGGCAGTTTCTAGGTGGACCCCGAAAAGCCTCCTTGCATGCCCCCGCAAATCATAGCTCCGTGGCTCCATGTCAGAGGCATATGTTGTCTGGCTTCCTCTGTAGGGTGAGCTAATACTGAGGCTCTAATGTTTGGAGAAAAGCCCCATATTTGCCACCTGTGAGGTGCGAGCACAGGAAGTCAGAGAACATAGAATCCTCGGGGGACGCCCTGCAGGACCCCAGCACGGAGGCCTGCTGTGTTTAAGAGCGCCCGCCGTGAGAGCATCCCTGTACCAGCCACTGCTGGGTTTTGGTGCAACCTAAGTGCAGATACGCACACCTTTTCGAACTCCACTGACAAGCCCTCCCAGGGCAGTGCTTCCGTAGGGTTGATGCCTTCCGGCCCGATGGCGTGTTCTCTCTCTTGCTAATTCTCTCCCTGGAAGGCTGGCTGTGCATCGCCTGCTGGGAGGATAATGTATTGTGCAGAACTGAGCAGAGATGCCAGGCTTTGGAGTCAGATGGTCCTATGTCTCCCTGTAGGCTCCCTGGATAAGCCACGTCACTTCTCCCGCCTCTGTGTCCTTATCAGGGATGTGGCACTAACAGGAAAAGTGGCACTTCATGGGCGCCCAAGGGATTAAGGAAATGGGACCATAGTTGTAAAACACCTAACGTGTCTGGCACATAGTAGGGGCTTGATCACTGGTTGGGATATGTGTTCATGGTTTAACTTGATGTTTTTGTATTGTGGTAGGATAGACACGACATACATCTTACCACGCTGACCATTTTTTAGGGCTCTCGTGTTTACCATTTTAACAAGTGTACAGTTCAGTGGCATTATATACACTCACAGCGTTATACATCTATCACCACTATCCAGTTCCAGAACTTTTTCATCACCCCAAACAGAGACCCCTTACCCATTAAGCAGCCACTCCCCGTTTCTCCCTCCCGCAGCCGACCACTCATGTCTCTGTCTCTGTGGAGTTGCCTCTTCTGAATATTTCACAGAAATAGAATCATGTAACGTGTGGCCTTTCGTGTCTGGCTTCCTTCACTGAGCGTAATGCTTTCGGGGTTCATCCGTGTTGTAGAATGTGTCGGTGCTTTATTCCTTTCTACTGCTGAATAATGTTCCCATGAGGCCTTGATTTGGAGCAGTCACAGGATGGCTGTGGATGCTACCGAATATCCCTCACTCTGGGCTGGGATTCTTTCCAACATCATTTCAGAATGGATAGTGGTTTTGAGACAGGAGGTGTGGCCTACAGATGCATGGAAGGGGAGGGGAAGGGGCCAGGCCGACCGTGAGCCCCCCGCCCCCCGACCTCCCATCCAGCTCAGCTCTGGAGCCACAGCCAGATCCCCCAGGGCTCTTACAGCAGCGCTCCTTCTGGGCTCAGGCCGGGAAGGGCTGTGCTCGCCGATAACGAACAGGCTCTCCGTGTCTCCCCCAGATGCAGGAAAAGGCGAAGGAGATCTACATGACCTTTCTGTCCAGCAAGGCCTCTTCACAAGTCAACGTTGAGGGCCAGTCCCGGCTCAATGAGACGATACTGGAGGAACCGCACCCACTGATGTTCCAGAAGCTCCAGGACCAGGTAACCTGACTTCCCTACATGCACCTTGATTGGAAAACTGGCATATTTTTCCCAGCCTGGAAGAATTCAGTTAAAACCAAATGTTCGACACCCTAGAAGCCGTCCCACTCGTCCGGGCAGGCTGCGGCATGTGAAGGGGCCGTGGTTGGTGAAAGAGCAGGCTGGCCTGCCAGGCCCAGGATTTGACCCATTGGAGCCGCCCTCAGGCCTCGTTCCTCTTGGTCTACACGTAGTTTGACCGAGCAGGGTTATCTGTCTTCTCAACCAGATGAGAAGGGAGGCTGGAGCTATTTGAGGAACCCACACTGAGGAAGCAACGAGTGGTAACCGCTGAAGGTAGAAGCAGCCAGAAAAATCTAGAAAAGCAAAAGCACGTGGACTCGGAGTGGCGGGGAACCTGGGGCTTTTGTGCAAACATCGCCTCCTACTTCAGTTGGCCCCATAGTCCTCTTTGCCAACGTAGTCCACTTAAAGCAGGAAAAGTTAGGTTTAAAAAAATGGACCTAGGGCTTCCCTGGTGGTGCGGTGGTTGAGGGTCCGCCTGCTGATGCAGGGGACGCGGGTTCGTACCCCGGTCCGGGAAGATCCCACATGCCGCGGAGCGGCTGGGCCCGTGAGCCATGGCCGCTGAGCCTGCGCGTCCGGAGCCTGTGCTCCGCAACGGGAGAGGCCCCAACAGTGAGAGGGCCGCGTACCGCAAAAAAAAAAAAAAAAAAAAAAAAAAAAGGACCTAGAAGGGGTAAACTTTAGTGTTCTGGCAAATTTTCGTATGAGGAATGCCAGCAGTAAAATAGGCAAGAGGGGTGAAGTTGCATTGCAGAGATTTTTTTAGGCATGAATTTGCAGATGTGACTATTCATAGCATGCTCTGTTCTTATGAAACGTTGTATGCACACATGTGGACCATGGAACACTGACAGATTTCAAACTTCTGCTGGCCCTGTTCTTATTGGGGAAGCAAAGGCCTTACTTGGCACACAAGTGGAGACCAGCTCTTAGCTTAATTCAGCATTCCTCCAACATGAGCAAGCCTAGAGCCACCTGTTGTTAAAACAGAAGCTGGGCCCCACCCCCAGAGTTAACCGGTGGACTTGATGGTTCCCAAGTGGCTTGAGACTTTGCCGTCCTAACAAGTCCCCAGGTGATGCTTATGCTGCAGGTCCTGGGACTGCACTTTGAAAACCACTGGCCCACGGCAACAGTTGGCAGTTTTTTGATCACCTGGAATATGCACAGAGCCCAGAGCCATGTCCCAGCATGCAGAAGGCCTCATTTGCTCAGCATCAGATAGAAAACAAATAGGTAGAAAATACAAATATTAGCTTGAGAAGGTTTTCCAGTTGGTACAGTGGCAAGTGCAAATTCCACATGAATTCTAAGTCAAATTTGAGTGTTGAAGGGACTCCAGTTAGCATGGGAGACTTGCTGAGGGCTTCCTGGAGGTAGTGATGTTGAGCCAATGGGAGGGATGCTATGGACATAGATTTGTGGAGGGAAAGGGATGCATGGTTAAAGGCAGTTCTTGTGTCTGTAGCCACACGGGGGTATCTGCCCCACCTGGACCTCAGAATCTTTTACAAACTTCCTGGGGTACTCTGAAATGCAGCCAGGACTGAGAACCTGCACTGAAGCCCCTGTGTTCTAGGTATTCTCAGTAAGAACAATATCTACCCTTCAGGGGTGCCCTTCTGTGCCCCCTTGGCATATATTATCTCATTTAATCTCCAGTGAGTAGTAGTATTCCCATTTTGATGATGAGAAAAGCAAGGTTCCAGGAGACTAAGTGGTTTGTTAGCACAAAGTCCCATAGGTACAGGGCGTGCTGGAGGCCGATGCACCTGCCTTCAAAGACTGTACTCCGCACACACTCACAGCCTGTGCAGCTGTCCCGCCCTCGTGGGCAGCCCCTCATGGCTCCTCAAAGCCGCATGAGACCGGTTGGAGCAGAGGGATTGCCACGCGAATACAGTCCTTTTCTGGGATCGCAGAAGGCAAGGTAGCCGCAAGGAATGAGGTGGGCTGCTGTCTCTCCACGCGGTGGGACAGCTCTCCTGTCCCACCAGCTCTCCTTGTGTTAGGCCTGCGACACATCTCAGAATGGAGCTAGGCCTCTGTGACCAGGGCACCCCCGTTGGATTCAGACTGTGGGAGGTTTAGCTGGTGCAGAAAGGAGGAAATACAAGGGACCAAGGACAATTTTTTTAAGTGACAAAATATTTTAAAAATAACTTTTATTAAGAAAAACTTTTATTGACCTAACTAGAAAAATCATATATGCTCAACAAAAGAAACTTGGGAAACCAAAATATAAAGATAAAAACAATTCATAATTTTATGCGTGGAGATAGCATTTAATGTCTAGACTTTCCATCATTTTTTTTCTATAAATATGAACGTGGACACACATCTAACAAATGTGGCACAATGCAGTTCAAAGTACTTACTGCAAAGAAAATACTTTTATACCCTGTTGTTAAAAGTCATTTATTTGAGGGGAGGACAGAGGTACTAACTGTCTTCCTCGGGCATAATTGGGTGGAGAGAAGGTATTTGGAATCTGAGCTGAGTCCACAGTGAGTCCCTGCGAAGGCCTCTGTGTTCTCTTTCACTTCAGAAACCTCTGCCTCTTGGGGCCCTTGCTGGCAACTGTCAAAATGTATGCTCAGCAGAGTCTATGGGTCTCTCTCCCCGAAGGCCCTCACAAGAGCCCTGCTTTCCTAAGTGAAGGAGAGTGAAGCTGAGGGGAGCATGTTTAGAACCACAAGATTTCACGTAACTTAAAAGCCTCCTCAGCGGCTTTGGCTTCGTTGAGCACCGCTTGGCTTTATCGCCGAGCTGTCTGAGCTGGCTGTTTTCAGCACTGGCTCACCAGGAAAACTCCAGGGGCCTCAGCCCCTTCCCACGGCAGGCAGTGCCCCGAGCCCTGGAGGCTGCTGAGAGGGCAGCGTGGACTTTGGGGCACAGCTGGAGCCTAGAAGGATGGGAAGATCTTCCCTGAGCATCAGATGAGATGACCTGATATCCACGAATCTCATCTAAAGGAGAGCTTCTCAGGTCTTCATTCAGGTCCTGTTGATTCTTGGTTTACACACAGTTCTAACAGGTTCTGGTTTTTCAGTTCACAGCCCATTTGAAGTGCTGGTAGAGGCTGTGGAGTGAGGGGCAGCAAGAAGTGATGGCTGACAACCAGGGAGGAAGCAGAAAAACGATACTAAACACAAAACCACAGCACAGTGATTGGGAACCACTGAGCGTGGGGGATCTCACAGCCCCACACACCGCACTGTGTGCTACAGGATGGTGATGCAGTTAGTGATCCTAATGACCCCAGATTATAAAGCAAAACTTAAATTGTGGTCAGCGTGTTCACTGAAGAATGTGTTAGGCGTTTTTTTGTTTGTTTGTTTTTTTTTTTTTTTTTGTGTGTGTGTTAGGCGTTTTAATAAGAATTTCATCATAGGGCTTCCCTGGTGGCGCAGTGGTTGAGAGTCCGCCTGCCGATGCAGGGGTCACGGGTTCGTGCCCCGGTCCGGGAAGATCCCACATGCCGCGGAGCGGCTGGGCCCGTGAACCATGGCCGCTGAGCCTGCGCATCTGGAGGCTGTGCTCCGCAATAGGAGAGGCCACAACAGTGAGAGGCCCGCGTACCGCAAAAAAAAAAAAAAAAAAAAGAATTTCATCATAAATGATATCTTTTTAAAAAAATTATTCATTTGTTTGTTTGTTTATTTATTTATTTGGCTGCGCCGGGTCTTAGTTGAAGCACGTGGCATCTGCGTTGCAGCGTGCGGGATCTTTAATTGCGGCCTGAGGGATCTAGTTCCCTGACCAGGGATTGAACCCTGGCCCCCTGCATTGGGAGTGTGGAGTCTTAAAGCTGGACCACCAGGGAAGTCCCCATAAATTATATCTTAAGAGAAGTTGGGGGGCTTAAAACTTTGTTACCTGGAAAATTCATAATTAGAGAGACTGTTCTTTGATTTAATCCTGCTCTGCCAACGTGGCCCAGTTGTGTGCCCGGCATGTGAGGTAAAGCCAGGAGAGGTGAGGGTAGTACTGGGGGCATCTCCCTGGAGCTTTAGCCTACAGTCAAAGGCTGCTGTTGGACAATTTTAAGTTGTGGGAAGCAGGAAGGCGGAGGTGATCTTACAAAGAGCTGTTTTCTTCAATGGATTGCACTTCACTGCAGTGGCTTTTTAATCTTAAAAACTTCCCTGGGAGGTCTAGTTCAGTTCTGGTTGGTTTGCTGGTGTGTGAACTTGTTTTTTCTTTCATTCCTTTATGCTATAAATATCGATGCAGGGCCTCCTATGTACCAGGGACTGTGCTAGGAACTGTGTGTGCAGTGAGGAAATCAGCACCTGTCCACCCAAGAGGACAGACTAAATGCTAAGAAAGAGATAAAACAGATGACGGGTTAAGAGTGACTGAGAGGGGCCTATTTTGGGTCTAGTGGTCAGGGAGGACTCCTTGAAGAGATGCCTGAGATCTGAGTGGCAAGGGGGAGCTGCATGAGAAGACTTGGGGGCAGGACCTTCCAGGAAGAGCCAATGGCAGTTGCAAAGGCCCTGGGGCAGGAATCTACTGGGTCTGTGCCTGCAGTGGAGTGAGTGAGGGAGATGAAGAAGCTAAGCTGGAAGGGACTGGCCAGGGTTAGGCCCTGAGGCCATGGCAACCAGTTTAATTTCAACAGTGACTATTTATAGAATGTGCCGGCTGGGCTCATAAGGTTTGGTTCTCTTGAAAGCCGGGCACCTTGGCTCTGATCCCCAGCTCCGGCTGTGCCAGTCCCTCCTCAGCCAGTCAGGAGAATGCAGATGACTCGGTGCAGATCCATCTCTGTTCTAGAAACTCAGCTGTGAACCCACAGTCTCCTGACCATGGCTCATTGTTTGTACCCTGATGACCTAACCCCCTACCCCCTCCCTTACTCCTCCCTGCCCATCACTTCCTGGACGCTGAGCTCGGATTTACTGTCATTGTCACTGCATGTTAAGTAAGGCTGGAGGGGGAAGTGGGAGCTCATGTTCCAAGACTGCCTCCTTCTGACCCCAGGTGGGTCCTGTTTCCTGGTGTGGCTTCTGTGGCCTCATCGGTAACGTGGGGCTTTCGGCAAACACGGCTACCTCTCCAAGCAGCAAAGCAGTCCACAAGCCTTCAACGCCCATTTTATTAATTAATTTATTTATTTATTTATTTATTTATTTATTTTTGGCTGCGTTGGGTCTTCATTGCTGTGCACAGGCTTTCTCTAGTTGCGGTGAGCGGGGGCTACTCTTCGTTGTGGTACGTGGGCTTCTCATGGCGGTGGCTTCTCTTGTTGGGGAGCATGGGCTTCGGTAGTTGTGGCTCGCAGGCTGTAAAGCGCAGGCTCAGTAGTTGTGGCGCACGGGCTTAGTTGCTCTGCAGCATGTGGGACCTTCCCGGACCAGGGCTCGAACCCATGTCCCCTGCACTGGCAGGCGGATTCTTTTTTTTTTTTTTTTTTGCAGTACGCAGGCCTCTCACTCTTGTGGCCCCTCCCGTTGCGGAGCACAGGCTCCGGACGCACAGGCTTAGTGGCCATGGCTTACGGGCCCAGCTGCTCCGCGGCATGTGGGATCTTCCCAGACCGGGGCATGAACATGTGTCCCCTGCATCGGCAGGCAGACTCTCAACCACTGCGCCACCAGGGAAGCCCATGGCAGGCGGATTCTTAACCACTGCACCACCAGGGAAGTCCCAATGCCCCATTTTAAAAAATTGCTCCCTGATGGCCACAACCTTGTTTCCGTAGAGCCGACTTTTCTTTGACTTTAGAATTTAGCAGCTTTGAAACTTTGGCTAAGATGCCATCCCTCCCTAAGCCTCAGTTTCCTCATTTGTGAAATGCAGGTTATGATAAAGCAGTTGTGAGGATGAAATGCACTCATGTCTGTGAAACACACCTGGCGTGCAGCCAGCCCTCCACAGGTGTTAACTGTGCATGTCCTTTAAATTGTCTTAATGCAGTAGTTCTTAACTGTCGTGGGACATGGGGCAATGTCTGCAGACATTCTCGGTTGTCATGATCGGAGTGGGGGGGGCTTCTGGCACCTAATGGGCAGAGGCCAGGTTGCTGTCAAAACACCCTGCAATGCACAGGACAGCCCTGAGCCCCCCCACCGCCCCACGACCCCCTACACACACACGTATCTGGTCCAAAATGTCAGTGGTGCCCAGGTGGAGAAACCCTGGCTTAACGTAACTTTCAGAAATGTAGCAGAATCCACGTGCCTTACCCTCGCTAGGTCCCCACCTTTCAAAAAAGCACCAAATAATGTCTGTCAGTTTTCTACACTTCAGTGAATTCTGGGGAAACATTAAGGCGGAACCTCTTCACAGTTTACACTGTGCTTTTGTGTGTGCATCTTATCTGACTATCAAGTAGGCTTGGGGAAGGTGGAACCTGGCACCTCACTTTAGGAGAGAAAGTTCCCTTGAGGGGAAGGTGACCTGACTGGCCTGAGGTCCCAGAGCTGGAAGAGGGGAAACGGGGCATGAACCCGGCGCTTCTGGTTCAGCCAGACTCCTCCTGCCACCCTGAGGCCCATGGTCCACGGGAAGCAGTTGTGTTTGTTCTTACTGTTCTCCTTCTGGTCTGTGCCGCCATCTTCCTTTCCTGGGTGCTGGTACAGCGGCATGGTCTTTGGCGATTAAAGACCAGCCAACACTCTTACCTTCTTCTCCTTTCCCACCTTCGCCTCCCTTGCTCAGTTGTGCTCTCCTGTACCTCCAGCCCTGGCTGATTCTAGAATATTCCCATCAGTCACTAAGGCGCTGAGAGTCACCCACGACGTGAAGGGATCAAATTAGTCACAGCAGCCTAACATGTACAAGAAATGACAGTGCCGGTCTGTTCTGGCCCTGTCAGCTTGGTGGCCTGGACACATGTGTCCTGCTCAGGTACGTGGCTAGAACTCCAGGGAGGAAGGCCAACACAGCCAGCACTAGCCACGAGCACATCCTGTTACTTGCCTTGCCCAGGATTCTGGACAAGTTAATTTTTAAGATTATTTTTAATTGTTAAATTACTATATGCATTGTTAAGATGAAGAGAAGAAAATTCACATAATCCAAGAGGAGATGAAAAGCTAAAATCCCCCAGTTCCTGCCTCTTCCCTCTCACTTTCCGCCTTATGTTGTGTATCCTTCCAGACCCTCCCCCGAATGTTTGAAAACGGAACAAAAACGGAACACTTTGAAATCTGCTCAGTGACTTGAGGTTGTGCCATATGAAAGATTTAAAACAGAATTCTGCTCCTGCAAGTTTCTGGGCGCCAATTTACACAACTTTCTTGCTCTGAAGCCTCTGGTTTGAATTCCACAGCGTAGAATGATGGGTTCCCTGGAATAGCAAGGAGATTGGAGAAGAGGGAAGGGTCAAGGTCATTGCTCTCTCAGACCATGAAAGAGAAGCCTGCAGGTTTGAGTGGGGCAGGGGGGCTCATTCTTCTTCCATAAATCTTAGGGACGCCAGTGCCTACACTTACTGCAGATTTTACGTGTTGCCAGGATGCCCTCACCCAGGCTTCGGGGTTGGTGCTAAGTCTGGTCTGGGGAGGGCAGAGTGGAGGTGGTTTTCTCCACTGAAAAGGAAGTCCTCAACCTCTGATGTTTAAAAAAATATCAAAAGACTTCAGTGAGATGTCAGCACTCCCAGCCACATCCTTGACAGCGAAAGGAACCATGCACCAGGCCCCTTTTTAGCAGTGTCGTTTCTTTGAATTTCCCCAGAACCCAAGAAATGAGAAGTGCTTCCTTTGTAGACCTCAGTAAGAAGGGTTGGGCCAGCTGGTGAGGACCCAGGGGTTGGGGGGGAGGGGCTGCCACGCCTACCAGGGTCGTCTAGGAGTCCACTCGCTCTCCTAGCCCCTCGCTTCTCCAAGTCTGCCTGTGGTGGGAACTGGAGCTGGACTTACTGGGCACCTCAGTCTTGGTGCCAGCTGCCTTTTGCTCTCAACGGTCAAGCCCAGTCCAGAGAATGACATGTTCCAACGTACAAAGCCAGAAAGAGCGGTTTGTGGGTTTTCATTCAAGTGGAAGGAGCATTGGATCCTGGCGTTTGCCATGGCCCTATGGCTTCTGAGGGTGGGGAGGGAAGGACAGCATTTGAAATACTTTGAGTTTTTGGGTTTTTTTACAACTTTAAAATGGAGTTTAGGGGAAGAAGAGGGGGTAGGGGACGGGTGCCAGAGAGCATTGAACTTTCTCCCTGACGGCCAAAGGCGAAAATAAAACGCCTTCACCCCACGTCGAAAGCATGTCATTTCAGCTTTGGATTTGAGTATTAAGGACTCCAGGAACAAGTGGACAAATCAACCCCCTCCACCCCCTGGCAGTGAGACAGCACCAAACCCATGGGTGTGCGAGCGGATTGCTCGCCGGGCAGGGGTCTCTGTCTCTGTCCGTGTTCGGCCTCTTTCTGGATTTCTGCTCTCACCCTGGCACGGCGTCCACCTCGGTGGGGGGCCTGTCCAGGAAGCAGCACTGTCCAGGTGACAGAACCTTCTGTGTGGCCTTCCCTGGTGCTTTGGGACAAGGGCTGGCCTGAGCTTTATCTTCTTACTTGCTCTCTGCCAGCTGCCCTCAGGCCTTCTCCCCCATCCCCCCATCCCCAGAGCGGGAGGTGATCTTCCATCAGGGGTGGGGACGTCCCCATCTGTGCCTGGCCCCAGCAGCCTTTGCGGCGTCCCGCTGATCCTTGCCTGAGAGCTGGAGGTGGAGGCTGGTTTTCTTCACACTTTATGTCTGTCCATGTGGTGTGAAAGCATGTCTGAGGTCTAGGTGTGCAGTGGCATTCTAGAACTGCAATTCATGGACAGTTATGTGTTCTTTCAGTCCTTCTCATGTAAAAACTAAACCAGGTTCTTGAAGCAAATATGAAATCCCATTAATGA
This sequence comes from Phocoena sinus, assembly GCF_008692025.1. NCBI lineage: Eukaryota > Metazoa > Chordata > Mammalia > Artiodactyla > Phocoenidae > Phocoena > Phocoena sinus. Next base: position 73,594,203 of record NC_045778.1, on the reverse strand, counting down.
AATTTTCTGTTGCAGTAAAGGATTCATGTTTTTTCCTCCTGGTGTCCAGTTGAAATAACATGGTGGAGGGCTTTGAAGAGGAGGTAGGATGCGTGTTTAGTTTAGGTCTTTAATGGCCTTGTCCCCTAAGACGGGTTAAAAGATTTATTAGGCTTGAAATGCACTTGAGACAGGGATGAAACCTTCACGGAGGGGCCCTCAAGGCTGGTTAAGCTTCTTATTGTCTATATGGATGAACATGCGTCTGTGAGGGAGTCCTTTTCTGGAGCGGCAGACCCGGAAGAGTCTCAAATTGAAGCACCACGTGGATATTTTCCTTTGCAGAAAGGGGAATGCTAATGGGTCGCGCGGTCTGGGATCTGGGGAAGGCGGGGCGTCTTGTATAACAACTTTGAGTGGGGAGACCTCCTGGCAGGAAGACCCCCTTCTCTGTTTTCACTTCAAGTCTCACCGCCAGCAGCCTGAGGGTTGGCTCCCAAGGTCAGGACATGAAGCAATTTACAGTCCTGGCGTCCAGCCCCCAGATGTGGGGCTGCTGAAACCTGCAACCTGCTGGGCCACAGCTGTGATGGCCAAAAAAAAAAAAAAAGGTAGGGAATGCAACTTAGCTGCCAACGAGTTTTCTGCCCCGCTGGCTGCCTGTCTCCCCGAAGGGGTGTTGTTGGTCAGCAGCCTGCAGGCCCGGCCCCTGCCCACCTGGGTCTCCACCTTCTTCTTTCGCTTCCCTGCAGACAACTAGAGGCGCATGGTCAGGGGATGATCACAGCCCAGCCCCGGTGACGCCAGTCCTCCCTATCAGAGAGTCCTGGTTCTGTGGAACCTTCTGGAACCCCTAGGGCCATCTCATTTTCTGTGCACAAGCAGGAGTGAGGTGAAATCAATAATTTGACTGTGTTCATTTCCAAGGGCTGTCATAATAGATTATTGTAAACTGAGTGGCTTAAAACAACAGACATTTTTTTCTCTCACAGCTCAGGAGGCCAGAAGTCTGAAACTGAGGTGTCGGCAGGGCTTCTAAAGGCTGGAGGGAAGACTCTTTCCTGGCCTCTTCCAGCAGCTCTTCCAGCTGCTGGTGGCCGCTGGCAGCCCCTGATGTTCCTTGGCTTGTGGCTGCATCACTCCAACTCGGATCTCTGCCTCTGCCTTCACGTGGCCTTCCTCTCTGTGTGTGTCTCTCTGTGTGTTCTCTCCTTTTCTCATGACAACACTCCTTGGATTTAGGCCCACCCTAAGTCCAGGATGATGTCATCTTGAGATCCTCAACTACCCCTATTCCCAAATAAAGTCACATTCTGAAGTTCCAGGTGGACCTAAACTTGCGGGGGCACACCATTCAGCCTACTATACTGACCTTTGGGGATGTTTATTTCCCACTTATACACACAAGCACTCGTTAAAGAATGTACTTGGGATCATTGTTCTTAGTTTACGTGCATTTAAAAAATTCTGTGTTCAGTCACTTAACACTCACGTACGTTTTTCCATGTTAAACTCCTGTGCAATCTTCATTTTTAATGACTGCCTCTTGCTCTGCCACATGAGTGGCAGGATAGCCTGGAGGTTAGGAGTGTGGGCTCGAGAGCCGGACGGCCAGAGTTGGCATCCTGCATCCTTTTTGCACCCTCTTTTACTCACTGTTATGGGCTGAATTGTGTCTCCCTCAAATTCATATGTCAGACTCCTAAGCCCCAGTACCTCAGAATGTGACTGTGTTGGGAGATGGGGGTCTTTAAAGAGGTGACTCACGTTAAATGAGGTCCTTGGGGTGGGCCCTACTCCAGCCTGACCAGTGTCTTTATAAGGAGTGGAGATTAGGACATACACACACACACAGCAGAGACCAGATGACCCTGGGGAAGATGGCCACCTACAAGCCAGGAGAAACCAATGCTACCGTCACCTTGATCTTGGACTTCCAGCCTCCAGGACTCTGACGAAAGTAATTTTTGATTTTCAAGCCACTCAGTCCTTAGTACTTGTCATGGCAGCTGAGCTGACAACATACCAGCCACTGGGGCAAAACACCAAATCTCCAAGTCCTTCGTCCTTCCCCTGTGTGATTGGGGTCCTCGGGTTCGGTGAGGATTAGAGAGGATGCTCCATGCATTGCCTGGCATGTGGTTTGAAGGTGCTCTTAGTGGGGCTGGTACCACCCTGAATTGTTTTGCCAACACTCTGTCATTGCTCGGTGGGTGGAGTCTATTCATTCACTGGGTGAATGTTTGTTGGACCTCTGTCATGGCTATTTGCCCCATGATAAAGAAGGCTGTGGTCAGCAGCTGGGTACCTGGTATTTGGCCACTTTCTTTCTTTTCTTTTCTTTTTCTTTTTTAAATTTATCAATCACTTTGTTTTTTAAATTTTATTTATTTTTATTTTATTTTTGGCTGTGTTGGGTCTTCTTTGCAGCGTGGGCTTTCTCTAGTTGTGGCGATCAGGGGCTACTCTTCGTTGTGGTGCATGGGCTTCTCATTGCGGTGGTTTCTCTTGTTGCGGAGCACGGGCTCTAGGTGCGTGGGCTTCAGTCGTTGTGGCACGCGGTCTCAGTAGTTGTGGCTCGCAGGCTCAGTAGTTGTGGCGCACGGGCTTAGTTGCTCCGCGGCATGTGGGATCTTCCCAGACCAGGGCTCGAACCCGTGTCCCTTGCATTGGCAGGCAGATTCTTAACCACTGCGCCACCAGGGAAGTCCTGGCCACTTTCTTGAAAGAGATTTTTAGGACATTCTCTATCCTCTAAGCCATCTTCACTGAGCACCAACCACGAGGAGCCCTGGGATGGGAGCTGCCTATTGCCATGAGCTCCTAGGCCAGTGCCCAGGAAACCTTTTGCTGGTGGCAGTGAAGACTCCGTGCAGAGATACCAGGCAGCTCACAGCCCCAGAAAATGAGACTCTTGGAATCAGCATCCCTTTTCTTCTTCAAATCTGTCCCAGTCTGATGGCTTCAGCTGCCACCCCCTGACTCGGCAGCACCAGGAGCTGCACCTGGAAGCAGGTGAGGGCTCGTGGAGAGGGCAGCCCCAGCCTGAAGGCCTTCACGGGCATCTCACACCCGCCCACAGCAGGGAGCAGCCCGTCTGCTCTTGTTAAATAGCTCGCAGCCCCCTCCCCTCACGCTTGCTGACGCCAGGAGTGCCAAAGGGGCAGCCGAGCCTGTGGCGTCCTGGCATCTCCTGGAGGCCGAGTGAGTCCTGCCAGCCGCTCGGCTGCAGCCACCTCCCCTTCTCCCTCCCCCACTGCCTCCGGCCTGGCCCAGGTGCCTCCAGCCCCAGCCTTTTTGCTTCTCTTCTTTGAAGAGCCACAGCAGGCAAACAGGATGTTCCACTCCCACACGTGGAGACTCAGACGAGACACTTGGGTCGAACCGCATCCTGCTGGCAGAGCTGGGTCCCATCCGCTGTGGACCTGGTCGGGATGGGGTGCGGGGCTGGGCACCAGGAGGGGCACTCGCGAAGCTGGTTTCATTAGTCACTTTTCGAGCGTCGTTCCAAACTGTGAACTTGGTGGGCATCTCAAAGTTCCCTTTCGGGGCTCTTGTGCCAGGAAGGGCCGAATAATGCAGGTGGTGAGGGATGGCAACACCTGCATGAAATGATAATGGCATTCCTCATCCCCCATCTCACCCCTGGCTATGATTCTAGTATTTTCTGGGAGGTGTTTTTTTTTTTTTAATGAATAATTTCTCCAAACCGTAGCAAATCAGTCTAGGATTACAAGATGGCTACAAAATAGATGGCTGCCATGGAGAGGCACAAGGTGGGAGCTTACAGAGGCGTGGTCTTTCTGAGCAGTGAGATAAGACTGGAAGGACACCCAGGGAAGGGCAGGCAGTAGCTGAAGAGTTTAAAGAAAACCCAAACTCTGCTGAAAGCAAAATGATTTAAGCGGTTCTCCCATGGTTGAAGCCGTCTTGGGAAAATGAAGGTGTCAAGGCTGAGGTCCAGTTTTGCCAGCCCCCAGGTAGATGTTCTGAGTCCCTGGACACCATCAGACGTTTCATTTACAAAGTAGTTTGTGTGCCTGTTGAGAGAGAACAGATTGAAAAGACGTTGCACCACCCACTTGATAACCCTGCCTGGCAGTGAGCAGCATTCTAGACACCCCTGGAACTTTCCACTTGTTGAGCCCATTGGTGGTGCAATAAGTGAAGGCACCAGGGTGCGCAGGGCGGATTTTCGGTCTGCAGAATGCCCTGAAAGTTCGGTTGAAAGGTCTGAGAGAGATGGAGAGAGATTTCTCAAAAGAGACTGTATACCTCGACCACCAGAAAGCGCTTCCCTTTTGCTTCTCCTCTCCCCACCCCTTTGCAGGGCAAGGGAGGAGGGTGGTGGCAAAGGATGGGGTGGGAGGAGAGGGGATGCTGGGAAGAGAGGGGGCAGCTCTCTGAGGACTAGGGGTGAGGCAGGCGGCAGCCCTCTAATCTGTCAGGGTTTCTCCCCTTGCACCTGATGAGCATGTACCTTGGAATGATTTCTCTCCCAGAGATGCACTCCTGGAACTGTGTGAGTAGGCAGGTGTTTGCATTCCGCAGCTGACCGCTATTTTCTTTAATTAAGGCCTGTTCCCGAAGCCTCTGCTCGCCAGGACTACCGTTTCACTTCCGTGACCTGCATTGAATAAGCCCCATTTTGTTTCTGGGCATAATGATAGGTTTGTTTGAGATCTTGGATGCCAGACTTCCAGGGGTCTTAACGATATTGACATCGTCTGATATGACAGTGGCAGTGGCCTAGTACACTGTCGTCTCTACAGAAATGGTTTCTCTTCTGCTATCTCAAGTTCCTGGAGCAATACATCCCTGTATTATCTACCCAAATAAAGCGGAAATTCTTAAAGGACCTCTTGATACAAAGGTATAAATCAGTGCTGTGCGAACCTATACTTCCGTGGAAAATATAGATAGGTTTGTTTCGTGTGACTCTCTAAGCTCTTATATTCCATTGAGATAATTTCATAATGACCCAAAACATCCAGGAAATCCAGCTTGTCTAGCACACGACTTACTTAACTTTCTTTGTGTGTTTGGCATCTATTTTCCTCAGCACATGATAGGTACTTAATAAATATTTGATTGGATGATTAGCCTCACCCTTCAGATTTTTTTTCCTTTTCCCCTTAGATCTTCAACCTTATGAAGTATGACAGCTACAGCCGCTTCTTAAAGTCTGACTTGTTCTTAAAACACAAGCGAACTGAGGAAGAGGAAGAGGAAGATCCACCCGATGCCCAGACTGCAGCTAAAAGAGCTTCGAGAATTTATAATACATGAGCCCTCAAGACACTGGCAGGACTGGCAGCTTTCAGAAGCGAAGGAACTCACTCTCAGGACCGTGCAGGGTTTATAACCTCTTTGTTTTCTGCAAGGACTGAAATGTGCAAAACGCTTCCATGGAATATGTGTATTTTATTACCTGCTTGACCAGTAAGTTTTGCATGATGGCTAATCTTACATAAAAAGACAAATAGCTTTGAAGTTTTAGTTCTCACACACACCCAAACGGGGGATAGTCCTTAAAACACTGGACAGTTTGAGTATTTCACAGCTTCGTTAAGCGTCATGTGAGGCCACCAGCTGAACGTACAGCCACCTCTTACCTCTAAAGTCTTTGCCCTGCCTCTGTGGGTGGGTCACATGTGTCCACAGATTCACTTGGTGAACCAGCTCAAGAATGAATCGATCTGACAAGCTCAGGTCACTGGGGTTTTGTCTGTCAGGTGCCTCTTGGGTTAAATACTTCTAGAGAGTAAGTTCAGTGCTGGGAAAAGAAAATTCATCACAGCCTCTGAAGATCTGGGGAGCTGCGTGTGGGTATCGTCAGAGGGCTCTTATTTCTTGTGCGTGGGTTTGTTCTGGTTTTGCCCATAATCCGTGACATTTCATGCTACAAAGATAAATAGTTCATTTTGACAGAAACAAGATCTCAACCAGGAAGAAAGACAAATGGGAGACTGTTCAGGGTCCCCATGGTGATGCAAGGTGGTGCTGAATGGGATGGTGGCACCAGCCGTGCCGATGATGGAGCTGGGGGGATGGTCCCTTCTCTTGCAGCCCTTTTGGTGAAACCCTTTCTTCTTGATGCCTACCCCTTGCTAGACTTGTTAACTCTGGGCTTGAGACTTCAACCAGAGGAAGGAAATGCTGTCTTTGGAAGCCCCCTCTTGGGTGAAGAGGCTGTGAGTGAAGTCCTGCTGGGCCTAGGCACCCCCAGCAGAGCCCAAGGTCAGGCACAGTTCCCTTCTGCTCATTGTTCCTGCCGTCTGCTGCTGCCAGACCTTCTCCAGCATGTTTGCCAAACCTTAAGCTCCTGTTTGTACAAACAAAGCAACCAGACTCTTCCTTGAGAGCCTTCCAAGTCAGACGTTCCCATTTGCAAAATTCCCTGCATGAGCACGACTGTATGATTCATCAATCAAACCGGGACACTTGAGAGAGAAGGGGCGTGAGCTTAATCATTACACTGGGATAATAGGCATCAGCTGGTTGTGTTCCCGGTGAAACCAGTTTGCATAGTCACCCTACTGACCACCCTCTCCTAGGGCGACCACTTGGGCAGTTCCCCGGATTCTCCTTGTCCATTCACTGTGGTCGAACGCCCCCTGTCCTTCCACCTCGGACCTGGGGAAGGGATGGTCTTAGGAAGCCATTCACTGCTGCCAACCAAACCACCCAACTGAGCATTCATCAGAAACAGCAAATGCTTGATCCCCCCGACAGGGGGTTTTCTGCCTCCCCCAGGTCATTCCCGACATGCCTTCTCTCTGCCTGGGATGAGATAGTAATGCTGAGAACGACACCCAAGGGCCTTGTCATCTGGGAAATTCAGTCCATCTTCAAGCAGAGCAGACTGATGCACTTGAAAGAGTAAGGAATAAAAACAAGCTGGGTTCTCTAGCTCAACTTGCAGTTTACTAGCCAGAAAAGTGCAGGGATGCAGACCCACACCCCCACTGCACTGTCGCAGATGCAGGATCATTTCAAGGTGCCAGGGAACTGAGCGAGCTGCTTGGTGCTCTCTTTTGAGAGCCTGTGCTGGGCGGGTCCCAGAGGCTGCAGGTGGGCTGGGAACCCTCTTTCTGGCTTTTACCTTTTTACCCCTGGGTTCAGAGGCCCTTTGAGGTGGTGAGCTCTTCATAAGCACATAAAGGTAACAGCCAGAGTTAGCTGGGAGACTGTCTGCCGGAAGAAAGCCACTGGCTTAGGAGCTGCCTGAAAAGCTGAATGTGGGTGGGAGGGGGAGCTGCCTATGTTCGGCCACGGCTTACTTCTCACAGCACTTCCCCCAGCTTGCTCTGGCCGGGCTGCCTGCATCCCTGCCAATCGTGGAACTGAGGCAGGTACAGAATTCAGCTTCCTAAAGCCATTGCAGAAGTGAGACAGAAGTGTAGGGAATCTGTGTAGCCAGACCCATGCTTCTACCCAGCTTTTCACTTTCACCCTATGTCTGTCCATCCGTCCATTTACTGATTAATATTTAAATTGTGTCTGCAATGTGCTAGGGATTGTGTTAGGTGCCAAGATTCAATGGGGGGAGTATAGCAGCCATGACAATTCATGCTCCAGTTCACAGGTGTTCTAAAATGTAGGTTTTATTATTATTCAGGTGTGGTGAGCCCAGCAGATCAGGAGACGACTATCATTGAAAGGATAGTTTCTAAGAGAAAGGAGCAGGTCACACCGTGCAGGGCCACGTGGGGAATCACCAGGGTCGGTCAGAAGGTGGAGAGAGTGAGGGAAACGTAGGCAAAAGCCTTTATTGTGGTTTCCTTGGAAAAGGCAGGGCAAAGGGTAGGTTTGGCTAGTTTGTATCATTTCCGTGGGCTCTGGGGCTTAGGGACTGTCCCTAACTGGTACCTGGGCCTGAGTCATTAGGGCAGGTGGCCCAGAGTGTGAGAGCCCCATAAAGAAGGGACCTGGGGATGTGAGCTCTGTATCTGTCAGTTGTTTTCTGTCTCTAAGAATCAGCTAGCACTGGGAGGGGCAGTCCCTCCAGTGCCAGCCAGGACCCAGAGGTCAAAGCATCAGAGTAAAACACGCTTATGACAACAGTCTGCAGGGTCTCAGAATCTCAACCCGCAGGCCATAGATGTTGTGTTTGATGGGGCATGTGTCTGAAAGCTTTCAGTGCAATTGCCGTGGGCAGAGCGCACATGTAATCTCCAGTTGGCTACAGGCCCCATCATTCCCTATTGCCTTCTAACAGGCCGTTCACATTTTACATTTTCTGCTGGCTCTACAGTTTGTGCCCTGATCTCCATCTCCTGTATGCAGAGAGCACGGCCTTGGTGACATTTTCCTCTGTGACTTTTCAGTCATTAATGATACCTCCAGATCCACTCTGCTGACCCGCCCAGCTTTCTCAGAGTCAGTTGTGGTTCACACTCCTGCACCATCTTGCCTTGTCAATCACAGAACTCCCCTCCAAGGCAGGGCGGGGGTCACCTCACACTTGAAGAGCACCTTTCCAAAGGCTTCTTTCCCATTGCTTCATACACAAAACCTTAAAAAGTGGGAGAACATCTATTTCTCCCATTTTAGAGATGGGAAAACCAAAACAAAGGACATGACTCACACGTGCTTGTGAGTGGTGGAGTCTGAGGCTGGAACCAAACCTTCCATCTCCCGACCCCAGCTCCCTTTTTGGTTCACCCTCTGCCTGGACAGGGCCCCAGGGAGGCCCAGCGCTGAGGTGAATACTGGCATTTTGGTAAAGATGCTCCTTTACTCATACAACAGATGCTTAATGAGCACCTACTACATCCCAGGCCACATACTAGCTATAGGAATGTAGAGGAATTAAAGAGTGAAGCATGGAGAATTCCCTGGCAGTCCCGTGGCTAGGACTCCGCACTTCCACTGTAGCGGGCATGGGTTCGATCCCTGTTCAGGGAACTAAGATCCCACAGGCTGTGACGTGCAGCCATAAAATAGACAAAAGTCATACTATACACAGTTCAAAAAAAAAAGAATGGAGCATCAACCCTGCCAGCAGCTGGTCGGGAGATGAGATGGGGTTTTTAACCAAAAACTCCTCTGTAAGAAAGAAAGTGACCAGCCCCTGGGAGAGAGACTGAGGGGACAGGACTGGCTGGTTGTGTTCATCTCTTCAGTTTACATGCTCAGTTGTTTTGTCTTTTCCCTAAATGTCAGGGGGTTAATTAAGCTTCATGTTGACACTGGCGGTGAAGTGATTTCATTTGAAAAACATGAGAATAAGTACTCTCTGTTCTTATGGGGATGAGCTTTTTAAATTCCAGTCTCAGGTTAACTCCAGAGAATGAAGAATTAGTTAACTACATTTCCCATTACGATTTTGCTAATATGCCCTTTCCTGTGTTAGAGTCGGGAGCTGATGAATTGGTACCCAACTCCCAGGTCCCCGCTCTGAATTTGTGAGCGCACTGTTTATACGCTTGGCAAATGCTAGGCAAGCGCAGTCATGACTCGCATTCTGTCATTATTTACTTTCATTTTGGCCGCAGATGTTCTAGAACTTACATTTATTTAAGTGCTAAATGGTCTTGTTGTACCATTAGCTTCCAGGGTTTTAAAACTGTGTTTCTTCTCATACACTGCAGTGAGCGCTGTGAAAGGGCTGACGCCTGGGCAGGGAGGGGAGAAACCTCACACACAGATGGGGGCAGGGGTAGAATCTCTGTTGAAATTGTCCCCAAATGGTTCTCCTTGGATTCCCACAGGCACTGCAAACTTTGCAAGTCCAAAGTTGCTGAAGCAGAAACATGGGGGTTCCTCCTCGGGGCCTCTGAGTGAGGGTCTTGCAGGGTACACTGGCTGGGTGCTTGCACGGGCATTCACAGTGTTGCATCCACCTGGAGAAAGGGGGGACCTTTTACCAACTCCCAGAAAGCACTGGGTCGAGAGACCTGGAAGTGGTCTGAGGGTCTCCCCTTTCCTGACTTCTAGTCTGATCCATCAGCAAGTCCTCTAAATTCTGCTCCAAAATCTATCTTGAATGCATTCATCCTTCCCACCTCCACAGCCCTGGGCCCTGACCAATCTGCCTCTCTTGTGTCTTGCCCGATGGAGCCTCCGCACAGGTCAGTCCTCACTGCACACTCCCTCCCCATCTTCATCCAGCATACACCTTTTGAAAGCAAAACCCTGACCAGGTTGCTCACCTGGATAAGCCCTTTCTGGGCCTTTCTTTGTGCTCAGAATGAAAGCTCAGATCATGACCATGGCCTCAGGACTGCAAAGCCAGGAGAGCTGAGCCCCGCCCCAGCTCACCTTCTGTCCCTCTACAGCTCATTTCAGTTGTGAGCAGGGCACGGACGCTGCTTCCTGCAGCCTCTGCACAGGCTGCCTCCTCCTGACCTCGGCTCCTTGGCTCTCAGGCCAAATGTCAGCTCCTGGGAGAGGTCTTTCCCGAGGACCCCGCTAAGCATCCCCCTGCCCGCTTCCCAGCGCCTTCAGAGCCCTGGCACGTGGCTATTTCTCTGTTACCAGCTTATGACCTCTCTCCCCAAGGACAGGGACGAGATGTGTTTCACTGAGTTCCCAGAGGTGAGTCTACTGCCTGGCCCCGAGCAGCCACGTGGTAGGCCCTCCATAAATGTTCCTTGAGTGAGCAAAGGAATGTCAAGTGGGTCAGGATCTCAAATTTTGGTTGGTCTCATTCACAGCCTGGCACTCCAGTGTTGCCCTTTGGTGATGGTCAACCCTTGTGATTGCAGAATTAGGAGGCCCACCACTTCCTGAGCACCTCCCATGTGCCAGGCATTGTGCAAGGCGCACTGCAGATGGTGTCAAACTTGGGCAGTGGGTGTGGCCTCCACCATATCAAAGGGGGCTGACCTTTGGAGGCATTGAACCTGCACCAGGTCACCATGGCTCATGGTTGGTGCTGCCAGGATAGGAACCCAGGTCTTTTAGACCCCTCCACACACCCCTTCCCAGCCCACCATCTTTCTCTATACCAGGCTGGGCCAGATTTCAGCTCAGACAAATCTTTGGCCATTCCAGCTAAAAAATGGGACTCTCTTTCTGCTCTCTCAGGGACAAGGCCACCACCCAGCTGGTCTTGACTCATCCTTCTTTTTCCCTCGCAGGATATGCAGAGAGTACTTTGCCCCAGCAAGGGAGGTAGAGTCAAATGCTCCTTTAAAAAGTCTGGTTTGGTAGACTAGAAAAAAAAACCAGTTTTTTTCCCCAGTTAGTGATATATCATGACCATCTTTCCATGCCAGTAAACATAATTATACACCATCCAAAAAAAAAAAAAAAAGTCCAGTTTCAAGATTATCTAGGGAAGATAAATGTTTCCCTTGTGCTAATTCCAGCACAGTTTATATGCTATTTTGCAATGCGGGCAAACTGTTTCCTTCTTATTTAAGCATTTAAACTCTGTTTTTTAAACTGTTATGGCATACAGATCGCCTAAGAGTAACAGATGTCTGCTTGATGGAGATGTTCCCAGGAAAAGAATTTGCTGCTTCTTGGTCTCCAGAGGAAGGATGCCTTTGCGAGTATGTGGCTTTTGGTCCACATGTCCCCTCTCTTACCCTCGTAAGATGAATGGGGAAGAAATATAGTGCCACTCACTGGCTGCCTTGTAAATATCTGTATTTACAGATCCTGGCGATTACAGAGGTGAGACCCTGCTCTCCCAGGAGGGCTGTCCCTTTCCCTCTTGGAGGCAGTATTTCTCTGAATTTTCTTGGGTGGTTAAGGTCATGGCCCATCTGGAGACATGAAAATGTGGGTCCACTTCTACTAACTTTTCAGCTTTCCCCAGAATCTTAGCAGTAGAAGAATCTCTCTCAATTATTTTTATTATTACTTTTTTACTATTGACTAGCATGAGAATTTTGATTAAGATCAGGTCATGGAGTTTGACTGCCTAAATTCTAACCCAGCTCCAACGTTTAGTAGCTGTGTGCTCTTGGGCAAGTCACATATCTTTCCAAGCCTAAATCTCCTCACCTGTTGGATGGGGATAACATTGACTCAATGAGATTTAATGAGATAATACATATAATGTACATAGCACAGTTCCTGGCCCATAGGGGGGTCAATAAATATTAATGATCCAGAGTCATGTAGTCTGTTCAAGGTCACAAAGGAAAGATGTAGCAGATTCCTAGTCTGGGCTAATTCCTGAGTCCTTGGCTGGGGCTCTTCCTCTATGTCATTTGAGTGAACATAGGAAGAGCCCCAGGGCCAGGGAGCTGGATCTGAATATTGCTCAAATGATTGATGTAGAAAGTGAGTGGGTCTCAGAGCAGGAGAGGGTCAGCACCAGAGGACGTGGAGGGCAGCTGGTGGGGGGGGGGTGGAAGGGTTGACCAGGATGGGCCTGGGATTGGGTATCAAGGCCGGGAGGGGGCTCCGTTGCCAACCTGGAGCCAGGTTCCTAGTTCAGCCAAGTGGCCAAGTTAAAGGGCAGGAAGTCTGAGAGAGGGTCTCTGACAGAAGGGGTTGGCTTCTGACCAGGGAAAAGCGGTGAAAACGGAGTTGGTGGTCTCTTCTGGAGCCCCTCTGTGTCTGAAGGAAAGGGAAGGGAATCCAGTAGATGTCCTGTGGGGAGCTGCTCGTATCCTGGGCGACTTTCCCTCGGCCTGCAAGAATGATGGTTTCCCCGGGGAGGAGCTGCCCTCGTGCTTTCCAGGATGTCCCCGACCCTGCTTCTGCGAGAGGAGGGAACCCGGCACAGGGACAGCTTTCCTGAAGTTCCCGGCTCGGGCTCACGGGGGAGCTGCTGAGCCATGAAGAGAGGGCGCAGCTGGGCTCTCTGCGGGGAGGGGCCGGCAGCGGGGGAGGACCCTACCAGGCCCTGGGCACCACACCCACCCCCGGGGAGGGGTCCCCACCCGAGGGGTCCCCACCCCCCCAGAGGCACCCTGCGGTGCCCCCTCCCCAGGTCCACTTGTAAAAGGGTCTTTGTGCTAATCACCTTCCGAGAGCCCGGGTCTGGGGATGGGGCAGCCCTGGAACTGCCAGGTCCATGCCCGCTGACCAGGGCCACCGCCCTGGCTTCTAGGTGTGAGTGGCAGGAAGGTGGGCACTCTTCCTAGCCGCCACGGTCCCACAGCTGTTTAGGGAGGAGGATGAGGCACTTCCTGCATTTACACTGAGGTTTTCTTTTGCCTCTTTCCCCCGGCCTCGCTCCCCCCAGCCCCCCACCTTGGCCTCTGCGGGCCCCAAAGACCCAGACAGGCCATCAGGAGAGGACTGTTTTGTTCATTTCATTCATTTCTAAAGTCACTGTTAATTTTCTTTTAAGCACTTGGAAACAATGTTTTGATGTGAGTTTATTAAAGAACTGCAGGACTTTGTACAGTAAACTGCCTGGTACAAAAGCTGCATTAACAAAGAGATCAAGAAATGACTCGCTTTGTGCACAGAGGCTTAAAGGTTTAAAATTGTTGAGATATTAAATTTCTCTCTTTCTAATCGGTAGATTTTAAAAGTATAGCTCCAAACCCTCATCTTTTATCTCTGGTGTTTGTTCTGAAATGTGGTTATTTCTGAAGCCTCCAAGACAAGAGGTTAAAATTTCACTCTTTCCTCCCCAGCTCTCTGGGCTGCATTATTATTTTGCGGGTAAGGGGATGGCTTTTTTTTAAAATTGAGGAATAATTAATGTTCAGTAAATATACAAATCTCGAGTGGGCAGCTCAGTGACTGTCCACATTTGTTTACACACCTCTAGTGGGCAGCTCAGTGACTGTCCACATTTGTTTACACACATGGAATCACTACCAGGTCCAGCTACAGAACAATGCCAGCATCTGGGGGACAGCTTTTAAGGGGCATCTTCTCAAGAAGCTGTGCTTTTTCATCCTACCTTCTGTATTTCCTGTCTCGGTTCTCACGGATGGAGATCTTGGTACCCTGTCCCCAACTACTTGTCCAGCTGTATGGAGTGAGAATAAAGTGGCCCCTCCTTCATGCACAGAACCCTTTGAGACTTTCCTCTGATTTTTTTCATTAAGAAAATTAGTTACTTTGCAAAATAGTTACTAGCCAAGGTGCCATTCTGCCTCTGTACAATTTTGTGGCAAAGTTGGGAGGGATTTCAGTGGATTCGTCCATATCTTCACATCCCTGCTTCTTCAGTGCTGACCAGTTGCATTGCTCAGTTTACCACTAACTGTTACTTTATGAAAACTACTTATAGGGCTTCCCTGGTGGCACAGTGGTTTAGAATCCACCTGCCAATGCAGGGGACGCGGGTTCGAGCCCTGATCCGGGAAGATCCCACATGCTGTGGAGCAACTAAGCTGTCTGTATGCCATGGCTGCTGAGCCTGTGCTCTAGAGCCCGTGAGCCACAACTACTGAGCCCACGAGCCACAACTACTGAAGCCCGCGTGCCTAGAGCCCGTGCTCCACAACAAGAGAAGCCACCGCAATGAGAAACCCGTGCACCGCAATGAAGAGTAGCTCCTGCTCACCGGAACTAGAGAAAGCCCGCGCACAGCAATGAAGACCCAACGCAGCCAAAAATAAATAAATAAATAAACAAAGACAAAAAAACTGCTTATAGGAAGAGTTTCAAAACATTCAGAAAAGTAAAAATACGATTACAATAAAACCATTGTATTTAATCATTGTTAATAATTACCACTAATTATTATTAATAATTATTAGCCATGTTTCCTCTATATGTTCATATTTTTTTGCCAAACTATTTTAAAGAAAATTAGATGTAGTGGTTCACCTAAAGTAATAACATTTATTACACTTAGTAAACTGAACAATTATTCTCAATATCATCTAATAACAACTCCGTATTAAAACTTCTCAAATGACAGAACATTTTGAAGTGTCCTTTTTTCAAACCAGGATCCAATCAAGGAGCTAGCATTGTAATGTCTCTCTGTAATTTAGACCAGTCTCCCAATCTTTTTTATTTTTTGTTTAATGACGTTGCCTTTTTCGAAGAAACCAGGCTAAGTATAGTATAAAATGCTCCACATTCCTGACTTGTTTTATTGTTTCTTCATGGTGTCATTTAGCTTGTATTTCCTTTACTTCTGAGAATAAATTAACATTATGTATGCTGACCTTTCTCCTTAGTCCAGAGGCCCCTGAATTTTCTCAGTTCACGATGCCCTTGGAGTCTCATAAATCTTTTCCGAGTGTTCTTAGGTTAAGCAAACAAACCCCAAACTAACTGTTCCATTTATTAAACAGGTCCAAACAATTTAATAAGTATTTGTGTCCTAACAACTTCATAATTGATTTAAAAAATCACACACATACATCAAAATTTAAAGAGAGTATTTCTATTTCATTCAAAAATAACCAAAATTACTTACTAATGGAATGTGTGCACCTGTGGGCTCCAGCCAGCTTCTCAAACCTTGGAATCAGATTGATGCCACCACCGTTAGATCCTGTCCCATAGCGATTTTCATGCAGTACTTCCTTTTTATCACAGCAACCACCGAAAACCCAGCTTTAGAAAGATATGGCTCCATCAGAAGGAATGTAGCATGATCTAGTGTTAAAACCATGAACCACCTTGAGTTAATTCAGTGTCAGCTATCCCCGTGTTTCCCTTGAAAGTGTAAGATATCCTCTGGCACTCCTGTCAGTTTGCGGTGGCCTCTGGGTGCCTCGGTGGGCAGTTTGGGAACCACAGTATGAATCCAGCATCTGCTAACTTCAGCTGCAAGGATTGCAAGTGGCCAGAAGACAAAGTGAACAAGCATAGGTTTGTCTCAACTAAATGAACAGAGAACACCACCTCCTTACCTAGAGCAGTGCTTCCTAACCTCACTACGCATCAGAAACATCTGGGAACCTTACTGCAATGAACACTCCTGAGCCCCGCCCCAGGGAAACTGACCCGGGGGGTTTCAGGTACCTGTTTAAAAAGGGAGCATCCCATGGGCTTCCCTGGTGGCGCAGTGGTTGAGAGTCCGCCTGCCAATGCAGGGGACACGGGTTCGTGCCCCGGTCCGGGAAGATCCCGCTGGGCCCGTGAGCCATGGCCGCTGAGCCTGCGTCTCTGGAGCCTGTGCTCCGCAACCGGAGAGGCCACGACAGTGAGAGGCCCACGTACCAAAAAAAAAAAAAAAAAAAAAAAAAAAAAGGGATCATCCCTGGTGGTGTAAGTAACCCAAAGACACTGTGTTAGGACAAGTCCTCTGAGGTCACCTCTGACTCAGAGTTCACTCTCAGAGAAGAAAATGGAAAAGGACAATATAAAGTTTCAACGAACGAGGCCTGGGTCTTAATCCAGCCAATAGAGTGATCCAGTGGCCTTGTGAATGCCCCTCTCTAGAAAACCTGTTCTCTTGAATAGGTGCTGGTTGAATACATCTCATGTGACAGTCCCTGACCCCCAGGCAGTATGGGACCCAGAGATGAACAAGGCCAGCCCTGCCCTTGTGTTTCTCCAGCCACTGAGAGGAAAGGGACATAAATAATGTATCTCCAAGGCATGACTTAACATCAGGGTGGATTTAAACCCTGTCATCGCAGTTTTCCAGGGATATTGACTCTCCCCTCCCATTCCACACCAAAGAGGCCATTTCCCTCAATCTCAGTAGACAAGGAGAGTTGAGCGCCCTTTTCCCATGAGAATATCAATATTTCCTTGGTGAATTATTTAAACGTCTCAATTGAAATGTTGGGAGCTGGCCTCTCTCAGCAGTCGCAGCTGCGGCCCATGCCCCTGACTTCAGTGCTTTTCCAATTCCCTTCTCGGAAACAACTTCAGCTGTGAATCTGAGAAGAAGCCACTGGAATTCTGGTTGATCAAGGTTAAGTCATTCTCCTTCAAAACTTGCATCTCCTCAGACATTTGGGGCATCTCCTGTACAGGATATGTGGGTATTTCTGGGTCATTTCCTTCCTACAACCTCCCCTGGGAGCTGGGTGTGTGGAGTGGGAAGGTGTGGAGCCTGGACGCAGAGGCCAGAGTACCCCTCAGGGAGGGCTTACTTGGGAAGAAGGGAGACATCATCTGCTGAGCCTCAAGTAGGAGGAGAATCCCCCCTCCCTGGACGCATCCGAGCAGAGGCTGGGCACCCTCCTGTGGGGCGTGGGACAGGGCCTTCAGACATCACCTGCGATTGGACTAGCTGAACCCTGAAGCCTCTTTCAGCTCTGAGAGGCTGTGGGTTTATGTTCTGGAAGCTGCTTCTCAAGAAAGGCAGGAACTCAAATCTTCATTTTCACCCTGAGGGAAAGCAGGAAATGAGCTTAAAAGGGAGATTTAGGAGAAAAAAAATATCCCCAAAGGCATAATTTGTTTTCAACATTTGCACAAACCCTTAAGTCTGGGCCCCGGAGAGCTTTGAGGACACCATCAAAAGAAACAATCGCCTTGGTATAAAGAATAAATATTAACCCCGGAGCCTTCCTCCCTTCCTCTGTAACCAGCTGCCCTCAAGAATCCCATCACTGCCAGCTGGATCACCACCTCACACGTAAGAAGGGTTCTTTCTAGGCCAGAGAGGCTACATTGAGCTCCATCCTACAGAAAGGTGGGGAAGAGGGGAGAGAGGAGCACGGAGGAGTGCCAGGGCGACTGCCGGGGGTGCGGGGAGAGGGTGGGAGAGAAACAGGGATTTTTAACAAGTTCTCAGAACCTGGTATTTGGATCTCCTTCAGGGTTTGGAGGAAATAAAAGGAAAACACATTGGACGGTGCCTCATCAACTGTGCAGCTGCTCTGAGAGCGGAGCGCGTAGGTTCTGGGTTACTTTATTAACCCTTGTTCTTAATGAAGGGAGGCCAGAGGGGTTGCCTCCGTGGAAGAGTTAATACTCAGTGTTGCAGGGTGATTTGCCATTCTGGCTTCCTTAAACAACAGTACCTATCCTATAGATCCCAAAGCACTCACTCTTCCAAGTGATCTCCTTTGAGCCTCACCAGAAGTCTAGAGGTAAAACACTGGTATCAATATGCCCATTAAGCAGATGGGAAAAGTAAGACTCAGAGGCATGTGACAGCCGCATGAAGAACACGGGGGTATTCAAGCTTAATTTTTCTGACTGTGAATCTGGTGCTTTGCCCCCTGCCTGTCCCGTGAACCCTAGGCTCTCTGACCATCTGAACTTTGGCTTGAGGAGTCAAGTCAGTTTGGCTTCGCTGTCCCCAAAGCAACTCTCAAGTAACTTTGGAACACTGGCTGAGTTGTCATTCTGGTTTTTTTCCCCTGCCTTTCTTTGCCTGTTGTAGGCACTTTTAAAAAACCCATTAAATTGTTTGTGAAAATGAGTGACAGTACATTTGCCAAAGCATCACGTGGGTGGCGGCATTCTGTTGTCTTCTGCACAGACAAAGGAACGATGCCGCTAATTACATCTCTCCCGCCTGGATGTGCCTTATCTGCCCCTCAGCGAAGTCCCTATTTATGGTGTTCCCGGCTCAGAAGTGAGGGGAAGAAGGGCGAGGGAGCCTGGCCTTTATTCTCGCTATGCTGTTTACATAGAGTCAAGCAAGGGCGCTGTTGAAGTTCGTATTTCCATTTTGTTGTTGTTGTTGGGAGGCGGGGTAGGAAAGGAGGAACATGGGGTGTTTCTTGGAAGCAAATCGGGTGGGGGAAGGCGACATACATTGCAGCTGAGAAATGAAACCTTCTATGGTTTAACTTGCAGCAAGTTCAAAGGATGTGTTAGGGAAAATTGCAGGTGCTGGTTCTGTGGTATTTGGAGTTTAGATGAAAAAGAAAAGCAAACAAACTGCTGGGCAGCTCATCTCAAGAAGAGACTGGTTTGAAGGTCACCCCTTCCAACAGGAACCCTCCTTCTGTGGGTCCCAGAGGAGGCAAGGGCGGTGGAAGGGGGCAGAGGGAGCAGAAGGAGGGACAATAAAATATATTTTTTGAGACAACCTCATTCACCCAGATTTCTTTATGGAAACGGGGTGAGGGAACAGATCAGGCATCTCACTGGAAGATTTTAAGAGATGCCACAGAAGGAAAGAATTTTCTGATGTTCCAGTTTTGCTCAAGTTCAAGCTGTAGAAACCACAGAGTTTCTTCAGAGGTGAAACCAGTTCACTGGACTGGTTTTTTTCTTTAACTGTAGAAAAAACAGGTTCCAAGATGGCTACTCACTCTGCAAAACTTTATCACAGAGGTCTAGAGGTCTGACCTCCCCCTGGGTTTCCACCCAGCCCCCCCTTCCACTCCCCCCCACACCCCTGTCTCCCCCTGCCTCTGTCTCCCCCTGCCGTCCCCCCCAATAGAGGCCGGCAGAAAGCATGGGACCCTGATGCCCATTCCCACATCCTTTCCACCTCACCCTTGGGTCTTTATAGATTTCAATTTCACGCACACCTTGTTTAAGGCTTCCCCTTAAACAGATTTGTCTCTGAAGTGTTTTCCTAAAAAAATGAGCCCCCGTGGCTCAGGCTGCCATGCCCTCAGCCCGCGGGTTCTCCTTCCTACTGCTGAGCTGGTGGCTTTGCCGTGTGTGCCCTCTGCAGTGGCCTCCCTTTCTATTTCGTGGCTGTCAGGGGTCAAGGATCCGGTGGGGCAGGAGTGGAAGCATGAAGAATCCTTGTGCCGATGGATGTGTCCTGTAAGTTGACAGCATCCATGTCACCGTCCTGGTTGTGGTGCTGTACTAGAGTTTTGTAAGATGTCACTGCTGGGGGAAGCTGGATGAAGGGTACATGGGGTCTCTATTTCTCTCTCTCTATTATTTACCACTGTGTGTGAATCTACAGTTCTCTCAAAATAAAAGACTTCACTTAAAAAAAGAAACAGGGCTTCCCTGGTGGCTCAGTGGTTGAGAGTCCGCCTGCCGATGCAGGGGACACGGGTTCGTGCCACAGTCTGGGAAGATCCCACATGCCGCGGAGTGGCTGGGCCCGTGAGCCATGGCTGCTGAGCCTGCGTGTCCGGAGCCTGTGCTCCGCAGCGGGAGAGGCCACCACAGTGAGAGGTCCGCATACCGCAAAAAAAAAAAAAAAAAAAAAAAAAAAAAGAAACAAACAAAGCAAAAACAACGCCCCCCCCCCCAACATCTCCATATTACAGCCAATTATGGGAAAATACTTCCAACAATGTACATTTTTGAGAAAGGTTGTTTTCATCTTGTAGCTAGGAGGGCCCACACTGGGCCTTGTCAAAAGGATGACCAGCCCACAGGCCATACAGGCAGACAAGTTTGGCTCTAGGTCAGTGGTTCTGACACATAGAGCACATCAGAATGACACAGGGCACTTGTTAAAACAGATTCCCAAACCCTCCTCCTAGAGTCCCTGTTCTGGGTCCAGGGATCTGCATTTTAACATGTGCCCCAGGAGCATCAGATGGAAACTGATTACTCATTCACCGTTCACTGGTTCCATTCATTACCCAGAGCGGGTGCTTACATGTGCTTGAGTACATGTATGGGAAGCGCTCACAGGATGTTTGTTTCTAGATTTTTTTTCTTTAAAAAATAAACACACACACTCCTGGGGTTCAGTTGTTTCAGAGGATGTTCCATGATTCTTTTTGTGGTCATGATCAATAGCTAATATTAATCAAGGCCTCGCTGCAGATCAGGTACTAGGCTAAGCACATATGTATATTAGCATTTTAAATTCTACCACAGCCCTGTGGATAAAGACACAGTGGCACAGAGTGTTTAAGGAACGTGTCCAGTGTGTTGCAGCCTGAACATGGTGGGCTCACCTGTAAGACTATTCTCTCTAAATGCTATGGTCTGAATGTTTGTGTTCTCCTGGCTCTCAAATCCATATGTTGAAATCCTAATCCCCAAGGGGGATGGTATTAGGAGGTGGGGTCTTCCAGAGGTGATTAGGTCATGAAGGTGGGGCCCTCATCAATAATTAGTGCCCTTATGCAAGGGACCCAGAGAGAACCTGAGCCCCTTCTGCCATGTGCTAACAGTGAGAAGTCAATAATCTGTAACCCAGAAGAAGGCTGCTGGCAGACTGATCTTGGATTTCCAGCTTCTAGAACTGTGAGAAATAAATGTTTGTTGTTGTTTTTTTTAATTTATTTATTTTATTTATTTTTGGCTGTGTTGGGTCTTCGTTGCTGTGCGTGGGCTTTCTCTAGTTACATCGAACGGGGGCTGCTCTTTGTTGCAGTGCGCAGGCTTCTCATTGCGGTGGCTTCTCTTTATTGTGGAGCACGGGCTCTAGGCACATGGGCTTAAGTAGTTGCGGCATGCAGGCTCAGCAGTTGTGGCTCACGGGCTTGGTTGCTCCGCGGCATGTGGGATCTTCCTGGATCAGGGCTCAAACCCGTGTCCCCTGCATTGGCAGGCGGATTCTTAACCACTGCACCACCAGGGAAGCCCAGTGTTTGTTGTTTACAAACCACCCAGTCTATGGTATTTTGTTATAGCAGCCTAAACAGACTAAGATACCAAACCACAGAGCTCCACTACCCCTGAGCATGACACCAAACGCCCATTGGCATAGCACTGGGTCTGCTGCGAAGGATCTGGCTTGGGGGGTAGGGCCCTGGGTTCCAGTTCTTGCTCTAACACAGCCAGCCATTGGGCATCAATCCAATCCCATTTGCAAAGCCTCTTAGGCTAGATCACATTTCCCCAAACCTTAGTCCTCTGTGTACCGCCTTCATAATGCACCTCATAATACTGAAGAGTTCACTCACTTGTCAAGTGTACTTATTTTAAAAAATTAAATCACTGCTATAAGTGGCCAATCAGTGTCAAATGTCCTAGAAGACAATGTACAGTTGATGGAAACATGACATGATTAGCTCTGACTCAGGTTCTTTTGCCTTCAAGTCTCTAAACCTGAGGTCTTCTCTCTCTTTTCTAAAAAGGAGAGAAGGTCAGGAGAGAGTGATGTCAGCACTAAACTGAGGTGTTATGGGCTGAACTGTGTCCCCCTGAAATGCATGTGTTGAAATCCGAAGAGGTGATTAAGTTAAAATGAGGCCATTAGGGGGGACCCTAGTCCAATCTGACTGGTGTCTTTTTAAAAAGAGGAGATTAGGATGTAGGAGTGCACAGAGGGGAGGCCATGTGATGACACAGGGAGAAGACGGGACGACTGTCTGCAAGCCAAGGAGACAGGAAGGAACCAACCCTGCAGACATCTTGCTCTTGGCCTTCTAGTCTCCAGAACTGTGAGAAAATGAATTTCTGTTGCTTAAGCCCCCTGCTCCATGGGACTTGGTGTGACAGCTTTCCCTGTAAGATAGCCAGAAAGATTCACAAATGAATGGGAAGGAAATCACTTTCCTAGAATGTTGACAATATTGTTTGTGTCTGAGCACCACCCCAAAGCATCTTATATGCTGGGGAAAGAGTGCACATCTGGTTCAGGGGTCCCCCATTTTTCTAAGGGGGAGCCTTCTGCTCCTCATTTCACCATAAAGTGGAGAGGGGTGAAAGTCTCAGTAAAGGTGAGATGGGGGCTGTTCAGCCCCCTAAGGGTCAAGGCGAGGTCAGACAGTGGTGACTTTGGCTCTGCTGGGACTGACTTTACTCCACAGTCTCCTATCCTCTCCCTCCCTCCCTCATGCTCGTGAGCCTCATTGCCCCCTTCTCTCCGCTCCTTCCCATCAGATGAAAGTCGTGCTTTGTCCAAATTTCCCTTGGAAACCCCTGCAGAAAGGCATTATGTTGAAGACAGATCCGTCTGGTTTCCCTCCAGGGTGGGTGGGACAGACTCCTGGGTCTGAGGACAGGTTCTAGCCCAGAGGTCGCCTCTACGGAGGGGTCAGGCTGGGTGAAAAATGCACGTCTTTAAACAGCAGACTTACACACAGGGGCAAGATGATCTCCCCAAGTAGGGCAGTAACACTAGCCGATCAGACCCACGTGTCCCCCTTAGGCTCGCTCACGGAGTATGCTCCCGCGTGGGATGGTTCGTGGAATTGCCTCGACTATTAAAAAGGTCACTCTCTCTCTCGAGTGCGTGGAGTTGAACCTCTATGTTAAATGAGCTTCCGAGGTGACCTCCTTGTACTAAGAGACTCTCAGACTGTGCTTGGGGCTCCTTTCCCCAGCCTGGCCCAGCATCCATGTGACGGCTTCCCTTTCCCTGTGGGACCTCCCAGGGCTCTGGGCTGGCCCGCTGTCGCCCATTCTGACACATCCTCCTTTCCTGAGGCATCCCCACCCCATCAACCACAAACTCCACAAGTTACAGGCCATGACCTTCTGGGGCTGGGCCACCTCAGTGAGTCTGTTCCCTCAGCGGCTGCCACCCAGTCCTTTCCCTCACTGTCTGCTTTCAGTAACAAGTATACACTTTCTTTTTACATATCTGGGGAAAATAATACATTTATGTGGTTTGGTTTATAGTTCTGTCTTAAAAAAAAAAAAGGCCCGTTGTTCTGGCTGTGGTCCAGTTGGCAGATTGATAGGGACGGTTGACCCTCTAGTCTGTACTTGCTGGAGGAAGAGGAGGGGCCGAAGGTGGACCAGGAATTGAAGGGAAAGGGTCAGAGCCGGCTGAGAGCAAAGGGCCTCAAACCCCTGTGGCTGCAGCGGACAGAGGCCATCTGTATTCACCCCATAATGATCTCCCATGTGGTGTGCTGGATCCAGCAAACACAGCCAGCTATGTGAGAGCCAGTTAGGTGCATCTCTTCCCAGCTCCACACTCAGTGACATCATGCTGGTAGTGTGACATGTTTACACCCCAGAAATCAGCAAAAGCTACACTCAGGGCTTCCCTCCTCCCCTTCCCCCAGGAGCCTGTTGTTAAATATTTTCTAGCACACCCCTGAGCGCTCCTAGGCAGGGGCGGTCCCTAATATCGCTGAAGGCCAGCAGGGGTCTCTGGGCAGTTAAGTGACAGAGCCTTCAATTCCTGGTCTCTGATCGTTTCCTTTGTCTACAGGTCAATCAGTGGATACAGATAGAGAGAGAGAGAGGTACATATAAATATCAATCTATCTCTCTATATTTATCTCATCTGTCTGTCTATCTCTCTTTAATTCATAGGACCAGGGTGGGGGAGGTCATTCAAAAAAACCATAAACACATCCTCAACTGGGCAATGGGCTAACAGAAAAAAATCGCCAATGGTGACCTCAGACCTGGGCGGTGGGTGCATGAAGGGATGGGGGAAAATGAACAGAGAAATACCTAGTAAGCAGCTTTAGGAGGACAGAGACAGAGCTCAAATCCATACTTGCTTAGAGAATAAAAAGATTATTGAAAAAATTTGTTCCTTCTTCCTTTCATTCCTTCACTCCTTTCAGAATTTGCACAAACTATGGTACAAAGAAGTGTGATGTCACTAACCCCCTCCCAGTCCTCTAGAAATGTCCCAGCATCCAACTTCAAGACCAGCCACAGAGAGGACCAGGCCTTTTCCGAAAACTGCCCATGGCCGGGGCCCCACAAGGGACTGAGTCCAAGACTGTCGTCATTGCCTTGCCCTTGTTTGCTGCATTGTGTTTAAATTGCTTAAGCTTTTCCCTTTCACTCGGATGAATACTTGTGTATCATTTACAAGAACATGAACAAAATCCCTGAACTGCACTTTTCAACCTCAAACCCTCTTGTTGTTTCTGGAATATTTGGCGAGTCCTGAGCCACTGTGAAGGGGACGCCTTTGTAGCTGGGCCAGCAACTCGGCCCAGATGCTCCATCCTGGTCACGGGCTGAGCCCAGACTGCACAAAAGGACCTCTCTGGACCCGCAAGACCTGCTGTAAACATCCCCTGAGTCCATCACATTTTTACTGTTGTTCTTTCCTTTCTTGTTGTTGCTGGTCTGGGCTTCCTTTTGTGGGATTGACATAAAGATGGCTTTAGAATCAAAAGCTAGGCGGTGAGGAAGTTGGCAGGGAGTGCTCGTTTAGATCTGTGCCAGCCTGCTTCCAGTTAAAATGGGGCCCAGACAGCTGGACACCTGGAAATTACAAAGGGGTGAACTTGGAAGGTCTTGGCCAGCGGCTGAGAGGTGCCAGGGGTAGTGTCCGTTGTGCCAGGTGGCACTGGATGCCACCAAGTGGTGCAGAGAGAACAAATAGGACCCAACCTTGCCAACTGAATCCAGGGCCAAGGCTGGGCGAGACCTCCCACTGGGGACCACCCTTTGCTCCCAGTTTCAGCGACGGCCAGGGTCTCAGACATGTTTCTACAGATGAGGAGGGTCTCCTAACACCTAACGCCCCATCCTCACGGCTCTGGCATCTCAGGACATGTGACGCCATTCCAACCCAGTATGTGCCAAACAGGGCCGATTCCAAACCGAGCTGGGCCAGATGAGCTGTGGGAAAAACCCAGAAAGCCCGGTTAGCTGCCCCAGACCCTGATGGGTGGGACCGTGCTGCTCCATCCCCTCCCTGTTCTGGAGACAAGATGCTCTTGGATGACAAAGTTCCCTGGAAGGAAGGGACCCTGGGGGAGAGGATGGACTGCTTGTTTGCCACTCCATGGGGGACACGTTAGAAACGAGGAAGTTCAATAGACCAAATGAAGTGGTGGGTGGTCACAGCCGCAGCTCCTGGGGCCGTGGCCTCCCGGGGAGCTGACGATTGCGCCACTGCCCGGGCTTCTGGGACCCTGGCCTCTGAGTCACCAAACCCCACCTTCCCGAAACCTCACGGGGCTGGGGTTCTTTTGAGAGAGAGAAAAACCTGGGAGGTGAGAGGAGGCTAAAGGGAAGTGGGGCAGGAGAGAGGGAGGTCAGGGTGCCAGAGACAGGCTGAGACGAATGAGAGGCAGAGCCAGACAGAGGAAATGGACTCGGGGCGGAGACACAGAGACAGAGACAGAGACTGACACCCACAGAGACGAAGCGAGCAAGAGAGGCTGCAAGAGAGAAAGAGGGCGAGGGGGAGATGCAGGCGTGCTTCAGACCCTCCCAGCACCCGTCTGACGAGGCCGCTGCGGTCCCTGGAGCTCCTGACTGGGAATGTCCGCAGGGGGCTGGAGGCCCCTTCTCCTCCCCAGCGGCCTCTGGGGGGGGTGTGAAGGATGCTTAGGGGCTCGGGGATGCCTGGGTCGCCTCCAGCCCAGCTGCACACCCTCCTCCCCACAACTGCCCGTTTCCTGGCACTTCCCAGAGGGAGGCAAACCTGGCTGCGGTGAGGTCTCCCTCCAGCTGCCATCCCAGTTCCTCTCACTGGGAGAATGGGGTGCACCCCTCCGGGCCCTGCCAGGCTCTCTGAGCCCCCTCCAAGTCTGGCGTGGCACTGAGGGTCTCTCGGGGCTTGGGGGCTGTGTCGGCAACCTCAGCTGGGATGCGGCTCCCAGGCTCGTGTTGCAGCCCAGGCAGCACTGAGGATACAGAGGCTCCGAGACTCGCGCGACTGGGCCAAGATCATAGCCTGCGGGGGGTTAGGCTCTTAGGTCACTGAGGCAGGGGTAGGCACTTGAGACTCAGCAGAGGGAAAGAGGCAGAGAGAGCTGGAAGAGAAGGTAGCCAAGGCAGCCACCCCTCCCCCATCCTCTCGGGGGCCATCCCACCAGCCTCTCTTACTGTGCTACTTTCCACAGTGAGCCGGGAGGCCCCACTTCTGCAGAAACACTTATTTCACTTGGGACATATGTCTCCCTTGGCACACAGATGCCACCTCAGCAAATGTCGCATTGGCCGTATGGGGCAGCTGCTGCTGTTAGATCAGTGTAGACTCAGTGAGATTAAGTAACTTGCCCAAGGTCACACAGCTAGTAAGTGGCAGAGCCAGGATTCAATCCCAGCTCTCCCTGGATCCAAAGCCCGAGGCCTTAATAAACATGTTGTATGGCACCTGGAGAACAATGGAAGAGGCCCAAAGAGTTGGACACATGTTAAGAGGAAATGAGCAAAACCCAGGGACTGAATTGTTTAGGTTAGGTTTTGAGAATGGCTCTGCATTGCTGGAAAACACAGCCCTTCCTGTCAGGCCCTATCGAATGGCTGGCAGTGAGGGTGTGGGTTCAGCCACTATTAGCTTGTGCTCATTCGTGTGTGAGCTGGTACCTTTTCTGTGTGCACGCGTCTTCTCTTCTTTCCTGGACAGTAAGCTCCTTGAAGGCCCTGCAAAGGTGCAGTACTTCACATTCAGTAGTTCCTCTATCAATATACGGTGAATGAATGAGTAGTTGGTCAGCATTTATTCTGGAGAGGTAGAGCTGGAAAGGTCCTCAAGTTTATGAGCAAATTCACTGCCATCATTTCCCCTCCCACACCCATTGCAGACATTACTAATTGATCGAGTCACTTAAAAAAATATTTATTTATTTGGCTGCGCCGGATCTTAGTTGCAGCACACGGGATCTTTTAGTTGCGGCATGCAGGATCTTGTTCCCCGACCAGGGATGGAACCTGGGCCCCCTGCATCAGGAGTGTGGAGTCTTAACCAACCACTGGACCACCAGGGTAGTCCCGATCAAGTCATCCTTTTCCACTGAGCCACCATTCAGCCTCACAATCTTCCTCAACACAGTGCTCAGGGAAGCTACTTCTACTGATGATAACAACAACCTAGCAGATGCTGCTGGTGCCCTGCACAGGTGTCCTTCACCAGGTGGGTGTGCCCACACTCCAAGTGCTGCAGAGCTTGGTTGCTAAGGACTCACAGTCACATTCTTCTTTGGAGGATTGCCTCGGCAGTCTCATCCAGAGATACCTGGCAGGTTTGCAGCTCTCCTTCCCCTTATACCCATGGCCAGTGGCTGATGGCTGCAAGGCTGTCACAGTCCAGCCCCGGGACACCTCTTGTGCATAATGTAACTCCAGATTTCCTCGTGGGGTCAGGTTGAGGCAGGACGTCCCCCGAAACGGCACCTTTGCCCAGCTGCCTGTCCTTCTTCCTTTACTCCCTCAGTATAGGCACACCTCGTTTTATTTCTCTTTGCTGTATCGCACTTGGCAGAGACTGCATTTTCTTTTTACAGATTCAAGTTTGTAGCAACCCTACGTTGAGCAAGTCTATCGGCACCACTTTTCCAACAGCATTATTTTTAAGTTAAGGTATGCACATGGGTTTATTTTTTAAGATATAACGCTACGACACATTTAACGAATTATAGTGTGGTGTGCACATAAATTTCATATGCACTGGGAAGCCAAAAAAGCCACGTGACTCGCTTTATTGCGGGGGTCTGGAACGGAACCTGCAGTATCTCCAAGGTATGCCCATACCTGCATTTGCGCAGGAACCTTGGTCTCAGCCTCTGCTTCTAGAGAACCTGCCCCAAGACAAACAACAACATTGCTAACATGTATTGAGTTTTTACTAGGTGCTAGGCAGAGTAAAAGTTGCTCTACATGGCTTGTCACAGCAACTGACAAGGTTAGTATCCTTATCCCCATTTTACAGCTATTGAAACTGAGGCCTGAAGTGGGTAGCTCTGGGTCGTGTCGCTGGTGTGTTGCAGGGCTAAGATTCAAACACAGATCTCTCTGCTCCCAAAGTGCATGTTCATTAGCACCACACCGAGAAGGATGCAGTCTTTCCTCTCCCCCTTCCTGCTTCTCTTAAGCTTTGTAGGAATAGAAAGAAAACAAGTGGAGCTTTGTCGTGGTTCAGTCAGTGCTTCATTTGACTTGGTTGGGGCACTGAGGGCACTTTGGGTTTGAAGTGACTTTCCAATCTGCTCATGGCCCCATCGTCCTGCCTTGGCTTCGTGTCCAAGCGGCTCCTGTCACAGGCCCCAGGCTTGCTGCCTACCAGGGCCCCCTCCTCAATGCAGAGTCCCTGGGTCATCTGAGGCCACCTCCCAGGAGAGGCAGCACTGACCCTGGAGAACAAGGTCACCATCTGCTCCACCCTCCGCAGGGAGAACGTGAGGAAGGAAAGTTGGCCTGAGGGGACAAGATAGATAACGGGGTTAGAAGCTGGTACCCAAGTGGGAAGGGCAGGAAACAGTGATGGGGTGTGAGGTCCACCTGCACGTGCCACGTGTTCCTTCTTCTTCTTTTTTTTTGGCCACACCACACAGCTTGTGAGATCTTAGTTCCCCAACCAGGGACCGAACCCGGGCCCTTGGCAGTGAAAGCGCAGAGTCCTGAACACTGAACCCCAGCGTATTCCCATGCGATTCTTCTTTTAAGGGAGGAGTGTGCCAGGTGGGTGGGTCTCCTCTGGAAGGTCTGTACTCGCCTGGGCCTGGAGGATGCAAATGGACCAGTTGACCCTTCACCGGCCCTCCTACCCTCCTGCAGGTCCTTTGACCCATGGCAGGAGGTATTGAGAACACCTGCTCCGGCCCTTCCCCAACTGAAGGATCCGAGGCTGTGGTTAGGACTGCAAGGAATCTTAGCCCAGAGAGGAGTCGTGGCCGTGTTGCTTGACAATGAGGCAGTCAGGAGTGTTGGCTGAGTGTGGGCATCGGCACTGGCAGTGCTAAGGGTGAGAAATCTCTGGAACCCACCTGAGTGATCATTTATAGAAGAAAAAATCGATATGGCCATACGTACAGAATACTGAGCAGATAAAAAGTGACAAGGCCGGGCTTCCCTGGTGGCGCAGTGGTTGAGAATCTGCCTGCTAATGCAGGGGACACGGGTTCGAGCCCTGGTCTGGGAAGATCCCACATGCCGCGGAGCAACTAGGCCCGTGAGCCACAACTACTGAGCCTGTGTGTCTGGAGTCTGTGCTCCACAACAAGAGAGGCCGCGATAGTGAGAGGCCCACGCACTGCGATGAAGAGTGGCCCCCACTTGCCACAGTTAGAGAAAGTCCTTGCACAGAAACGAAGACCCAACACAGCCCAAAAAAATAAATTAATTAATTTTAAAAAAAGAAAAAAAAAGCGACAAGGCCAATCTTTACATGCTGATTCAGAACCATCTTCAATATGCTCTGCTGAGTGAAAGAGCCAGGTGGAGGGTAGTGTGTATAGCCTCCATTTTGAGTAAGAGTAAAAAGGAATATATATGCAGGGAATAGCTCCAGAGACCTACACCAGAAGGAAAACTCTCTTCCACCGGGAAGGGGGATTGTTGTGTGATAGTTATTACCAAAAACAAACAAGCAAAAAACTGAAAAGAAAAATCAAGTCCTATGGCATCAGATAGAGCTGAGTTTTGGGGCCTGCTTCCATCACTGACTGGCTGTCTGACTTCCGGTAGGTTATTTCACCTCCCTAGACCTCAGCATCCCCATCTGTAAAATAGGGATAATAATCATAGTGACACCCAAACAGTCGGGTGGTTGGGAGGATTGAGTGAGAAATGCATGTTGAGCCCTGACCCAATAAATACTGTTCACTGTTATTATCTTTATTGATAAAGACCCCTCGCACAGGTCACTGTTCCTTAGAGGCCCGAAGGCAGTGGCAAACTCCCCTCTTTGGAAGAAACTTAGTTGCCGTGAATGTCCCCTGGGTGGCCAGGGGCGGGCTGATGGCTGGAACTAGGTGGCTCTCTCCAGCCAGAGACTGGCTGGCTCTGACTGCCTGCAGCGTGCACAGGCGTTTCACTTACACGCATCACTGGACCCCATGTTTAGGGCTGCAGGGACGAGACCACCCTTCCAGCCTTCCGAGGGCGCGGTGGAGGACTCAGGGAGAAAGTGGCCCCGCGGCTTATCAACCACAGGACTTGGAGCAAATAACGGAACCCTCTCCTCCCAGGTTCCTTGGCTCCAAGACAGGACCTCATCTAGCCCGTCTACTTTTGGGAGCTGAGCTGATCAACTGTAAAGGGCTGTGCCAAGAAACCGAAGGGGAGGAGAAGCACCTTCCTCAAGATCACACGGTAGAAATGTAGAAAGGTGGTCTGTTTCATACATTTGGTTGCCACATAAGGATTTGTTTTGGGGGGAGAAAAGTTTCTGCTGCTAAAACAAGTTTGGGAAAAGCACGTATCATCCTGCTGCACTGCCTGCCCTCAGAGCCCGATTTTCTAAGTGAGCAGATCTAAGAAACAACACAGGGGGCTTCCCTGGTGGCGCAATGGTTAAGAATCCGCCTGCCAATGCAGGGGACACGGGTTCGAGCCCTGGTCCAGGAAGATCCCACGTGCCGCGGAGCAGCTAAGCCCGTGCGCCACAACTACTGAGCCCGTGCGCCACAGCTACTGAAGCCCGCGCACCTAGAGCCCGTGCTCCGCAACAAGAGAAGCCACCGCAATGAGAAGCCCGCGC
Organism: Phocoena sinus; assembly: GCF_008692025.1. NCBI lineage: Eukaryota > Metazoa > Chordata > Mammalia > Artiodactyla > Phocoenidae > Phocoena > Phocoena sinus. The sequence continues at coordinate 73,563,254 of NC_045778.1, read as the reverse complement.
ACCGCAACGAAAAGTAGCCCCCGCTCGCCGCAACTAGAGAAAGCCCGCGTGCAGCAATGAAGACCCAACACAGCCAAAAATAAAATAAATTACAAAAAAAAAAAGAAACAACACAGGGACGAACCCTAAAACCAGCTCTAAACAGCAAACCAGGAGATGGTCTCAACTCCAAAAGCAGAAAGAGAAGCCCTTTCAGATGGACTCCTACAGACCCCCAGCCAAAGATGTGGGTCTACCGGGTTGGCAGGGCACATCCTCTTCTCTGCAACACCAAAAGCCGATGATGTGGGCGTGGTCCTGACCTCAGGGACCCGCAGGAGAACTGGCTCCTACTGTGCTCAGGGTCCCTCTGGGATGAGAGGTTGCTGTGTCCTAGAGACGGAATTCAAGGGACCCCTGCCACCATCACAGCCGAAACCCTCGCCAATCCTGACCATCCACATCCCTCCGCTTCTCTGCCTTGTGTTTTATCTTGAAATCCCAGACCTCATACCATGTCATCTGTAAATATTTCAGTGTGCATCTTCAAAAGTTATGGACCTAGAAAAAAATAACCACAGCAATATTATCAAATAAAAAAGGAGTTATTTAAACAGAACCCTAAGCTCTCTAATGAAAACAATAATAAACTGGCATTTACTGAGTATCTGCAGTATTTCTAGGTTCGTGTCACATTGCATTTAAACCACCCTTCTACCCTCTGAGGTTGTCATGCTCTATCCAAACTTTCAACACCCGCTGCCCACATAGTGCTTACCCTTCCTCCCTACTGTAGTTTATATTTTCTTACATATTTTAAAAAACACTTTTAATTTTGAAATAATGATAGGTTCACAGCAAGTTGGAGAGACAGTACAGAGAGGTCCCATGCACCCTTTACCCAGTTTCCCCCAATGGTGGCATCTTACGTCACTATGGTACAACATCAAAGCCGGGAAACTGACACTGGTCCAATGTGTGTGTAGTTTTAGGCCATTTTAAATACATGTGTGGATTTGTGTAACCACCACTGCAACCAAGGTACAGAATACTCCATTACCACAAAGATCTCTCTCATGCTGCTCTCTGTAGTCAAACCAAAACACCCAGCGCCCCTAACCCTGGGCAGCCTCTAATCTGTTCCCCATCTCTACAATGTTGGCATTCTGAGAATGACATACACATGCAATCATGCAGCATGTGGCCTTTTGAGATGGGCTCTTTTCACTCAGCAGAATGCCCTTGAGATCCATGAGAGTCCTTGTGTGTATCAATAGTTTCTTCCTTTTTTTATTGTTGAGAATATTCCATGATATTGGATGTACTGCCCTTTATTTAACCACTCACCTATGAAGGACATTTGTTTCCCGTTAGCATTGTTGACAAACATACTACATATTTATGTGTCCTGTTTATTTTCTCTACCCCTCTAGAAAGTACGCCCCGTGAGAGCAGGACTTGTGCCTTTTGTGTTCATTTGTTCATCTCTCTAGGACCAGGGGTAGTGCCTGGCACATAGTAAGAGCTCACTGCACATTTGTGTAGTGAATGTTGCATGAGTTTTTTAGCAGAAGAGATTTAGATTTGGGGAATGTAAGTAAGCTGCCCAAGTTCATGGAGCCAGTGGGTTGCAGAGCTGGACTTGCACCCAACTCTCTTGGTTCAAAGCCTCACTCTCGACCCACTTCTGGACCTGGCTCTTTCTTCTCTCTGGCCAAGCGTGGGCAAAGCGGTCGCATTTCTGTGTTTCCCTTGGCTTAAAGGATAGAGGTTTTCAAATGGAACTTTCCTGACAACCCGTGAAGCCCAAAGGGAAATAAACACGGGAAACATGAGGACTTATGAAACGCTGAACTTATGAAATAGAGAGATGCTCTTTTTCTTTCCATCCCCCACCACCACCACCTTTCTTTAAGGAGTGTGAAGATTTAATGAGGTGAAGCATGTAAAATGCCTAGGATAGTGCCTGGGACAGAATGTCTGTGGAATAAACATCACTTTCTCCCTTCCTTCCTTCTTTCCTCCTCCTTTACCGAGTTCCTAGAGCCATTAGATACTAGACACCACAGTCGGCCCTTGGTATCCAAGGGTGTGGAACCCCCATCCACCTCATCCACCCAGTACTGGGGTGCAAGAGAAGTAGAAAAGACAGTTCGTATCCTTAAGGAATTTATAATCTAGTTAGGGAGACAAGGATGTAAAATGCTTGGTACATAGTAAAGCACAGGGGCTTCCCTGGTGGCGCAGTGGTTAAGAATCCGCCTGCCAATGCAGGGGACATGGGTTCGAGCCCTGGTCCGGGAAGATTCCCACATGCCGCTGGGGCCACCGTGGAGCCTGGTCCAGACGTCCGGAAGTCCCTCTTATATTCTGATTTTGGAGTCCCACAAGATTCCTGTCTTTATTGTGGCCACATAGGCTCTTCAGTCCCCAGCACGAATGAAGCCACCAGAAGCAATGGTTATCCTGGCAAAGAGCCCAGGAAGGCAGTGAGGGTGGGTAGGCCTGCAGAGCCTGCTCTGGCCAGCCGTGTCAAGGTAAGTGTCAGGACTGGCGAAGCTGTGGAAGAACAGCTCATGGATAGAAGGTGACATTACAGATGCTCAACTCTGGTTATGCTTGAAAGAGAACAGGCTCTGCGGCCAGACGGTGCAGGGTTCAAGTCCAGCCCTACCACTTCCCAGCTGTGTGACCTTGGGTGAGTGATTAAGCAACTAAAACCATGGTTTGCTCATCTCTATAATGGGATAAGAGCTCCTGCCTTGCTGGGTAGTTGTACCAGTCACTTGAGAGAACAGTAACAGCATTCAGCCTTTCTTGGGCTCCTACTCCCTTTATAAAAGGGAAAGTACAAACTATCTGTTGTCATTTTCCCTGTGTTCTTCCATTGTCAAAGCATCGTCTTCAAAAAGTTAAATAAATCACTTCATGCAAATATAGACCCAACCTATGTCAAAGATTTGTAAACTCAGTGAGGGAATCAGAAAGAAAGTAAACTAGGTCAAAGAATAAAGGGGGTATTAATAGTCATTTAAAAAGGGATGTCACTTGTTCTGGGGGAGGAAAGGGGGATGAATAGGTGGAGAACAGGGGACTTCCAGGGCAGTGAAACTCTCCTGTTCAATACTCTACTGGTGGAAGCATGACAGTATGTATTTGTCAAAACCCATAGAACTGCACAACACAGAGAGAGAGAGCTCCTGGGTAAATTGTGGACTTTAATGATAAAGTATCAATAATGGTTCAGCCATTGTAACAAACGTACCACACTGATGCAGGATGTTGATAACAGAGGAAACTGTCCTAGAGCTGGGGGGGGGGGGGGCAGAAGTTGCATACGGTAATTCTTTGTACCTTCTGTCCAATTTTTCTGTAAACTTAAAACTGCTCTAAAACAATAAAGTCTAGTAAAAGAGAAAGTCTATTAATAATAATAATTTTAAAAAAAGGACTTCCCCCCCCCCAAAAAAGAGGACTTCCCTGGCTGTCCAGTGGTTAGGACTCTGTGCTTCCACCACAGGGGGCGTGGGTTCGATCCCTGGTCAGGGAACCAAGATCCCGCATGCTACATGGTGCGGCCAAAAAAAGTAATAAAAAATTTAAAAATAAATTTAAAAAATAAGAAAGAGGGTGGAGGGTGTTGCAGGGAGGGGTGCAAAGGCCTGGAAGTGAGAGGGGAGAGGCGGCAGGGCATGGGGAAGCCACAGAGGGTCTGACACAGGGGAACCACGTAATCCGTTTTCTCTCTGGAATGAGTGTTCTGTCTGCATCCCTTCCCGCCCCTCTTTAAGGATCACCTCTTTCAGTATGTTAAAGAAAGGGCTGGGGGGCTTCCCTGGTGGCGCAGTGGTTGAGAATGTGCCTGCTAATGCAGGGGACACGGGTTCGAGCCCTGGTCTGGGAAGATCCCACATGCCGTGGAGCAACTAGGCCTGTGAGCCACAACTACTGAGCCTGCGCGTCTGGAGCTTGTGCTCCGCAACAAGAGAGGCCACGACAGTGAGAGGCACATGCACCATGATGAAGAGTGGCCCCCGCTCGCCGCAACTAGAGAAAGCCCTTGCACAGAAACGAAGACCCAACAGAGCCAAAAATAAAAATAATAAATTAAAAAAAAAAAAGAAAGGGCTGGGGTGGGGTCATCCACTGGGCAGCTGCCTCGTGCCAAGGGCCCCTCCCAGGCTCACGGGTCCTTGTCCTGGGCCCCTGCCCCTCTGCCACCAGCTCCTGCCTCATCTCCAGAACCGCCTGAATGCTGCCACTTCCACCAGGCAGCCTCAGCAGAGGGGCATTGTGAGGAAGGCCCCAGGTCCCTTAGTCTCCTCTCCACCCCAGCACGAGGCCCTGCATCTGGAACAGACTTTTCTGAAGGTGGGACACAGAGGGAATTACATCACAGGGTGGGAGGACACAGCTTTTAACTGACCTAAAATATGTCCCCATCAGGGAATTCCCTCGTGGTCCAGTGGTTAGGACTCCACCTCTCACTGCCAAGGGCCTGGGTTCAATCTCTGGTCGGGGAACTAAGATCCCACAAGCCTTGTAGCGCAGCCAAAAAAAGTCCCCATCACCCAAAGAGCCACAAAGCTCTCCCCAGAGGGTTCCCCAGGGACATATCCCAGGCCCAAGTGTCGTCTCAAGTTGACCCTTCCCTGGCAGCGGCCCTAGAGCCAATCCACCTCCCTTCCCTGCACTTTTCAAACATTCAGCCATAATGGAAGATTGGTCTTATTTTCCAACCTAGTCACCTTCACCCACGAGGGCAATCCAAGACCTGGCACCTTCAGAAGGATCTGAGTTTCTTAGAACATTCTCCTGCCTGGGGGGGACTTTAGTGTGACTGCCCCGGTGGGTTTTTGATCTCCCTAGATGGTGCCCACCGAGTCACCCATGCGAGCCCTTCGGCAAATATGCCTCCTCCAGACGCTTCTTCCGGCCTTCAGGTGCGTTAACTAACGTCGGGCTGCACCCCGCTGGCCCGCAAGCCTAGCAGTTGCCCAGCCTCAAGACCGAAGAGCCTAGAGACAGGGACAGAGACATCAGTGACTTCTTGGATGGGGAATCTTACACAAAGGGTCCTGAAGTGAGACCCCACTGTGTGCAGCAAACACGACAGCAGTCTTTGCTTCTCCAGAGAGAAGGAGGCTACCATTTATGGGGCAATTGACATCAGGTGGGCTCAGTTACCAGGCCGTATAATTAAGAGAAGTTGGATAGTCATGTGAGTGAAGCAGGGCCTGGTGGAGCAGGGGATGTACAGAGAGCAACGGAACAGCCATCTTAAGTGGCCTGATCATACACCTAGTGATCTGTTATGACACCATCGCCGCCCCTCTCCCTTCACCCGCCACCCCGTCTCCCAGAGACTGATCCTCAGAGCCAGGCAACCTGAATCCATCACCAGGAAGGGGACCTTTGTGATACAACATCAACTGCCCAGACTCCTCTGCGCTTGACCGGGTGCAGACACAATGATGCCCAGCAGCCTCTGCTTCTTGCTCCAGCTGCCAGCCCACGTGCAGAGAGCCACGGGTGGAGAGAGCAGGACGGAGGCTCACAGCAGCCCTCACACTGGGGGGCCCCTGCTGGATACACAGACTCTGGCAGGAATTTGGAAATGAGAGCTTTTTCTCTACTTGCAGCTGGGTTAATTTGACCACGGTGTCCCCGCCTCCCTCCCACCCCATTTCTATATGGAGACTACGTAAGGATGTATGAGTCTCCACTTTGGGGCAAACCGTTGATGTGGGGGAAGAACTGCTTATTCCTCAGGTCACAGTTATAAGGGGAAAAGCCTGTTAGAACAGTAAGTTTAACGCTGTCTCTGGCTGCCTTTCTGAGAATGAATTAGAAGGAGGCGGGCGTGGGGCAGGAAGACCCTTCTCCCATCTCCCGCCCTGTGGCTCACTGGTGGAAGGGGCCCCGCTCCTCCTCGGTCTGGCACACCCAGCACCCCCTCCCTGGCCCAGGAATCTTCCAGCACCCAGAGGCACTTCAGAGCCACCTCTGTGCCCCAGCTGCCCTCTGTTCTTCCTTGGTCAAGGTCTCAGTGCGGTCAGGTGTCACTGTTTGAACCGCTCCTGACTGCAGAGGCTGGGAAAAGGAACCCAGCCTGCATTCCTGCAGGGGAGCGTGACTCACGGTCAGGATTTGACACACATTAGAGCCTTCAAAGTGTTTTCCAGCCTCTGGCCTCAGTGCAGAGTTGTAGAGAGCCAGACAGAGTATAGTTCCCACCTGCAACAGGAGAGGAGCTTGGCAAACTACAAACGACAAATTTTCTTAAACCCATCAGAGAACTGAGCTTGCAGGGCAAGCAACTAACCTGAAATCTGGGGAGAGACAGGACCTAAGCATTTGCTTATCTGGGGGGCAGGTACCTCTGGCCATATATATGCTGGTAGGAAAATGTAGCTAGAAAATTTTAACTTCCTGCAACGGGCTGAGAGTATGAAGCCACTGGGGCTGCAAACACAGAGGGATTCATGCCTTCCTGCAGGCTTTTCCTACAGGATCCCACCAGACAGTAACTGGGAAGATGGGGAGAAGCCTGAGAAAGCTTCTGCAAGGGGCCACAGGGGGAAGGGGAATGGCTCCCACTGTGGAAACTCCTTTGAGACCCAGCTCTCTAGTCTCCCTAAGAAATGAAAACCTTCAACTGCAAGGGAAAGGGTCATAAAAACTGTAGCTGTAAGACACTCAGACCCTTTGCAGCTGGGGGAGGGAATAGGAAAAAAAAGCTTGACCCCCCCCCCCCATTGCTTGGGGGAGATGCAGGATAGAGCCCCGCCTGGCTTTCAAGTTGGAGGCGGGGTGGACCACCTGAGAGCCCTACTCTCAAGATCCAGGCTCCCCCGGGCCTGCCAAGACTGAAGGTTGATGAGAAGATCAGAGAATGCACCCTCACTCCCCACCCCTATTCATTTTACCACCATATGACTCAAGCATGGAGTAGAAAGAACCAGTGGTTACAGCTCAGAAGGCTGAGACAGGTTTTCCTTGGAGGGCAGTACAAAGAGAGATCCAAAATTCAAGCCAAGAGCAGACCCTGAGAGAATCCCTCTGGTGGATTGGCCCACTCGCTAAATGCAACGTTTCACCAGAGGAATGTGAAGCCTTGGCAACTGAAGGTAATAAACTCCGCATCCCAGCCCAACTACTGACTGGATGAACACAGCCCACACGCTAAAGGCACACTGAAGGGATAGCACACTCATCTCTAAGCATTAAAACAGTTTCCTCAGAATCTGCCATCCTATACAATATATCCAGCTTTCAAACAGGCATACAAAAAGGCAAAAGGAATTGCAATCTGGAGACCAATGATCCAATATGATGATATGACACAGATGTTGGAACTATCAGGGAATTTAAAATAACTGATTAATATATGAACAACTTTAATGGAGAATGGGAGATCAGGTAGGTTATTTCAGCAGAGAGATAGAAATGATAATGAATCAAATGGAAATGCTAGAAATCAAACTTGGTAACAGGTGAAGGATGCCTCGCCACTAGGTCCAACACAGCTGAGAAAAGTATCAGTGCAGTTGAAGACTGGTCAATAGAAATTACCCACACAAACACGGAGAAAAAAACCAGAGCATTCAAAACAGTCTAATATATGCCTAATTGGAATCCTAGAAGAAGAGAGAATGGGGCAGAAGAAATGTTTACAGGAATAAAGGCTGAGAATTTTCCAAAATTAATGACAGGCAAATCACAGATTTGGGAAGCTCAGAAAGCATGAAGCAGGACAAATTGCAAAGCCAAACTACATCTAGGCACATCATATTCAAACTGCTAAAAAACAAAGAAGAAAACCTTAAAGGCAGACGAATAAAAATGACAAATTACCTGCATAGGAACAAAGGTAAAAAGTACATCAGAAACCATTCCAGAAAGAAGACAGTGGGGTTACACCTTTCAAGTACTGAAGGAAAAAAATTGTCAACCCTGAATTCAACCCAGCAAAATGTCTTTTAAAAAATGAAGAGAAAAATAAAGACCTTTTATAGACAAACAAAAAAATGAAGGAATTCATTGCCAGCAGACTTACTTAGGAAATGACAAAAGCAGTTCTTCAGGCAGAAAAAATATGATATAGGTTAGAAACTTGGATCTGCAGAGAGATGAAGAACATTGGGAAAGGAATAAGTGAAGGTAAACAAGTATTTTTTTCTTATTTAATTTCGCTGAAAGATAGCTGAATTTTTAAAGCAAAAATAGCAACAATGCATTGTATGCTTACAGCATGTGTAAAAATAAAATATATGGCAACAACAGCACAAGATGGGAGAAAGGAATTGGGAATAAAAGTTTTTTAAGGTTTTATTTTAATACATCTTCATTGGAGTATAATTGCTTCACAATGCTGTTAGTTTCTGTTGTACAACAAAGTGAATCAGCCATATGCACACATATATCCCTATATCCCCTCCCTCTTGAGCCTCCCTCCCACCCCTCTAGGTCTTGGCAAAGCACCGAGCTGCTCTCCCTGTGCTATGCAGCAGCTTCCCACTAGCTATCTTTTTTTTTTTTTAACATCTTTATTGGAGTATAATTGCTTTATAATGGTGTGTTAGTTTCTGCTTTATAACAAAGTGAATCAATTATACATATGCATATGTCCCCATATCTCTTCCCTCTTGCATCTCCCTCCCTCCCACCCTCCCTATCCCACTCCTCTAGGTGGTCACAAACCACTGATATGATCTCCCTGTGCTATGCGGCTGCTTCCCACTAGCTATCTGTTTCACATTTGGTAGTTTGTATATGTCCGTGCCACTCTCTCACTTTGTCACAGCTTACCCTTCCCCCTCCCCATATCCTCAAGTCCATTCTCTAGTAGGTCTGTGTCTTTATTCCCGTCTCACCCCTAGGTTCTTCATGACTTTTTTTTTTTCTTAGATTCCATATATATGTGTTAGCATACGGTATTTGTTTTTCTCTTTCTGACTTACTTCACTCTGTATGACAGACTCTAGGTCCACCCACCTCACTACATATAACTCAATTTCGTTTCTTTTTATGGCTGAGTAATATTCCATTGTGTATATGTGCCACATCTTCTTTATCCATTCATCTGTTGATGGATACTTAGGTTGCTTCCATGTCCTGGCTATTGTAAATAGAGCTGCAATGAACATTTTGGTACATGATTCTTTTTGAATATACAGGGTATATGCCCAGTAGTAGGAATGCTGTGTCGTATGGTAATTCTATTTTTAGTTTTTTAAGGAACCTCCATACTGTTCTCCATAGTGGCTGTATCAATTTACATTCCCACCAACAGTGCAAGAGGGTTCCCTTTTCTCCACACCCTCTCCAGCATTTATTGTTTCTAGATTTTTTGATGATGGCCATTCTGACTGGTGTGAGATGATATCTCATTGTAGTTTTCATTTGCATTTCTCTAATGATTAATGATGTTGAGCATTAGGAAACCATAAACAAGACCAAAAGACACCCCTCAGAATGGGAGAAAATATTTGCAAATGAAGCAACTGACAAAGGATTAATCTCCAAAATTTACAAGCAGCTCATGCAGCTCAATAACAAAAAAACAAACAACCCAATCCAAAAATGGGCAGAAGACCTAAACAGACATTTCTCCAAAGAAGATATACAGATTGCCAACAATCCCACTAGCTATCTCTTTTACATTTGTTAGTGTATATGTTGATGCTACTCTCACTTCGCCCCAGCTTCTCCCTCTGCCCAGCCCCCCACCGTGTCCTCAAGTCCATTCTCTATGTCTAAGTCTTTATTCCTGCCCTGCCACTAGGTTCATCAGTACCATTTTCTTTTTTTAGCTTCCATATATATGCATTAGCATACTGTATTTGTTTTTTTCTTTCTGACTTCACTCTGTATGACAGACTCTAGGTCCATCCATCTCACTACAAATAAATCAATTTCATTTCTTTTTATGGCTGAGTAATGGGAATAAAAGTTTTAAGATCCTTACATGACTTATAGAGCAGTATAATATTATTTGAAGGTAGACTCAGATTATTTTAAAACGTATATTGTAAGCCCTATGGCAACTCCTAAGATGTTTTTAAAAGATGTATAAATAATAACTCAAGAGTTATATGGAATCATAAAAAATGCTCAATTAAACTCACAAAAGGCAGAAAAGGAGGAAGAAATAGGAACAAACGGACCAAATAGAAAATAGCTAACAAGATGGAAGGTTTTAATCCACCCATATTCATAGAAATTATTGGGTTGGTTAAAAACCCCAATGAACTTTTTGGCCAACACAATACTTTAAACATGAGTAGTCCAAACATGCCAGTTAAAAGACAGAGATTGTCCGATTGGATAAAAAAGGAGGGCCCAATTCTATGTGGTCCACAAGAAACCCACTTTAAATAGAAGGCAGTTTTCACAGGCTTGCTAAGTGTAATTTTTCCCATTGCCTGAAAAACCTATTTGCTTTGAAAATCCTTACTTCGGAGTTTGTGCCAAAGTCAAGTTCAGCTTTTCTCAGGCTTTGATGAGCTCCATAATACTGGGGGTCTGGGGTTTTTGCCTCACTCAAATGTTATCTTGTGTGTAATTTACATTGAGATGCTTTGGTATAAACAGTGAAATAACACATGCGTGGAAGTGCAGTGCTTAGCTAGCTTATGCAGGACCGTACTCTGGAATTCACACTCCCAGTGTAGACACGTCTTCAAAATATCACCATCAAAATCTGCACAAGAGGGTTTATTCAGATGACGTTTCTGCTCAAGCCAACGACAAATGTTCTTTCAGGTCAGCGGAAACTTGGGCACTGATGCTGGGAACAGCTCTGTTCTAATACTCAGCCATCAGCCCAACCCCCAAACAGGGTTTTCTGGCTCGGCCTCATGTAGTTGGTAGTTTTCATTGTTATTGTTTTATGGGGGGAAGATGGGAAAGCAAGGAAAATAATTTTTAAAAAAATGTCTCCTGGATGCCAGGCCCGTTATCAGGTAGTGAGCACACTCTCATGCTTGAAGTGGTGTGAGGTTTCTCTGTAAAGTAACATGGACAAGACATGGAAGATTCAATGAGCCTCAGGCCCTGGCATTTCCTGTCTGAGCTTTTGTCTCTCTGAAGTCTTTGCCTTTGGCTGGGCAAAGCAAAGAGTGTCTTCATTATAGCAGTTGTATGACCCAGTGGCCAAGCATATAAGTTCTGGAGCCCAATGGCCTGGTTCAGGTCCCAGCACCTCTATTTATGTAGCTGGGAGAGCTTGGTTAAATTACTCTCTCAAGGCCTCGGTTTCCTGATTTGTAAATGGGCATCATAAGAGTATTCAACCCTTTCTAAGTGGCTGAGAGAGATCATGTGAGACATAAAGTCTGTATCAATGCATTCCTGGCATAAACTCTATTGGACGATAAATGGGACTTGATTCTTTTCCATTATTTATTAGTTTTCCAAAAAATGTATTAGTTCTCTCGAATCCTCCAAAGGTGACTGATGGGGAATTCCCTGGTGGTCCGGTGGTTAGGACTCCACACTTTCACTGCTGAGGCCGTGGGTTCAATCCCTGGTTGGGGAACTAACATCCCACAAGCCGTGCAGCTAAAAAAAAAAAAAAGACTGATGACATTTTTCTTTAAAAAAAAAAATTATTGAATATTATTATAAACTCCTGGATTTCAACATGTTTGATTGTTTTAATCTATCGTTCTTACTAATATTCCAGTTGTCCCCTATTTGGCCACTGGGAACTCCTTCAAGTTGCTCCTGAGTACTTTGGACACAACCCTAGCAGTCTTTGATAAATTCCTTGTTTTCTGGGACAACAAGATACTCCAGGTTTCTCCTGGGCATTTTCTCCCCCAGCCTTGGAGTCGGCCATTTCACCAGGAGCCCTGGGTCCTTTTAGTGGGAAATGGTATTTGGAGGCCACAGTCTGGGTCCCACAGGACTCCCTGCTGTGGTCAAACCCAAGTTTGTGTGCCTGACGCACAGTGAGGCCAAACAACCAAAATGTCAGAGTCTGGAACAGAAAGGTTTACTTCGGGGCCAAGCAAAGAGAACAGGCGGCTGGTGCTCAAAAAACCCAAATTCCCGGTGGCTTTTAGGGAAGACTTTTTATTTATTTATTTATTTTTTAGCCATACGCGGCCCTCTCACTGTTGTGGCCCCTCCCATTGCGGAGCACAGGCTCCGGATGCGCAGGCTCAGCGGCCATGGCTCACTGGCCCAGCCGCTCCGCGGCATGTGGGATCCTCCCGGACCAGGGCACGAACCCGTGTCCCCTGCATCGGCAGGCGGACTCTCAACCACTGCGCCACCAGGGAATCCCAGGGAAGACTTTTTAAAGGTAAAATTTGGGGTGGTGGCTGCAGGGCGTGTGACGTTCTTCTGATTGGTTGGTGGTAACAGGGTGATGTCCCCAGAATCTCAACCTTCTGGTTCCTACCGGTGTGGGGTCTGCGTGCTTGTGGTCAGCGTGTAGTCACCATCCTCCCCTTGGGTGGGTGTCTTAGTTTCTGCAGAAAAACTCAAATATGTTCTAGATTTTTATCTACATCCCTTCAGGGGAACCCAAAGTCCTGTGACTCCGTCCTATTAACTGCCTGAGCTGCTGTCTGGAACTGGGGGAAGGCCTAGGAGACTAAAGCCTTTTTCTGCAAACAGGGGACATGGAGGGGCTTTTGTAGCTGGGAGGGCCCCACGGGGTCCTGTTCGGTTTCAAAGTCACTTAGGAGCGTTCTCTGTGTGATTACGCCACCAGCTGCGTACCCGGATAGGTTTGTTTTGTCTTTTGATTTTTAGGGAATGCTTTTAAAGATATTAGTTTTGTTTTATAATCATCTAAAGCGTTTACAGGTGACAGTGTTGAATTTTACCTGAGCCCCTGGGCTCTTGCAAAACAGTGACTTTAAAGAAATAACCTCTCACCCTTTTGAGTTCCGGAAAAAAAAAAAAACAGCTCACTGCAAAGAACCTCCCTTTCCATATGACTCGGATAAGACCCATGGATGTCCCCCTCGTTTGCCTAGGACAAGGCCAGATACAGACCCTCCAAATTCCCACGCTTTGCCTCCTAAATGAATAGCTGAACTGTCAGTCCTCACTGGCCCGTGGGAACAAAATGCTTGTCAACCCAGCTTTGGTTACATTTGTCTCCTTTCTCCAGACCCTGAACTCTGTCCCACCCTCAGCCTGAGCCAGCACACAGCCCCTTGGACAATACGCTGGCCTCTAAAGTGTTCTCTTCTGGAAAGAATGAGGGTGGGGAAGTGGGATGAGAGGCGGCTTGTTTACTGTCCTCCAGAACGAAAACCCCTGAGTCCTTGCAGATCTTAGGGCCAAAGCGGCCTCTCTTCTGCGATATTCTCCATCCCCCTGTTGGCAATAACCCCTTCTTTCCTCCTTTGCAAGAATCCTTTTGAGTAAAAATCTCCCCTAAGTTCAGATTTATTTTATGTTTGACCCGTAGCTTTCAAAGTCAAATCTACAAGACAGGCACATTCGGAGAAGTCTGCCTTTTGTATCTGTTCCCCCAGCCCACTTCCCTGTTGGCTACTTCTCCCTCTAGGTAATTTTTTCTTTTTTAGTGTTTGGCTTATCCTTTCATTTTTAAAAAGATAAGGCAACACGACCACGTTACACCCTCGCTTTCATTTTTGAGGAACGAGGGCAGCCAACCACACGCGCCCACGTGAACCCTCCACCGTCTCAGCTTAACAAGCTGTCCGCAGGGAGACCGTGGGCTTCAACAAGATTTTAAGGAGATGAAAGCACTTTGTAAATCAGTGTCCCGCAAACTTGAGTGTGCCCTCGAATCACCTGGAGGGCCTATTACCAGGTTCCACCCAGAGTTTCTGATTCAGTGGGCCTGGGGTCAGGGTGAGAATTTGCACGAGCTCCCAGGGGGGCTCCTGCTGCTGGTCCGGGGACCAGACATTGAGAACCACTGGCTTGAGCCCCTCTGAGGGCAGGGCAGACATACCCGAGTACTCCTAAGACATCTATACCTCTGAATGCAGGGCCTGAAGGGGACAGCAGTGGGAATGTAGGCCCTGGCTTGGCCAGAGACCTTGGCCTGACTTCCCAGTTTGAGGTTCTCTCCTCAAAGATAGCCCGTGGGCCAGCAGCCGTTCCAGGGAGCTTGTTAGGAATGCAGACCCTGACCCAGGCCTAGTGAATCAGAATGTGTAGTTTACAGAGCTCCAGGTGAGGCTATGCTCCAGGTGAGGCTATGCTCCTGAAGTGTGAGAGGCACTGGCCTGTCTCCATACCCCCTGGTTTATCTGTGTTGCGGGGGACTGATGCCCCTGGAATACAAGCTGGAGAGGCAGGGCCTTTATCTGATTTATGGCTGAGGGGGGGAGCCCTCGAGCCAAGTGAACGGCCTCCTTCCTATGGTTCTGCCCGCCCCTGTCCCCCGCCACCCCGACAGGCCCCCTCCCAGCGGGATAGCATCCAGAGGCTCTTCGGCGTCCTGGGGGCGCCCACGCTGAGCCTCGCTGAGAATAAATCAGTTGGAGGCCATTTCAGCCCCCACTTACCATGTCCACGGCTGTCTGTAGTGAGAGGAGGTCAGGGAGGGGCTGTCTGCCCCTGGCCCGCCCCTTCTGTCTGGGAAGGGGCCCAGAAGTATCGGGGGCGGGTGGCCGGTGTGCGGGGCTGGAGTTTCTCCCTTGGCCCCTCTGTCCCAGGAGGACGGAGGCTCTGTCTGCCTGGGGGGCCGGCTCAGGTGGGGGAGGGTCCTGGGACAGTGGGAGAAGGTCCCAGAGAAAGCGCTGGGGCCACCGAGATAACAGCACCTGTGATGGGACCCCTGTCCAGAGGCTCAGAGCACTCCTCCCACCCCTCCTTTTTCTCCAGGAGAAGTCCCCCTCAGGCCCTCAGCCAAGCAGGTCCCCACGCCATCCCCATTGCTCACCAGCCCCCCTCCCTCGAGCCCCTCAGTGAGCAGACTCCTCCTCAGTCCTCCAACATCGTGAGGAAAGACACCTGCTCCGGGAGCCACGGGGCGACACGATTCCAGTTCCTACCTTCCCTGTGAGGCGGGCGGCTCCAGCCTCGACTCCCAGCTCAGGGCCTCCCTTGCCAGGGGCTAGGACTGCCGCCAGCTCCCGGGCTGGGCCCAGGGGCCGATGTGTGTGGGTCTAGGACCCCTGCCCTGTCCTGAGGTCAAGGCTCAAAAGGGGTCCAAAGACAGCCAGGGCGACAGTGTCCTCCATGGCAAAGGCCTCTGTGCTGGGCATCACACGTGTATCCCTGAATCTTCCAGGAGAACCCGCACCCCAGCAGGTGTTACCCCATTGTACACACGAAGCCACTGAGGCTCAGGGTTAAGTGGCCGCTCAAACTCATACAGACTGTCAGAAAGGGGTTGTTTGAGCCCAAAGCCCTATTCATTGTCCCACTAAGCCAAGCAGGTGAAGGGGGACTGGTCGGGTCTCGGGTCCTAGACTGGGCCTCCAGGTTCTGAGGCCGTCCTGCTGTGCTGGTGAGCAGTTCTAACATGTGGCTCCGTGAAGGCTGGACAGCCAGAAGAGGCCCTCTCCGTGGAGCCCACATCCGAGTTATGGCCTCTGTCAGGTAAAACCTGCCAGGTGGAGGTGCCCCATCTGATCTGGGTGCCAGCACCCACTCAGGCCCTCTCACCCCACTCCTGCATGGTACCTTGTGGCAGGAACACTTCTGGAGCCATCTGCTGGGTCTGCGATCAGAAGCCAATCAACCTGGAAAGGGCTCAGGTGGTCTCCTTAGACCCTGCCCCCTGGAGCTGGGCCAGGGCAGGTCGGGTGGTCAGCATGGGGGCCAGCATTGGGTGGGGCTGAACCGTCCACCTGAGGAAAGATTAACTCAAAGACTGAAGCAGCACGTCCTGGCATCTTGGGGGCAGCTGGCATTGGCAGAAGAAATAGAACAGCTCAGCAGAAGGGAAGAAGTGCAGCCATATTTTCATTAAGGAATTTATTTCTCTTAAAAAAAACAACAACAGTGGTTCGATCTAGATACAGCAGCACTGTGACATATTCGAGGGAACATAAAAGATTCAAGAGCAGCAGGAGAACAGAAGCCGTTATCCTCAGGAATGACTCCAGAATGGAACTATTTTTACTCATCAATGTTAAAATTTCCCTGAAAAAAAAAATAGAAACCTTTGGATACTAGAAGGATTATTATTTTAACACTAATTATTTTAACAACCACTAAGCTCTTCTAATTGAGAACATTTGCTTTTGATCTATTACAAAAATGACTTAGTGATGGACCAGGGAAAGACATCTAGATTCTTCTTTTGGGGAGTGTCTTTCCCTCCTAAGGAGAGTTAGTGTTTCAAAGGTTTTAGCCACTGTCCACGGCACAAGCCTTTAAAGTTAGACCAGACGAGGTACCTGCACCTGAGCATGGTCTGACCCCTACATGTTGGAGCTTCAAAAGCTGGGCTGGTTGGTCCTAAAAGTAGGTACAGAAGGTGCCTAGGGGGACGAGGTGTCACCATCGTGGTCTGTTGTGATCAGAAAGCGAGCTCTCTGCCGTTCATGACTCACAGCTCTGCGCTTGGAAATGCACAAAGATTTCACACTCTTTCCATAGAAAGGCTAAAAAGTTAGGAGGTCCTACCTCAGAGTGTGGAGCTAGAGAACAGGAGACAACCAGAGGGGTTGCCCATGGATACGCAAGCACACAGCAGCCCCAGAGGAGAGCTAGGTGTCACCCCGACTGGCGTTTCCTCTTCATCTCGGGGGACTTGGTGGTCCGCAAGGCCGCTGTTCCCTTCGGCAAGGCCTGGGCTATCAGGCTCAAGGAGGCTGCAGTGCTCCCTCTGTATTGAGGTCTGGGTCAGCAGTTTGCATGAGAAAGTTAGTGGGAAAAGTCTGGGGGAAAGGACAGGGGTGTAGAAGGATAGGGAGAAGCTTCCACGGAGGGCTGGGCTCCTTGACCCCTGGCCTCTTGGAGGCCAGGCCCTCAGCATCACCAAGGATTGCTAGATTCAAGGGCAGGCAGCCGCATCTCACTTGTGCTTTCAATGCCAAGGCCACGTCCACATACGTGTCCCCAGAACTCACTGCCATTTGCCCCCGTGGGCTGCCTGAGAAGCGTGCATACCCCAGGCCACAGTGCTTGCTTCCGTGCAGCATGGCCTCCAAGACTGAGCGCTCCCCTTTGTTAAGAGCAGTGCATTTCGGGAGACAAGCCCTCCTGGGGCGGCTCAAGGCAGGACAACCCTTAACTACTGTGCAAGTCAGCCACCCTCGCAAGAAGCCTCGTGGTTTAAAGAATGATGTTCCCGGCCTAGAAAGATCAGAGGATGAGTTGATGTGGGAGGTGGTGCCATCCTCCGTGAAGGTGGGGTTGGGTCTTTGTGATCTTGTGGGTGATAATCATGGGAGCCACCCAGGGGGCTTGAGAAACACTCACAGGTCATGGTGATCATGGCAGAGACCACCCCCGTCTCACTGGGGACAGCGGCTTGGCTCCTGAACAGGGGAAGCAGAGGTGCTTCTGCAAGACCCTGCGTCTCACCTCAAAGGCACGAAGTCAGAGAAGGTCCGGTGAGAAAAACGTCATGCTTGGAGGAAGAAAGTCTCTTCCGTGAAGAGTTCAAATGCAGTAAAAAGATTTGAATCCGCTGGCTGCCCAAATATGCCTCCTCCTGGACAGGTAGATGGTGGGAAGGTTTGTTTTTTTTTTTTTTAAGTTAAAAAATCTTTTAAAAAATGCAGCCATAGAAAACAAGCTGGAGTAGAGGTTGGCGGCAGGGCGGGGCGGGGGGTCCAGGGACAGGACCTGTGGCAACTGGGGACCCAGAGGGGAGGGGGCTGGCTTTCAGGCACTGTTCTAAATGAAGACGCCCCTTCTCTGTACAAAGCAATGGACCGAAAGGAAAAGGAGGATTGCAAAGGCCAGTAACTCTGACCCTGTACACTTTGGGGCGCTCAGGAGACAGGTGGCGAGGGTGAAGGAAGACTCCCGTTATCCTGAGAGCCACGCAAAGTTCTGTGCTTCAGCCTCTGTGCTCTCACGATGCAGAAACACACTGAGCAGATGTATGTTTTCTTTCTTGCTTCTTGATGATTCTCTACCGCAAACGGACAGTGCGTTGGCTTTGAGGTGTAAAGAGACTGGTTGCTCCCCACCAGTCCGTTTGGAAAGGTTTGAGTTGCTGTGAATCGGGCAAAATGAATGAAATTTCTGGACAGGAGGGTGGTGGCGTGGACTACTGACTGTCCCAGGAAGATGACTGTCCTTTTCATTGAGGAGGGTCAGTAAGAGCTTGAGGATCTTAAAATACTGGTCAAAGAGCTTTCCACTTCCTCAGCAAACACTGAATACGGCTGTTTGTATTAATCTTGTACTCAGCTCCAGAGGGGTAACGGAAGCAGCCTCGGAGACGAGAGCTGGTCTTGAAGAAAATAATACTGCACATTAAAGGGATCTAAGGGAGGCCCAACTGTTTCTTTTCTTCTCTTTCCTTGTAAAATGACCTCGAAATGGTCAGTTGCAACGGTCAGGCCCCTGTCTAGCCTCAGGACCCAAAGGCAAAGTTTGGGGAAGGAGCATGGAAACTGGGACACAGGCTGACACGCTGGCTTCTCTCTCCTCCCTAAAAGCTCAGGCTCCAAAGTTGCCTGGTCACCTAGAGAAATAAGTTTGGGAGGCTCACACCAAAAGCTCCACCGATGGCCTAAGGCAGTGGTTCTCACACTCCAGGGTGCATCAGAATGACCTGGCGAGCTTTTTAAACATACAGATTCCTGGGCCCTACTCCCAGGGAATCCCATTCCGTAGGTTTGGGGTGGAGCCCAGAATCTGTATTTTAACAGGAGATGCTGCTGCAGGAAGTGCAGGGCCCACGCCGGGAGAAACCCTGGCAGCTGCCCAGTGGCTGAGACCAGGTCTGACTGAGGGTGACCTGGCAAGCAGGGGAGCCGGGAATTCAACTGTTCACCCCGTCCCGGAGGGGAGGCAAAGGCAGATTTGCTCCCTGTCACCTTGTGAAGGCAGCAGGGGGGAGGCTGGCCGCTCCCTGGGGCTGGACAGCCCTGCTCAAAGGGCCTGGGGGCTGCCTTTAGAGAGAGACCCTGGTCTGGCAAAGCCACCAAGTTCTCCTGGGGCTACTTGTGCCTGGAGCTTTGAGATGCCTGATGAGAGCTCGCCTCTGCTTCACCTCTCCCGGAAGGGACAGTGAGTTTTTCTTGAGTTTCTGTGGGTGGCCCGGCCTCTCCCATTTGCTTGGAGAGCCAACCTCATGCATCCATGCCACCTGAACCAATGAATCTGCGGGGCCCCAGGAAGCTCTCAAGGCCCTATGATCCCGTAAACACTCAAGGGACATGCCCAGAGATCCTGGGAGAGCCACCTTCTCCTCTACAAACCCAAGACCTCTATTCCCTGATGCTTCTCTGGGCTGTAAGCATTGGACTCTTGGGACTCCATGACTACTCCTTATCATTGCTATGCGTCTCTTAAAACTAGAATAAAACAATCCCCAAATGCAAGCCTCTTGAAAACATACTGGCTTTAGCAGTCAGAACCTACTCAGAAAGAAAGAGGCCTAGACACCCTTGAGCTGAAGACCCTCAGCTCCACGTACCGGCCGCCTTCCAGAAGGAAGAGGAGGCCAAGGCCAAAGCAACAGTGGCATCGTGTGCCCCCAAAGGAAAAGTGCACATCTTGACGGAGTTGGGCCCAGGCAACTCCATGGACCCCAACGGAAGACATCCTGGCTGGGGGTGAAGTCCCAGTCGGTCTTTGAGCATTTAATTCAGATTGTTACAGGCCAACAGAATGGTGATACCAATGCGAGGGAGGGAAAGGTTATAGAGATGGATACAATCAATCCTTTAAAGGTGAAATGGGAATCATTTTCTACATTTAATAAAAACATTTTCTCATTTGAGGCTCTGGAAGTCTTGAGTCACATTTTTTTTTTTTACACCCTTCCCCGCCCGCCACCCCTCTAAAATGTCTTAAAACACATGGCTTAACAGTGGCTGCACAGAAAATATACACCCTCAAAGTCTGACTTTCATTTAAATACAAATATACAAAATGTAAACTGAAACAATAGAGAAATTTACAAAACTTTTCTTTAAAAATAATAAAGACAAAATTCAGTTCTAGTTATGACGCTGTTAAAACACGTGCAAGTTGTATCCAATTGGATTTCTATTGCAATGTTCGACAGAGACACAGCCAATCCACCTTGGCTCGAGGGCCGCCTCCGAACACAGACCTGAGTGGAAATCTCTTTGAGGAACCTGGAGGCTCCCCATCTCGGGGCTGGACGGCCTCCTTCCCCAGCTCCTGGAGGGCTCCCCCGCCTGCCCGCCAGGGCAGAAGCTCCACCGGTCACAAGTCCGCTTCTAAGGAGAAGGGTCTAGGCTGGTCCCACCGTGGGCTTCAGGCCAGAGCTGCAGCTAGCTGCTTCCGGTGGAGTTTGAACTGACATGGTTTGAATTTATGTGATGGTTAAAACTGGTCTTGGAACTGGCTGAACTCTTGGAATTGTTCTGATGCTGGGAGGGGGGTGAGCAGGGAGGAGAGAAAGAGGGAGAGAGGAGGTCAGTCATCACAGAGTCGAGCCCTGGGGACCTTGCATCACAGGGGCCTCTGAATCTGAACTGGAGGGGAGCTCAGCTGACCAGCTCCCCGCCTTGCTTTCTGCTGCCTTCTGTTCTCCCCCTGCAGACCCAGGTCCGGAGGCCACCCCTTGGGGCAGGGGGCTTTACCTGATTAACAGACGCCCAAGGCAGAGAGGGGGTGGTCCCTCCTATAATATCTATCTACATGGTTAGGCCTGCAGGCCCAGAGTTAGGCTGCCGGGTTCGAATCCTAAATCCGCCACTTCTTAGCTGAGTGACCTTGAGAAAGTGTCTGACTCCCTTGGTTGCCTGGCCCGTGATGTGGGTTAGGAGCCACTTCTGCACAGGGCTGTTGGGAGACGGAAACAAGGCTGTGTGTGCAAAGGGCTCTAGCAGGTGCCCAGCTTGGGAACCACGAGCTGCTCGCCCTCAGTATCCCTGGCACCCTCTTGGCACCCCCGTGGGCGCGGGCCCCTCACGTTGCAGAAGAGAGCCGGCGTGTCTGCTCCCCTGGTGGCAGTCGTGGTGCCAGGCCCTGTGCTGAGGTCACTGTCCTCCACCTCACTCACCCTGGGCAGCCGGCATCTCCATCCTGATTTTTCATGTGGGCAAACAGAGGCTGGGGCGGGGGTTGGGTTCAATATGCTGCCACCCAACCGAGAAGGGTCAGGGCTGGATTTGAACCTGGGCCGTGAGCTTCCACAGCAAACGCTTGTCCCAGGATCCCAGGCCATCCTGGGGGGCTCGGCCACTTCGGCGGTGGAGGTCATTTCTTTCTGGAACTTCAATTTTACTTAATGGAAGCATTTGAAAATTATATATATATATATATATATATATATATATATATACACCTATATATATATATATATATACCCATATATATATATATATATATATATATGGGTATATATATATATATATATATATATTTTTTTTTTTTTTTTTGCGGTACGCGGGCCTCTCACTGTTGTGGCCTCTCCCGTTGCGGAGCACAGGCTCCGGACGCGCAGGCTCAGCGGCCATGGCTCACGGGCCCAGCCGCTCTGCGATATGTGGGATCTTCCCGGACTGGGGCATGAACCCGCGTCCCCTGCATCGGCAGGCGGACTCTCAACCACTGCGCCACCAGGGAAGCCCAAAAATTATATTTTTATAGTAGATGGATATGAGTATATTATGGAATAGGAGGTGAAACTCACATGGAGTTTTTAGATAAAACCGCAAACTCAGGCCTCAGTCTGCATTTTCTCTCAGTGTGCCTGATCCGTGCTGCCCGCCCTGTTATCCCAGATCCTCCGCAAGGGCTCACTCACTGGCTGTGTGACCTTGAGCACGTTCCTTAACTCCTCTCAGCCTCAGTTTCCTCATCTGTGAAATGGGCTAATGGGAGCACATCCTGGGCTCACACGTCACTAAGATGCCCCAAAGGAGGGATGCAGTTTTGCTTGCTGATGCATCTTAAGTCCTCGGGTAACAGTCTAGCATGGAGTAGGTGCTCAATACATATTGGTGGAATGAATAGTTGAATGAAGGCCTGGGGTTTTGTGAAGATTAAATAAGAGACGCCTTCAAAAAGTACCCAGCACAGTGCCTGGCCCACAGTGGAGTGCCATGAACAGCCACCTCTTCCCTGTTACCTAAGCAGGAGGGAGCTGGGATGCCCGGGGCCTGGGTACAGAGCTGCTGCTACTCCCTTGGGGGGAGGAGGAGGAAAGTAAGGAACCAGGGGCCTCCCAGGCCTCAGGATGGGGCCCTGCCTTCTTGAAGGGCCAGGCCAGGAGGCGGCGCTATTGTGGCCATCTTCTTGGTGGCAGGGATGAGGTTAGGGGTCTCTCACTCTAGAGAGCCTGCCGGGTCCTTCCTGGGACATTTCTCCCATGTGGCCCACAGCAACCCTTGATCCAGGGACAGGCTCTGAGGGAAGAGTACCTTTTCCTGAGGGCCAAAGTCTCCTCTGGCTGCCAGCTGCAGGGCACAGCATCAAACTACGGGAGCCATGAGGTTCTTTGGGGATCACCTCTCCAGCACCAGATCCCCCTGTTCTTTGTCAAATCTTTACCTATATAACTTGCGTCGTCTTTACAGTGGCTCTCGACTAGGGGGGCGTTTTGTCCCCAGGGCCATTAGGCAGTATCTGGAGACAATTTTTTTTTTTGGGGGGGGTGGTACGCGGGCCTCTCACTGTTGTGGCCTCTCCCGTTGCGGAGCACAGGCTCCGGACGCGCAGGCTCAGCGGCCATGGCTCACGGGCCCAGCCGATCCGCGGCATGTGGGATCTTCCCGGACCGGGGCACGAACCCGCGTCCCCTGCATCGGCAGGCGGACTCTCAACCACTGCGCCACCAGGGAAGTCCTGGAGACATTTTTGATTGACACACGGCAGTGGGTGCTACTGCCATCTACTGGGTGGAGGCTAGGGATGCTGCTAAGTTCCCTCAACGCATAAGTCCCCGTGACAATGAATTAACCCAAAGCATCAGCAGAACCGAGGCTGAGGAACCCTGATGACCGGTTAACTTTGGGCTGGCCCTGCCCCTTCTGCTCTGGGGACCCCATCAGCCAGTGGGTCTCAAGGCACTTCAGACAGGCTGCCTCTCCCTTCCAGGCTGCTGCTGCCCCCAGTCTCCCCAGCCTGCAAGTTGGTCTCAGTTGTCTGGAAGGCTGAGGCCAGGACAGCAGGGTTGAGGTGGGAGTGAGGGTCTCACCTGACGTTTGAAGAGCCTCTGGAGCAGCCCTTTCTTTGGCGGTTCCGGAGGGTGGCTTCTGTTCAGGTCCGGCGAGAGGGTACCGTTAGGTCCAAACACATTCAGTTCCTTAAAGCACTCTGTTTCGATCATCTGGAGAAGCGGTCAAAACACGGGTGGTGTCAGGGGCTGCGTTGGTCATCTTGGGTGGACAGGAATCCCAGCAGCTCAGCCCTGGGCAACACTGCCCCGAGCCCGGTCCTGCCAGGCTCTCCGCCCGCCCTCCATCTCACAGGGCAGAGAGCCAGGCAGCAAGGCCCGCCCACCGCCTCTCCCTGATGGCCCTGCAAGCCGCCCTCTCCGAGAAGACAGCAGCCGGCCATGGAGGGCAGTGGCAGGGAAGCGCTCATCTCCCAGCCACGGGACTCACCCCCAGCTCCGCCTCTACCCCAGTGCTCCAGACCCTCCCCCTTCCAGCGCTGCAGGCCCACTGCCCCATCACTGCCATCTCACTCGAACCAGCTCGAACTTGCCCCACCTCCAGCCCCCCTGTGCCTCCCACTGCTGCCCCCTTTCTCTTGTTTCCCAGCCACGCTCCTC
Source organism: Phocoena sinus (assembly GCF_008692025.1). NCBI lineage: Eukaryota > Metazoa > Chordata > Mammalia > Artiodactyla > Phocoenidae > Phocoena > Phocoena sinus. Next base: position 73,539,445 of record NC_045778.1, on the reverse strand, counting down.
CAGAGAGCCATCGAGACAGGCCTCCTCTTCCTGCCCAGCCAGCTCCTGACCCAGCACCACACCATGCCCCAGTATGCCCACAGGGACGCCCACCCAGCTGTCCCTCTTCTGCCCTCGTTGCACCCTCCCCTCAGGGTGAAGCTGAGGGCCCCGCCGTGCTCACCTCGCTTTGCCAAGGGATGGGTACGGAGCCCGTGGAGAACTTGGAGTAGAAATCGTCGTCTGTGTGGTCCAGGTTGACGCCCTTCACGGTGGAGAACTGCTCGATGTCCAGCACGTCCTTGCAGTACACAGCCCGGGGCTGGGAGGGCAGGGCACTGGTCACCAGGAGCCCTGCCTGTGGCTCTGGTGGCCCCAGCCAGGCCCAGAGGGTTTTGATGGAGAGCAGCGGGGGTCTCCCAGGGCCACCCCCACCCCGGGAACCCGGGCTGCCCTTTGCTCAGAGGGGCCAAGGGGCCCCCAGCTGGGGTGACAAGAGCTCAGGGCCCCTTCCTGCCATCACTGCCCCACACAGTATGCAACGGGGCGATGTCCCAGGAGGACCTCCCTGGCCCTTCTCGCATCGGAGGCCAGTCAGGGGTGGTAGGTCAGCACACAGGCTCGGCAGCCACACAGACCTGGGCTGGGGTCCCAGCTGTAGTGCTTAGGTGCTTTGTTAAAGTTACATATCCCCTGGAGGCCTCAGTTTCCTCACCTGCAAAATGGGGCAGTCGAGGCACCAGGCCATGGGGCTGTCGTCAGCGGTGCTATGGCCCCGGCGCCGTAACCATAGTGATCTCTTTCATCTCACTCATCTACCAAACATGCTCTGGGGCAGCCGTGCGGGGACTCACAGAGACAAACCCGGGCCCTGCCCTCTGGGTATTCGAGGTCAGTGGGGGAGGCCTCCCAGGGGCTCTGGGAGCCTGGGATTCTGGAGATGAGGACTTCATAGAGGTGATGATGCCAGGGTGGGTACAGAGAGACCCCCAGACCGGGCGACACCCTGCTACTGGAAGATGGGGGCCACCCCTTGCCCACAGGTCTCAGCCTCTGACCCGGGGCCCAGCACAGATGTTTAGTGAAGTCGAAGGTCTTAAATCAATGCACAGGCTCAGTCTAGGCTGGGGAGGCTACTTACATCTGGAATAAAGGGAGGGTCCAACATCCCGGCTTCTAAGCGCTTGAAATTCATGTTCCTGAAGAAGGGGTGTCTCTTGACCTCTGCTGCCCCTTCCTCCTGGCAGCCCAGCCTCTGCTTTGCATCTTTGGTGAGCAGCTGTGACAGGATAGCCCCATGAGGACTTGCCTGGGGGGCTTTTCCTCCTGCCCAGAGGCCCGAGGGGCAGAGGGGCTTCGGAGAGCCTGTGGTCACCTCCCTTTCACACGAGTGTTCCTGAGCCCTCCCGAACGTCCCTCCTCTCTCCTCCGCAGTGCCTGCGCCACCCCAGGTACCCAGCGGACACTGCCTGCTCAGGCCTCGATTCAGGGTGGCCTCCTGAGCCACAGTGTGCCTTGTGGTCCCATGTTCCCAGCATGCTCAGATGCCTGGAACCCCCAGGAGAGCAGGAGTCCTGTCTGTTTCTCCAACCCAGCATGCACTGATGTTTGTTGAGTTGGTGTTAACTCTTCTGCTCCAGGTAAGCTACAAAGGGCAAGGGCTGGTCAGTAGGTTCTTTCATTCATTTACTCCGTTCATAAGTACATTGTAGACTTGTACCCAGTAGGTCCCGAGAGAGGATGCTAAGGGTCTGGCCTCAGAAAATTCTTGTTCAGAGGACCCGTCAAGGCAATGCAGATATGACACCATGGTGGCAGAGGAACAAGAACTGGCTGCCAGCTGAGGCATCGGGAGGTGTCCTGGGGAAGGGGCGTCTGAGACAGGCTTTCAAAGGTGGGAGCAGGCATCGGAGGGACCTGTGGCATCATGAACAGGGCGGCAGGGACACTCAGGGCGTGTTTGGGGAACACCTGTCTTTGAGTCCGAGTGAAGGATGAGGGAGGTGGGTCGGGGGAAGGGGACTGGTTGGGGAGAGTGATGGACGGTCCTGAAGGGCAGGTCCAGAGGTAGGATTTTAATACAGGTGTAGTGGGGAGACAAGGATGGTTGGGGTAGAGGACTGTCCTCATCACAACCAAAAGGCAGGATGGTTAATAGGAGAGGAAGGGGCTGCAGGAGCAGACAGCTGGACGGGAGGAAGGTGTGAATGAAAGAGAGGAAGGGGGGAAGGGGAGGGGCAGGCCCCGGCTGAAGATGGGGCAGGGCCGCCACGTGACCGCGGGGCATCCCTCCCCACAGTCCCAGTGTCCCCACCCCACTGAGCACTGCACCATATACGCAGCTGGAATCTACTAAGTGTCTGCTTTGAGACTAAAATCAAAGTGGGTGGTCTGCACCTTGGAGGGAGTCCAGCCCTTTCCTTTACCAATACCCTGGTGCCTTCTGCATGTGCTCATTTAATACACATTTATGGCTGCCCTGAGAGCCAGTGGGCAGGGGGGCCTCCTGGGGCCCAGAGTCTGGAGGGGAGGCTTGCTGGGACTGCCCCCCCCCCCCAAACTAAGGAATGAAAGGTGGTAGTGGGGCAAGCACCAGGTCACAGCCTTGAAGGGACTAAGCCATGAGATAGCCACTCACAATGTCACCCTTTGGTCCACCGACCACCAAAGAGTGTTTTGTCCATTGGGCTGGTGGCTCGGAGCCTCAGCTGCTCTTCTCCTGGGACTTTGCTCTGCTCTGAGTAATCCCAAGAGGCTGCAGACCGCAAAGCCTGCAGGGGCTGGCCAGACAGATGGCACAAGTGAGAGCAATAAGGTGAGGGGTAGGCTGGGCTGGGTGGGCCGTGCCAGGATGCCCGTCAGCTCCTGCCAGGCAGGGATGCTGGCCAGTGTCCAGGGCTTCTGCTTTTTTTGAGAAGCCAGAAAATCCAGGTTTTTATGTGAATTTGCCCCATTTAAAAATCTTGGCAAGTAACCCACTATTCACCTCTCTCTAAGACACTATGCAGGCTGAAATAAACACCCACCTACATGCTGCCTGTCTGCAACCTGGGCATCAGGTAGAGTTTACACATGTAGTATCCGTATAAACCAGAAATGAGAGGGAGAGATGGTGTGAGCTGAGGTGGATGGGGCAGGCAGAGAGGGCTTGCTGGAGGAGGAAGACTAGCAATGGGCTGGAAGGACCGGTGAGACTGAGAGGGCTACAGGGCCAGTGGGGAAGAACCAGTGCTGGGACTCAGCAGGGGCCTGAGAAAGGTGGGGGCTGAGGTCTGGGCCTAGGTACGACTGGACCCAGGGGACAAGGCAATGAGATGCATGCATTTCTGGACACCAGGGGCAGTGGAGAGGGTCTTGTGGCTGCCAGGATGGAATGAGGGACAGAATCTGGGGGCCAGGGACCAGCTTCCTTGCTGTTTGTAGAGAGACCTTCCTCGGCAGGTGGGGCTGGAGCTGCCCCGGGCCTCCATGGTCTCCTTACGGTCAGGCCCTGCTGTGTCCTGAGCTGGTGTCCCTTGGCGGTGGCAGCCTGGCTGCCAGACCAGATGGGCTGTGGTTAAGGGCTCAGAGGAAGCCCAAGACCAGAATTCCAAGACCCCAGGGTAAGGAGGCAGAGGAAGGCCAGAGAGCTCCAAAGGTTCTTCTAGCTGAGAGAGACAGGGGACCTTGGTTTGACGCGTACACCTAGGGACCCAGGTCTGCCTGGAGCCCCAGGCTCAGATGCCACCTTTCCTTCAGTGGCCACCAGGGGACAGCAGAGGAACAGCAGTGCCCCCGGTCCTGGGGCCCCAAAGCCGGGCGCCAAAGCCGATGACTGTGGACAGGGAGGGGGCGCTCTGTGCCTCTTTGTCCTCTCAGCACATCCCATGCTGCTGCTGGGCGTTTCTCAAGACCTGCTTCTCTGAATTCCCTGACCTGGGACATTTGGTGATGCTCTGACCTCCTTCTTCCCTTGTCCAGTTAGCTCCCTCTGGACAGATACCTGACTGTGACATAACCAAGTATCCTTGGCACCCCCCAGCCCCCGGTTGTCAATCATCCCTAGGACCCCACATTTCCACGTACCTGCCTTTTGCTGCCCTGCTCCTCTTGCCCCCCGACCCCAGCTCTGGCTGCCGTGGCCACCTGTTTTCTCGGAGGTCCCCCAGCTACAGGCTGGCACCGGCCTGTGGTCCGGGCGTGTGTTTGCTTGTGTACACACCACACCTCCCTCACTGTCTCTCACACATGCCAATGGCAGATCTATGGTTCCTCTTCCTTTGGAAGTGGTCAGATGGCAGCTCTAGCCCAAATCCTTCTTCCCATGCCTCTGTGACGTCAGACCGAGGCTGGTAAGAGGAAGCGGTCAGGCAGCAGGCGGACGGCTCCAGGAGGGTGGCCTTCTGGGGGTGGGAACTATGCCAGAAGGTTTCTGGGCCCCTAGCAGTGCAGCCTCAGGTTTTCTAGAAGCAGAAACTCTGCTACTTTTCATCGGCTCTCCGGGCCTGCCCTTCTCTGCACTCTAGCCTGGTTTACACTCAGGATTCAGATCCTGAGGGTCCCCCGGCCTGTCCGCTGCTCCAGGTGCAGCGTGCTGCAAGGAGAGGAAGGGGATCTGTGGATCCCCGGTGCCCAGAGCCAAGCGCTCAGGCGCCTCCTGTCCCCGAGTGGCTGGTATAAGAGGGCAGCTGCCTGCAGTGGAGGTGCTAGCACAGCTGGGCTAGCACCAGAGGGAGGAGGGCCCTGGGGGCCACAGGTGGGCCTTGGGAGCCTACGAGCCGGGCAGGAAAGGAAGCGGGCCCACCTGGGCCGAGAGGAAGGGCCGCGGTCCAGGGTTGGACTCTCTCCAGCTCCACTTTTTTTTTTTTTTTTTTTTGCGGTACGCAGGCCTCTCACTGTTGTGGCCTCTCCCGTTGTGGAGCACAGGCTCCGGACGCGCAGGCTCAGCGGCCATGGCTCACGGGCCCAGCCGCTCCACGGCATGTGGGACCTTCCCGGACCGGGGCATGAACCTGTGTCCCCTGCATCGGCAGGCGGACTCTCAACCACTGTGCCACCAGGGAAGCCCCCACTTTTTTTTTTCTTTAAGATTTTTTTTTGATGTGGACCATTTCTGAAGTCTTCATTGAATTTGTTACAACATTGTTTCTGTTTCATGTTTTGGTTTTCTGGCCGCGAGGCATGTGGGATCCTAGCTCCCCGACCAGGGATCAAACCCGCACCCCCTGCATCGGCAGGCAAAGTCTTAACCACTGGACCGCCAGGGAAGTCCCCCAGCTCCACTTTTGATGGCTCCTGTCACTCCTTCCTCTATCTGGCTTCCAGCCCCCCAGTCTGGCCCCGTCCACCCAGCCTGTCTAAAGGTCATTCCCCGAGTGCGCCCTGCCTGTGGCCGGGTCAAGTTCACTATCCATGGATGCTGTCACGCAGGGCCCCAGCAAGTGTGACCAACATTCCATATAGTGGGTGGAAAACTCGAGTATAAGATGTTCGAAGACTGAAACTATCACCACCTACAGCCCCGGCCTCAAGCCAGCACCCAGGGGTCCAGAGCTGGAGAGACAGCAGGAGGCCCAAGGTCAAGGGTAAGGGCTGCCTGGATCCCTCTGCATCTTGGGGGCGAGCCAGGATCAGCCCCTTTCTCCCCATGCTGGCTTCCCCCACAGAGCTGGACATGAGGGTGTCTCCCATTGTCACGCAGCCCCCTCCCTTATCACAGAGCCGCCCTGCTCCACCCCAGGCTCCCTCCCGGAAGCCTTCACTGCCCGCCCCAGTCCACAGCCTGCTCCTCCAGCCTGGTGGCTTCATCGCCCACACCCTAGCGTGCCCCGACCCTGTCCCCTTCAGCCCATTTGCTGTTCTCGGCTAAGGGCCGGGAGGGGAGCCAGCACTGGACACCAGACCCGGGGCAGCGTCTGGCTCGCCGGGAGCTCACCATTTTGCAGATGCACTTGGCCTCCTCGGAGAACTTGTGCGAATATACCTCCTCGGTCTCCAGGACCCGGCGGTCCACCTCCTCCCTCTTCACCTTCTCCTTGCGGCCGCGGAAGGGCGACTGGCCCTCGATCATCTCGTAGATGAGGCAGCCCAGACCCCAGTAGTCAGGGCTCAGGCCGTACCTCTGGTTGTTCAGGACCTCTGGAGCTGGGGGCAGAGCAGGGAAGCGAGGAGAGGTGAGAGACAGCTGGTGGCAGGTCAGAGCCCGGGCAGATGGGGCCAGGACTGCGATGTCAACGGGGCCTCGGGACGTCCTGCAGCCAGGAGTGATGCTGCTGCCCACAGAAGGCCTGGAGCTTGATGGCTCAGACCTCCTCCCGCTGCCAACCCTGGCCCACCACCTGCTGTAAATACCACCTCTTCCTGGGAGCCTGCCCTGGTTGCTCTTTGCTGTGCTCCCAGGACTCTGACTGTGGCTTCAAAAGCCTGACCACAGTGGATGGAAACAACCTGTTCCCTTGATGTCTCCCCCACTAGACTGTGAGCCACCCTATTTCCTGCTGTGCCCGGTAACAGGTACGACGCCTGACACACAGTAGGTGCTGCACACGTATCTGTTTCAATGAATGGTATGTCCACCCAAAGTAAAACGATGTTAAATTTAGCTGGAATTCAAATCGCTTCCCTAACATTTTGATGAAATGAATTATAGATTCACCATAGAAATGCAAAAAAGATAGTTTCAGGTCATCAGGCAGGCCACATTCATCCAGGGAGGCAAATGCATCCACACACGTGCTGGTATGCACACACACTATGTGCTGTGCAGACACTCTGTGCAAGAGGAGAAGACACAGATGCACGGGCAGACACACACAAAGGTGCACAGATGGACCTATCTAGCCATCACCCATCTATCATGCATCCACCCATTTATCTATCCACCCATTTATTAATCCATCCATCCATCCATCATCCATCCATCTGTCATCTATCTATCTATCTACCTATCATCTGTCCATCCATCCCTCAGCATTCACATGGGTATACATACCCCCAACATACACACAGATACACACCCCAGAGGTCCTCCAATGTCGTGCAACCTGAAAAGGACCCTCGAGCACCAGAGACCAAGTCTAGAACCCTAAGCATGTGTCGCTGGCAACAGCCCGGTAGAGGAAAACAAGGTTTCCACAGCCCCAGAGCTTTCAGGAGTCCTCTACCTCCTGGTGTGAGTGGGCTTATGAGTGGGAGGTGGGCAGAAGGAAGCCCAGGGAATATCCCTTATTGGAAGGAGCATTCCAGGGGTCGGTGTAGCTCTGGGGCTCTTCCCCGTAGCTCCCGGGATGATGGTCTCAGAGAAGGCTCAGGGGATGCAGCGCAGGGAGCCCGAGGCTGGTCTCTCCTTAGAATGGTACTTGTGACACAGTAGGCGGGGTGCTCCTCTCCTTTCTGGACCCTTCCTAATGATCTCCCCCGTCTCGAGGTCACCCTGAAAGGCTGTCTGCCAACTCAGCAGACCCCTACTCCACCCACCCCCAGGCAGCGCTGTTTGTCAGCTCTGCCACTGACCTTGGGAGGGGCTTGCCCTCCCAAGAGATGTAGCTGGGGCTAGGGGTGGGAGCTGCAGAGCTCAGTGAAGTCAAGTTGCGCCCTGGTGCCCCAATGCTCCCCGAACCCTGGCTAAGACCTCCCACCTCCCAGCATGACTACTTCTAGTTGCACAAAGAGGCCAGTGGCTCTGAGGGTGGGGCTTGGTGAGAGGCCGCGCCTACACTTACCCATGTAGCCGACAGTGCCCACCCGGCCGCGGATCAGGTCTCCCTCCGGGATCTTCACAGCTAGGCCCAGGTCCGAGATCCTAATATGGCCTGAGGGAGGACAACAGAGTCAATAGGTCCCTGGGATGGTCATGTGGACATCTGGTCTACCCTGGGCAGGGCCCCAGACTTGCCATGGGCCCCTGGCATTTCATCTGTCCTAGAAAGAGTGGTAACGAACCTGCCATGGCAGGGTGACTGCAGACCCTTGGGAGAGTCCAGGTGTTAAGAGGACAGGGGTAAAGTATTACTTTTTAGGAGAAAAACTTAACGATGAAAAGGATGCCTGGATTTGGTTAGACGATCGCAGACCTGCCTCATAAAATGCCCTAATGGGCTTCTTGGAACGCTGATGTCACAAAGTTTAAAATGCCTTGGCCTGATTCTGGTATTGCTTCATGGGAAAATGTAAGAGTCTCCTGACATTTTGCAACAATTTGCTTAAGGGGAAAAATCATAAAGCAATTTGGGAAGCAACTCCCTGTGCTGCCTTGTTGGTCTTCGGGGGCTGTTTTCTCCCTTTGGAGACACTGCCACCCAGGCTTAGCAGAGACTGTGGGGAGGCATTGGAGCTCCTGGACCAGGACCGACCCCCAAAAGGCAGAGACAACGTGGTGCTGAGAGCTCGCCTCAGTGCTGTCTCTCCTAGTGGCCCAGCTGGCAGGGTCGTGGCCTCATCTGACCCCGCAGGGAGGAACACTACCCTCCTTCCCAGCCTGGACCTCAGCAAGGCCCAACGCCAGAGACCCCGCTAGGCTGCAGCTGAGTGGATTCCCCTGGCTCAGTGGCCCCTGACAAAGGCAGGAACGGTAGGGGGCAGGGGAGAGAGCACACATATTCCAGCCATTGGGCAACAAATCAGTGGTGGACACAGTTCTGGAACCAGCAAGAACCCCTGCGGGCACTGGGCGCATCCAAAGAGGGGCAGTGGGCCCTGAGCCCTCTGCCTGCTCCACCACACGACAGTATCACAATCAAACCTCTTCGCTTGGTCACGAACAACCTCCCTCCCTCCCTCCCTCTCTCTCTCCCATCAGCCTGGGGCTGCCTGATGTCTGGGGCATGCTGGCAGGGAGAACTGGTTTCTGGTCTCAACTCCCCACTGATATTGCTGGGTGAGGGACCTTGGCAGCTTGGCTCCTCTGAGCCTCAATCTTATCATCTGTAAAATGGGCACAGGGGTGTCGGCCCTGCCCCCTCTGAAGCGATGAGAAGATCTAGTTAGATAGAAGATGTGACAACCCCTTCCCAGGCATGAGAGGCTGAACAGTCATGAGGGGCTACTGTGGTGGCTCCTCTTATCCGTGAATGTGTGTGCAAACACACAAGAAAATAACAATGGTGATAGACAAGTAATAACGCCCAACACATTTATAGCTGGCTATAGTTGATAAAACAACTTCTCCTCAAGCTATCTTGTCAGAACCTCACCACCACCCTCCACCATCTGAAGCAGGCAGGGCAGGACCCACTGTTTCTATTTCACAAACAAGGAAGATGAGGTGCAGGGAAGCTGTGTGAGAGTTAAGTACTGGCCCAGAGTCTCTGGAATTCTCGACTCCTCATTCACTGCTCGCTCTCTCCCTCTCCTCCCTCTCGGCCGAGCCACACTGCTTCTTTGCCGGGTGGGAGCTTTGTCCATGCCCTCTGCCCTCCCGTGGACCCCGGGTCAGTGTCTCTGAGTCTCCGCTGGGGGAACCCCTGCTCCCTTTGGGCTGCGACGCTCACCTCAGCTGCAGAGCAGGAGAAGGATCCCCGGGCCGCTGCCTGACTTACCGTAATCGTCTAACAGGATATTTTCAGGTTTCAAATCTCTGAAAGGGAAAGATCACCAGCAAGTGAGTGCGGCTGTTCTGGGAGGCAAGGGCACACCAGCATCTGGGTAGACCCCCTTGGGCCAACCCGGTCTGAGTGTTTCCTTCCCGACTCTGGGCTCAGGAGGTCTGGTCTCTCTCTGGGTCAAGACAATCTTGTGCTAACTTCTCTCCCTCCAGTAATTTAAAACAAATGCTGCTTTTTGCCATAGGTGCCTTCCTGACCCCGGAGAGTGACTGAAAAGGAAGTTAGGCAAAGGCTAGTCCTGGCACCTGTCCACACACTGATGGCCCCAGGGCTAAGAACACTTCTGGCTGGAGTGGTGACAGACCCCTCCAGGCCCGAGAAGACCCGGATGCCTTGAAGGCAGAGCAGGGTCTGGGAATGAAAGAAGAGAAGTTATTGAGGACAAAGAACCAGCCGCAGAATTGGGGCAGAGGACTGTAAGGGAGAGAACGGTAACCTCCAGGACAAACACCCCCTTGGGGAGGGGGCCCCCAGGAGCCTGGCACATCTCCCAGCTCCAGCTGAGCCACAGCCTGGGAGAGAGCACCGCCAGAAGGCACGGCTGTAGACGCAGCCACCTCCTCCTGTCCCTAACGTCTCTCTTCTGTTTGATGAAATGATCGGGCTCATGTGAAAGGGAACCTCTCCACTCCCACTGGGGGGAGGGGGGGGCGGGAGGCAGCAGAAGTGTCTGTTTTTATTTTATTTAATTAATTAATTAATTTCTGGCCGCATTGGGTCTTCGTTATGCTGCGCGCAGGCTTTCTCTAGTTGCGGCGAGTGGAGGCTACTCTTCGTTGCGGTGCGCGGGCCACTCATCGCAGTGGCTTCTCTTGTTGCGGAGCACGGGCTCCAGGTGCACGGGCGTCAGTAGTTGTGGCACGTGGGCTCAGCAGTTGCGGCTCGTGGGCTCTAGAGCGCAGGCTCAGTAGTTGTGGCGCACGGGCTTAGTGGCTCCGCGGCATGTGGGATCTTCCCGGACCAGGGCTCGAACCCGTGTCCCCTGCATTGGCAGGTGGATTCTTAACCACTGCATCACCAGGGAAGCCCTGGTTTTATTAATAAACGTTCTTCTCCACGAGTTAAAGAATAACAGGATAGTGTGTGCAACTCAGTTAAGCCGTCGGGCAGACGATACATGGCATCGAGATCGAGGATTCGGCTCTCAACCAACTGGCTTTGTTCATCAAACGGAGGGCAGCTCTCCTCATGGGGAGCTGTGCCCATATCCAGTGGTGCACCGTCACAAAGTGATAACTGGTGTTTGCACGTAGTTATTTATCACGACATACTTTTGTTGCTGTTGTTAACTTGCATGCTTTTGGTGTGTTAACCATTCCAAATAGGGGCAGGAGTCATCACTGCAATTAATCAGCCCCCACCGACCACCGGGTCGGAAAGACAGCTGGCTAGTGGGCACAAACCCACACCCCCAGAGAGGCTCTGGCAAGTGGTCGGGGCCGGGGAGGCACCATGGTTCCCTTCCTCCATAGAAGAAGGGCTAGAATTTGGAGGGATGCCTTTTTTCTTTTTTTAAGAGAAAAGCAATCAAGTGGAGGATTCTTTTTTCAACCCTCAGGGAAAATTTTCTGACTCTCTTCCCACCTGAATGAAAACAAAACAAAAGCATAAATTGGGAGATGGTGTGGGGGGAAGGGCACGTCATCAAGACCATTCCTCTTGCTTTCAAAACCTTCTCGGGCTCCCAAGATAATCTCCGACAAGAGCCCCACGGCAAAGGTCTTCAAACTGGGGAGTGTGTCCCCAGCGGCTGGGGGGCGGGGGTCCCCCACGTGCTGGTGGCTTCAGTTGACAGAAGAAGAGCAGGTTCCTCCCCACTCCTAAATGTGACTATGGCTCTGGAGCCAGTCACCATAGATCCCAATTAGAGGTGGGATCTAGTAATAATAATTATAAGGTCAACTCAACAGAATATATTATCTTAACACTTAGAGCCTTATGGTCAAAGGAAATTTTTTAAAAATCTTACATACATCCACATATTTCAGAGGGGAATGCTAATCGATAACTTTTATGCAAAAAAAATATTACATTATAATAACTATTCTGTCGGGGTGGAGGGGAGTAGAGAAGAAAATGATAGAAAACTCCTCACCATTAAGGAGCTTTCATGCACTTTTTTAGCTGCACGATGGTGGAAATCAATTTGCTACAGCAATCAGATTCCACTGGATACCTTTAGAAATGTGATGCCACTTTAGCTCCATTTCAAAATATCAATATTAGCCACTCTTTTAACATATGATGGACAATTTTAGATGTCTACTTAAAATGTATGAGGGCACACAGATTTTCAAAATTCTGTGAGGAGGCCTGTGAGAAGAGTCAGGGCCACTGCGCACAGAACCTGGACACCTGGTCCTAAAAAGCTGGATGGTGTGGGAGGGAACGGGGTCCATTCTGATGCCTGCTGCGGTGGTGATCCTACTAAAGTCTTCCTGGGGTTTGTTCCGGATCAGGCCACCAGGCTCCACTGAGCTTCGCAGGCACTGGTTGGGAAGGGAACAGTGGCCCAACCTCATCAACTCTTGAGGGAACACTTGGCCTCCCTCCCTTACTCGGTTCCTGGGCAGGAGCCTGTCTGACTCAAGGGCAATGCCCGGGCCTCGACTCCCAGGGTGGGGTCGAGCGTCCAGTCCAGGGCATGGAAGGGTCAGCCTGCTCACCTGTAGACGATGTTCTCACGGTGGAGGTCTTCCAGGCCGCACAGGATCTCTGCTGCATAGAACAGGGCACGCTCCTCCTCGAAGCCCGGGTTCCCCATGTTGTAGATGTGGAACTTCAGGTCCCCCCCGTTCATGATGGTCAGTACCAAGCACAGCGCATCCTTGGTCTCGTAGGCGTAGGCCAGGTTGACCTGGGAGCACAAGACAGCCCTGCGGTGGGGTTCCGGGGACCCTCTGACCACGTCCACTCCTCCTCCCGGGCCTTGAAGCTGGGCGGGAGGGCTAGGGTGCAGGAGCTGCAGCAGCTTCACGCCACCCCCTGCGCCCTGACGGCCTCCTGGTGCCCCTGCCGCTGCCCCTCCATCAGATTCAGTGGTTCTAGGTGAGGGGGCAAAGCTGGAAGGGGAAGGCCAGCACCTTTCAGGGGTCCCAACAGGACGGTGTCTGCGTTTTTACGTCACAAAAGCATGTGTGTGCATCAGGTGGTTAAAACTTCTGCCCCCTTTGGGTATCACCTCGTAAAGCCCAGCCCACTCTGGGGGATGACAGCAGCACCACGTGGATGGCGTAGCCTGCCCTCACGCAGAGCTGGTGGGAGTGAAACTGGGGGCCGTGCACACACCCTCTGACACAGCAATTCCTCCACTAGGAGTCCATCCCACGGACACCCTAACAGAAATATGCCAAAGGGATGCTGAAGGATGGACACGGTAGCCTTATTTGTTGCGGTGGCTTCAAAACCAGGAACAACTTCTATCGTGGGGACTGACTGCACAGGTCGTGGCCTAGCTCTTCCCTGTGCATCTGGGGAATGGTGCACAGCTTTAAAAAAGAGGTGCAGCTGTTGGTCTGTTGTAGGAAAAGCTCTACAATTTAAGGGGGAAAACACTGCAGCCTAAGATTTGTAGTAAGATCGCGCTGGCTAAAAGTAATAAAATCTGTACATGAATCAAACACGTCTGGAATGGTTATTTAGAGAGGGAGGCCTTTATGTTTACTTTGCGCCCATCTGTGCTGTTTGACTTTTTACCGGAGCATATATTATTTTTTATAATAACAAGTGGCAGTGACACTGAGAGCTGGCCAAATACCCAAGTCCTCCTCCACATTTCCCAGCCTCCCCTGCGGTTGGCTGGTCCCTGGCCATGACGGGTTCTGGCTGAGGACTGTGGGTGGAAGTGAGGGGTGTCACTGCAGCCAAGGCAGTGCAGAGCCCCCAGCACTCACTCTCCACACTCCCGGGAAGGGTGTGGCTGGAAGATGAAGGAAGGTGGTCTGATCTGATGGGATTTGGGGTGAGAAAAAGGACAACCTTTGCCATTTTCAGCTACTTCAAGTTGGGGTTGATTTGTTACCGCAGCAGAGCCTAGCCTGGATGCAGTAACACACGAATATAAACCAGATGGGCCTCTCTAGGATCCTGACACTTCGGTCTCCTGTGATGAAACCAGCCTACAGGGGTCTGTGGAAACAAAGCTCCTTGGCTGGGCCCCGCGTGGGCCTCTTTCGTCCACGGAGGCGCTCAGAGAAGCCTGGTCTCACTCCCAGAGGGGAGCCAGGCTAGCTTGGTGACCATTGTCAGCCCCAACTGACCCCCAGGTGCCTCGTGATGGAGGGAGTGTCGGGCTCCTTTCTGCAGCCCCCCCCCCACTGCATCCCATGCCCTGGGGGATGGGGACCTGTCACACTTAAGGGACAGAAGTCCCAGTCACCAGGGGGGGCCTGTCCCTGGGGCCCTGACACTCACCACAAACCGACTGTTGACCTTCTCCAGGATCTGCTTCTCATTCAGCGCCATGGACTCCCCTTTCCGCTTTTTGATCCTCTTCTTCTCCAGGCGCTTGCAGGCATACATTTTACCCGTGGCCCGAACCTGGCAGGCACAGACCTGAGGGGCAAGAAAGAAGCCAAGGGCACACGGCACGTGAAACAGGGCCAGTGTGAAGCTCCCTCAAGGCCAGGATGCTGTGTCTCTGGGGCTTGGAGGATGCCTGGCCGTGGACCCACTGCTCCCAGGGCCCTGCCCTTGAGATCTGGCTTTGGTGGCACCTTAGGCAAATCCTAGACCTTGGAGGTGCAGAATCAGCCATTTACACCAATGTTTAGATGGCTGGCTGAGGCCTAAAGAACTGTTCCTCTCTCAGGGGCAACTAGATTTTCTCTGTCCCAAGCTTCTAGCCAGATGTAGCCGTTGATAACTGGGGACTTTCAAGCACCAGCTGCTGTTAGGAGAGGCTTGTTTCGGGGGGCAGTGATGGGAGACTCCTGCGAACCCTGACTGTATAATTCAGAGGAATGGAAACCAGGGCATTTGGGTCTGGTCTTAGTTCTGCCCCTATGCGGCTGTGTGACCTTGCCTGGGTCACCTAACCATTGTGAACTTCAGCTTTCCTCATCTCTAAAGTGGGAATAACAAGGCTTGGGAAGATCAGATTAAGTACAACAGCGCATACTAACAGCATGGTGTGGCCAGGATGCTTAAGCCCCTCACGCCCTCCCTTCTCCCTCCAAACACAATCAAGAGTGCCCATTTCTCCTCTCCAGACTTGACTCCTGCCTGAGGCTGGCTCCAGCTCAGCTGCCCCGCCACAGACACCCTCCTTCCTCACCTCAGACACAGCAGACCTGCTCAAGGCCCCGGCCTCACCCTCCTTCTCCATCGGGGGCGCATGACCAAGCCATTCGCTCGGAAGCCATGCTTAGAACACTTCAGGCCAAGCCCGAAGGGACAGAAAAGGTGACAAGAGTCCAGAAACTTTTCATGAATACGTGGATATTCACTTACCTCCCCAAAGCCCCCTTTTCCCAGTACTCGGTACTGCCTGAAAGTGTTTTTGGTTACCGGTTGCCTGGAAAAAAGCAAAAATCCAACATGGGACTTGTAGTATTAAGATGCAGAATCCAGAAGAAATAGACAAGGGCAGCATTGAAAAGAACCAGTGCCAGGCACAAATGGCCAGACCAGGCCCCGGGGACCCCCTGGAAACATCACTGCAGACGGGACCCTCGAGGACTTGCTCTGGGGCTGGGGCTGGGTGTTCAGATCCCAGGCTGCCGCCCTCAGGACTGCACTGGGAGGGAAGAGCTGAGCGGAGGCTGTTTCACCACACTTTCCCTGTGGTTCCCCTCTCTCTCCCAAATGCAAATCATGCGGCTGAAGTCAGGAGGAAGCTGTGTCCTCAGTGCAGGGAGAGGGGAGGGGGCCAGGAGCCACAGAGGCTTGGTGTCCCACGGAGGCCACAAAGGAAACCGCAGCCCTCCCTCCCACACCTGCAGGCAGGACGGCAGGAAGGCAGGACGGCTGCACCTCCCGTCCTGGGGCGCCCGAGCTATTCCTTCCTGCAGACTTGCCCCAGGAAGACGCGGCCTCCTGTGGGCAGAGTCTGCTGGTCCCCAGGTCCAGTCTGGTTACTCTCTCACGGCGGTTCCCAGGCTTCCCGCCACCGAGGGCGCTGTGTTATACGTAACCCCCCTGAGCCCCAGAACACGAGAAGATCCTGTCTGCCAAAAGCCGTATTTATGACTAATCTTTTTGTGTCTCCCGACTCCCCATTTTAGTTAGCCAAAGCCATTCTTTAAAAAATATTTATTTATTTTTGGCTGCGTTGGGTCTTCACTGCTGCGCACGGGCTTTCTCTAGTTGCGGCGAGCAGGGGGCTACTCTTCGTTGCGGTGCGCGGGCTTCTCTCGTTGCAGAGCATGGGCTCTAGGCGCGTGGGCTTCAGTAGTTGTGGCACGCAGGCTCAGCAGTTGTGGCACGCGGGCTCAGCAGTTGTGGCTCGCGGGCTCTAGATTGCAGGCTCAGTAGTTATGGCGTATGGGCTTAGGTGTTCCGCGGCATGTGGGATCTTTCCCGACCAGGGCTCGAACCCGTGTCCCCTGCATTGGCAGGCAGATTCTCAACCACTGCGCCACCAGGGAAGTCCCACCAAAGCCATTTATAATGTCTAATGAGACAAGCCTCTGATCGGGAGCCAAGTATGGGACTTGTGGGGTAAATAAATGGCCATTTAGTTGCAGCAAAGGACTCCACCTTGCAGACAGTGTGTGCTTTTTCATCGCTGGCCTGTTTGGCTAAGGAAAATCAGGTTTCCCCCCTCTTCTTTTCGGCTTTAGTGAGGTATAATTGACAAAGAGTGTACAACTTGATGTTTTGATATATGTATACATTGTGAAATGATTACCCAATCAAGCTAATTAACATTCTGTCACCTCACAAAATTAACATTCCCCCCTCCCTCCCTTTTTTCCGTACTTTCTTCCTTCCTTCCTTTCTTCCAAGAACACTTAAGATCTACCCACTTAGCAAATTTTAAGTAAATAATACAGTACCGTTAACTACTGTCCCCATGTTGTAAAGGAGATCCCCAGAACTTATTCATTTTGCATAACTGAAACCTTGTGCCCTGGACCAACATCTCCCATTTCTCCAAGCCCTCCCCACCCCTGACAGCCACCACTCTGCTCTCTACTTCTATGGGTCTGAATATCTTAGATCCCACATGTAAGTGAGGTCATGCAGTACTCGTTTTTTGTGTCTGGCTTATTTCACTTTAGCACAACGACCTCCAGGTCCATCCACGTTGTCATAAATGGCAGGACTTCCTTCTTTTTTAGGCTGAGTAATGGTCCATTTATAAACGTTAAATATTTTACTCCTACATTCATTGCAGAATTATTCACAATAGCCAAGACATGGAAACAACCGAAATGTTCATCAGTTGATTCATGGATAAGAACAAGCAGCTTTTACGGCGTTAAAATTGGTTCTTGGCTCTCTAGGACTATTTTTTTTTTTTTTTTTGTGGTACGCGGGCCTCTCACTGTTGTGGCCTCTCCTGTTGCGGAGCACAGGTTCCAGACATGCAGGGCCAGTGGCCATGGCTCACGGGCCTAGCCGCTCTGCGGCATGTGGGATCTTCCCGGACCGGGGCACGAACCCATGTCCCCTGCATCGGCAGGAGGACTCTCAACCACTGCTCCACCAGGGAAGCCCCTCTAGGACTATTTTTGAGTATCCCCCAACCCCACCCTAAGAGTCTTAACCAGGGCGGGGATTGGTGTGAGACTGAATTGGGCCAAAGAACTGGTTTTGCTCGAGAAAGAGCAGTGAGCCTCTGGTCGCCCAGCAGCTGTTGAATGAATCTTCCGTGGAAACTCTTCTCGCTGCTGGGTCCTGAAGAGGATTCGGGATTCACCAGAAATCAGGACAGCCCTGAAACCTCCGGAGCACTCCCTGGCACGCCTGTCTCGAATTCATGTGCTGTGACTCACTCTCTCTTCTCCGGTGCTTCTTTAGGAAGCGGGGCGCAGGCTGCCCCTGGGCAGAACTCCCCCTTGCTCTGTATCTTACACACGAGTAGCCGGCCTAGAGCAAACCTGCCATGCGCCTGCATCTGCCATGTGGCCCTGGGAAGCGTTTCTTCCAGCTGCCCTCGAAACCACATGAAGGCGTCCAGGCCTAACAGTTTACGATACGTGGAGAACAAACAGTCGGTCGACATTACCGCAGAGCTCCTCTGCTGGGGGAAATGAGTGTAATACAATTTCCGAGGAATTTCTTGGTTAACCTTGGGAGGGAAAAAAAATCCCTTTAATATTTCAACAGTACAGCACCAACAGGCCATGATCTTTTTAGCAAGAAAAAAAAGGGAGCGGGGGGAAGGCGGGGTGCTGTCAGTCATTTAGGGCATTTCTAGGCCAGGGTCCTGCCCTGCTGGCTTCAACAGCTTAACGCCCTCAAAAGGGCATAACTTCTTTGAAGTCAGTATGCAGATTTTAAAAGTCCATTTCTCCATCTCATGTGTTTGGTACTGACAAGTAAAGTGAAAGCCAGTGGCCACAGCTAAAGGCTTCCATTGGAACAGGAGTGCTGGGTGGGCTAAGAGTGAAGGACTTGAGTGAGGGACCTGGGCTTCAGGCTCCACCCTTGCCAGGCCATTGCTGTGTGACCCAGGGCCAACCCATCAACCTCTCTGAGCCTTGCATCCTCAGTAAAAGGGTATATGCATCTGAAGGCTTTTTGTAAGGTGCTGAGTGTCAGATGTCATTATTAGAACTCTTGGGATAAAGGACACAGCCCCTTCTGGGGGTCTCTATGGTAACAATCCCCATTGCTTGAAGCAGCTTATACATAGACTCATGTAATCCTCACACCAGCCTCAGGAGGTGAGACTATTACTGTCCTCATTCTGCAGATGAGAACGCTTAGGTTTTGAGAGGTGAAATGAGATGCCCAAGGTCACGGCTGGTACGTAGCTGGGTTGGAAGTGGAGTCCAGGAAGCCTGCTGCAGAGCCCTCTTTCGGTGTCCTGACTCTGCCACCCCAGGACGGTGGGGTTGTGTTACACAGCCCAGGGCTCCAGAGTGGCAGGTGGGGCAAGATGAGTACCTCCCCACCAGACTGTCCTCCGCAAGGGTCAGCTGCTCCCTCCAATATCAGAAGGGGGGGAGACGGCAATGGTGATGCCAACGTGCTCAGTGACGACTCACCCCGACGATTACATTCAGCAGTTTACTTCCCAAGGCCCAAAGGCTGGCTTTGTTGATGTGTGCGGTGCTATCTCACCTCACCCTCACCCCATGCCTATAAGGCAGGCAGTGTTATTATCCCCACATTACAGGTGAGGAAACCAAGATGTGGAGAGCATCCCTCCCCCAGCCCCTAGGGAGGAGGCAGAGCTGGGACTCGGACCCAGGCTGTGGGCCCCTGGTGGCCCACGCTTGGCTTTTCCATCTCCTGGAGGCATGACGTGCACGGGCAAGGTGGCCAGTGGCAGGCAGTGCACCAACGGAGAAGACCGTCCACTGCTCTCTCTGTCACCCCCATGGGTCAGGGTGGAGAGAGACGTCCCCCAGAGGCTACAGGGCAGGGTGTTTCCTCAGGGCTTCCTGAAGTGGGCAGGGAGTGCTGTGAATTCGGCTTTTCAGGGGTTCATGTCCCACAGGTATGTGTCCTAAGCGTCTGCAGGGGACTTGGCCAGCACAGATGCCGATATACATGCAGGAGCAGAAGGGCTCCTTGCTTTCTGACCACGGCCCAGATACCCAGATGGCAGTGAGTGCCAGGCCCCTGGGGCACAGGAACCTTGGGCAGTGGGAGGGGAAACCCCCACCCTCACCTACCAGCTAACCCAGCATGGATTTAATGTAAGCATTGCCCTCTCCTGCAAATCCTGGGACGCTGTGGTGGGCAGAGCACCACTCTGGGGGTCCTGGGCCAGGGTCCCCTCCTTGGCTGCACTAATCCCTGCCGGGTGACCCAGCAAGCCACATCCTCCCTGCCTCTCCTTCCTTGTCAGTCACACGGAGCTCACCTCTGCCCGGCCAAGTCATCACCGTGTGTGTGAGAGCACTTTGCAGAGAATAAGGTGGCAAATGAAACACATGAAAAGATGCTCGGTCTCACCCATGATTAGAGGTGAAGAGATAAACAAGAAGGAAACGCGTCTCTCACGCACGAAGAAGAGTGTTGCTGAATCTGAGGACAAGCGAGCGCCCGGGCACTGGCAGGACTGGGAATCGGGCGCAGTTTGGGAGGGCGATCTAGCAGTCCCTCACAGCGGAAACCTTGCCCCTGGAATTCCTCTGCTAGGAATTTCTTTCTTTTTCTTTTTTTCTTTTTTTCCTTTTGTGGCCACGCTGAGTGGCTTGAGGGATCTTAGTTCCCCGACCAGGGCTTGAACCCAGACCCCAGCAGTGAAAGTACCGAGTTCTAACCACTGGACCGCCAGGGAATTCCCATCTGCTAGGAATTTCTATGGATGTATTTGCAAAAATAAAGATGTATGTACAAAGTCATTCACTACTTCGGGAAAGCTGCACACAGAATTGAGGGAAACCTCCACGTCCATCAATAGGGGGCTGGGTTACATGAGGGATGTGCAAATCTTTCTAAGAATATGGCAGCTCCCATCATCAGATGAATGGATAAAGAAGATGTGGCACATATATACAATGGAATATTACTCAGCCATAAAAAGAAATGAAATTGAGCTATTTGTAATGAGGTGGATAGGCCTAGAGTCTGTCATACAGAGTGAAGTAAGTCAGAAAGAGAAAGACAAATACCGTATGCTAACACATAGATATGGAATTTAAGAAAAAAACAATGTCCTGAAGAACCTAGGGGTAAGACGGGAATAAAGACACAGACCTACTGGAGAACGGACTTGAGGATATGGGGAGGGGGAAGGGTGAGCTGTGACAAAGCAGGACAGAGGCATGGACATATATGCACTACCATACGTAAGGTAGATAGCTAGTGGGAAGCAGCCGCATGGCCCAGGGATATGGGCTCGGTGCTTTGTGACCGCCTGGAGGGGTGGGATAGGGAGGGTGGGAGGGTGGGAGGGAGGGAGACGCAAGAGGGAGGAGATATGGGAACATATGTATATGTATAACTGATTCACTTTGTTATAAAGCAGAAACTAACACACGATTGTAAAGCAATTATACCCCAATAAAGATGTTAAAAAAAAAAAGAAAAAAAGAATATGGCAGCTCTTTATTTGCTGACAGAGAAAGAATCCCCGAAGACGGTGACCCCAAAAAGTAAGAACAAGAGGCTAAGTGTATGCGTGTGTCTGCATGAGCGTGTGTGTGTGTGATGTTAACAAGCATACAGCATTTCTAGAATACACAAGAACTTAATTAACAGGCAGAGAACGCTGAATTTTATCTGAACCATGGGCCCATGGGAGGTAACAGACTTCTATAGGACTTAGGTGAAAAACCAATACCCCCCGCGCGCGCACACACACACACACACACACACTGGCACACACTCGTGTGTGTGTGTGTGTGTGTATGTGTGTGTGTGTGTGTGTGTGTGTCGGGGGGCTGTGCCCAGGGAGCACTCACCTTTCCAACCACTTCCACTGGAGAAACCGATCAAAATACATGCCGTCCAGGTACTCGTGGAAGGGTTCTCCCCTCAGGTAGTCGTGGACAGACCTAGCTCAGAGGGAACAAACACATGAACGTTTTACAACCCTGACCTTGGAGCAGGTGGGCAGAGCCATAACCAGCAGATTATAGCCGGGCCTCATCCACTTCCAGACTTTGGAAATGCAAATACACAGGGGCCTCCAACAGATGCAGCAGGAGTGGAGAGAGGCTCCACCATTCTACAAAGGTTGTTTGAGATTGACTGACCCTGCAAACCTTTAGTAAGTAGTTGCCTTGGGGGTTTGCTCTAGTTCTGGGATACAGCAGGGAGCATGATGGGGGACACACACGGCAAATAACAAACAAATAAACGACCCCAGGGGCATGTTATCGTGAATTGGGGTAAGCGAGGTCCCGAGGGGTGTCAGGGAGATCTCTCTGAAGAAGGGACAGGAGCTGAGATGAGAACAGAGGAATATTTAACTACGTACAATGGAAGGACTGGATGTCTCGGGAGGGGGCAGAGGGGCGCAGGTCCTAGATTTGGTCGGGACCAGTGAAGCCCCTGGGAGGTTTTCAACCCTGCAGCAGAATTTACTGGTCACCTGCTGTGGGCCAGGCTCTAGGCCAGGCCCTGGAGGGCTCTGAACTGGGCTTCGTCCCTTTAAAAAGCGGCCACGCTGACCAATCGAGCCCAGACACTTGGGACCTGGGGAAGGGAGGCGACGTGCAGAGCTGGGGCTCGTTGGAGGCTGTACCCTGCCAAACCTGAGAACAGGGGCTGGCGTCGGGGGCCAGGACGGCCACTCCCTCAAGGTCAGGAGGCAGCCCAAGGACCTCACCCGCCGTCAGAGCTGACCCTCGGACATCTCCAGGAGGGCAGCAACCCGGCTTGTTTCTGCTCACGGTGGGCCCTCTCCAGCACCTGCCACAGGGCTGGGCCCCACGTTGGCGCCCCTGAATGTCCCAGCTCTTCCCATGGTGAGCGCATGGGGCGCTGGCAATAAGCCGTGGAGGCAGGACTGGGTTCTTGCTCGCAAGGCCTCCCCCACGCAGCATCGTGCCAGGCACATAGCAGGCGCTCAACTAATGTCTGGGGTGCAGAGTCTGAACACGGTGCAGTCACGCCAGCTGTGATCTTGGCACGTACGTATGTTCGTGTGGCTGCACGTCAGCCTACAGGGAGGGTGCGTGTGTGGGCGCAGGAACGGGTGTGAGCCTAGCTGCTTAAGTCTTCATGGCAAGTGTGCGCGCGATGGTGGCGCTTAACTGGTGCACGGCTCGCCCCACACCCACTGACTTGTCTCACGTCCCATTATGGTTGCCGTACAGCCTGCAACAAGGTGATGGGGTGTGGCTGAGAGGGCAGCCTGCAGCCCAGCTCCCGCAGCAGCGCTGGGGGGTGGCAGTGATGGGGGCAGGAGTGGGCGTGGGGGGGACCTGGGAAGGATTTCCAAACCACCCAGACTGGGTCAGACCCGTGCACATTCCTCTGTCTCCACAGCCTGGAGAGCTACTTGCTTTCGACGCCATCTGAAGCAGATGTTCTCTTTGGACTTGGCACCCTGGTATCTTTTCCCTTCATGAGAAGTGTACAAGCGCTGGGTGGCTTGGCTGGGCCCTCAGGCACTGAAGACCTGCCCCGGGTGCCCAGCGCTCAGGTGGAGGCTAGAGGCAGCCCCTTGCCGGGTGACTGTGTGGCAGCCCGAGGGGAGGTGGAGGGGCCTGACGCCCCGGGCCGGGAAGCAGGGAGGGAGGCCAGCAGCCGGAGCACTTACTGCACACAGGCAGAAAAGAGTTCTTTGCAGGGTTTCTGAAGGAGCTTCTCCTCCGTCTGGGAGACCAGGTCCCGGCCAACTTGGGCGATGAAAATTGGGGACTGCAGGGAGGAAGAGGAGAGGAGGTATCAGTGAGGGAGGGGGCAGGGCGCCGGGTGGCCTCGGGGGACCCTCCTACCCGCACCTGGTCCTGGGCCGCTGCACCGTGGTAGGCGGTCTGGCAAGGTGGCTGGGCTGGAAGGTGGTGAACCAGCCGGGACTCAGGGTCAGATTTCGGGCTCTGCCACGGACACCGCGTGTGACCTCGTAAGGCTACGTGGCTCCTCTGAGCCCGGCTCTACAGAACATGGATCACGACATCCCCGCGTCCTGGACTGCGGTCAGAACCGAGTGGGAGGTGTGAGCCTCAGTGTAGGGAGCCCCTCGGAGCTGCCCCAGTCCCTTAGCCACTGGGGTGGGGGGCTGCGTCCCCAGAGGGCAGACGTGAGACAGCCCCCTGCCTGGCCTCGAGGCCATGTGTGAAAGGGTCTGGAGTAGGCAAAGGGGCAGGTGGACGGATGGCTCAGCAGCAAGGGGAGGGATGTGACACCGGCACGGCCTCGGCGTTGGTAGGTCTGCGTGCTACTCCCACATCTGCCGCTGTAGCTCTGGGACCCTGGTCTTGGTACAGCCTGGCTGTTATCAGGAGGATGGTCAGTAATAATTGTTCCTCCAGGAATGAATCAATGAAGCCTTTGGGTCAAGCATTTGGCCCGGATCCTGGCAGGTAGCAGAAAGCGTGCAATAGATGTCAGCACTGTCATTTCGTTCTCCTTCCAGTTAAGCTGCCTGGCCTGAATGTTTCAAGTTTGAAGGGACGGTTCCAAGAGGTTCTGGTCCTACCCAGGAGCAGCAGCCCCCTTGGGAAGGTGCGGAGACAGCCAGAGGCAGCCCGGCCACCCCTTCCCCTCCCCCCTTCATTCACTGTCTGCCGGCTCTTTACTCACCAGGTGGGTCTTTAATCAACTACAGGGATAACAGAGAAAACTGCCAGGAGTGGGCTCCAAAGCACAGGATGTAGACATATCTTTCTCCCCCTAAAGATGCTGAAATCTGAAAGGCTTGCTTTCTCTTCCCAGCTATTGAACTGTAACTTGGGGGCTGATTAAGCCCACCGGGTGGTGTCTCTGGGGGTTTTGATTCTGGGGCTGGAGGGGGTGCCCACAGCAGCCTGGCATGGCTCTGGTGAATGAAATCTCCCCAGTGTTCTGAATGCCCCCATTCCTGAGTTCTTTCCTTCTTCCTTTCTCTCCTAGCCTGGTCCTCTCCTCTCTGGTCCTCTCTGCAGGCTTTCACCTAGCCCCTGAGCGGGGGAGGCCTCAGGTGTGTGTGTTGGGGGCGGCCGCTGTGCCAGTATATGCCGCCTGCACCCAAGTGCAGGCAAAGCCCGTTACACGACCCCGCAGACTCAGAGCGTGTCTCCCCAGGGCTGCTGTCGCCAATCCTGGGTGGTGGCACCTTCGCCCCACCTTCCATCCCACTTTGCCCTGGACCATCCCCCTCTCCCCACACTAAAAACTCAATGAACGAGGGCTTCCCTGGTGGCGCAGGGGTTGAGAGTCCACCTGCCGATGCAGGGGACGCAGGTTCGTGCCCCGGTCCGGGAAGATCCCACATGCCGCGGAGCGGCTGGGCCCGTGAGCCATGGCCGCGGAGCCTGCGCGTCTGGAGCCTGTGCTCCGCAACGGGAGAGGCCACAACGGTGAGAGGCCCGCGTACCGCCAAACAACAACAACAACAACAACAGCAACAACAACAACAAAACTCAATGAACGAGACATCAGAAGAGCAACAAGTAGAGCGCTGGCTTCTGGAGCAACTGCTGCGCGTTTTGCAGAAAGGATGCTCACTGCTGGGGAAGAAGTCCCGAGCTCTGCTCTGCCCTCTGCCCTTGGCCATTTCATGCCTCCATCTCCTCCTCTGTACCAGGAGGGAACAGCTCCAGAGATGCCCTACAGGCCCTTCAAGATTTGACAATTGGGGGTTGGTCACTTTTGCTTCTGAGACTTGGGGAACTTGCTTCGAATCCTGGCAGCTGTCTCTTGGGGATCAATGATTCCAGGCTACTTCAAAGCAATCAAATATTAGGACAAGCCACCGAGGCCATGGGTGAACTGGCTTCAGGAAGAGACCTGACGGCTGGGGCAGTTTTGGTTTGAAGAGCCCCGTGCCTGGCACAGAATTGGTGCCCAGCATATATTTGTTAGTAAGCAAGATGAAACACAGTGTGCCAGGGTGTGGCCTTAACCCTGCCGTGAGTCAGCAAAGCGCAGAGACGCTGGGTGGGCGTGCCATGGGGAGAAACAGAACCATTTCTGGGACCTCAGAAAGGCACCCGAGTTGCCACCTGTATGCACCCAGACGCACACTTTGTCATGGACTTCAGCCAGGGAGGACCCACCCTCACGCGCAGTGGCCCGGCCTGGTGTTGGGCACATGCACGGGGAGGGGTGTTAAAATGTGAAGCCAGGGTGGTCCTTGACCTCAAAGCACTTTTTCTCCAGTAAGACATAAATAAGGTCATATCCACACAGAAAAGTTCCTTTGCCTCTCTTGGCTACAGGTAATGTATAAAATGAGCTGGATGGATGGAACTCAATGGCTCTCAAACTTTTTTATCAGCAAATTTCTTTTCTCCTCCACCAAATGAAATGTTTCTATGAGCCCAATACTTAAAACCAATATAAGTAATATAATGGGTAGCAACGGTTTCCATCTATTGAGGCCAACACATTCTTTCATTCAATCTGTGAGGTGGGTACTATTATGATGTTCATTTCACAGATGAGGAAACTGAGGTTCAGCAAGGTTAAGACATTTGCCCAAGGTCACCCAGCCAACAAGCGGCAGAGAGGGGATTTACACCAGGTTGGGTGGGTCTAGAGTAAGTACGGTTGGAGGTGGTGGGGTGTCTGGGCCACCTGTGCTGCCGTCACCCACCCCCATCTCCCAGGAGTCCCCTGAGGTGTGACCCTAGCCGTGGGCTGACCTGGCACCAAGACCCTCCAGCAGAGGCAGATAGAACTTATATAGGAGATTTTGCAGCTCAGGGCAGTGAGCCACTGGGCTCAGAGAGGCAGGGGGGATCGTTGCTGGGGGGCAGGGGTCATCTGGGAAACCTTCCCAGAGGATGGGGTCAGAGGCAAAGCAGAACATGGCCTCAGACCACCCATCCCTTCTGGGCCCTCCCATCAGCCAGCAGGGCTCCCTGTCAGCCACACTCCTAAGCAGATGGGAGGGGCTTCCAGGGTCTGGGGGCAGCCCAGCTGTGCATGAAGTCTCTCTCTCCTCGGGGCTGGCTGGCAGGAGGGCTCTGGGGAAGCTGCCCACACTCAAAGTCCCGAGGGGAGTCAATAACGCGTTTGGTTTGGCTCCACACGAAGAGACTAAGTGATTCCAACCAAACCTTCTCTCAAGTGACTCCGAGAAGTGACACCTTGGCCAATAAGAAGGGAATAAGAAGCTGTTGGCCGGTTTAAGTTGGGACCCGACACTCAAACCTGCCAGGAGGGTGGGCAGAGCCACTGCTCAAATGGACATTTGCTATTTGCATCAGTGGAATCTGAGGCTATTGGTCCTTCCCCTCCAGTTCAGAGAAGTCGATTTCAAAGGCAGACCCCCAGAGAAGGCTCTCCCCAGTCCACAGGTAAGGTCTGATGCGTCACGTAAGAAAAAGGGCCCTCAGACACTGAGAAGGCTCTGGGATCCCGGCAACCACAGTCCATCCTCTGTGGCTTGAAGGCAGAAGAGTTCCACGGTTTCAGATCTCTTTCAAGGAAGCTAATGCCTTCTGGTCCCAGGAGGCCTGTGAGGCCAGCTGGGGAAGGGAGAGGGGTGTATCCTACAGGCCAGGTGGGCTCTGGCCAGGAATGTCACCCTCCCTGCACTGAAGCCTCAGGAACGCCAGGAGAGCTACGGCGGGCAGTGCTGTGGCTCTTTCTAGCGGGGACTGTCCCTCTGGGATGAAGCTGAGGGTCAGCATGGGGAGGAAGGATTGGGGTCATTCTCCTCCATGTCAAAGATGTTCCCCTAATTTCTAACCAAACAGAAAGGACCTCAAGGCCCTCAGATATTTGCAGGACTGAAAGCAGCCCGGAGAAGGGGTGTTGGTGGAGGTGGCTGGTAAAATTCCCCCTGGGGCCTGGGAACCCCTCAGGCCAGCCGTGGTTTGAAGTGACAGTTTCTTTGGTCACCAGGTGGTCTCTTCAAGTAGCTCCAGCCTGCGGGCCCAGACTCTAGCACAAGAGTGTGAATGCAGGCACCAAGTTTCCTTTGAAATGTGTGCTGGTGCTGCTTCCGAGGAGGCCCCACCGGGAACACTTGGCCTCCTGATGGTCCAGGGCAGCTGAAGCCAATGGCTGGTCAACCTCCATGTGACCAGTCTGCCTGGCCCCGCCAACTCTGCTGGCAGTCAGGATGAGCCCCAACTGCCCTTAAGGAGGGTTCTACGGCCAACTCCAGGAGAGCTTAAAACAGCAAGACATGCCTCTGGGACACGGCTGTGTACGCCCTGGGCCGCTAACCACAGAGCTCTCGCCCCTCCCACCTGATGAGATGGGACTTGGTTCCTTGAGGAACTGTAGGCTCAGGGCCACCTGTCCTGCCCCTGAAATCACACATGGAGCAAGGGAATAAATCTCCCCCTCCTCTTTGGCTAAGACTCCTCCCCGTTTCTTCTCCTTTGAGGCTGGCAGTGGGAACAGACATGGCATTAAAGCTCGGGTGTGCTTTATCCACTGTCTGTGGGTCTGTGCCTCTGGATAAAAGCCACTGTCACCAGAGGGAAAAGAACGGGCTCCAACCCTCCCTGTGGAACATGAAATTGACCTTGAATCTGGTACCAGAAGAACTTGGGGCTGCACTTGGATGGGGCCAGGCGGCCAGCAGGCCCAGATGGTAGGACAGACTCAGCACACTTGCCCCTTTATGCCTCCAGCCCCCCGATGGCCCAGACTCACTCTGCTGTTGCTGACGCGTGTGCCACAGGTTCTAGGCATCCTGCTATGTGTTAGCCAGAAGGCACATTTTAGGCAGCGAGAGGTGAAGGCTGCATGGGTGTTTTTCTGGGCACCAGAGCACATTAAGAAGAGCCCTTTGTGTTGCTCTGAATGTGAATGGGGCAGGCCAGTGAACTGGGTGTAGGGGCCCAATGGGCTTTGCACCTTCACTCCTCCCTAAGTCCTCTCCTCCCTTTTGTCCCCACTCCCCTGTTAAGTTCTCAGTGCCCTCACGCTGCCTCACTGCCTATGACCCTAAACTTCAACAAGTGGCCTAGGCCAGACCTCTCATCCTCTGCTCCATCAACACGGAAACCTCTGCAATATTCAGGCGTGGACGGTATTGATGGCCAGTAATGATTCAGTGCACTGGGTTTCTAAAGAGGAGAGAGTTGGCTGGAGGATTGTGGGTGGGAGGGCGTCTGCTTAGTCAGAAGAGCTAGGACTTGTCCTGAAGCTGCATCGGCATGGCAATGGATTAAAAGGGAGCATGTGCTGGGTCTGGGGTGACATACCGGCTAACAGAGATTACTGGGGTGCTTCAGGGACCAAGGCTGGGGAGCAAGGGACGGTGGTGGGGAAGGCATGGGCCTGGTTTGGGCACGAAGCCTCCCGTGGGTGCTTCACTCAGCACTCTGCCTGCCCCAGAGAACTCCAGCGAGAGGGACGGAGCCCCAGAGGCAGGCCGACAGCCCAAGCCCAGCTCGGCCTCCACAGGTCATCCAGCCTGGGCCAGGCCAGCTGCTGGTCCACCAGGTGGCATTATGGAGCCCCTTGCTGCAGACACCCCCCAGAGGACCAGCCTTCCCGGCCCGTAGAGTCCGGAGCGACTGATTACCAAGTGCTACATCTCAGACCCGACGAGGGTGGCCTTTGCAATAAGAATTTCGGGGGGAAATGAGAGAGCAGGTTGGGAGGGAGCCCTGGGGAGGGAAGACTGGAACTGGACCTTGAGGGAGAGGTGGGATGTACACCAGGGGAGGGGGGCCATGCGGGCAAAGGCCTGGAGGCTGCAGCAAGCAGGGCGCAGTTGGGGTGCTGCCCTGAGTGCGGAGGACTCATCCAGATACGGTTAAGTAAGCAGGCGGCTGACAGGATCAGGTCTTGCCAGGCTGGTTCTCACCGGCTGCTGAGTCACCAGCCCGATGGCATCGTGAGGGTGAGGGCAGCTGCTTTGCTCTCCCTGGCACCACTGCTCCGAGGGGACCAGGAGGATGAAGGGACCTCATTTCCTGCATCGGAGAGAAACTCCACGTGTCTGAGGACCTTATTCCCGAAGCATCTCCTGGCTCCCAAGTCCCTTGTTTCAAGATGTCAGAGTGGAAATGGGATCTACTGTATGTGGCCAGCGCCCCTGGCAGCGCCCAGGGATCGAGGCACGGTTGGGCCACGTGACAACCCTCCACACCTCCTCAGTAGCCAAGACTCCTGAAGCAAGCGCCTCTACTGTCGCCCTTGGAGCCTCCTGGAAACACACGCCCTACACTTGCTCAGAGGTTCAGGACCGAGAGGAAGCAGGAGGAAAACACAGGAAGCAGGGTGTTCTTCTGGGAACACCCCCAGGGCCTCACTGATCCAACCCACTCCTGGCACCGATGGGCAACCGAGGGAACGGACCCCTCCGAGTCACAGTGCTGGCCAGGGTCAAGGCGGACCGACACCAGAGGGGCTCTGTAGCGGGCAGAGCTCGGGGAGTGGATCCAAGCAGCATGGGCTCTAGCCAGCTGTCCTGAGCCAGCTCTACGGAAAGGACACAGCCCTGGCCTCCCTGGCCCCACTCGAAACCAGCTTTTCCCCACTTCACAGATGGGGACAGGCACACACGGCAATCTTAGCCCTGCTATGTCACCCACCCAACCCCTCTCCATCCCACTGCCCTGGTTTCAAGAATTCTCTTCTGGCGCCTGGACTAGCCAGTACGCCCCTCACGGACCTCTGCAACCACTCGCTCTTATGTTGACACAACGGCCGCCAAGGGAGTCTTCCGAGAGCACATAGCGGAAATGATCTCCATGGCCAGAGGACCAAAATCCAGTGCCTTCTCGGCCTTGGCTCCGAATGCCCTTCTCGACCTGCTTCCCCATCGTGCCCGCTGCTCACCAGGGCTCTCACCCCATACTTGTTATTTCCTGGGCGAGCTCCGGCTTTCCAGCTGCTGAGCCTTTGCTACTGGAAGGAGCCCTTTTGGCCCGCTCACAGCACGCTGTCCGAACCCTACCCCCTCTTCAGGACCTGTTTCCAATACAACCTCATCCAAGATGAATCTTTGAGCAGGCAGGGCCTTCCACCCAATCCCACCTCCCAGTGACAATTGTGGTCACCACTGCTACTTCTTGAGCACCTAATATACGTTAAGTCCTAGGAGTTTTACGTGGGGTTATCTTTTTTAATCCTCTCAAAGTAGGTTTTATTATCTCCATCTTATAGATGCAGAAATAGGCCCCGAGAAGTTAAGTAACTTGCCCAAGGTCACACAGCAAGCGTGGGAGCATAGACAGGATTCAAACCCAGGCAATCTGGTCAGAGAGCCTTATCCCTAAGCACCGTCAGGCCCTCCAAGGACGCCACAGTCTTTCTTGAATAGTGAAGAGGATGCGACTTTGGCCTTGGAGAGCAGAGACCTCTTTGGAGGCTGGATAACGAGGTGCAGTGGCCTCGGCATGTTTCGGCAAGTGCTATTTGTATAGCGCTGCCATACGTATCTCTCACACACACACACACACACACACACACACACACACACACACACACACAGGCTAGTGGTCATTAGCAGCAGTTCCACCAGTGAACAAAAGGTCAGCCCAGGAGACCGTCCACTTTATCTCCAGACGCAAGCACTTAGGACTTAATGATGTGTATATTTTCATACGTGGGCAGTTGACATTCCCCATGTAAACTATTTGCAATTTCTCAGTGTGGACAGACTAGACCTTCAGGAAAAGCTGAGCAGGAGAGAGGCAAGACACTCTGGAAGACAGGGGTTCCGGGGGGTCTCCTTCCTTCCAAACAAGGGGCTTACTGGGGGTTTGCCTGTCCCACCCATACCAGGGTGGAGGCAGCTGTTTCTTGGGGGGCCACCCCATTTCTCCTCCAGGACAGGAACCGGGAGGGGCACTCCCACAGCTGTACCCTGGCCACCCTTTGACCCTTGGTGAGGGGATCTGTGTCAGCTGCAGGAAGCTCTGCACACGGGGCTGCCAAGGCCTGGCTGTGGGCAGGGGCAGGGGTGGGAATCAGCCTCCAGCAGGATCCAGGGCCAGAGGCATTGTGGGACCCTGGGAGAGGGGCTGGCTGATAGTCACTGGCCCCTCCATGTGAGTTTTCCTACAAATTCATACTTCTGTTGCTCCCCAGAACGATGCCATAGGTGGGGCTTGTTCCAAGGTCACAAATGTAGACGCTGAGCCTTAGAGAGCTCTTTGAGGGGCAGGAATGTTGTTCATTCCTGTCTCATCAGAACTAAGTACAGCGCTTGGTGAGCAGCTAGTACTCCGTACATGCCCCTAGACACAATAATTAGTAAACAGAGGACCTGAGATTCAAATCCAGGCCTGCCCGGCTCCAAAATCTGTAATCTCTCTACTCTGCTTGGCTGATATGAACTTACAATGTGCCCTGCATGTAGTAGGTGCTCAATATATTTGTTGAACCAATGTGTGTACACATGCCTGTTCATAGCAGAAGTACCTTCATGAGGTCATCTGGTCTACCCCCTGCCTTTGGGACATCTGGGCCAATCAGTTCTTTGGGATTTTCTTAGTTACAACTAGTTGGAATGCTTGTCTGGGGCAGAAACTGTGGGCTGGAGGCTTGGGGGTGGCTGGGGGAGGACCTGGAGCTGCCTTGGGTAAAGCGTCCTGGTGCCAGGGGTTCCTGAGCCCACGTACAGCCGTGTCTCTCTCATGGTTCCATTTAATCGTATCCCCCACCCCTCCAATACATTCCTCCTTTGTTTGAGCAACTGGGAGTTAAGTATCTGCCACTTGATGCCAAGAATCCAGACAAATGCACCATCTGTAAACTCAGGAGCTGGGCCAGGTGGCGAGGAGGACCCTCTAAAAGGCGTCCCCTTCGCTCGCTTTTCTCTCCCCCGGCTCAAGTTGGCCGGTTCCGAGTTTCGTAAACTAACTCAGCCCAGCCCGCTAGACTCTAGGAACAGGAACTGGGTGAAGAAAGCAGGACAGGCAGGAGGTGGGCAAAGGAGGGTGCTCATTCCAACCCCAAATCCTGGCTTGAAATTAAACCTGCTTGTACAATCACAACTGGCAGACAAAGGAGAGCATTTACTGAACGGCAGCTTTGGACAGCATTTCCTCGCTCCAGGGTTGACTTAAGGTCTGGCTGACAGGAAGAAAAAGAGCCATTCTTCCACCTTTTAATCAAAACCTTCAGTGCCATGTGGAAAAGCCACGGCCACGCAGCCTGGGTCCATCTGGAGTAGCTCGTCTTCCACATCAACCAGGCAGCAGGCACAATCCACGGGCCCCAGGCAAGAACAGAAACAGAGGAAAAAGCAGGGTTTTGTTATCTTGGTCACTGGGGAAAAGTCAATCAGCCAAGCCAAGCGCTCACGAGCAAAGGGGCTCTGGCTCCTGCTACGCTGGGCCCGATGTCTGTGTCCTGCAGCTCTCGGCCCGAACGCCAACTCCTCCTTGAGCGTCCACGTGGTCGGCAAGGCTGCTGGACTGCACGGCCTGAGCACAGTGCCAGATGCAGCCCCCTTGGGCAGAGACACATGCTGGACAGGCAGCTGGTGGCTGGAGGTCCTTGGGGTAGAAGCTGGGAAAACGACAAGTCTCATGGCACCTCTCTCAAGCTCTAAGGAAATGTGGTGCTCACCGGCAGGGTATCCAATCCGAAGCAACTCACCCTGAAGCAGAGGAAGCTGAAGCTTTGAGGCCCTTTACTTGCAGTCCTAGGAGCTACCGAGTTTTCTAGGTGAGAGAGGAAGCATTTCCGCACAAGCACTTCCAGTAAGTTGAGATCTCAGGTGAAAAGGACCGAATCTCCAAGGCTCCAGGAGTTGGTTGTGGTTTCTTTTCTCATTCTCAGGAAATACTTTTGTACCTAATGTTCTGTTCATTCTTCTTAAACAGCATACTTCCCATGCTACTTAAGCTTCAACCCCCACAAAACCTGGATCTTCCCTTGTCTCTGATAGACAGCACTCGGTCTTGAAGGGGCCTTCTCTAGGGGGACATCCAGGGGTCCACCTCCTGCCTGACTGCCATTCTGCACCTTTATCTTTTTGTGATGAACAGCCAGAGACCCAGAGTCCAAGGGACTCCCGGGGCTCTCTGGGGCTTCTCATGGTAGGAGAAGGTGAGGAAGGCCATTGCCTTGACACTGTGCTGGGAAGCAGCCCGGTGTCCTACATAAGGCCCACGGTTCCATTATGACGTAGACACACACGGCCACCCTGGTGATCTCCTCAAGTCTTTGGGCAACGATCTCTTACACCAATTCGGGGGTGACCCTGGGGATAGCGGGTTACTCGGCCAGGCCCGGAAGACACTGCAGGGCACAGAGCTGCCTTTGTGAGCGGACCCAGAGGTGGTGCCACTGCTGTGACCAGTCGGAGAGCAAGGAGCCCGCTGCTTCTCCCGCTGGGGTCTGAGCTGATTCAGTCTGTCAGCTACGACAGGGTCCCTGAGTGTCCACTCTGTGCCCAGGTCATGAGCTCCACCCCAGTGACCTCATAAACAGACTCACTTGGCCAATGGCAGGAGTTCAAGGTTGGTGGGGACTGAGGGTGGCCGAGTGTGGAGCGGCCTTTCAGCCCCTAGAAGGGCGAGCTCAGAGAGGTGGCCTCATGGCTGAGGTGAGGTCTGATCAAGGCTCAGAGGACGAAGGGCGTTTGGCTAGGCCGTGAGGAGGACCCTCCAGGTATCTGTACCCTGGGAAGTATTCTGAGAAGACCAGGGCTCTGAAAGAATCAACTTTATCCTATGGCAAAATCGACACTTGTCTGGACAAATTTAAGATGGCAGAGAGCAGGTTCACAGAGACCATCAACTGCGTGAGGGGCCATGGGGCCAGGCAGTCTTCTGAGCAAGCCTGCTCTACAGGGGGTTCCAGCCCTTTCCGAGGGTGCCCCTGCTGACCGGGCCACCCCAGGTCACAAGGTATCACATTCCCTGGGTCAGCAAAGTGGAGAAGCACAGCCCTTGAGACATAGCCACAACCCTCCAAGAAGGGAAAAGCAGATAGGGACTGAAAGGGTCTTGTCCCTTACTTCCTCTGTTCAAGTGGCTTCGCAGAAATCAGGATGAAGGATTTTTAGGGGTCAGTAAGTGAGAGAGAACATTTTTAAACACTAGCAGAATTTAGCCAGAGGCCCTGAGAGCCGGGCAACTTGAATGAGAAAGAAAGGAAAACATACAAGTGGCCCTGACCCAGACCATGACTCTTTACGTCAAAAGCAAAAAAGGATAATTAACAAAACAAAATCTGCCTGGCCGTGGAGTGAGAGGCCAGCCGGGCTCTGTCAACTTGACAATCTCCGGTCAAGACCTGTGGGCCCAGAGTGTGCGATGGGAGAAGACTCGCTGTTTACACAGGCGGTCCTGGCTCTTAGGACCCAGAGAGGCAGGGCTTTTCCTGGCAAGCGGTTTGAATTCGGCCAACTCTGCTCTGGGTCAGGGCGGCCACGTGCAGGTAATTCACGGGTAGAACTTGGGTCCTAAGGGGCTGAGGTGCAGAACGCTCATGGCCGGGAGTGTCTCTCGTTCCTTGTGCATGAGAGGTGACAGCACAGCAAGCTGACTCCCCACCTTCCAGAACACCCTCCCGGTCCACAGCCTCCAGACCGGCTTCAGTTTGAAGCCGTGTTGGAAATACCTTGGCCGGGAAGATTTTTCTCCAGTCAAGATTTCATTCCACGTGGCTTGGGAATGAAGGAGGGGCAGGAATCTCCTAAGATCCAGGGAATTCGACTGAAACCCCCATGATGTCATTTCTCTGCCCAAGGCCCACGGTCAGGGAGGGCCTGTCAGGCCACACGGATTCAGCCCAGCACAGGCACCACAGAGACCTACCCAGGGCTGCCTACCCAGGGCAAGGCTGAGGGGAGGCTGTCCTCAGGAAGCCTGTGGCTGGTTTCTCTATCTCCAGACACTCTAAAAAGAGGAATTCTGGTCAGGAAACACTACACACACACACACACACACACACACACACACACACACACACACACACACACACACAGGAATGGGGGTCAGAGGTAGCGCCGGCTCCACTGGCATCGAAGGAACATCCAACTTTCCGACCTGGAAGGTCACAAGAAAGGAAGAGGGACCCTGATGGGCATGCTCCGGCCTGCTCTGGGGAGCCCCGGCTGGCAGAGCAGCCTCAAGGATGTCAAGAGGGGCCCAAAGACATCACACAAAGAAGATGTGTTTTCCAGGAAAGGTTGGGGGAGAGAAATAAATGTATCTATTTGAAGGACAATTACACAGTCTTTAAAAATGTTGTGCAGGGAGATTGTGACATGAGGAAAAGCTAATGACACAGCGCAAAGGTTTGGAGCCAGAAGGTGGACCGGCACAGGAGGGACCAGCCAGTGTGCACATCCTCCAACCCACCTGCCCTCCCGGACTCGCTACTTCGTGCAGCAGCTGGGAAGGTGATTCGGGGGGATTTTGTCTTTGGTTAACCTCTGAGAAGAAGACACAGTGGAAGAGAAAGATCCCAGGTTCTAGAATCGGACAGACCGAGGTTACATCTCATCATCACCTTTCTTCTGTTGTTGTTCTTTTTCTTTTATTGTGGTAAAATAGACATAACAGAAAAATTGCCATTTTAACCACTTGTAAGCGGACGATTCCACAGCATTAATTACATTCATAATGTCCACTATCACCACCATCTTTTCCCACATTTTTTCCATCATCCCAAACAGAGACTCTATACCCATTAAGCAATAACTCCCCATCCCTCCCTCCAACAAGTCCCTGGTAAGCTGTAATTTACTTTCTGTCTCACTGAATTTGCCTATTCTAGACATTTCAGAAAAGTGGAATCACACAATACGTGGCCTTTTATGTCTGGCTTCTTTCACTTAGCATAATGTTTTCAAGATTCATTCATGCCGTAGCATGTGTCAAGACTTATTCCTATTTATGGCTGAATAATATTCCACTGTGTCGTTACACCACGTTTTGCTTATCCTTTCATCCGTCAATGGACACTTGAGTTGTTTCTACTTTTCGGCTATTGTGAATAGTGCTGCTATGGATGTCTGCATACAAGTATCTGTGTCAGTCCCTGTTTTCAATTCTCCCAGCTTTCACTCTTAACAGCTAAAGGCCTTTACCCAAGGTAGAACAGGGACAAATGTGTCTACTACAAATGAATGTCATGAAGACAGGATGCGATAAAGATGTAAAGCACACAGCATACAGTAGGTGCTAAAATAATGTCACTTTGCCCCACCTCCCCCTTTAACACCCACCCTTAGTAAAGGAGTGTGAGAGGGTTAGATTCAGTGATGCCCCTCAAGGGCATCTCCATTTAAAAAGCGTGGATACTTAAATGGTAGAACTTTCGGCACCAGCAGCCTTCTCTGCTTTGTTGGCACACTACAAACGTCTCAGCATTCAGACAAATACTGACGCAAAGAATAAGAGCCTCAGGGGAATTCAGGCCCAGTTGCAGGCCAACCAGGGTGGGAGGTGTGGTAAGTGAAGTCAGGAAGCATTCCGTTTCGTGCCTTTGCACCATACTTGCAGCACAGGGGATGTGGAAAGCCCAGTGAGGAATGTTTCATTCTCCTCCTCCAGCTGTATGACCCTTCAGGGGTCCAGCTCCTCTTTGAGCCTCAGTTCCCTCATCTAGGAAATGAGGAGTTTGGCTTAGCCCAGTAGTTTTAAAACCGGGTTCCAAGGAGCCACAAGTGTTCTTCTCAAAGCCAGGGCCCAGGACGGGGGAGGGAGCAAAAGGGGGCCCTGCCCTAAGCTAGTCAACCACAGCAGACCCGCGTGTCTTTGCATCTGGAAATCTACAGCTAAAACTGCATGCAAAGCCTTGGACCGGGTGGCCCCTGAGATCCCCTGGGTGCTGTAGCCTAGTCTAGGTGGTGTCCTCTTTCCCCTTGGGATGAACTAGAGGAACAGTCCCTGAGGATGGGTTATGGAGTCATCTCCCAACATACCAGGATTGCTGGCTCAAGCAGCAGGGGCACTCCATGGGGAGCCATGTAGTGCTGGGTGCTGGGGGCAAACTTGAAATGACCCAGGAGCCCTGCTGCTCTCCAAACGGCACTGGTTTGCCAGTCTCCAAAGGACTGGTCATTAACAGTCCTTCAATCAAGAAGAGATGTGAGTGGAGCTCAAGGCAGGGAGCCAGGTTAGGTTATCTTAGGAGAGCAGAATGGGGAAGGGTCAAGAGCACAGACTCTGAAGTCTCAGCTTCCTCCATCCCAGCTGTGCAACCTTGAGCAAGTTACTTAACCTCTCTGTGTCTTCACCTCCTCATCTTTAAAACGGAGATAATAATCTATGGGGTAGATATGAGGATTAAGTGAGTTATTTAAAGCCCTGAGAACAGTGTTTGGCACACAGTAAGAGATGTTCCCAGGAAGTTCCTTTCTCAAGTTTTCTTTTCAACCCTCTTCCAGCCTTGAGACTTCTTGCAGTGCTGTGGCAGGAAGTGGGAAAACCTGGGGTGCATACCCCACAGGTCCTTCCAGCTGGACCCTTCCAGCCAGACCCTGCCCAGGAGGGGTTCAAGCAAAGGTGGATTCTGAGCTCACCAGATTCACTGACAACAGGATGGAGATGCCATTCGGGCTGCAGGGAGGCAGACAAGAGCCAGGTGATCTTAGCAGAGATGAACAGCTGGCTCTGGGGCCAGAAGCAGGGAGCTCAAACCCCTGGAGGGCAGGCCAGGCACGTGGAAAGGAGGCATTACCCGGGCCACCCGTATTCTATGGCCTTGGGTCCCTGGAGACCAAGTGTTGGTTAGATGGTTAGCTGGATGCTAAGCTAGCTCCTCAGGGCCCCAGATCCCAGGAAGGGAGATCCAGGAGCGAGCCTCAGTCCTAGTGCCCTTTGCTTTAGGTCATGCTGTCTCTTCTAACAACAAGCCAGCATTTCTAAAATGCATCATAGCTGGGAAGTAAACAGCCCAGCATTTTCTAAAGATGATGAAGTGGTCTTAGCCTCGAGGTACAGGGACACAATTAAATAATACTGAATCACTCAGTGAAAAAAGTATTCCCTTTTCAATTTCCTTTTAAGTCTCCCATCATCAAGAAGAAAGTCTCAGTGTGATGCTACCTACCATCTTGCTAACCTACTCGCTACTTGCCCTTCAGAAACAAAGAGAAAGGAGGCTCCGAGCGTTAGGTAAGCAAAAGAGTACCCAGCTAGGATAACTTTTCCAGTTATCTTTATGTACAGCAAATCAATACTGGCTTTCCAGGTAATTCCTGATAACAAAGTTTCCTTTTGAAACTCATTTATTTCAAGTTAAAAGATGAGTTGATTTAAAGAAAAATGAGCCCATTTGAGCACCACTGTTATCATCCCCATACTCAGATGGGGAAACTGAGGCTCCAAACATGCCCCACTGGAAAGTGGCAGAACTGGGTTCCATGTGCCCCTGAAGACAAAGATTGAAGCCTCTGACTGCCCCAGAGGCCGAGGAGCTGTCCCCTTTCGAGAAACCAGCTGTTTGGTTTAGCTCAGATCCTATGCTACTGCCTGGGTGGGGTAGGGGGAGGTGCCAGTGAAGTGAGGCTGTGACTGGGGGCCAGAGAAAGAGGAACTTGGAATAATTATTATTTCCTTTCATTCAAGCTCCTTACTTTTTGAAAAGTAGATGTTTTCCGGAGAGCCAAACAAGCACTAGGAATAGATTTCTTTTGTGCAGTAACTCAGGTTGATGGGTAGTTTCCCCCTTAACAAGAACAAACTTCCCTGCCCTAGCCTACCATTGTTTTCAGAAACAAAGAGGCCCGCATCTCTGGAGGGCCCAGAGAACGCCATCCTGCCAGTGGACCTCCCGCAAGAAATGCCCTCCAAGAGCTGCCTGCTCTGGGGCATTCCCAGGATCCCACAGAGGATGCCAGGCGGGTTCATGTCAGAAGCCTGTCCCAACCCACCCGCCCACCTCATTGTCGGAAGAAGCCCACGCAGGCCCTTTCAACAGGACCCTCTGCCAGGTCTGAGCTTCGCCTGGCATCCACTGATACTTCCTAGCAAAACCACATTGAAACTGGGTGCCACCTGCCAGGCCTTAGTGATTGGAGTGGAGACCTGGCAGAGCTGCTGATGGGCACAATGAAAATGAACAGAGCAAGATGTCCTACAAAGCACACTGCCGAAGCAGGACACTAAGAAGCTCCTTTAAAGCCCCGCCTCCGCTATTCTAAGCCAGCCTCTTCCCTTCCCAAACCTCAGGTGCCTGATCTGTAAAACAGACGCACTAATACCCATCTTGGGGAGTTGCTAGGAAGATCCAAGAGCAGGTCGTTGCAGTGCTAGACCCGGCGGACAACAGCCTAAAGAATGTGGTCATGTCAACCAGGAGAAGGCGTGGAATATTGGTGAAGGACCAGACCTGGCCCTGCCCTTTACAACAGGCGATGGGGCTTTGGTTTTGCAGAGGAAGAGAGATTAATGGGCCTAACGTGTCTAACAGGCCTATTTATGGGCCTAACAAAAATGAGTCCGAATGTCATCAAAATGAAAAATCTTTGTGTTTCAAAGGACACCATCAAGAAAGTAAAAAGACAACCCACAGACTGAGAGAAAGTATCTGCAAATCACATATCTGATAAAGGACTTGTACCTAGAACATAAAAAGAACGCTTAGGGGCTTCCCTGGTGGTGCAGTGGATAAGAATCTGCCTGCCAATGCAGGGGACACGGGTTCGATCCCTGGTCCGGGAAGATCCCACATGACTCAGAGCAACTAAGCCCGTGCACCACAACTACTGAGCCCGCGAGCCACAACTATGGAAGCCCCTGCGCCTAGAGCCCGTGCTCTGTAACAAGAGAAGCCTCTGCAATGAGAAGCCCACACCGCAATGAAGAGTAAGCCCCCGCGCAGCAACGAAGACCCAACACAGCCAAAAAAAAAAAAAAAGAACCCTTAGGATTCAACATTAATAAGAAAAATGACCCAATTTAAAAATGGGCAAAGGATTTGAATAGATTTTTCTCCAAAGACGATATACAAATGGCCAATAAGCATATGAAAAGGTGCTCAACATCACTAGTCATTAGGGAAATGCAAATCAAAACCACAATGAGATACCACTTCACACCCACTAGGATGAAAAAAGAAGAGGGAATATGCCAAGCGTTGGAGAGGATGTGGAGAGATTGGAACCTTCATACACTGCTGGTGGGAATGTCAAATAGTGCTGCCACTTTGAAAACAGCCTGGCCATTCCTCAACTGATTAAATATCAAGTTACCATGTGACCCAGCAATTCCACTCCTAAGTATATACCCAAGAGAAATTTTAAAATATGCCCATGCAAAAACTTGTGCATGGATGTTCATAGCAGCATTATTCATAATAGCCCCAAAGCAGAAACATCCAAGTGTCTATCAATTGATGAGAAGATAAATAAAATGTGGTTTATCCATTAAAATGGAATATTATCCAGCCATAAAAAGGAATGAAATACTGATACCTGCTACAACATGGAGGAACCTTGAAAACATGCTAAGTGAAAGAAGTCAGTCACAAAAGTCCACATACTGTATGATTCTACTTATATGAAATGCCCAGAACTGGCAAACCCATAGAGACAGAAAGTAGATTAGCGGTTGCCTGGGGTGGGAAGAAAAGGAAATAGGGAGTGATGATGAGTACGGGGTCTCTACTCAGGGAGATAAAATGTCCTGGAATCAGAGAGTGGTGACAGTTGTGCAATTCTGTGACTATTTTAAAAACCACTGAACTGTGGACTTTAAAAGAGTAAATTTTATGATACGTGAATTATATCTCCATAAGCTAATATTTTATTTTATTTTTTTAAACTTTTTTGTTGTTGTTGTTGTTGACTGCATTGGGTCTTAGTTGCGGTGCGCGGGCTCTTCGTTGCAGTGCTTGTGCTTCTCTCTAGCTGCAGCGCGCGGGCTTAGTTGCCCCGCGGCATGTGGGATCTTAGCTCCCCGACCAGAGACCGAACTGGCGTGCCCTGCATTGCAAGATGGATTCTCAACCACTGGACCACCAGGGAAGTCCCCATGAGCTAGTATTTTAAAAATGATGTCTGTAGTGATGAATGATATATAATACTGTTTTCAGGATCATCCATTATTATTATTTATTATTATAATTAGGAATATTTCCTGGTCCATCTCCAGCTCAGAGCAATCCTGCACCTGAATACCTGCCACCTGTATCACCTCTGATCTGTAGGTACCTGGAAAGTGAGCTGCCCAGATCTCTACAGAGCCCAGCACACATGTCTGATTCGACCAGCTTCTGGGCAGCTTCTCTGAGCTGTCTCACCAGCACTAGAAATTAGCCTGCCAAACAGACAATGTTTTCAGCTTGGGGGTTGAGGAAACGTAGGCAGGGAGCAATTTTCCATATGCTCCCCTGAATCCCCCAGGCTTCCTTGCTGGTCAGTGGACAGAGAGAAAGTGATGTGTCACATCGGGACCAAGGCAGTTAAAGCTCATGTCCGTCTTTCACTCCTCTCTTCCCCTTTGGTGGTGGATACACCAAAGCAGCCAGGACCCCTGATCTTCATCCAGAAGAGACCCAGGCAGAGCACGCAGGAGAAAGAAAGAAATTTCTGGTGTGTGAAGCCCCTGAGATTTGGGGTTTGTTTGTTGTGGCAGCTAGCATTAATCATCCTGACCAATGCATTACTGTTGGCCAGTCTCTCTGGCCAGCCCTCTGAGGCTGAGGACCCTGTGGACCCCTCCTTGGCCTCGCACAACTCCACAGCTGGAGTTCATGTCTGAATGATTTCCTCATTCAACGGCCTGAATATGAAAACACAGACTAGGAAGAGGGAAAGTCAGATGAGAGCCCCTGCTTAGGGAGAGTCTTATTCGTACCAGCTCCTGGGCTCTGTCCTGCTGGTATTTATGACCCTCGCCCACTGGACAGAGGGGCAGCCTGAGGTTCCGGGAGGTTAAGTAACTTTCCCAAGGCCACTCAGCTAAAACAGGCCAAGCCTGGCTTCCAACCCGAGTCTACCAGTTCCTAAAACTCACGTCCTCACAGCACTCCACAGCCTTCGTGTCACATCTCAACAGCTTTCAGCCCATCCCAAAGCCCACCCTGGGCTGCTGTCCTCTAACTGCCCCCAGAGCAAGGCTGGCTGTGTACAGGCAACTGATGCAGGATTCTGGGCAGTGTCCAAAGAGTGGGCTTGACCTCTGAGATGGATGCCTTCAAGCCAGGCTTTGGAGAGCATCATCGCACAGGGAGCGAGAATCTGGCTCCGGGCATGAGCTTTGACTTTGAGCGGGGATTTTCAGCCAGACTCTCAGCAAACACTCTCTGTCAGACACTGGGGGACACAGGCCAGCCAAGTGTCAGCTCGCCAGAAAGAGACTTGAGGTGGGAGAGGGAAGGGGCCCATAGAGGGAAGCTTCCCAGGGCCCCTCATTGTCTCATTCAAACCAACGCACAATGAATGAGAGCCATGTGTCCAACACTGTGCACGGGGCAGGGGACACAGAGAACAGATGCCATCATATCTGCCCAGTGAGCTACTAGCCTGGCCACCTATAGCAATGGCTCTCATCCTGGGTACCGTGCCTTTCCTGGGGGTACCTGCACCCGCTCAGTGACTTGAGATGGAAACCAGAGAGTCACTTGGGATTCCTCTTGTTCCCTTTCCTCATGCCCCACACCTGCCACCACCACCCCCGCCGAGAGCTCCTTCCCCCAACATTTCCCAAGGCCCTTGTGTCTTCCCCCCCTACCCCGTCCCCCCGCTCCTGCCCCAGCTGCGGCAGCAGCTCCCGGAATGGCCTCCTGCCTCCAGCCCTCCCCTCCCCTTTCTCCTCTGCATTGGGGGAGAGACCATCGTAAACTGCAAATGGCATTCAGAGCCCTAGGGGCTCCCCACTGCCCTTAGGATGGTGTCACACTCCCCACCATGGTTTTCCAGGTCCTGCCACCCAGAGGGCCCCTGTAACACTGACCTCTCCCCCGCACACACACCCTTTCCCACCTCTGCACCAAGGCCTCTCACCCTCAGCGCTCCCGACATTTGGGGCCACATAACTCTTTGTGGGGGGGCCGTCCTTGCATCGCAGCATGTCAGCTGTACCCCTGCCCATGTGCGTTAGATGCCAGTAGCACATACCCCCAGTTGTGTCCACCAAAATGATCTCCAGACACAGCCAAATGTCCCCGGGGCGGGGCGCGGGGGAGGGCAAAATGTCCCCAGGTGAGAGCCCCTGCTCTAGACCTTTGCACATGAAAGGCCCTTCTCCTTTCCTTTCACTCGCACCTGGCTTCCCCTCAGCATCACACTGAAATTCGATTCAGCTGCATCCACTCCCAGACGGCTCCCTGGCTCCCCCAGGCCGGTCTAGGACAGCCTCCGCAGACCTTCCCACCCTCACACTTCCCTGTGCACCGTCAGCCACTGCTCCCATCACGTTGCATTCCACCGATCTGTTGACGTGCTGTCACCCTCTTTGGAAGGTGGGCTCTTCAGGAGCCACCTTCTCCAGGGCGTGGAAGCACTGACCCCACGGACCTGCAGAGGCACAACAGGGCGGCGAGCTGGACCACCCAGGTGGGAGCGATGGCTTCTGACCAGCGGCAGAAGAGGCGGGGTGGGGTGTGGGGGGCAGAAAGACGGTGGGGGGGTGGCAGCTCCTTCTGGGTGCGGGGCCTTGCAGGGAACAGATGGACAAGGGTGACGAGATGGGGACATCAAGATGAGGCTGGGAGGTGGCGTGGCTGGAGCCCAGCGTGGGGCCTTTGGGAGAGGAAACTGGAGGCCAGGTCGTGAAGACCGCTGCATGTGTTCTGCAGCCCAAGATGTATTCAGCAGGATGTGAAATTGAAAAAAAAAAAGTTTGGGAAATGCTTTATTAGCAGTTAAACAGGTTTCTTTACTGAGGGACTTCTCAGAGCCTTTA
Organism: Phocoena sinus; assembly: GCF_008692025.1. Lineage (NCBI taxonomy): Eukaryota > Metazoa > Chordata > Mammalia > Artiodactyla > Phocoenidae > Phocoena > Phocoena sinus. The sequence goes on along the minus strand of NC_045778.1, from coordinate 73,495,437 downwards.
ATATGCTCACAGGCTGGGTGAATCTTTACAAGGGAGAGACCCGGCGAGCAGTGCTGCCCACAGGTAATTGTCCACAGAGGTGTTTTTTTTCCCAGAGCCTCTCGAATGGTCAGTGTTCCACATTCTACCCTTTGGAAAATGCCGCCTGGAGCCGAGACACATGAGCTGCACCTTGAGGAGTGGGTACAAGGTGAGGACTACGTGGGTTTGGGGACAGGGGTCCTGGGGGTCGTTCGAAGGCCTCAGAGCCAGTGCTGGGGCCTCAGCCACGTGGCTCCTCTCCCAGCGCTCGCTCCCCAGCCCCTGGGGTATCTGCAGCGCTGAGAAGTAACACAGGCTCCTGGAAGAGTGACTGCAGGAAGGACTAGGAAGGCAGCGCAACACTTATTATTGGAAAACAGTCAACCCACGGGACCGCTTCGAACACCTTCCCCAGGCCCCTGGGCCATAACATATGCTGTGGTTTAAATTTTTTTAATTGAGGAGCACTTAAGGAAAAAATGCTGGCAAGCTCTGAGGCACCTGTGAAACGGTCTGAGCTGCCGGGGAGGCTGGGCCCCTCCCCTCCAGGAGATAGAGGCAGCGCTGAGCAGGGGTAGGGAGGGGCCCCGACTGGGGTCTGTGAGAAGAGGCTTCTGGTCAAGGTCGGCCGGCGGGGGGAGAGGGAAATGGCCCCTGCAGCAGCCCTTGGATAGGCCAAGCGAGGCAGCAAGGCCAGGCAAAGGCACAACCTCATCCTCACCACGGATCCTGGCCAGGCCAGCAGATGCGCGGGGGCGGGCGGTGGACACAGTGCAGCACAGGGGCAAAGCCAGAGGCTCTGGGATCACCGCGACCTGGGCTCAACTCCCAGCTGTTGCCTGGGACAGTGGCAGCACCTCCTGAGGCTCCGTGTCCGCGCAAGACGGAGCCAACAGAATCACATCACACAGTGACAGCAAGACTAGGTGAGACTGTGCCTGCACACACTGGGTCCTCAGTACATGTTAGCTGCCACTGTTGGAGGGGGAACCCCAGCAGGTGGGCAGCCCGAAAGGGGGGCGCAGATGGAGAACCGGACGGACAAAGCTGAGCCACTGCAGAAACCACCTTGGCTGAGGGCAGCAAGAGTCTATCAGCTGCGCGGCCGTAGCAGGTCACTCCCTGCTCTGGGCCCTGGCAGCCGCCTGTAAACAGGGCTGTCTATCCACCTCTCATCTCATGAAGGCCAGAACCGTCACAGATAGTGTCTAGTTGGTGTCTGGCTTGCTTTAGGTGCTCAGCACTGAGCTGTTCTCTTCCCCCGGGGGTGTTTATGCCCCTCAGGCCTGTTATGCCCGGAGTGGACTCCCCGTGTCAAGTGGTGGCCAGGAGACCGAAAACATCCCTGCAGCCTCTCAACAGGTCAGCGGCTGCGACTGCGGGCAAAGGGGGACCCTGCTCAGACACGTCTCCTCCTTGACCATTTTCAACCTAAAGACTTTCAGGCCCGTACCTGGAATTTCAAAGCGAGGCCACGCAGCCTGGTGGCCCTGCAGATGGAGAGGGCAGCCAGGTGTGCCCAGGGCCACGCCTTGTGCAGAGCGAGCCAGCCCTGTCCAGCGTCTGGAGGAGTTTATGAACATGAATCCACTCGCTTCTGAAAAGTGCAAAGGCCCTGGGGTTGCCTGCCATTCCATTAAGGGGTGTGTATGATTACGACGGCAGCAGAAGCAGAAAAGGGAAGCAACTGGGGGTGGTGTCTCGGCAGGAGCAGGGGAAAGGGACACGGAGACGCCTGTGGGGTGAGGCCGGGCTGGCCGCCAGCAGGCGATGTAGGCGAGCACACCTGCTCCGGAGCAAGGCTCAGTGTGGCATGGGCGGTCCTCGTCACGCACTCAGGCCCCTGGGACCTCCCTAACATCCCAGGGGGCAGCGAGCGTGTGAGGTGGGAGCAGAGCTGCCAAGGACCTGTGACCCCTGCTGAGAACGACAAGGTGACTCAAGGGACTTCCGTGCTGTGTGAATAAAATATATAAGACTGTGCAGAGGGGCTTCCCTGGCGGCGCAGTGGTTGAGAATCCGCCTGCCGATGCAGGGGACACGGGTTCGAGCCCTGGTCTGGGAGGATCCCATATGCCGCGGAGCAACTACGCCCGTGAGCCACAACTACTGAGCCTGCGCGTCTGGAGCCCGTGCTCCGCAACAAGAGAGGCCGCGACAGTGAGAGGCCCGCGCACCGCGATGAAGAGTGGCCCCCGCTCGCCACAACTAGAGAAAGACCTCGCACAGAAACAAAGAACCAACACGGCCAAAAATAAATTTTTTCTTTTAAATGAAGCTAATTAAAATGAAGCTTTAAAAAACAAAACAACAACAAAAAAACTGTGCAGAAACCATCCATATGTACAGGGAGAAGAGGAGGCCTGGCTGTAAACTCGGAAGGAGCTACTGTGGGTTTAATCCCCTCGTGTCACCCTGGATGCCTTCAGCAGCCCACCTGCTGCTGGAGGAGCTGGTGTGTGTGAGCTGGACTCCTTGTGTCCACAGTCCCGCCTCTGACCCCTGAGTGGAACTCAAGCTGAGGAGCCGCAGCATCCATGTTTAACTGCATCCAGCGCCCGTGCCACCATGAGTGCACACAGGCCACGGGGGTGACCCCAGTCCTGAGGCCCTCGAGCGTCCTCCAGAACACTTCAGAATACGCTGCATCCTGCTGTGTGTTCAGCTGATTTTGCCTCTGGCGGCGCAGCTTCAGCCAGCCCCTTTCCTTCCCATCAGCCCTAGCCCCTTTCCTTCCCATCAGCCCTAGCCCCTTTCCTTCCCATCAGCCCTGGCCCCTTTCCTTCCCATCAGCCCTGGCCCCTTTCCTTCCCATCAGCCCCGGCCCCTTTCCTTCCCATCAGCCCCAGCCCCTTTCCTTCCCATCAGCCCTGGCCCCTTCCCGTCACGCTGACCTCTCAGAGCCACCCCTGCTGTGCCCTTTCTTCTGGGCACTCTGATCCCTGCCTCAGCCGAGCCTCCACCTGTCCTGCCACAAACGCCTGGGTGTGAACAGTGGGAAGTATGAGGGCCCCTGGAGGGGACTGGGCCCCCGAGAAGCAGGCCTCCTCACCCCAGGCCTGGGGTGGCCTGGACCACTGCCTTGGCCTGGCCAGGCTTGGGTGCCTCTGGAGGAGGATGAGAATTCTGGATCTGGAGACCAATGGTACCACCGGCTGGGCACTCCTCACATGGCCTGGCACAAACCTGGGGGCCCATATTCCTCCTGCTTTGGGGTTTGGGCAGCCTCTTACCTTTGGGGTGAGGTACTTGGTCATAATTTCCTTCCCTTTTTCTCCCAGTTTTTCATCCGGAGTAACTTCATATTCTGCCTAAAACAGAAGAAGGAAAAGAACAATAATAGATTTGTTCACGACCTTCTCATAGTTGTAGAACCTTAGAGGCCCCTGGAGAAGACACCCTGAAGGTCACGTGATCAGTCCCCTCCTTCTACAGGGCAGGGACTGAGGCCCAGAGAGGGGAGGAGCCCTGACGTCCAGTCCAGCCCACGCTGCTCCACCGTGGACACATGCTCAGAACTGGGGCGGCACATAAGAATCACGGGGGAGCCAACGAGGGTGCTCGGGCCCCGCCCCATGCCCATGGAGTCAGACCCTCTGGCGACTCCCTGGCCGGGCACCCAGGCAGCTGGGGTTGAGAACCACCAGCTTACGAAAATCAAAGGAAGCTGCTGGAAAGTAACTGGAGCCACCAACCTGGAAGATCCTCGAGAGGGGCTGCCTGAGGTCACACACCTTACAAGCCGTGTGACCTTGGACTGTTTCCTCAACCTCTATTAAGTGCAGATGGAAAAAGCACCTACGTGCAGGGTGACTGTGCAGAGAGAACGTGACAGAGACGGGCACATGATAAATACTCATTGTAATGACTACACCTTGCAAGAGAAGACAATAATATGCATTCCGTAGCTTTTACAGCTTTTCAGTTTACAAAGGGAACATACAGAGATATTTCAAGTGCTCTTATATGAACCTAAAAAGAGCCCAGGTAGTGACACCGGAGGGCAGGGGCTGCTGTCATACCCCTTCATCTGCAAACAAAGAGCAGAAGGTTCAGCAGAGTCGCTCAAGGGTCACTGGGAGGTGGGCGGGGGCGGGGGGCAGGGGCGGGGGGCTGCAGCGAGGCGGCAGGGCTGGGACTTGGACCTCCAAGCCCAGACCTCTTTCTCAACAACACCAAGGAATTTAGGACCCCGATGGCTGGCCAAGCCAGTGGGACGCGAGCTCTGAAGAAAGAAGTGAGGCCTCAAAAGACAAACTGTGTTATCTTCCTTGACCCGAGAGAGGCTCCTTCGCTGGCATCTGACCCACTTGCTAAGTGGGTAAAAGGCCTCCTCGAGTTAAGGAAGAGCTTGGGTGAGTTTACCTTTCTCATTTAAACAAGGGAACTAATTGCAAATTGTTTACAACCATTTCAAAATCCACCACCCAAGGACTTGTCAGCCTCCGTCCAAAAGTACAGCTATTTCAAAAGAGACAGGAAATGACATCAGCACAGAGGGACTGAAACTCCTTCCCCAGCCACCTCGCTGTGAAGTCAGACCCCAACCTCCGCCCCCCACCCCCTGGCCTGGTTCAAAGCAACCTCTCAATCCAGTGTCTAGGGTCCAATTTCTCCCCAGGCCAGCCCGGAAGACCCTCCCGGGCTGGAGCCGCAACTCTAAAGGGGCTGAGGGTTCTAGAGTACAACTGCCCCCCTATTTTCCAGTGGGGAGAAGAGAAACTCCCAGTGTCCAGCCACCCTGGAAACCCCTCCTGGTGGTCTGGCGCTATGGGAATTTACCCAGACTGCTTTGCAGGGCCCAGGCCACAGGCAAATGCCCGACTACCTTTTGGGGGTAACTCAATCCCATGCAGAACCCTGGATTTGCACTGTCCCAAAACACATCTGTGAAGGAGGCTCTATTTAACCAAATGGAGGCCTAAGGCTCACTAATCAGCCTCAATAACCAGCTGAAAATATTATTGCTCTGGGTACTAAAACCCACGTTAAAAAAATAACATCCCTTTCAGGTCAGCTCCCTCCCAGCAGAGGCCCGGCTGGGCAGCTGGGCGCCACAGTTCCACAGGGCGGCAGCCGGGAGCACGCAGGGACAGGCATCCCCGGCCCAGCATCAAAAGGCCTTTCTTTGAGAGTCCATGTCAGGTCGCCACCACTTGAAGAGCATTTGTGTTGGGAGGCAGAAAACCAACTGAAGGCTTCCAGCTGGGCTTTCCACACCGATTAAGTCACCTGGAGTGACAGGCCAAGTCTCCACGGTGACCCCCGAGAGGGGCTCATGGGGGACCCGTCCTGAGAGGCCACCTACAGAGAAAAAGCACCATGGCAGCTCGGCTGGGCAGAGCTCAGGCCAATCACACAACCAGAGGCGGGGGACCACCCGGGAACCCGCTGCTACGGGAACACCCTTGCCCAGGTAGTCGGCCAAAGCTGCTGAAATCAGCTTCAACCAGAAAACATAGACAGCAAATAAGAGGCTGGGCTGGGCCAGCAGCCTAGAATTTTACTATTAGAGTGGGCTCTGGAAGCGGCAGCCCGACAATGACTTCAACGAACAGAGAGGTGAACCACATGCCAGGATGCCCCCGTGACCTCCATCTGTGAGAATTCCCTCCAACCAGGGAGGGCGGTGGGCTTGTCCCCTCCTCCCAACAGAGGGGACACACACTGTCCTCCCTGCCGTGTTGTGCATCTGAAACCTTCTCCTGCCCAGAGCTCAACCCTAACAGCCAGAGCGCCAAAGAGCTCCTGTGCCAGTCCACGCGGAGGGTATTTCTCTTCCCCAGATACATCCATGGTGCCAACGGAGGCAGGCATTTAATGAGCCTTCTCTTTGCACGGTGATTTATGCCAAACACAGGAATGGCCTTTGGGGAGGAGATGCTGTAACACAAAGAGCAGAATACTACATTGAGTTTAAGGCGAAAAGAATTATTTACGTATCTGTACTTGCCAAAGAGTATAAACATCTGTGTACATCCTAGTTTATAAACCTAATATTTCATTCTCTCTCTTGGCTGGCTCTAATTGCATCATCCATCTCAGAAAATGCTCATAAAAATATGTCCTCTATTAAAACACATCTCCCTCAGATGAGTTTTTAAAAACATGAAGACTGCAAACCGGTACAAGGGGCCCTGCCACGTTTTCACAGAAGCCGGCACTGCTTTACAGAGCAGAGTCTGAGCTGAATTCCTCTCGGCCTCTGACCAACTTGAGATGTCACCTCCTCGTCCCGGGAGCCCTTCTCCTGCCCTGGCAGGAAGATGAAATCAGAGAGGCTGAGGTCTCGCCACCTCCGGCTTCTGTAATTACCGATGTGGTCAGCTTTTCCAGAGTCCTCGCGGCAGGGACAAGTGACACGCCCGGCTGGCAGGGCTGCTCCCCATGGCTCTTTCCGGAGAAACACCCGGCTCCTCCCACCTTGGCCTCAGCGTCTTGCTGGTGCCCAACCATGGGGGTGGGGGTCTCCGTTTGCCCCTCTGGAGTCACTCCCCACCCTGCGGGCTCCCTCGCCGCCTGGGCACCCGGGTTCCTGGGACCCCCTTCTGAAGACCCAGCTCCTGCAGCTGCCTTCTCCCACTCCTTCCTGTATCGGCCCTTCCCCTGTCCCTGCAGGTGTGTACATCAGCCAGTACTGCTTTCCCTGCTCTGCCCAGCACTCTGTCAACCGTCCTCATTAAACTCTAGTTCATTCACACATGAGCGAGCCATCCATCTCCGGCCAGGCCCCTCACTGATGCCTGAACAATCCTTCAGATGGCTGGCATCGCCTGCCCCCTCCCAGCCCCCCCCAGCGAGAATGAAGAAGCACTGCAGATGGGGGTGTCCCCCCGGGGCCCCAGCATCAGATGGACCTGGTCAGTTCCACAGCCTGTGCCCACCTGGGCAGACAGAGTGTTCTCTGGTCTCTGGCCGCCATGTGAGGAGCCCTCGGGCCTGGGTCAGGAAGGGATTCCATGGCCCAGGTTTCAATGGGATGGGCCCAGAAAAAGAAGGGAGGAAGGAGAGGACCCTTGGCCACGCGGGGTACAGACAGAATGGTAGGAGTGACCCCAAGGTGGCGGCACCACGGCCACCAGCTTGAGAGACATATCTTGGCAGAGGCAAACTCAGAAAAGAAGTTAGGAGGAAAGGGCGCTGACCCTCTCTCGGGACAGGGGTCGGGGGGAGGTGACACATTTACCAGCCGCTGTCAGAGATCACAGAGGGGCTGTGTGCTCACCTGCTGTGTGCCCATCATTCAGAGAGCCTCTGCCCGGAGTGGCTCTGTGCCACCCCTGCACCGCCCAGCTGGTCCTCTTCCTGCAGCCCCTGGAGTTATTTCTCTGTCCTTACTCCCTCCTGCGCTCATAAGGCCACCGTGCAAAGGTCTTTGGCTCTCCCTGTTATTCTTTCAATTCTAAGTGAAAAGAATCCCAACCTAGCCTAATTCAGGCAAAACTGTAATCTCTGGGCTCCTGGAATCCAAGGATGGGTTGAACAACCAAATTGTGGGGAAAATGGAAATGCAGCCTGGCCCAGAGCACCAGGAACCAGGGACATGAGCACTTCTGGAACCCACTCTCACTGGGGTATGTGTGTGTGTGTGTCTGTGTGTGTGTGTCTGTGTGTCTGTGTGTCTGTGTGTGTTGGCCTCATTCTCCCTCAGTGCTGCCTGGCTTGCTCCAGTGGTACGAAACCTAGCAGCCAGGTTTTTTTTATTCTAAGCCTCCTCTACCAGAGAATGACTTCCCCTCAAATCTATAAACCCCAGAGAAAGGACTCATTGATCTGCACTGGCTCACAGACTCATCCCTGCTCCAATCAGCTGTGGTTTTCAGGTGACAGCATTAAGAACATGGCAGCTTCTACGAGAGCCATGTTGTCTGGGAGTACAGGTGGGACACCCAGGAGACTGGACAATCCCACAGATGTCCAGTATATGAACCTACTTTTTTACAAGTGGTACTTTTCAAGATGACCCTGCTCCCAGGCTTTACCAACTGCTCTGAGGGTCTTTATGACCACCTGAAGAATGATTACCACCCTCCACCCTCCCTCTTTTGGGAGATCACAGCAGTGATAGAAAGACAAAAATAAATACTGGGTATGGTTCAAAAATAAGAGAAGCAGAATATTTAGTTCCACTGGTGAGGCATTTCAATTCATTTTACAACAAAATTCCAGGATAACCGGACATGTCTGAAACCAGGTGATAGCCCAAGAATTTCACATGCCATAGTTCTGGGCTAGAGTGACTTTTAGCATTTCCTGATATGAGACTCCATTTGTAGTCCATTTGTAGTCATATTCGTAGTCATATTCGTAGTTGCCAGTCTCCAAAATGAACACTTTAATAATCCTCACATCCTGATATTCATGTTCTTGAGAAGGCTCTTTCCATACTGAATAGAGGGCTAACCCACGTAACCACTACAGTATCAGGGATATGGCAGTATGGAACCTCTGAGACCAGGTTATAAAAGACACTGCAGCTTCTACCATGCTCTCTTGGATCACGTGCTCTGGGGAAAGCCAGCCATGTTGTGAGGACACTCAAGCAGTCCATGGAGAGGCTCACATGGAAGACAGCTGAGGCCTCCAGCCAACATCCAGCACCAACCTGCCAGCCATGTGTGCAAGCCTGGAAACAGATCAAGCTTTCAGATGACTGCAGCCCCAGCCGGTATCTTGAGGTAACCTTTAGAGAGACCATAAGCCAGTAGCACCTCAGTTAACCACTTCCAAATCCTTGACCCATAGAAACTATGAGATGATAAATGTTTATTGTTGCTTCAAGCTGTTAAGTTTTAGGTAATTTCTTACCCATTAATAGATAATGAATACTTGACAGGTGTCTGAACTTATAGCTAGTATCTCTTTAGTTCATTAAAAAATGCTCTTTCTTTCTTTTTCAATCTTGCATTTAATCAGAAAGCAAGCTTCATGAGGGCAGGAACTTACTTCTCCTGCTCACTCTGTAGCTTCCAACTGCTAGAACAGAGTGTGACACATTGGAGACATCTCATAAATGTGTGTTGAGTAAATCTGGTTGAGTATCTGCCAAACCTCCCCTAATCCCAAAGAGAAGAGACCTGAAAACTTTAAGTTGCACCCATGCTTGGGGACGGGAGGGTTTCAAATGAGCTGAGATGCCATCAAGGCTCCCAGAAAACAATTTAGAGAAGAAGTACATCAGTCTTTAAGAGGTCCATGGCCAGACCCTATTGGCCTGTGGAGGTTGACATGAGCCTGGAAGCCCTTCCAATCCCCTGACCCGCTAGGCAAATCTTCTTGGCCCTCCAGAAGCCAAATCTACTCAAGGCCTTGACTTGGGTCACTGACTCCATTTCCCTGGAAGGGAGGGCAATGGGGGAGTCCTTCTCAGGCTCCCAGAAGCTGCTCGACAACCAAGACTAAGGGCCGAATTGCCCCTGCAGTCTGATGAACGATGCACAAACAGTTCTGCTGCCCCCAAATCACCCAGGCCCCATTTTAAAACAGCCGATGTCTTCTGCTTGACTCGAGGAACTCCGTCTTTAGGACTGTGCAGGGGAGCAGCCTTTCCTGGGGGCTACGTCAGAGCCGATGAAGACGGGTTAGTTTTTAAAAACTCCACTTGGTAGAAATTCAGCACAGAGGTGGGAACGGTGTGTATGGCTGTGACTGAGCCAGGGGCACTGGAGCGGCATGCAACACCAAGGATGCCGCCACCTCCTCCCTCCTCAGAGTTCCAGTCAGGGTGGAAGAAAAAAGGTATTTCAGACGAGCATTGCGCCAGCCCTGGAAAACTCAGTAAAGTCTTCATGCGTAAAAGAGGTGTTCCAAAGCCTGTTCATTTGACACGTCAGGATGGGCAATGAAAGGCCTTGCTAACTCCCAGAGATGCAGACAAAAACGCGAGGGGATGCGGTGAGCCTCTCGTGAGGGGCGGCGGCGTTAAGGCATGTGTAAGGAGCATTTGACGCGTCGACACAGGGAGCCAGACTCACATTTCCTTTCCAAAAGAGAGATCTTGGTACAGGCCCAGCAAAAGAGAACGTCTGCAGGACCAGAATGAAAATAGGCATCCACTGGATTTTTTTTCCTTCTTCTTTTCAAACTGACTATAAACGTCTAATAAGACACGTGGCTGGAAAATTCCACTGGCTCCTGGGTTTAGCCTTGCCCTGCCCTGCCTCATCGACTCTCCAGACAGGTCCCAAAGCTGCCGATGCCTCATCTTTTCCAAACGGGGAGGAGCCTTTGTCCAGGGCTCAGACTTTGATCCTCAGCCCCTCCATCCACGTCCACCTCCTTGGTGAGCTCATCCAGCCCGTGGCTCTAAGTACCAGCTACATGCTGACAACTCCCAATCTGCTATTTCCAGCCCAGACCACTCTCACAAACTCCGGATTCTGACACCCACCTCCGCATGGACATCTCCACTGGGCCATCTGGTAGACGGCGGAAGCTGAGTGTGCCCCAGGTGAAGAGCCTGACCTCCCCACAAACAAACCTCCCACAGCCCTACTCTCATTCCATCCTTCCACTGGTTCAGGTCAACACTTTGAAGTCATCACCAACTCTTCTCTCTCACCCCCAGGGCATCAGAAAATACTGTGAGCTCTGGTTCAAAACATGCCCCCCAATCCTACCACTTGTCACCACGGCTGGCTGCTTCCACCCTGGCTTGAGCAACTACCCGCTCTCACCCATCAGAGCTCCCCACTCTGACCCTTGCCTCCCCATAGCCTTTTCCCAACACAGGAGCCAGAGGGATCCTTTAAAAACCTAAATCAGACCATGGCATTGCTCTGCTCAAAACCCTCCAGTGGCTCCCCTGCTTCACTCAAAGTCAGAGTTCTCTAATGGCACAAGGTCTTGGATGGTTGTCACCTCTCCTAGACCCCTCTGCCCTGGCTCCCTCCACTCCAGCCACGGACACCAGGTCCCAGTGAGTCCTGAGCATTGATCACCTGTCAGGTTCAGTGCTGTGAGGATTCAGAGATGATGAGCTATGTCTGTGCCACCCAGAGACTTCCAGTTAGTGGAGGAGAAAGGCACACAAATAGAGCCCTACTGGCTACATTCATCAGGTGTCTGTGACATGCCGGACACTGCCCTGAGTGGCGTGAACTCATTCAATCTCTCCTCAACACGTCCACCACCATCAGGTACAGCTACGGCCCCACTTACAGATGAGATATGGGGCACAGAGGGGTCAAGCACCTGCCCACGGTCTCCCTGGCAGCTGAGGTGGCGCCAGCATTGCCTCAAGGTCTGTCTCAGGGGCCTGCACCCCCCCCCCATGCGCCATTCTGCCAGCACCGCGCAGTAATGAGGCTCAGGTGTGTGAGGCTCAGGTGTGTGTCGAGGCCCAGAGCAGAGGGCACGTGGGGAGAGAGGGCGGATGGGTAAGGCTTCTGAGAGCAGAGTGCAGGGGGATGAGCTGGCACTCACCAGGCAGAGGGGGCCCGGGAGGCATTTTGAGTAGTGAGAGGGAGGGAGTCAGGGCTGAGAGGCTTTAACCAGCCTGGCCAGTCAAAGCCTGGGTGGGCAGGGGCCTGCTGGTGGAAGGTCTAGGAGGGCAGCCTCAGAGCTTGGACTTTGCTCAGGGTGTCAGTGTTTCTCAGCTCTGGACATACACACAGTACAGTCCTGAGAGATGTGAAAACTGCCAGTGTCTGCTACAAACAGTAGCCAATCCAGTGGGAGGTAATGAACACCCCTAGTGCCAAATTGTAGTCTCTAAGTACCATTGCCCAGTAAAAGGAACCAGGGCTTCTTGGAGAAATGACAAACTCTAGGTGGAGGGCAGGAAACAGACAAGATGAGCCCGGAACACTGCATCACACCAGACAGCAAGGAGGCTGCCAATGACCACTGGGGTCCTCTCAAGGGCCCAAAAGCCAACCTGAAGGGCTCCACAGACCAACAATGAAACCATGGAGCACCAATGCATCAAAAGGCCCCATGTTTATCATTGGAGGATGCTAGTGAACCAATTTGGTACTTCGAAAACATAAACATGGGGAAAGAATCAAGCAATTCCTATATGAACTTTACCATCGGGTAACCAAACAGTAATTGAAAGGAAGTGTTTCCCAGTTAGCAAATGAAGAAGGAATGACAGAACGTCGCCATGTCACAACCCCTAATTAATCAATAGATTTGGGTATTGAATATCAATGGCTGCTGCCATCTCAAAAAGACAGACACCAAATATTATAAGTCCCCTAGCAGGGACTTCCCTGGTGGCACAGTGGTTAAGAATCTATCTTCCAATGCAGGGGACACGGGTTGGATCCCTCGTCTGGGAACTAAGATCCTACATGCGGCGGGGCAACTAAGCCCGCGTGCCGCAACTAGAGAGAAGCCAGCGCACCGCAACGAGGAGCCCACACACCACAATGAAGGATCCTGTGTGCCGCAGCTAAGACCCGACACAGCCAAAAACAAAAGAAATAAATATTTTTTTAAAAGTCCCCTAGCAGAAGAGCCTGAAACCACTTATGAAGTCAGTCCCCTACCACCACCAGATTGAAACTAAATCTGACCAAGTTTCTAGATTCAATGAGCAATTTACAAGAAATACAGAGGAACTTATTAAACGACACATGGGGGTGAGAACACAACATTCAGACTGTGGGACACTCTTGGAGATGGTTATAAACTGTTAAGACATGCATTTACAAAAAGCATGAGAATATCAGAAATTTGAACGCTGATGATATTTGATTATTAACACTGATTATGTGATGATAGTAACAAATTATTTTTTTTAGCTGTGATAATGGTATTGTGGTTTTCTGGTTGAAGAGCCGTCATCATTTAGATATACATGCTGACACGTTCACAGATAAAATGACATAAGTGAGGTCAGCTGCAAAATGTGCCAGAGGGGAGGATGTGGGTGAAACAAGGTTGGCCTTGAATCCATAACTGTTGGAGCAGGGTGCATGGGGGTTCATTCTGCTATTCTGTAGACTTTTACTTTTTATAGTTTGAAATTTTCCATAATAAAACGTTATGAAAATACCAGGCCCCATCCCCAGAGATTGAAATTAATGAGTCTGGGCTTCAGCTCAGGCATTAGTATCTTTTTTAAGGCTCCCCAGGTGTTTCTACCGCTCAGCTGAGGTTGAGATCTATGGTGATCACCTGTATGCGTCATGCGAGAGCCTGCGTGGAAACCAGGAGAGAGGTTGTAGAGGGAAGGGAACTGGGCTAGGAGGAGTCAGGAGCCAGGCACATGGTCCTTGATCCGGTTGGGTGAGGAATGATGAGAGGGAGGGGTCAAGAACAATGCAAAGATTTCGGGGGTGGGTGATGGAGGGGTGCTGGTCACTGGAATAGGGAACATGTCAGGGCTGGTAGCCGTGGGGAGCTGGGGGAGGGTGCTGACTTCAAGGGGCCCATGTGACTTCCGGTGGAGAAGTTCAGGGGACAGTTTGGCCAGTGGGTCTAGAGATCCACCTTGAGACCCTGAAGAAGACACAGAAAGTTGGGCCCCATAGGGCTGTCCCCCACACCAAGCTGGAGGTCAGGATGGCTGCAGCCAATGATGGCATTAGGGCCTCTAGGAAACAACAGCACCTTGGCCCCCTGCCTTGGAAAAGGGGAGCCCAAATGACCCCATTCCTTTCACGACTGACCGTGATTCATCTTTCACCTCCCCACTCCTTGTCTACCTTCCTTGGACAGACACCCAAAGAGCAGTAGGCCAGGCTGAGGTGCCCTGTCCTCCCAAGCAAGTGTTGAGGAACTCCTGTGTGTTCCTACGTCCTGTCCTAAAAGCGCACACAGATCAATCAGCATTTGTTTATTGGTGTTTTTTTTAAATTGAAGTATAGGCGATTTACGTTTCAGGTATATAGCAAAATGATTCAGTTATATATATGCACACATATATATTCTTTTTCAGATTCTTTTCCATTATAGGTTATTATAAGATATTAAATATAGTTCCCTGTGCTATACAGTAGGTCCTTGTTGTTTATCTGTTTTATATATAGTAGTGTGTATCTGTTAATCCCAAATTCCCAATTTATCCCTTCCCCTCCCTTTCCCCTTCGGTAACCTTAAGTTTGTTTTCCATGTCTGCAAGTCTATTTTTGTTTTGTAAATAAGTTCATTTGTATTATTTTTTTACATTCCACATATAAGTGATATCATATGACATTTATCTTTCTCTGACCTACTTCACTTAGTATGATCATCTCTAGGTCCATCCATGTTGCTGCAAATGGCATGATTTCATTCTTTTTTATGGGTGAGTAATATAGCATTTGTTAAACAAATGAACGACCAGTACATCTGAAGGAAGTCCCCGTGGTGTCAGTCACAGCTGTGTATGCCAGCAGCCAGCGCAGCGCAGCCAGCAGCTGTCAGATTGCCTTGAAATGGCCAACACATGTTCCTCCCACAAACGTTTACTGAATGCCTGTATGGGCTGGGCACAATGCCAGGCAGAGGTGAACTGGAAGCCCAGGGCCCTGGCCTCAGGGAGCTTGCATTCTAGTGGGGAAGCAGACAGTAAACAAGCACACAAAGAAACACAAGCCTTGGAATTTTAGAAAACGGGTTCTCAGCCGGAAGAAGGGGCCCAGGAATCCAACACCTGGGGGTGTTGGGAAAACCACCCAACTTCCTAGGTACTACTTCACAATAACCCAGGCTCCCAGAATCAGAGATCTGAGAGAACCTCGTGTTAAAGCAGCGGCAACCGAGGCCCAGAGTGGGAGGTGGCCCCGCACCGTCGTGCAGCAGGTGGTGACCTGGAGACAAGTCTGCGCTGGCAGTCTCTTAAGCAACAAGTTTATTCTGTATCCACGTAAGCCACGTGGTCTATCTTTTCCTTTGGACAAAAACGATCGCTGATCACAAAGGACCAAAGGGCTCTTCCCCCCAGCGAAGGGACTTACCACTGAGTCCAGGAACTGAATGTAAGACTCCAGCCCAGGTCTGGTTTCGCAGAACTGCCGGAAAAGCAGCCTCCCAACTGGCTGCTTGTCACACAAACTGCAGTAATCTCTCTCTAGAGGTAAGAAAAGAAGAATACGGTGAGACCCCAGAAAGGGCCAGACAGAGCCATCAACCCACACCTGGGTTCTTGCCTCAGATAGATGGAGCAAGGTGATTGGCAAACTCTCAGGACCCTTTATCCACCTCCAGGCTCTGCAGACTCAGAAGAGTCAAGGTCAGTGTAGAAAGAGGAGCCAGTTATGACCTTGCCTCTACTCCCCAGCCCACTCCCTTTCCAGTGTCCTGATTTCTGTACGGAGATGCTAGCAGCTCTGGGGACTAAGGCTCTGCCCCTGACTGCCTGATCTGCATGTCACATTCCGTGGTTACAGGGACTGGATAAGGGTGGTGGGCATGTAACCCAAGCTAGTAAAATCAGCACGAACCACAGACGTCGCCTGGGCACGCTAAGCCAAGGTGCTCCCTCTTCCTCTGGTACTGGGGTGCATGGGTGTGAGGCCAGGGTCTGCTGCAGTGTTCTTGACACTGCACAACAAGCTGCTGTGAGGATAAGGTTGACATATAGAGGAAGTCAGAGCTGGGAAAATTATGAGCAGGTGCTCTGGTGAAGTTACGAACCTCTGGGTCGCACTATGCCTGCAGCCCAAACCACATCTGAAAGGCTTATTTATGAGCATTATTTAGGGCAATTTGAAAAAACTTTAAAATGACTTGTAATTCAAATATTCTAATGAATACAGTAAACAAAATTTCATATTTGCCCAATTGGAGCAAAGCCCAGTCTTAGAATGCTTCAAACTATGAAAACCCTGTATTTTCCAGCTGAGGAGCTAGAGGCACAGAGACAGGATGTGACCAGACCTCAGCCACTCAGTAGCCAAGAGAGTTCTGAAGAGGAAATAACAGTGCAAGACTCAAAGCCCAGAGGCCTAGAGACTAGGGTTCTAGCCAATGACTTGCTGTGTGACTTCAAGCAACACCCTTGCCCTCTCTGGGCCTTACTCGTCCTCTCGATAATGAAGATGCATGTTGGAGGTAAGATGGGAGGGTCCCTTCTGGTTCTTCCTGCAATGACTCTGCAAGAGGTTTTTTATGGGCAGAAAGATGCTCAAAGGTCTGGCTGAGACTTGTTGCCTCAGACCCTCCAGAGCACTGAAAATTAGCCCTTTGATTTTGTGGCTGCACCAGGAAAACTCAGGTGACTTCGTGGGGAAACCAGGAAGAGGGTGAGGTAGACCTCAGTTAGAAGAGCTACCTGGGAGGGTGGAATGACTGTATCCTTGCCAACTGTAGAGGAGGAGCCAGGAACCGCCCCCTGGAGATATGGAAAACAACAAGGAGACAGGAACAGAACCATCACGCCCACTCATTTTCATACCCAAAGAGTTTATCCACAGAGGTACAGCAATTACTTGTAGGGAGGGTGGTGGCTGTGAGCAAGGGCTCTGGAGCTAAACCCAGATTCAGATCCCAGCCTCACTACTCACTGCCTGTGTGCCCCAGGGCAACTGACCCGACACATTATCCCTCAGTTTTCTCATCTGTAAACTGGGAACAGTCATCGTACTATCTCTCAGGAGCAGTGAGAGCCTGGCACAAAGGAATTGCTTAATAAACACCATCTGTTATCATCGTGGAAGTGGGGATTTTGGTCTGTTCCATCTCCCTTCCTTTGGGGAACCTCCTCTCTTGTGAGTCTGTAAAATACCATCATAGGGTCCTAAGGGAGCAACTCCTCCCAAGCCCCAGGGATGGGCACGTGACTCAGTCCTGGCCAATCAGAGCCCTCTGTTTCATGGCCACAATGATGGATTCAGGGCATGTGACCCAGGGGGCCTTGGAGTCCTTCCAGGGTTTTTGGTAGAACTTCCAGAAAAGACACTTGTTCCTCTCTCGGATGACAAGGCCTTAGGACTGGTCAGCCAAGAGTCGTCACAACTGTTTTTCCCACCAGCAAGAGCCCATATGGAGAATGAAGCCAGTGCAAGGGAAGGACAGCTGAGTGAGGAAGAGAAGCCTGGAGCTGTGAATATCACAGGAGTCCCCGAAAGGCAGCCTACTGAGGCCCGCCCAGCGCCTGCACCTTTAGCCATCTGTCTTTGCTTAAGCCAGTCGGTGTTGGGTTTTTGTCTCTTGCAACTGAAAGAACAACTGACTGGGGCTGGAGAGTTTTAGAGCCCATTTCTCCTTTCATGGGTAAACTGCTTGAGGGCAAGAATGGTTTTGTAGGAATCCACCAGTTCTAAGTACACCTTGTTTCAGAAGGCACTCACAAATTTCTCATTCTCTCTTGAGAGGATACTTTGGTCAAGTGGATGAGCCACCTTGCAAGTCTCCCCTCAGCCCGCTCCTCAACTGGTTTGGGGGCTGAAACTAGCCTTGAACTATTGCCTTAACTCAGCTTACCTTTCCATGCACAGATTGTTCGGGAATAGCCACTCCAACAAACATTTGACTCACCTCATTGTGTGCCAGGATTGGTGGGGGTCGGGAGTGGGGGGAATGGGACATGGTCCCAGCCCTCAGCGATCTTGGATTCTGTTGGAAAGGGGGTGTGTGTGGGGGGGTGAGCAGACAAGATCCCAAGTGACAGTAATAAAATGTCAAGTTATCATCAGCCACAGAAGGGAGTCTGGGTTGGAGGGAGCCAGGAGGGTGACAGGTCTGGAGTCCGCACCTGTTAGCACGATGCCCTACAGACACAGCCTCCGTTCTCACCACCTCCCACTCAGCCTGATCCCCCAAGGAGAGGAAAACAAACTTCCCTGTCCTTCCCCAGTCAGCTGAGCTTCCCCAGCACAAACACAGAACAAAGGAAATTACCTTGTGTGAAACTCCCGTTTTATTCAATTATGGCAGAGAGCGCCACATTGCTTATGTGATTTGAGCAAGGGGCCCTCCCCCATTTCCAAAAGCAATTATGAGATTTCATGTACCATATTGTGATTCCTCAAGGGTTCATCTGACAGGATTTTTTCTCTCCATATGGCGTGTGCTGTCAGTATGGAAACAAAGCCGTTATAAACTCACAGCACAGTAAACACCATGTGATTCCAACACAAGCTGTCAGCACCTCAGTTCCGTGCCTCTCCCAGCTGTACAGAGGATCCCAGGCAAGAAAGCCATGCGTTGGAAGCCCAGGAAGAAAGAAGAGGGTCAGTAATCATCTATTTGGATGTTTTCTCAGCTTTAAATAAAGATAAATGGGCTTATCCTCTGAGGAAGCACCACCACCACTAAAATCAAAGTGCAAAGTCTGCAATTCCTTTAGAAATGGAGAACGAGGCCACAGAAGGAAGAATGTGAATTTGGGATTTGATCAAGGTGACAGGAAAAGGAGCAGATTCAAACTTCTTAATGCGTCAAGGGCAAGTCCGAGGGGCAGGTCACTTCGGGAAAGTCAGAGGACACTGAAATTGAAAGCACAAGTTGCTCTGTAATACATCTTCAGAGCAGATCCTTTCTAGTCGGTTTCTAAGGAAGCCAGCCATGCTGTAGAAATACAGCTTGGAAGTGACCTGCCCACAGCCCGTCTCCCAAGGGTGTCCTGTTTGGGTTAGTGGGGAGGAGTACCCAACACAGAGGGGCAGGGCTCTCCCTGTCTCTGAATCTCTCTCTCAGGCTGGGAGGCCCCTGGGATGCTGTGTACACAGGCACACATGCACGGTCTACACACAAACATACACACCAGCTCTTCTGAATGTGAAAATCCTGCTTCTGGCCACGTCCTTCATTGATCTTTCCTTCCAAGCCAGAAAGAGTCTGTCGTTATGTAAGATATGAGGGGCATCAGGCTCCCTGCCCCCAAAGTATTCACCAATCATCAAATCATTCTAGCCTTATTCTTTTGGATACTTCATTCATTCAACAAACTCTGTTCCAAGGTCTCTTGCTTTTTGATACTAGAAGGTTCCTTCAATTTTCAGACTCTCTTATTGAACACCTGGGGGGGGGGGTTGTGGATGAGTGGGTAGGAGGAGACACACCTCATACCCATTGGCAGGTTAATGATCCAGAAACAGGCTTGGAGTTAACAGCTGGCGTTCAGCTGAGACCAAGAATAGGGATGTGATCTTTGTGATGTGACATTTGACCTCGGCTGCAGTAACATTGGTCTGGTGGACACAAAACTGAAGCATGTCCAGAGGAAGGTGATGGAAAAGGGGGTCCAGAAAGCCCATTATAAGCTCTGAATTTATAGTGCCCTGGATCAAGGGGCAGGCTGCCCCAGGGAGGACTAGGGCCCACCAGCACCCAGGAGGATGGGGGGCAGATGTGCTGGAGAGGCAGCTGGGCTCAGACAGGAAAAGGCTGGACTCCAAGGCCAAGGAGACTGGAATGGATTCTCTGTCCCACTGGGGCATCAATGATTTTAGAGCACAAATGATTCAAGTGCAGTGCATGGGAAGGTGGACAAAAATGGGGTGGGAGCCACGAGCCTGAGACATTTACGGAGGAGGTCACTGGTTTGGGAGCCATTCCCACCTGTGGTTCAAGCCCTGGCCTTTGGGCAGGGAGGGCACAGCCCCTGTGGTTGTGATCCTGCTTTGGTGAGAAGCCGAACTGAATTGGCTTTAAGGAAACCACATGTCTTTTGCTTCTTCGCTTCATCGTTTGCTTGACGCCTCCCAAGCACGCCCACGGCTGGCCCAGGAAGACAGGACTGCCACTCCTTCCCGCAGCACACCGAACTCCTGCCATGCCTCAGACAGAATCAACGTTCCCTTAGCAAGTTCACAGACACTGGCTGAGCCCCTTCTGGGCACTTCATTCCAGGCCCTGTCGCAGGGGGGTGGGAGGGGCACCCCTTAAAGGAGACAGGCTCCGCAGGCTTTGTCTTTGTCCCAGCAGTTTGCTTACCAGCCCAGGCAGGAGGGAGGCACATTCACAGACAGGGCTGGGCAGGGCAGCCAGAAACGCCCGGGCTGCAGGGGCACACGCACTGCTCTCCTGGTTTGGCTGGGTTTCCGGGGAGGTGCCCAGGGGAGGGCTCGCTGGCGCAGGGGAATGGGAGAGATGGGCTCGCCAAAGGCAATGCAAATTGTCAGCAGGGGAGAGGCTGAGTGCTGGGGAAGGAGGAGAAGGTCAAAGCCAGAGAAATAGGGCCAGAGGCTGGAGGGAGGGGCAGGGAGAAGCCACAGGGCAGGGACAAGCCTGGGACAAGAGTGTTAGGGTAAGAATTCAGGGCTAGATCTGCGACCACTGCAGGGAGGCTTCAAGAACGGCTTCAAGTATATGGAGGTTCCTCAAAAAATTAATACGATCCAGCAATTCCACTGCTGGGTATTTATCCAAAAGAATTAAAATCAGTATTTCAAAGAGGTATTAGTACTCCCATGTTCACTGCGACACTATTCATAACAGCCAAGATGTGGCAACCAACGTAAATGTCCATCGACCAATGAGTGGATTTTTAAAATGTGGTATATACACACAGTGGAATATTATTCAGTCTTAAAAAGGAAGGAAATCACGTCACGTGACAACATACGTTAGTCTTGATGCCACTATGCTAATTGAAATAAGCCTGTCACGGAAGGGCAAATTCTGCATGACGCCACCTTTATGAGGTATCTAAAAGAGTCAAACTTGGACTTCCCTGGTAGCCTAGTGGTCAGGATTCCGGGATTTCACTGCAGTGGCATGGGTTTAATCCCTGGTTGGGGAATATCCCGCAAGCCGCGGTGTTGTGGCCAAAAAAAAAAAAAAAGAAAAAAATTTTTGAATAAAATAGTCAAACTCATAGAAACAGTAGAACGGTGGTTGCCAGGGATTGGGGGAGGGGGAAATTGGGAGCTACTGTCCAATGGATCTAGAGTTTCAGATATGCAAGATGATTAAGTTCTAGACATCTGCTGTACAACACTGTGTCTGTAGTTAACAACACTGTATTGTGCACTTAAAAATTTATGAAGAGGGTAGATCGCATGTTAAATGTTCTTACCACAGTAATTAGAAAAAAGAGAATGGCTTATAAAACACAATGAAATAGTGCCGCTTGCAGCAACGTGGATGGACCTAGAGAATATACGTAGTGAAGTAAATCAGACAGAAAGACAAATACTGTATGATATCACTCATATGTGGACTCTAAAAAATAATACAAATGAATCTATATACAAAACAGAAACAGATCCACAGACAGTGTAACAGGGAAGAGCTAAATCGGACTCCGTGTTTGATCTGTTTGACTTTAACCTTTGCTTTCCATTGCTTTTGTTATTATAATCATACATAACGGCCTGCCTCAGGGAACCCTGCCCCTCTGCCTGAAATGTTAAACCAGAGTGCCTCTGTTCAGCTCTCAGGAAGACAATCTGACTCCGCCCACCTGCGGATGTCTGCAGGAAAGAAGAAATTAACACATCCCCTCCTCCGACCCTACCCCACCCCCGCCCCCAGGCTGGCCATTCCAGGGGATATTTGCAAAACTTATGGCCTTTTTACTTTCCTAGCCCATCTCCTCCCCCTCTCTGTGCTATAAAAGAAAGTGGCATGCAAACCCCGAGAAGATGGTTTATCGGAGACCCTAATCTGCCATCTTCTTGGTCTGTCGGCTTTCCGAAGAAAGTCGTATTCCTTGTCTCAACACCTTGTCTCTGATTCATTGGCCTGTCATGCGGTGAGCACAGCGAGCTTGGACTCGTTAACAATATGAAACAAATTTATGGTTACCAAAGGGGAGAGGGAGAGAGGGAGGGACAAATTAGGAGTATGGGATTAACAGATAAAAACTACTACACATAAAATAGATCAGCAGCAAGGATGTACTGTAGAGCACAGGGAATTATATTCAATAGCTTCTAATAACCTATAATGGAATATAATCTGAAAAAATATATGTAACTGAATCACTTTGCTGTATACCTGAAACTAACATAATATTGTAAATCTGTTATACTTCAATTTAAAAAAAAAAGAGAGAGAGAACGGCTTAAAGAAAATGGACAGAAACTGATAGCTTGCTTGGGGATAGGAGGTGAGGCACAAAGGGACACGAATCAGCACAGTGTTATCTGAGGGGTTGGCAAGTAAATTTACTTGATAATGAAGGTAACTGCCTAAGAATACACATGCAAAGCATGCCAACATATGCATTTTTGCAACACACATGTCCTGAAGTTTTCAGGCACAGCCAAGCCTACCTTAAAGGTCGGGCATGACACTTAACAAGTTGTCAACCAACAGAGGGCACAACAAGACAAGGAGCCCTGTTCTTACCACCACCTTGTGATGTTTGGGTGTTTGCCAAGAGCTTCCTCTTGTCTCCTAGCCTGTTCTTGTAATAAGCCATTGACAGTACCCACACCTCAGGACCATTGTGAAGGACACCTGCTATACACTAAATGTGTCCCCCCCCAGATTCATTAGAAACCTAATGCCCATTGTGATGGTATTTAGGAGGTAAGGCCTGAGAGGTGATTAGGTCATGAGGGTGGAGCCCTTGTGTATGGGATTAGTGCCCTTTTAAAAGAGGCCCCAGAGAGCTCCCTTGCCCTTTCTGCTATGTGAGAACACAGAGAGAAGATGGTCATTTATGAAGTGGCACCTGGACTTCCAGCCTCCAGAACTGTGAGAAATAAATTTGTGTGATTCTTTTAAAAATAAATTTATTTTTGGCTGTGTTCGGTCTTCGTTGCTGCACGTGGGCTTTCTCTAGTTGTGGTGAGTGGGGACTACTCTTTGTTGCGGTGCACGGGCTTCTCATTGCGGTGGCTTCTCTTGCTGCAGAGCACAGGCCCTAGGCGTGTGGGCTTCAATAGTTGTGGCACACGGGCTCAGTAGTTGTTGCTCGCAGGCTCAGTAGTTGTGGCGCACAGGATTACCTGCTCGGCGGCATGTGGGATCTTCCCAGACCAGGGCTCGAACCCGTGTCTCCTGCATTGGTAGGTGGATTCTTAACCACTGCGCCACCAGGGAAGCCCCAGTTTCTGTTCTTCATAAATCCACCCAGGCTGTGGTATTCTCTTGCAGCAGCCCAAATGGACTAACATGTTATCTAGTCTTGGGCACATCCCTTAACCTGAGGCCCAGGTCCTCACGCATCACACGGGCAATCAGAGGATCAGCAACACACGTGAGTGCCCAGGCCAGTGTCAGCACATAGTGGGTCCTAAACAAATGGTAGCCATTCGGACATCCCCTCTCCTCTATAAGACTCCTCTATAAGACTCTCTGAAGATTCAGAAAAGAAATGGGATGTAGCCGGTGAAAGGGGGACAACTCTGTATCAGCACCAAAGAAGGCAAAGCAAAGGCCACTCCTCCCGGCGAGAGCCATTGACTCTGAGCTCCAGAAGGGCAGAGGCCAGGGCTCTGCGGCCCTTCTCCCCCTCGCTCTGAGCCTCTCTCTGAGAGAGAAGACACATGTATCCCCACAGCACATGGCTGGGGTTAAAATCTCACAACCCACAGTCAATTCCTTCAAGACTCATAACCCCCAGTGGAATTAGAAACAGGAATGATATTGATAGTGAAAATAAATAAATGCTGTCACTGTTTTCATTCTTTTCGAGTGACATGAAATGGGAACATACTTTCTTAATTAAGAGCCTTTGGTATGCGGATGCTTGGAGGGTCACCAGACTTTCCCAACTGAAAGCCCGAACTCAGGCAGCGGGGACAGCATGGCTCCCCTCATGGCTACAAACCCAAGCGGGGGAGGTCGCCACCCCTCCCTCCCCCCGCCCTCCCTCCCCATCTGGCGTCAATCCCCAGAGGATAGGAAGCAATAAGTCCGGGGCTCTGGGGGAGGGGGTGTCGACCACCTACCACCGAGACCTGCTTGGGACCGGTTTTTCATTGTTGCCCCTAGGCACTCCTTGAACTTGGGCCAATGAAAATGCACATTCCATTTCAGAAGTAGGAGCAAGAAAGGCAGCTTCCTGAGGAAATGGAAATGCTAACACGGGAGCCCTTGTTTATTGTACACGGAGGGGGGGGCGGGGCGGTGGGAGAGCTAATCCAAAAGTGATTCCTGATTCCTGGTGCCATCTCTCTACCAACTGGAGCTTTCTTTTCTTTTCTTTCATTTTATCTTATTTAACACCGTTTCACCAAAATACCAGGTTTTGTTGTTTTTTCTTGTTGGGGGCAGGGGTGCTTATAGGTCCTGAGGCAACTGAGGAAAACAGATTGGAGGAGACTGGATTAGACTGAGGCCTGGAGCCCCTCCCTTTGCTGTACTCCAGGTCTAAGACAGACAGAAAAGGGATTTGAAAACAGCTTTCTCTCAAAAATTCCTGCCAAAGCTGGAAGAAACATCCGGGCGTTTGCTCTGAGGAAAAGGCTCTCTGAAAGGCAAGATAGCATCACGGATAACGGCACTTCTTCATAGCCCGCCTCTTGGAAGGAGCAGGAGAGGAAAAAGGAAACATTTGGTATTTGGTTCGCAACAGCCGAGTGGGTTCCTATTGCTTCAAGAAAGATGTTTTTATGTGAATAAAAATGACATATGGCACATTACACGAACACACCCAAACCGAGCCCCATCTTCCTGTGCTTTTTGTTGCCCTCCTGCTGGTCTCGGGTTTTACTGAATGTCTTGTACTTGTCACGCATCTCTGTAGGATCAAAACTATTAAGCCCGAGTCTTACAAAGGTTAGTGACACCTGGACAAGTCACGTGTAAAAACCACTGAGCTGTAGGGTGTTTGGGCCTGGGCTGCCAGGTGGGGGAAGTGGGGACAGGGGTGGGAAAGGGGGAGGAAAGGAGGGTCTGGTCTGTGGATCTGTGAAAGGAAGAGGGGTGGGTGGAAGTCTACTTGTGGGGGGTCCCATGCAGCCGCCCGAATGAGCCCCACCTCTTTGTGAGGGTTCAGGTCTCTGCCCTGAATCCACTGTGTGCGGTCAAAGCCCAGGAGATACCTGGAGCCTAGGAACGGCCTGGGGGCTGAGCTGGAAAGGATGTCAAGCCTCTGCTGTCACCACGGGGCCCTCTGGGCAGTGATGGGGCCCCAGAGTTAGGCAGTGACCTCTCTCTTATCCTCGCAGCCAAGAAAAGCGAAGAATTTAGATATTCCCTTGCAGTGAGAATGGGATGAAGAATCGGGTGGGTAAATGGAGGGGTGGAGTGACGGAGGTGGACCCAGGGAATGGCCAGGGAGGCATGGACACTGTGGGGCAGTGGCTGGGATGCCCGGCACGGTGGAAGAGCTGGGGACAGAACTGGGACCTGGGTTCCAGGCCTGGCTCTTTTACCGGCCATATCTACTGGCCGGTAGAGACCACTGGGCTCTCAGCCCTCTCCCGGGCTGAAAGTCCCCACTTTGTGACTATAAGCATTCCCTCCACGCGAGCACAGAAGGAGCATGACAGCCACAAGGCATCAGTAGAAAAGGCACCTGGTTCATCACCAGTGGAGGATTTTGAAAATGCCAGGCAAAAAGGAGACGACTGATGTGTGTGACCTGTGGTGGTTTCTATTTCTTAAGATTTTAAATCTTTACAGATGAGGGGAAAACAACTATTCTAAAAATCTGGCTGTAGGATCACTGAGATTAAGAAGGCCCTGGCAAGCAAAGGAGCTGTGGCCGCCAGACATGTCCCCCTTGGGGTGCAGGGCCTGGGTCACAGGCGGGTGCTCAGAACCCCGTTTCACCCTGCTGGGCCTGCAGCAGAGCCTTCCGGGAGCTGGAACCGGGCCCACTGTGGTGCCGGCACCTGGGAAAGCCTGGTGGATGGTGAATGACCCGGGGCCTCCCTTCACTCGGGCTCTGCTCACAACCATCCGCTTAGAGCCACATCCTTTCTACAAGCTTTCTTCCTCCTTGAAAAGAAATTTCCATGTGGATACAGGCAATTTTAGAAATGGAAACAAGCAGGCCACACCCAGGCCAACTGTATCAAATTTCTGGAGATGGCGTCAGTAGTGTTTAAAGCTCCCCGGGAGATTCCAAGGTCTAGTTCATCATTTTATCCCCAGTATCTGGAACAGTGCCTGGCCAAGCAAGAGCGCAGGTGTATACGTAAAACAAATGAAGATAAAACAAAACAAATGAACAAATCAGTGTGAAGTGGAGACCATAAGCCTCCAAGTTGGGGAGTAGAAATCCCAGGCCCACACCCCCTCGACACCTCCCCACGCCACTGAGTGATTAATCTGCCAGAAATGAAGGTCTCCCCGAAAAAACTAGATGATTAAGAGCTGTCCCTAGCAGGGCTTCCATCTAAGGTTAACAAAAGAACCCGTGAGGCTTGCAGGGCTCTGGGTACCCAGGCCGAGGCGAGGCTGGGCCAGGCCGTCTGCTGCAGCTGTGGTGGGCCTCGCCTCCAGAAGCGAGAAGGGCCTGAACACAGGCCCTGCCTGACTCACTCACTGTCTTCAAAGCTCAGCCAGGGCCATGGGGCTGGGGCCAGGGGACTGGACTCTGCCTCCAGCTTCTCCTCTGACCCATGTATGACCTCAGACCCATCATTCTGCTCTCTGGACCTAGGTTTCCCCTTTTACAAAATGAAGTTGATGAACTAGGGGAGCGTAAATGTCCCTGCCTCCCAGTTGGGTGCGTCCACAGGCAGGAGCCTGGTGGGGATGGAGATACCAGAGGGCATGGCCTTTCTCCAGCATCAGAGCCCCAAGCAGAGTTCACGACTGTTGGGGTCTTTAAGGCCACCCAGCTGCGGCCCCTCCTGCACCTGCACTGTGGCCAGAGCGGGAGCAGAGCAAGCGGGAGCTTAACAGCAGCATCTCCCCAGGGCCGGGGAAGCGTGCTGCTCCGTGGGCTGGGTCCCCAGCTTCCACTGCAGCCCTGCCGGTTTGCTGCGGGACCCCGGGGCCGTGACCCCCGCTCTCTATGCGTCAGTCTTTCTCGAGTGTTTTTCCAGTTTAAGCCTGGATGACAGCGCCTGACGCACCCTTACTGTGGGCTGCCCTAGCCTGCCCGGGAGGAGAGCAGGGACGCGTGCAGGCTCTGCAGCCTCGAAGGCTGTGCCCACTGTGCCATCCAGGGCCCCGGGACCTGGCTTTACCTGGAGCTCTGAGCTAATGAAGCAAAAGCCACAGGAGGGCAGGGCCAGAAAGTGGCTGGGCAAGCAGGGGCCAAGGCAAACAGCAACCTCCATGCAGAGGCAGTCCTGCTTCTTCCTGGGCCAGTGGCCAGGGCCTAGCGAGGCTCACGGTTGTGCTGGCCAAAAGCGGCTTAAGAAGTGAATGCCTGGGAAGGTGGAAGCAACTGATGGTCTCCCCAAAGTCCTGATGTCTCAGGTTCCAAAGACCCCCTCCAACCCCCATCCTCTGGATATGATCCCCATTAGTGGCTTAGCCAGCCTTAACTTGTGCCATTCCAGGGACAGTAAGTGCTTCACCTACAAGGTGTTCAGTACTCTTTATCAGCACCATGTTAAAAGTCATTCTTATTTTGAGACCAAACCTTTCTGTAATACCCGCCCCTTAGTCCTTATTCCTGAGATAGGGAGGGCAAATATTTGGTGGCAGTGTTTCTGTGCTCCTGGAGGCCTCTCTCAGATACACGTCCAGTTCCGCCAGCTGCCCCATCACGGCTCCTACAAGACTGGCCACGTGATACACCTGCACTCTGCTTCCTCAAGGAACAGCGTATGGAGGGCTTGGCCCACTGGTACCTGATCCAGGTCTCTGGTAATTAAATATGACAGCATGTCAACTCCTTCCTTCAAGCCACCTTTGCTTAGCTTAGCCCCAGACCCAAGAGGGGCTAGAGTCGGGAAGAGACGAACATATTCCCAGGCACACAGTTCACCCGGTACCCACGCTGCAGATGAGAAACAGGGGAGAGGCGTGATGCTTCAGCAGAAACCAACAGAGAGAGGTGGAGCCTCAACTCAGACTCACTTAGCTGAGTTACAGCCCAGGGTGGGTCGGGATTTTAGACATGAATTTTCATAGAGTTCAGCTAAGCTAGTTTTCAGAAGGACATGACTTTTGGATCAGACGGTGACCTTCCGATTTCGCCACCTGATGTGTCATAATAATAACTGAACGATAGCAGTTAACATGAACGGGGCACCTGCTGTATACCAGGCACTGTGCGACACACTTCACATGCTTTTCTCTTGCATCTACAAAACAGACGCTATTAACAGCCTATTTTTCAGATGTCAAAAAATGAGGCACTGAGAAGGAATTAGCATAAGGTCCCAGAGCTAGCAAGAGGTGGAGATGAGATCTGAACTCAGCTCTTCCTGAAAAGAGAACAGCTCTTCTGCATTTCTTAGCCTTTAGGGAATCCGTAGCGGCAGCAGGTGAGGAACTGGAACCCTGAGAGGTGGATGGCGTCACACCAGTGGCATCATTTGGCAGACTCCGGGAGTCCACAGGGGAGAGAGTCACCCTGGTAACCTGGACACACCCATGACCTGTCATTCCATTCTCACGGGGCCCAGGACTGCTCTGCATACAGAGTCCAGGGCTCAGCCTCCAGAGACTAAGGCCTGGGAAAACCGTGGCAGCTCAGGGGCTGGCTACCAGCTGGACAGCTATGCTCCACCAGCCGGGCCAGCAAAGGAGAATGATGTAGAATACCCTTCTCTCCCCTTCTCCTCCGGAACGCCCCCTCCCTGGAGCTCCTTCAGCTCTGCGGCCAGCACCACACCTGTGATCAAGTAACGTTCGTGCTGTCTCATTCCTTCGGCCACTGTCCTCAGAGTTGGCCTTCACACTCACTCACACACACACACACATCCATCCATCCATCCATCCCCAGCTGAGCTGTAAATTCTCTGCATCCCCGGCAGAGCCTAGGACAGTCTGGACACTTAAGAGATCACCAATAAATATACAATTGATTAAATTGAGAAATATTATTCACTAGAATCCGGTTTACACTTCCTTTGTCAAAACAAATCCCTTGCTCTTTGAAGGTAGAAATCTTAAAATCCTGGGTGTCCAAAAGTAAATGCTTGGCTTTAAACAGGCTGTTAGAACTGCACTTCACATCTCATTCCTGTGCTAGGACCGACACAGAGGCAAGTCCTTCAGCCAACAGGAGGGGAATGCAGGCGGGGCCCAGGCTGCCCGGTTCCCTGCACGCCCAGCTCCCCATTCAGAGCCTGGCATAGAGCTGGTACAGTAATATTTGAGTGCACACGTATGAATGAATGAATGGATTAACGACCTATCTCATCAATTTGCTAGCTGTTGGCTACATTCTAATTTGTCCCTGGGCTGGGTCAAGTTAATGAGTGGATCTGCCACATGGGAAAGGGAGCCTCTTCCCAGCACTGGCATCCTCATTCTTTATAACGCAATCATAGGGCAGAGCAGGGACGTGCCGGAGGCAGCAGGGACACAGACCCCGAAGAAAACCCGAAGGAAAGCCAGTGTGATGCCCTCATTGCTCAGACGGAGAAACTGAGGCCCGGGTAGGGGCAGGTCTGGTTTTGTTCATCACCGCAGGGCTTGCTTAGCCGCTCAGCTGCTCTAAGGCCCTGGCTCAGCGTGAACAGGGAGGGGAAGTTCTTGATTAAAATTCAAAGACCCTCACCCTAGGGTCCCACCCAGGTCTGGCACAGAGACTCCCGGTCAAGCCTGTCAAAACTCCCTCCCAGGACCTGGCATTTTGAACACCGTGCAGGGTAGCTGCTTCTGTCAGCCTGAAGGCTGGTGATGGATGCTACACAGGTGTCTCATATAAATCCTCAGGGGCCATCTCTGCCTGGAGCCAAGTAGAGGCTTTTAATCATCAAGAGGGAAAAAAAGCAAAATGCCTCCTGCATTTTCATCTCTGTAAAAGAGCACAATCAATTTGTCAGCAGGCAGTAACACTTCTTGCCAAATACCACTTATTGTAAACTAAAGCCGCCTCAGCGATACAACTACAGAATAGAAGCACGCAGAACCCAAAACACATGTTTTTCTTTCTTCCCTTCTTTCTTTTTTAAGAGTTCCACATATCTTATAACTGTCTAGACCTCGTAAGCTCCGTCTCAGCCTGAACACGGCTCTCTGGGAACACTTTTTCTCTTTCCTCTGACTGCCAGGCTCCGAACAGACGTTCTGACAGATACTTAACTGATGCCGAGCCTAATCGGTATCCTCTTCAGTTACTCAGCACAAGAAAGACAACTGCGAAAAAGACCAAAAAACCATGGGGATGATCAAAGAATACCCTCTGTTGCTAAATGGTCTAAAAACGTAACCTATAATGGCTGTTTGTTTTCAATCATTCCTCACCAAGAACAACGTTCAAATGATTGAAAAATTCCACGCTGGAACCTCGGATGCTCACCGATTTTCCCTTCTGAGCACCTGCATGGAGAGAAGCTCTGTTCAGAAGGTGTAACTAATAACAGGGACCGGAGAGCTCTCAGCTCCCCACATTCAGTGTGTCGTCTCAGAAAGCCCTCCAAGGACTTCGGAACGGGGCCTGGGTTCCAAGAGGTTGTTCTAGCCGAGTCAGGGCCAGTTCAAGCAGGCAGCTGGAGCACAGAGGGAGAGAGGCAGAGGCCCTTCCTCGAAAACCAGGGGCCAGCAGCTGACAAACCCAGACCTCCGTGTGGCCAGAAAAGAATCAGGAATGTACAGGGCACAGCCCAAGAGACCACCACTAGGGGAGAAGCCACTCAAAGCGGCCAGCTCCTCCCAAAGCAGGCACGGAGTCGAATTTCCAGTCTGGAATCACAGCTCATAGATGTCTTCAAAGTTGGGGTTAAGCCAGGGCAGCCAACAGGATACCCTGAACCTCTCTGTGGTCCCAACCAAAGCAGCTGGGAGCTCCACCCTGCAAGGGAATCCTTCTAGGCCCAGCTGCCTCCTGGCAGTTGGTCACTGCAGTTTCCAGCCCCCTTATAATTCACATCCAGATGTGCCCATCATATTTAGCTGGGGCTGGATCTGGTAGGTCAGGTCCCTCTCTACTGCTCTCCCTTTAAGATTGATTTACTGAGCACCTACTTGTTGCCCTGTGCTGTGCTCCCCCAGAGGATCAAGGGATCGGCAGAAACACCCAACACCGTAAGCATCCAAGGAGCTGACGGTCCAGCTCTGGGCTCCTTTCCTTGGAGCTGACCTTGAACTCCTCGGGGATAAGAGGTGGTGGACAGGTAAGAGACATGAACTCTGTACACCACCTAGACTCATCCCAGTCATCTAACGTCCATTCATCGTGTTTTCTGTTGTAATAGATCTCCCACTTTTAGCCAGGCACACAGCCACCCAAAAGAAAGACTACATTTCCCAACAACATTTGATGCTAGGTGTGGCTATATGACCAAGTTTTGGCCAATAGAACATGAGCAGAAAGGTCCAAGTTATCTGGGTTATGTCCTTAGGAGAAAGGGCATGTCCCCCTTCCCGTAGACTAGAATGCAGACATGTGGGGTGCCATCTTGGACCATGTAGACGCAGGCAACATCCTAAGGACAGAAGAGACTGGGAACTAAATAGCCACAAAGATAGAACTTCCACGGCAGCCCCAAACCCCTACCCAAGCACTGTTCCATGAGAGAGAAATAAGCTTCTACCTTGTTTACACCAGCGTTCGGGTGGGTCTTTGTTACAGCAGCCGAACCTATACTCTGCTTGATCCAACCACATACTAGCTGTATGAGCTTTTCTGAGACTCACTTTCCTGGACCTAAAATAGAGATAATAACAATACGACCTACCTCATAGGTACAGATCAACCAAGGGGTTTATTAGCGCAGTGCCTGTCAGGTGGAAGGCCCTCAGTAAATATCAATACTGTCTATCCATCATGATTATAAGGAGCAGTCAATAGAGATTCCTGCCAATTCCCCAAACCCACCCCCTTCACTGCCCAACCAGGGGAGAGCTGAGCACACACAGCCAATGAGGGATTAATTGTGAAACTGATGTTCACCCACCTGAACCTCATCTACTAAATCAGGCAGTTTCAGATGTTCCTTTGGCACTGAGAGGGAGGCCGAGGTGTCCCTTCAAATGCGATGTACCCACCCGACCTCCCTTGGCATGACCCACGGTGCTGTAATAAGGCTCCAAGGGTCCCATGGTCCTCTAGCAGCCCTTGGACTTAAGCAAATAGAGAACTGTTTCCCTGGTGGAATTAAGGTACCCAAATCTCAAAAAGCATGTGTTCAGTTCTAAAAATGGTGACCTGGAGGCTTCCCTGGTGGCACAGTGGTTAAGAATCTGCCTGCCAATGCAGTGGACATGGGTTCAAAGCCCTGGTCCGGGAAGATCCCGCATGCCATGGAGCAACTAAGCCCATGCACCACAACTACTGAGCCTGCGTGCCACAACTACTGAAACCCACACGCCTAGAGCCCGTGCTCCTCAACAAGAGAAGCCACCGCAATGAGAAGCCTGTGCACCGCAACGAAGAGTAGCCCCCGCTCGCCACAATTAAAGAAAGCCCGTGCGCAGCAACAAAGACCCAACGCAGCCAAAAATAAATAAATAGATTAAAAAAAATCCCCTTAAAAATGGTGACTTGTACAATGGGTATCATCAGAAAATCTACAAACAACAAAGGCTGGAGAGGGTGTGGAGAAAAGGGAACCCTCTTGCACTGTTGGTGGGAATGTAAATTGATACAGCCACTATGGAGAACAGTATGGAGGTTCCTTAAAAAACTAAAAATAGGATTACCATATGACCCAGCAATCCCACTACTGGGCATATACCCAGAGAAAAACATAATTCAAAAAGACACATGCACCCCAATGTTCATTGCAGCTCTATTTACAATAGCCAGGACATGGAAGCAACCTAAATGTCCACTGACAGATGAATGGATAAAGAAGATGTGGCACATGTATACAATGGAATATTACTCAGCCATAAAAAGGAATGAAATTGGGTCATTTGTAGAGATGTGGATGCATCTAGAGACTGTCATACAGAGTGAAGTAAGTCAGAAAGAGAAAAACAAATATCGTATATTAATGCATATATGTGGAACCTGGAAAATGGTACAGATGAACTGGTTCGCAGAGCAGAAATCGAGACACAGAAGTAGAGAAAAAACGTATGGACACCAAGGGGGGAAAGCGGCAGGGGTGGGCTGGTGGTGTGATGAATTGGGAGATTGGGATTGACATATATACACTGATGTGTATAAAATGGATGACTAATAAGGACCTGCTGTATAAAAAAATAAATATTTTTTTTAAAATGGTGACCTGAAATGGAGAGTATTTTCTCTCCCTATCAAACACAATTTAGCTTTCTGTCCCTGTGATATCCCGGGTAATCCACATTTTATCCACTGGATAAAAAATCCAGTATTTTAATAAGTTATAGTTTGGAAGCCGCAAGGTTCTGAAGTCACTAGAACTGTTTTTGCTGTATATTACACAAAACAAACACTCTGGTTCCAGGAACTCAAGGCAGCACACTGGGAACCACATTCGTTTTCCCAAGATACAGGCGCTGTGCGAACTGCCTCGTCCTGGCCACATCAGGCTCAAGTGTCTCTGGGGTTCCTGAAGGGCATGGGCAAGGAGCAACCCCCAGATGGCCATACCAGCACCTGGGATGGCACCGCCTCTCTTACAAGGGCCAGGAAGGTGGGGGATGTTCGTGCACTCAAGGGGCAGACATCCAGGTGGCCTCTGGGCCCCGGCTATAAGTAAGTGGCTAAACACAAGATTGTATACAGGGCTACTAAGAGCTTCCTAAGAACTGACGTTCCTTTTTTTTTAAATATTGACTTTGACCTTGCAGTCTGATTGCCTCTGACGGTCACAGAGCCCAGAGTGGGAACAGCCTACAGCTGGCGCCCACACTTCCTAAAGGCAAGGGCTGCCTTGCAACTCTGAGTCCCCTCAAGCCTCACGCAGAGCTGGGCCCCTGTCACCCCTCCTCTCTGGCACTCAATACAGGTGACCTTTAAAATCTGCTTAGGGGACTTCCCTGTCTGTCCAGTGGTTAAGACTCCGTACTCCCAATGCAGGGGGCGTGGGTTCGATCCCTGGTCAGGGAACTAAGATCCCATATGCCCCACGGTGCAGCCAAAAAAAAAAAAAAAATCTGCTTGGGTGGTTGCTTGGTTAGTGTCCCTACCCAGCTTCAGTCTGGAAATAAGGAGCCAGCCCTGCTGTCTTATTTCTGGTTGTGCTCCCCAGTACTCAGAGCAAGGCCTGGTACAGGGCAGGTTCTCAGAAACAGGAGAATGGATGAATGAATGAATGGACGAGGGCTGGGGCTTGCTAAATAGGGTTTGTTTTTTTTTAATTTGGTTGCACCAGGTCTTAGTTGCAGCAGACGGGCTCCTTAGTTGTGCCTCGCTGGCTCCTAATTGTGGCATGGGAACTCTTAATTGTGGTATGCATGTGGGATCTAGTTCCCTGACCAGGGATCAAACCCGGGCCCCCTGCATTGGGAGCATGGAGTCTTACTCACTGCGCCACCAGGGAAGTCCCCAAGGGGATGGTTTAAATCATGATGATGAGGCCTTCCCACCTAGGCAGTCAGAGAGCAGCCAAGGCCAGAGTGATAAATGGGAGAGGGGCATCAGCTCACATCCCCCACCTGGGCAGGGACTACTCACACGGGAGCTCTTGCACATGTGCTCAGCACCCACAGAGCCCCAGGCTTGAAGACTCCATTCTCGCTCTTAATGCCACCCTGGGGGATGGAGACTTCTCCCCCAGCACTGAACAGAAAACCACACATCGCTGGTCTAAGGAACTCGCTGAGGTTATACAGCGGCAGTGGGGGAACTGGGGCCTGAGTCCAGGTCTTTTTGGTTCCTAAGGCCCTATGCTCCCAGCAAGCGCTGGGGGGAAGGAGGCTTCCCAGGAGGCCCCTCTGCTGTCCCAGAGAGACTCACCTTTGGGAATCGGAGGAAGGGAGGAAAGCAAATTGCTCCTCCCTCAAGAGGAAGCCACCACTGCCCACCAGAGAAGCGAAGGGCCTCCCTCAGGGAGGAAGGGAGGGGAGTGTCACCCAAGCAAAGGTCCCTGGACCAGGTGCAGAGGAAGGAGAGAAGGGGTGGGAGACAGGGGAGGGTAGATACTCCATCTTCTTTTTTTTTGTGTGTGTGTGTGTGTGGTACGCAGGCCTCTCCCTGTTGTGGCCTCTCCCATTGCGGAGCACAGGCTCCGGACGCACAGGCTCAGCGGCCATGGCTCACGGGCCCAGCCGCTCCGCGGCATGTGGGATCCTCCCGGACCGGGGCTCGAACCCGCGTCCCCTGCATCGGCAGGCGGACTCTCAACCACTGCGCCACCAGGGAAGCCCAAGGGGAGGGTAGATATTCCATCTTCTTAATTAACGGGGTTGCGAAAGCTTCAAGCACTTTCACATGGAGCTGCAAGAGGGGGCTCTTCCCTCTCACACGGGCTGTGGCTTAAGCTCCAAGAAGCAACTCAACACCTTCAGAGCCCGGCAAGGGCCAAGGTGTGCTAAGCCGAGGCAGAGACATAAGAGAAGCCAAAGACACCCAAAATGGACAGGCTCACACTCTGCTTTGGGGCAGGGCTGGCACTGTGGTCTTTATAGAGGAAACGTGAGAAACAGGAAGTTGCACTGAAAGAGCAGAGTCCCTCGGCCTCCCTCGGCCTCCTCTGCCTCCTCAGCACTCTTTCCAGCCTCTTGACTGAGTACCTACTACAACCCCACAGAGAACCCATATCTGCTCCGGACTCCACACAGGACCTGGTGCATGAACCCAAGCCTCTGTCCTGGGAACCCCACCCTCACTCCAGAAACACAGACACTGCAGAAAGTTAAAATTTCTAAACCTGGCAGCGAGGGTTTCCTTCACCAGCCACATCTGGCCTGAGTCTAAGAAGAGAAGGGAGGACAGACACTGGGTGAGGAAGGCAAGAGGATTTACAGCAGGGGCTCCTGCAGGTGATGACATCCTAACAAGGCTCCTCTTTATAGAAAGACCACACTCCCCAGCAGCTGGGACCACAGCAGCTGGGGCTGGCTGCCACATGCAGCAGCCAATCTGCAGATGTCTCTCTCTGCTGAAGGAGCGCTTCCCAGGTCCTCAGCTCGACTTCTGCCCTTCTTTGCCCACCTGGAACTCCATCCCCTTCCACATTAAAGACCTGGAAATGCTACCTGATGGGCTGCATCAAGCTACAGCTGCCTTGCTGGACCAAGCAAGGACCAGATGGTTCCCCTCTTGCCACATCCATGGAGAGAAAGTTGCTCCTGGAAAACAGCCAAGCTCGTCTGAATCACGGGGTGGGGGGGTAGGGGCGGACTCCCTGTGGGGTTGCCCTGAAATGACGCAGATTCCCAAACGGGCCAGCTACTCAAGCCCAGTGTCTACACACACAAAAACACACCCAGAGACACGCACACACACGCCTCCTTCAGGAAGCCTTCTCAGATTGCCCCTGTCCTCTCCCGGGGCTCCTGCACAATCGGTCGCTCCAAATGACTCCTCTGATGTGCGGTAGCAGCCATTTCCTGGTGTGACCCGGGGGCCCCAAAAGAGTGGAAGGGGCTCAGGGTAGGTCACAGACTGAACTGTGCCCACCCCTCAAATTCATATGTTGAAGCCCTAACCTTCAATGTGGCTGTATTAGAGACAGGGCCTTGAGTGGGGTAATTAAAGTTAAATGCAGTTATAAGGGTGAGGCCCCAATCCGAGGACTGGTGTCCTCAGAAGAAGATGAAGAGACACCAGAGATTGCGCACGCTCTCTCTCTCTGCACAGAGGAAAGGCCATGTGAGGACACAGTGAGAAGGCAGCCGTCTACAAGACAGGAAGGAAGCCCTCACCAGAAATCAACCCTGTCACGACCCTGACCTTGGACATCTAGCCACCAGAACTGTGAGAAAATACATTTCTGTCGTTTAAGCCACTCAGCCTTATTTTGTCGTGGCACTCAGTGGCATTTTGTCATGATCCGAGCAGACTAATACAAGGTGTACGAGCAAAAGAGCGAGGTTTGAAGCTCAGTTCTACCAATGCCAGGCTCAGTGATCTCTGACAAATCACCTGGCCTCAGTTTCCTGGTCTGTAAAATGGGGTACTAACTCTCTCTGCCCTACCTGGCTCACTGAGAGGCCAGGAGAAGACGGCCAGTCTACAGGGCAGGAGGGCAGGGCTGGGGTGGGAGATGGACATGGGTTCAGTCCTGGCCCCGCCACTCGCCACCTGGGTGACCCCAGACAAACCACATGATCAGAGCAGCTACTGTCCACAGAGCATCTGCTACGGGCCCGGGTCCAGCACCATTAGTCAGTTTTCCCAGCTGAGCAATGGGGACGAGGTTCCTGCTGCACGTGGGAGTGACGGCCAGATGCTAAGGTGGGTACAGCATCCCGGCCAGGACCAGCCACGCCCCCTGGGCGGCAACCCCAGAATGCTCCCAGCCCTTGCCACACCCCTGGCCTGGCGACACTCACTGATGCTCCAGGAACTGGGACGCGCTGGCCCTTTGCTCCCTCTCCCCCACACGATGGGGAAATCAGCTGGAGCCTTGGGAAGGAGAGGCCAAGCCATTCCAGACCATCCGTGGCATCGTCCAAGGCTTGCATACTTTCCACACTGAGGCCTCAGCCCTTGGGGTGTTGACTGACGCAGTCACCCCAAGAGGACCAGAATCTGCTCAGCAGACGCTGCCCAGCCGCTCAGGAGGCTGCCTCAACACCTTATCCAAAATCCAGTCCCTGCGGGACCGAGGCAGCCATTTAAGAAGTGTGCCCCCCACCAGCCCATCACTCTGCTGATGGCGTGGTTACTAACCATGGAGAAGACCTGATATACAAAGGAGGAGCAAGGGCCATCACAGGGCTGTGACGGCTGCAGTGGGCAGAGGGGTGGAGAGAGAATGTGGAAAGAAACACGTGCAGAGCAGTAAATGGTGGGGGCCAGCGGGGGGGCTGAGTGTGCACGGGGATTGCTAGCGTTGAATGAACTTGAACTTTAGTCAGAATTTCCATGGCACTTGGGGACGCAGGTCTCTGGAGAGCTGCCAAGCCAACGTCAATCCAGACTCTGATGCTGTCCCTCAAGGGGCAGGAATCCAGGAGGTGGTGGTCAAGGTGTGCAGCAGAACGGAACATTCCCCCCGCCATTCCCCATTTGCAGCCATGGCCTTTCCAAACATCCCTCTGACCCCCAAGCACGAACCGGCACAGTGGGACACTCCCAGGTCCCACCTTAGCCTCTATCTCCCAGGGGACAGATATGCGGACTCCACACAGGTCCCTTTGAAGGCACTTCTGTTGTGCTGAGATGATCTTGAGCTGGGCTCCCGGGAATTTGCCCAGAGTAAGGAGAAGGCCACAGCCCACTCTATATCCCATTTGTTGCTTTCTCTTTGGACATACACATCACCTGCATTTATGGTCAAAATGGCCAAATCGCTATTGCTTACCCAGCCCTGCTCTGTCATTTAAAAGGAAAAAAAAAAAAAAAAAAAGATCACTCATAGATCACTTTCACTGCCTTAGACACGGCAAGGCATCTCACATCACACCGCTCCGCCTGGGCTCCAGGCTCTGTTTGGCCCCTTTCACACCTCACTCGTTGTTAAGAACGTTTCCTCCCCTGGCCTGGCCTCCCTCACAAGCTGTTCTTCGGCGGGGGTGGAAGCCCCCTGTCCCGGGCTGGGCCTTCTCTGATGGTGCCTTAGAGGTACCATGAGACAGCCCAGCAGTGGTACGTTGCAAAAGGGAGAGCTGGCAGAGCAAGTTTCGGTCAAGCAAAGCCTTTCTCCTTTTGTCAATTGTGAGAAGCGTCCCCACACGAGAAGACAAATCCTCCCATAGACTGTGTTGAAAACTTGTGAGAAAAGGGACCAACGGTGGCTGGGCTGGGTCTGCCGGATGCTGAAGCATATAGAGGGTTGTGGTTATGCTTTGTTGTTTGCTTTTTATTTTTGATAGTTTTCTCTATTCTTGGCTCTTTTCTCTTGATGGTCCTGAGACACAAATGGAAATAATCCTGGGATCAAAGAAGAAAGATGGAGCTGGAAGAGCCCAAAGGCTGTCTGAGGTTGGATTCAGGCAATGCAGGGAGTAGAAATCCAGACGTGGTTAAGGGGCTGATCTGCAGGGCATCAGGAAGGTAGGCACACAGGGCTCTAGCTAGTCCACCTCGGAAATCAGACGGGACCCCAGAAATCGAGAAGGCATGAGCCGTGAACATGGTCTAAAGTCCAGGGCTCAGAGCCTCAAACCTGGGCGTTGACAACAGTGGAAGGAACAGGGCACCGACCGGTGGAAGAGCTGGGGGCTGGCACTGGCATAGATGAGACTCAAAGCTCAGCTTTCCAGCCCTATGTGGTTCCTATAAGGCAGAAACCACGCTAGCAGGGCCATTTCTGACCAGATATTGTCTAAAATGACCATGTTCCCTGGAGAACTTTTTCAAAATATAAAATTCTGAGCCCAGACACTCTGATTCTATAAAGCCTTGGAACTATTTATTTCTTAAAAGCTCCAAGGTGATTGATGTTAGCCTCTGCCCTAGGCTCCTTGATTTTCCTTCTAACTGTGGAAGAGGGTGTGTAGGCAAAGCAACTGTCATTATGTCCTTTCTGAGCTGCATCCTGAGAATTTGTTTTGTCTAAGCCGATTATAATGTCATACCCTGCCTGACAGAATTTGCTCTTTTCTAGGTCCTTTTCAGTCTGAATGCAGCATTTACTCTTGCTGGTTCTTGGTCCCATAGAGCTGGGTTGTAACGCCCCCATTGTTCAGTAGGTGTCACTGTAACACAGGATGCGGATGACCCAGTCTTGAAATTCTTCCAAATCAATGTTTTCAAGTCCTGCAGAATATATTAGTACCTTACTTTATCAGTTTTCTCGATTTAAAAATTTCTATCTTGGGCCTTCCCTGGTGGCGCAGTGGTTGAGAGTCCGCCTGCCAATGCAGGGGACGCGGGTTCGTACCCTGGTCCAGGAAGATCCCACATGCCGTGGAGCGGCTGGGCCCCTGAGCCACAACTACTGAGCCTGCGCATCCGGAGCCTGTGCTCCGCAATGGGAGAGGCCACAGCACTGAGAGGCCCGCGTACCACAAAAAAGTTAAAAAAAAAAAAATTTTTCTATCTTGAGTTATCTTAGAATGAAGGATAACTATATAGCACCAATTGTTTCTCAGGGCTCAGGAAATGCTATTTCACAAGAATTGTCTTTTTAAAAATATATATATATATATCCATATTGGAGTATAATTGCTTTACACTGTTGTGTTAGTTTCTGCTGTACAACAAAGTGAATCAGCTATATGTATACGTATATCCCCATATCCCCTCCCTCTTAAGCCTCCCTCCCACCCTCCCTATCCCACCCGTCTAGGTCATCACAAAGCACTGAGCTGATCTCCCTGTGCTACGCAGCAGCTTCCCACTCCATCCATTTTACATTTGGTAGTATATATATATGTCAGTGCTACACAAGAATCGCCTTCTATGTTTCACTGTTTCTATCTTCCTTTTTTTCCCCTCTACCACAGTGGTTCTCAAGTTTTATAGACTCAGAACAGTGTTACACCTCTAGAAATGTTGAGGACCCCAAACAGCTTTTGTTTATGTGGGTTATATCTATTCATAGTTTCCATATTAGAAAATAAAATTGAGATAAATTTAAAACACAAGAATATACAGGCGGGTTTCCCTGGTGGCGTAGTCGTTGAGAATCTGCCTGCTAAGGCAGGGGACACGGGTTCGAGCCCTGGTCTGGGAAGATCCCACATGCCGCAGAGCAACTAAGCCCGTGAGCCACAGCTACTGAGCCTGCACGTCTGGAGCCTACGCTCCGCAACAAGAGAGGCCGCGACAGTGAGAGGCCCGCGCATCGCGATGAAGAGTGGCCCCCGCTCGCCACAACTAGAGAAAGCCCTTGCACAGAAACGAAGACCCAACGTAGCCAAAAATTAAATAAATAAACAAATAAATTAAAAAAAAAAGAATATACAGGCATACATTTCATTAACAGAGTGATGATAGGCTCTAGAAAACTCTATACTCACAAAAGAATAAGAGTAAAAAGGACAAATAACATTATCAGGATTATGTATCATTATGGAAATAGTTTTGACCTTGCTGAAAGGCTCTCAGGGACACCCAAGGTCCCAGTTCACATTTAGAAACTGCTGCTCTACTACTTTTGAAGTTATACTGTTCGGTCTTAACAAATCTGAAGTAAATGAACATTTAAAATTTCCTTCTGAAAAAGATATGATAAGTTTGAATGCTTTCATTCTGATCATCCCCTTCCACCTTACATGTTCTGGTTGCCCAGTATTTTTGTTCTATTTTGTTTTGTTTTGTTTTAATCTCTCAATTGAGACATTATTTTATACAACTAGCATTTGTTTAAATATAGCCAAATATTTACCAAAATTTTTGCACATCATTCCATCTTGCACCTTAGACCTTCCACCTGGTATATTCTTTTGCCTGAAATACATTCTTCAGAATGTCCTATTACAAAATAAATCTGTGGGGAATTATCCAAGCCTTGTCCTCTATCTCTAATTTTGCTCTTATTCTTTCACTGGGTATAGAATTATAGGCTAACAATTACTTTCCCTCAGCACATTGAAGTTATTAGACCGTTTTCTGGCTCCCATAAACTGTTGCTGAGAAGTCATCTGACAGACTCATCACTGTTCCTAGACAGGAAATCTTGCTCTTCTCTCTGGTTGCTTTTAAAATCATCTCTTTGTCTTAGGTGGACACAGGTTTACACTGATGTGTCAAAGGAGAAGCCTTATTTTCATTTATCATGCTTTATTTCTCATGTTTGGGATTCACTGAATTTCCTAGATTTTGAGGTTTCATATCTGTCAAAGACTACAAAATTCTCAGTCATTGTCTCTTAAAATATTGCCTTTTCCCATTTTCTGTATTATTGCCTTCTGAAAACCCAACTGGGTGTGTATTAGACCTTCTCACTCTATCCTGTATGTCTCTTACTGTCTTTTTTTTTTTTTTTTTTTTGGTGGTACATGGGCCTCTCACTGTTGTGGCCTCTCCCGTTGCGGAGCACAGGCTCTGGACGCGCAGGCCCAGCAGCCATGGCTCACGGGCCTCGCCGCTCCGCAGCATGTGGGATCTTCCTGGACCGGGGCATGAACCTGTGTCCCCTGCATCGGCAGGCGGACTCTCAACCACTGCGCCACCAGGGAAGCCCTCTTACTGTCTTTTATTATTTCCATTTCGTAAGTCTCTGGGCTGCATTCTAGTTTACTTATTTGAATATATCTTCCACTTCTCTAATTTTTCCTTTATCCACTAAGTCTAATCTGCTATTTAATGTGTCCCTTGAGTTTTAACTTTCATTTATTAAATTTTCATTTTTAAAAGTTCTCTTTTTATTTTGCTTTTTTTAAATAGCCTCTTCTTCCTTGCTCATATTTTCGAAACTTATACTTCTTGAAATATACATTCACCCCATATGCTCTTCAGGCAATGTGACTGACATCCCTCCCACTAACAGGTGGGGTCTTTGTTCCTTCCCCTTGAATCCATGTATGGACTTGTTACTGCCTCAACCAACAGAACACGGTGAGAGCGATGCTTTGGCACTAGGTCACGAAAAGGGCGTAGCTTCTGCTCAGCTCTCCATCTCTGAGATGCTCATCCTTGGAACCAGCCATCACATTGTGAGGAAGCCCAGGCCACATGGTGAAGCCACATGGAGAGGAACAGAGGACCCATTAACAGCCAAATCAACTGCCAGATATGTAAGTGGATTAGTCATCCAAGCGGCAAGTCCTGCACTGAGGCCTTGAACAACGTGGGGCGGACATAAGCCACCCCTGCTTTACCCTCTGAATTCCAGACCCACAGAATCCGTGAGCACAGTCAATGGTTGTTCTGTGTCACTACATCACTCAGCCATGGTAACTGGAACATTCCCCAATGTATTTCCAGTGCCTAGTTTAGATCTGGTGCATAGTGGGTGCTTAAATATGTGTTAGGTTTATAACACATTAGCTAACGTATTATTACTCTTCTAGAACCTACAGCCTACTCTTCAGAAAAGTCCTATGCCCTTCATCGGGTATCTTTGATCCCTGATCGGAACAAAGGCTCACTCTCCTGTTTGCCAGTGAATGAAAGCACCCAGTTCTGAGAGGGCTCCTGCCTTACCCAGCTCCTCAGAAAGCTAAGGGGTGCTGATTCCCTGGGATCCACCCTCAAAGCAAATAAGGCACTCATCCCCCCTGTTTCCCAGATAAATATTTATATTGCCCTTGGCTGAGTGGCTATTTTTTTTTTTACATCTTTATTGGAGTATAATTGCTTTACAATAGTGTGTTAGTTTCTGCTTTATAACAAAGTGAATCAGTTATACATATACATATGTTCCCATATCTCTTCCCTCTTGCGTCTCCCTCCCTCCCACCCTCCCTATCCCACCCCTCTAGGTGGTCACAAAGCACAGAGTTGATCTCCCTGTGCTACGCGGCTGCTTCCCACTAGCTATCTATTTTACGTTTGGTAGTGTATTTATGTCCATGCCACTCTCTCGCTTTGTCACAGCTCATCCTTCCCCCTCCCCATATCCTCAAGTCCATTCTCTAGTAGGTCTGTGTCTTTATTCCTGTCTTACCCCTAGGTTCTTCATGACATTTTTTTTCCCTTAGATTCCATATATATGTGCTAGCATATGGTATTTGTCTCTTTCTGACTTACTTCACTCTGTATGACAGACTCTAGGTCCATCCACCTCACAAATAACTCAATTTCATTTCTTTTTATGGCTGAGTAATATTCCATCGTATATATGTGCCACATCTTCTTTATCCATTCATCCGATGATGGACACTTAGGTTGTTTCCATCTCCTGGCTATTGTAAATAGAGCTGCAATGAACATTTTGGTACGTGACTCTTTTTGAATTATGGTTTTCTCAGGGTATATGCCCAGTAGTGGGATTGCTGGGTCATATGGTAGTTCTATTTGTGGTATGGTAGAACTACCATATGGTAGTTCATATGGTAGGTTTTTTAAGGAACCT
This sequence comes from Phocoena sinus, assembly GCF_008692025.1. NCBI lineage: Eukaryota > Metazoa > Chordata > Mammalia > Artiodactyla > Phocoenidae > Phocoena > Phocoena sinus. The sequence goes on along the minus strand of NC_045778.1, from coordinate 73,451,623 downwards.
CCATACTGTTCTCCATAGTGGCTGTATCAATTTACATTCCCACCAACAGTGCAAGAGTGTTCCCCTAAGATTAAAGACCTAAATGTAAGGCCAGAAACTATCAAACTCTTAGAGGAAAACATAGGCAGAACACTCTATGACATAAATCACAGCAAGATCCTTTTTGACCCACCTCCTAGAGAAATGGAAATAAAAACAAAAATAAACAAATGGGACCTAATGAAACTTCAAAGCTTTTGCACAGCAAAGGAAACCATAAATAAGACAACCCTCAGAATGGGAGAAAATATTTACAAATGAAGCAACTGACAAAGGATTAATCTCCAAAATTTACAAGCAGCTCATGCAGCTCAACAACAAAAAAACAAACAACCCAATCCAAAAATGGGCAGAAGACCTAAATAGACATTTCTCCAAAGAAGATATACAGACTGCCAACAAACACATGAAAGGATGCTCAACATCATTAGTCATTAGAGACATGCAAATCAAAACTACAATGAGATATCATCTCACACCAGTCAGAATGGCCATCATCAAAAAATCTAGAAACAATAAATGCTGGAGAGGGTGTGGAGAAAAGGGAACCCTCTTGCACTGCTGGTGGGAATATGAATTGGTACAGCCACTATGGAGAACAGTATGGAGGTTCCTTAAAAAACTGCCATTTTGTTTTTCTCATAAATCAGGTACTTCCCGGACAAAAGTGATGTAGGGAGAAAAAGACATTTCCAAACAGCACCTGCATCATCCAGTCTAAAAATAAAGTCAGTAGAATTGGTTTAGGAGTGAGTTATGTCACTGCTAACAATACTTAGATGTATAACGACATTAGCGGGTAACTGGCCTAGGACCTGCGGGCTCCAGCATCCACCGACATGACATCTCTGAGGAGGTGCCTGCTTTCCGAGCTGCGTCAATTCCTTCTCACCCAACCCCACCAAGCCTTCATTTCAGGAAGCCAGGGCTGGACCTACTAAATCCAAGAAAAAGGGCTGGCTGAACACAGGGAAAGCCTGGATTTAGAGCTTTCATTAAGCAGTAATAATGGACTTTCTATTTCAAGAACAGAATGTCTAACAGTGTTGCCAAGGAGAAGCTCTCCAGGACTTGCTTAAATGGTAAATATAAAACCATTGTAATTAGCATATTAATAACGGTTTGATTTCTAACGCCATATGAAAGCATCTCTCCAGTCTCTTTATAATACTATTTGCTTGGAGGTAATTACAGAGCAAAGACACAGCACTGGCGTGCAGAAGCCTGCTCTCCCCACTTCTGCCTCATACTGGCTGCAGCAAAGTCTCCTGATCATGAAAATGGAGGCATGGGGGCTAATCCCACCTCTTGTGCCCATTTTAGCTCTAACATTCTTTCCACGATCTGATAAAAAGTGAAAGTTTCCCCCAAAGTAAAAGGGGAGTATTTCAGACCCAAAAGAACCCAAATCCCTGCAGAGTGGGCTTCACCCAAACAAGGATCGATCTTCTATGAATGGGTCCCCAGGACAACTTCTGCAACTCAGAAAAGAATCACTGATATTAAAGAACTCTCCAAACTTGACATTCCTGGCAACTAGCCGACATACACCCCCTGAGAGTTGAGAAGTGCAAAGCATGCTTATGTCCCCACAGCCGGGAGGCAGGGCAAGAGGGAGGATGGAGACCAGGTGGTAAGCAGTTTCCCGCGAGCTGCACAGAACCCCACACTCACCTCGGGGCTCTGCACCCCATGCAGGGCTCTAAATGACAGCCCAGGGTTCAGTTCCAGGCTGCAGTGAAAAGCTGACTCTGCAGCTACTGCTCTAATTGCACTGGAGGACGGAAGGTTGGGAACCTGGTTTGTTTTGCACTCAAGAGTGGCTCTTGTCTTCTCAGAGGGGCTGACGGGATGGTGAGCAGGGGCTGCCTGGGGCAGCCTAATTGCTGCAACTCTACACTCCAATTAAACAACAAACCAACACGCAGAACAGTGCAAAAAAGACCAGGCTTATTGGGACCACTCCAGAAGCAGGTCCCAGTTCAGAGGAGGCTTTTTTCTCTCCACACAACTGCTGTCCTCTCCACACCTTCAACCAAAAGCAGCTCACTCTACTGGAAGCACCTTGAGGACAGGACTTTTGTTTTCTATGCACATATGCCTATCACACTGTAGGCAGCCTCCCATATAACAAGGGCTGGCCAACGAGATGAGGAGAAGCTGGGTTAGGTTCAGCTTCTGGAAAACTCCTTAAAGGTGGATGACTCATTGAAAGGAATGTATATTTACCCTTTTCTTCACTTTCTTTTTTCTAATGCCTGGAACAAGAATGTGATGGCTGGAGCTGCATTAGCCATTTTGGACCATGAGATATCTGGTGGAGATAAGAGATGGAAGGAGCCTGGGTCCCTAATGGCACAGAAGAGCCAAGCCGTAGCCTAACCTCGAGGCTTCATTTATATGAGGAAAAAACATGTTGTTCAAACCATCCAGCAAATGATCATAGGTATCTGATTGATGGGATACTCTGCCTTGCCACCCAAACCTCCCTTGCTAAATCCTGCCCCTCAGTCAAGGCATCCTTCTCTAGGAAATTTCTTGGATTATACCCTAGGGAGGAAATAATCACTTCTTCATTTGACCAACTGCAGTACTTTGTCATTTAGCATAGTGACGAAGAGTTCATGATCAGGAGTCAGACCAGGGTTCAATTCAAGTTCTTCCACTTACTAGTCATGTGGCCTTGGGCAAATCACTTCCCCTCTTTGACCCTCAGTTTCATCAGCTGTCAGTTGGGATGGTAACACTACCATCTCCCAGAGCTTCCTGAAGCTTGGATGATGGTACAGGTAAAGCCCCTGGCAGCCCATCAGCATGCAACAAACCTGCACTGAACTTTTCCAGATATAGCCATTTGTGAGTCACTGTCAAGATTTTTTTTTTTTTTTTTTGCAGAACATGGGCCTCTCACTGTTGTGGCCTCTCCCGTTGCGGAGCACAGGCTCCGGACGCGCATGGCTCACGGGCCCAGCCACTCCGCGGCATGTGGGATCTTCCCGGACCGGGGCACAAACCCGTGTCCCCTGCATCGGCAGGCAGACTCTCAACTACTGCGCCACCAGGGAAGCCCTGTCAAGATTTTTTAACGATAACTTTTACCATAATCTACCACCTGTAATAGTTACTACCATTAGAGTATTTACTTGGTATTTTTCTTTAACTTGGGTTTTAATTGACTCTCCCTCCTACCGTTTTTCAACTTTTTTCCCTAATCAATAACATATGGGAAATTACTGTAGTAGTTACTTTTTTTTTCCTTTTAAATGGCATACATCAAAATAAATGCATAACCCCAGTTCATCCATGTCTCACCTGAAATCACCTCACAACACTAAGAGACGTGCCTGCTGCCCTTCCTAATATGGTCCTGAAGTATTTAGGAATGAAATGTACCTGCATCTTTTAGTCTCCATCAACTAGGCTCCTTGAGGATGGGGCCCGGGTGGCACTTATCTCTGAGTAGCCCAGAATCTGGGACATAGAAGGAGCTCATTGAATATTTGCTTAATGAGCAGGCGAACATTCTCTCGCAGCCATATCAGAGACCTGGACGGAGAGCACAGCTAAATTCCATTCCAGCACATTCCAAGGGCTGGCCAAATTCTTCTGCTGTGCTGGGTGCATGTTCTATCAAAAATTACACAAAAGGAGTGGGCTGTCAGCAAAGGAGTCTGCAATTGTTTCCACAAACATTTCCATGAACCTTCAATGGCTTTGGCTGTAAGGGGACATGATCCATTTCGTGGTGCCCTGGCAAGACCCATCCTGGCCAGTGAAACGTGGCAGGAGCTCTACAGAAAGGGGATTCTTCTCTGAGCTGGACAAAGAAAACCTTCTGAAGGAGTTTTATGCCACCTTGACAATGAAAAACATTCTTGCAAAATATTCCATCAGGGAGCTCAGTCCTTACGCAAAGCAAGAGGTGGTGACATTCCAAAAACACTGGATCCCAAATAAAATGTGAGCTGTGACAAAGATGCAGCAGGACCCAGCTTCTGTGTCAGAGACACTTTCTGAACGATGGAAATGTTTTGATGGAAAATAGTGCACTAGGCCTGTTAAGAAGTAACCGAGTGAAATGATTTTTGGCGTACGTAAATGTTTTAGTTGGCAAATTCAAACCAACTCAGACTGAAAGATAATACTTCTCCCACCACCTCACCTTTCTGTGGCCAAATGGAGTACTGAGAAAATGAGACAGGTGTAGGCAGCACGCTGCTTGGGACCACGGAGCCAAAGACCTAGATGCAAAAGGCTCTTGAGCTGGAGGGTCCCCGTCAAAGAGGTGGCTGCCGCTGGTGGAAAGCTTATCTAGCAGGAAGGGGCGTGACCCTCCAGGCCCATCTGCACGGCATCCTCACCCCATCCTGGGGCAAGCTGTGTGGCACAACCATGATTAAGCCCCGAGAAGCAGCAGAGAGCAGCCACAGGCCAGGTCTTGCTGGGCAATGGAGGCAACTTCTAGGAGCCTGGTCTGTAAAAGGAGAATGGAAATACCACTTACCCGCAGGATTGCTGGGGGATTACATGAGCTCAGCGAGTATGAAAAGAGCTTTGCAAGCTGCATGGCAGCCCCACAGCCTCCATGGAGAGTGAAGACAGGCACGTTCAGAGCAACAGTCAGCGTTAAGTGGCGGTTTTGAAGATCATAAGAATCCCTGGAACTCAAAGGACTAGGAGGTGACGGCAGCTGAATCAGTGCCAGACAGGAGAGCTGGCTTTCACCATTCAGGCCTCACTGGGAAAATAACTTGGCTGCTGGCCAATGACCCCAGAAAGGCCGTCTCCAGGACTGCAGAGAGACAGACCACACACCGACCCCCAAGGGCCATCTCGGCCCCAGTGAGTATTGTTCCACACCGGCAGGTGCCAGCGCTGAGTACAGCGCCCTCCCACTCGTGTCTCAGCTGATGCGCGTGGAGACCCCGGGGGGTGTCCTGTATTTACCCCATGGTCCGAATGAAGAACTGCTTCCTGAAGGTGAGAGGCTTGCCCAGGACTACCCAGTGAGTAAATGGAAGAGCAAAGCACTGAACCTGTTTGGCTTTTAAAGATACTGCTTTCCTTCCAGAACCATCGGAAAAATCGTCTGACGCAGCATCACCTTGGCCCACCTCCCAGAGCCATGCCGCCACCTTGAGCTGCTGTCCTGCCTTTTGTCTGCAGCTTTGTAACCGTGAAGCCCAGTGAGGACCAGGCTTGGCCCTAGTCCAGCCCCATCAGCTCCTCACCGGCCCCCAACTCCTTCCAGCACAGACCACAAGCCCCCTCCATCCTCCCTCCTCTCCTCCCTCTAGTCTCAAGCCACAAGTTCTTTTCTGAACACAGCAAATGGGCCACCTAGAGCTCATTCTCCCAAACTCTCTCTTGTGATGTGATGGCCAGGGTGTGGCGAGGGAAGAGGGTGCAGGATGATGGGAGATTCCTCAACCCTCATCTCTCGCCAACATCTCAAAAAATCTGTCTCATGCTGGTGGCCAGGACCTCAAGAGCAGCCCTCCGGTGGTGGTGGAGGGGCTAAGCAGAGAAGCCCTGTCATCCGGCCACCCCCCAGCCCCGCACTCCTATTTATACCTCTCAGTCGAGCTCTTTCCTTTTTTGGACAATGTCACCGTCTTGGCTCACCGTGGATGCCCTGTCACTGTACCTCTTTACCAGGGACAGAGGAGCAAAGCAAAGCAACACATGAAGTTGGCCTGCCACCAGTGCTATAACTTGGGATGTCTAATTCCCCCCCCCAGGGCACTTTCCAATGGCCGGTCTAACCAATGTCTCAGCCAGTTTCTTCGAAATAGGGAGCTGGCCAGCGGCGCCCAGCCGGGCAAAGCCCTGGCCCCTCCAGGCCGGTTGTTCCACAGCCAATTCCACGGAGGCCTGTGGCATCTTCCTGCCCAAGTGGCCTCATCTTCTAGAGCCCCGGGGCAGGCACTGGCCTGGCACTGCCCAGCACCCTGGCCTGTCAAAATACATTCTGCCCATACATTCCTCGAAGTCAGCAGGGCAGGTGCTAATCTGCCCTCTCTCCAGAGAGGTGGAACAGAGCTCAGAGGCACCTACTTCCCAGGTGGAGCAGGGGGGCCTTTTCTCATTTTTACTTCTAATGACTGGTGTATTTGTTACTTGCTCACGTCTCAAAAGGATCCACACCATTTTCCAATAAAAGCACAAGTTCAATCGTTCAATGAAAGACAAAGAAGAGGAAGTAATCAGCAAAGAGGGAGGGGGAAGAAAACAAGCTCCCCCCAGGGCATCTGACAAAGGAGAGCTATGCCTCTGGCACAAAACTGGTCTGTGGGCTTCCCAGCAGTTTGAACAGAGGGATGCAGGTGGGTGGGTAGTGGCAGAGCATAAACGAAAACCAGGCCTCAGGACTCCTCGTTAATCAAACACACAACAAGCACCTACTGGATGCAGGTGCTGTGATACACGACCGGGGGGCACAGGGAACTGAGGTACAGCCCCTGTCCAGGGGTCGGGTGGGTGAGAGAAGAGCTCACCCGTGGGGTATCACTCTGCCCTCGCTCATGGAGAAGAAAAGGGTGGATGCTGGAACACAACGGGACAGACAGCGCCACCTGGCACCACCCGGCTGTACCCATGGGTACCGGTGAGGCTGCCCTCTTTGCTTGCCAAGCGGCCCTTGTCTCCTAGGGAAGGGCCGGGATCCTGGGAGTAAGCCCTTTCCCAATTTGGAGGCTGCCCTTGAGCGTGGCAGCCCCACGACCTGCCCAGCAAGTGATTACTCAGCTCTACGGCAGGATGGGAGGAGACCAGGAGCCAAGGACGGGCCCCTTGTTGCCACAGACCCAGAACTGCCCCTCCCCGGCTCAGACCCCACCCCTCCCCGCACAAGATGCTGTGGCTGGGCTTGCTAGGCTCCTCGACTAAGGCACCTCCTGGGCCCATGGTGCCTGCCATCAAGCCAGCAGACCCAGGCCCCTCCCAGTTTCCTGCCGTCCTCAGCATCCAGCCTGCCCGTCCGTCCCTCTGTGGGGCCTCAGTTTCCCCACCTGCAGAGTGAGGGGTGTGGCTACAATGGGACAGAGGTCTTCCAGCTCTGATATTCCAGGAGGAATCTTGTTAGCTCGAAAACGACTACAACTCGGATCTCCAGCACCCGACACTGGCACCGCACCCGGTCAGCACTCAAGGACTCACTGAACAAATGAATGAAGGGGCCCCAGGAGGGATGTGTGAGCTCAGTGGCCACTGGGAGGCACTGTGCTTTCCTCCCTGCTGCAAACCAAGGTGGCGGAGATCAGAGCTGCTCCTGGGGAGACTCTCCACCCCCCTGAGAAGGCCTTATAAGCCGAAGGTCCCACTCAGCTCGTCCCTCCCCTGCCCACTCACTGCCTGCTTGGACCCCTGCAGTTAGGCTCTCACACTCCCCAGCCAGTGGTCCTGAACAGGCCCGTTGTCTCTGAGCCTCAGCCATGTCATCCATAAAATGGGGGCAAGGGGAGGGGTGGTTTCTATACAACCCCCCGGCACAGTAAGAACAAGGTGAGTGTCCATCCCCATTTGACAGGTGAGAAAACTGAGGCTTAGGCAGGGGCTCTATGGGAACTCTCTGTACTTTGTGCTCAATATTTCCACCAGACTAAAACTGCTCTAAAAATAGAGCCTGTTCATTGAAAACAAAACAAAAACGGAGGCTTGGAGAGGTGGGTGATTGGCTTAAGGCACAGAGCTGGTAAGTGGGAACCATGCAGAATTTGGAACTTCTATCTCCTGGCCCAGAACTCTCTCCACTGCCTTCCCTTGCTGGTGTTGTCTCCAGGTCAGAGTCACTCCACCTGGTATCTGTTCAGGCAAAAGGGATACAAGACAGCCAACAGCTTGCCTTCAGGGCACATGGTCTGGTGATGGACACACACGCACACGCACGCACATAGTACAGCGCTGGGTCACAAAGGCCAGGCCGAGGACAATCCCCTCAACAAGAGGGAACCTCCGCAGACTCTTCCAGAAAGCTGGAGGGCAACAGACAGCACAAACCTGGTCTCCCCTCAGATGAGCCAGGTGCCAGCTGTACCTCAGCCCTCAGGACTGAGTGTCAAAGCAAAGAGAGGGAGAAGAGGGGGGTAGATCCAACCAACTGGGGACAGAAATTCTGAGGTCTCTACCTAGTAAAGTCATTGCAAGAAACAGGAATCCAGGAGGGGTGCAGGCTGGGGATGAGTGGGAAGTTAACACGGCAGCAGGCAAGCACAGCTGAGAACTATTCCTTTCACCTTAAAGCCAAACACGGACAGAGGGTGGCAAAAGCCCCAAGAGAACGAATCTCTTGGCTGACTAGCCAGGGGAGGAGGCCAGAGGACTGTCAAGGGTGGAGAGCTCCCTCTGCACCCAAACCCACATTCTGACGCCCAGTCGGCTCAGGTCAGCAAGCCGCACCTGGACTATGCCCGAGGTGATCTCCCAGCCGGACCCCAGGCACATCCTGGTCTAAGATGGCCAGTGTGACATTCCTGCCCATCTGACACCTTCTAAAAGGTCCAGCGGGGGAGGAGGGAGAGAGGACAGACAGCAGGGGAACGAGAAATCACCCCCGAAAAGAAGGGGAGAGACAGGTGGGCAGCGGGAAGGGCTACCGGCTCGGAGACCTCACAGGTTATGTGAAAGGCATCCCATGACCCAGCATCACAAAGAGAAACCTGCTCCCAGACTGACGCTGCGGGTGAGGAAGCTTCAGCCACTCCTGTCCCCTGTGGCATCACCTGAGCCACGGCGTACTGCCATCAGAAGTGGCGGCCCTTTCTGGGACATTCCAGGTCCTGGGCTGGGTACTTGAGAAACACTGTCTCATTTCTCCCTGGCACACAGTAGGTAAAGGAAAAATATCTGGAGGAGTGAATGAATCTCATGTCACCCAGGAAGCCCTGCCTGCTCCCCTTTGCTCTCTGCTCTCACTGAGAATGGGTGCAGGGGCTGTCAGAGATGGACATTCAATGGCTCCCTACTACCTGCAAGACAAAGACCTAACCTTCCAGGCTGGAGGCATGGATGGTGTCTCTGGCTCGACCCAGCCTCTCTTAGCCTCTTCTCACTCCTGACTTCCCTGCACAAAGCTCACCAAAGCAGTGCACCATCACCGTCCAAATGTGCCCCACCCCCATGGGGAAATCATGGCCAACATGGTGGAAATCACAGCCAGCATGGCCTTGACTCAGGCCCAGGTTTGAATGTGGGCTCTGCTTCTTCCAGAGCTCTGTAGCTTTGAGCAGTTTATTAATCTCTCTGAATCTCTGCATCCTCGTCCATAAAACAGGAGGACTTCCCTGGTGGTCCAGTGGTTAAGACTCCGCGTTTCCACTGCAGGGGGCACGGGTTTGATACCTGGTTGGGGAACTAAGACCCACATGCCACACGGCGTGGCAAAAAAAAAAAAAAATAGGGGCGGGGAAAACAGCCCCTGGCCCATAGGGTTCTGTAATACTTCGATGAGTGTGTGTCTGTTAGGCAAGCAGCCTGATGTCTGGCCAGAGTTAAGTGCCCAGGAAATGCTTGCTGGTTGGATGACGCTGAACCTGCTGACCCCAAAAGTCTTCCCTTTCTGCCACGACTCAGCTGGCTCCTTCCCGTCCCACACAGACGTCTCTGTCCCCCTTCTCCCCCGACCTCTGGGCACTTGGTACTAAGGACAGATATTTGACAGTTGCCCACATTCACGTGGCTGTTACCCAGCATCATGTGTGTGCTTTCCGCCCTGTCTCCCCAACCAGGGACAGCTCTTTAAGGGATGGAGCTGGCCTCACATGCCCCCTGGGGACCCTCTGCTTGGCCTTCAGAGTGAAAGCTGGACAGGGGTTTGCGGATGAACTGGCTCTCACTCCATGTGTCTGAACTGGTTGAGACCCCTCCTGCCTGGAGCCAGAGGGGTGGGTGAGATGAGATGGCCTGTAAGAAAGGAGGTGTGGAGGGCAACCATCTGGAGACTCTGAGCCTGCTGAGAGTTAGTAAATAGAGATTTGAGGGCTAAGGGAAAAGGGTTATATCCAGGTTAAGTAAAGGAAATATACGGCCCAGTCCATGCTACCAAGAGCCACTCCGGAAAGCAGCTCCCTACCACCTGGCAGCTCCCCAGATCCCTGGGACAGAGTAAAGACTTAACAGATGAATGAAAGAATGAATGAATGAACAGATAAACTTAAAAGCAGCAGGACCTGGCAACCACCACTCAGGGAACCAAGAGGCGAAGCTCTGAACTGCACCAACTGTTGACAACAGTGAGATAAAGAAGAGGAAGGGGTTGAAGCGGCCACCCGTGAGCACCCACTGTGAGCCCAGCCCTGTGCAGAGCTCTCCCCACACCCGTCCCCAGGTAATCCTCGCAACACTCCTATTCCCGTTTTGCAGATAGAGAGACTGAGGATTAGGGAAGTTACATCACTTGCCAGTAAGGAACAGAGCCTGGCTCAAAACCAGGTCCCTCACACTTCATTGCTGTCTCTGTACCAAACTGACAGAGCTGGGTTAGCCCCTCAAAAGCTTTGTCCCAGTTGACCTGCCTGAGGCATATGCCCAGTGCCAACAGCTGCCAGGTACTTGCAGAGTTGCTGCCACCCAAGCCTGATGATGGCGTCTCTTGGCAAAGCCATTCTCGGCACCTTGCTCCGCCTCAAGCTGGTCTCAGCTAAAGGCCTGGAGCAGCATCACCTCTGTGTCCATCTCTGCCCACCAACCAGAGGGGGCTGGCGGGACAGCGGGCCTGGCAGCACTCACCCCTTCCTCCCGCTCTCCCACGCTGTCCCTTGAGTCAGAAAGGGAGAGAAAAGTGGGGTCACTGCCCTTGGAGGGTACAGTTGGACACCTCTGTCCTGAACCATTTGTGATGAAAGCAGCTACTTCAGAACGGACAAGGTGAAAGCCGTTCTCTAACCACATTTCCAGAGCCTTTTAAAAGAACTGAGAGAAAAATTCGACCCATCAGCAATCAATCGTTCCAGGATTTGGGAAGATTAAGGCAAAAATATCCCAGCAAGGAAAGAAAATGAAGATTCTAAAAGGGCACGGTGCAGGGTAGACACTCGTGTTGGATGCTGGGGAAACAGTGCCAGGCAGATCCAGGCTCTACCCTGTGGTCAAGCCGAGGAAGAGGCTAGTCTTCAGACCGCCACAGGGTGAGGACCAAACCCAGACTAGGTAAGGTCACCAGGGAGAGCTTCCTGGGGGAAGTGACCTGCAAGGTAGAAGACCAAGGTTGAGTCAATTACCAGGCAGAGTTAGGGATGTATGCCAGGCAAAGGCCTGGAGAAGGGAGGAAACAAGAAGGAAAGGCTGGGGACCTCCCTGGTGGTCCAGTGGGTAAGACTCCGTGCTCCCAATGCAGGAGGCCTGGGTTCAATCCCTGGTCAGGGAACTAGATCCCGCGTGCATGCCACAACTAAGACCAGGCGCAGCCAAACTAAATAAATAAATAAATATTTTTTTTAAAAAAAGAAGGAAAGGCTGAGTCGGGGCACAGTAGGAGGGGTGAAGCTGGAGCAGTAAGAAAGGGCAGGTAAGGCAGGGCCTGGACAGCTTTGATAAGACCTTTGGGGACCTTTGGGCTCCATCCTGACCACACTGGAAAGCTACTGAAGCAGCAGGTGGTAGCGTGATCAGATGGATGTTTTAGAAAGAGCCTCCTGGCTGTTGCGTAGAGCTTGTTAGGAAACACATGAGCCTGGAAGGAGTTGGCAGCAACACAGGAGTTCAGGCAGGAGAAGGTAGTGCCCGGGACGAAGGGAATGGTGGAGATGGGGAGAGAGGGGCTGGCCCAAGAGAGACCGTGGAGGCAGTTACCTGGACTTGGAAGGGACTGGCTATGTACACAGGACAGGGACAGGGGTGGCAAGTCAGAGGGAAAGGGAGGATCCCGGGTCTCTGCGCAGCCACAGGGAGGGTGGTGATTGTCATCAAGATCAGACACAGGGGTGGCTTTAGAAGAAAGGGTCACACGACCACATTGAAAACAGCCAGGATCAATCTGCAGAGCTCACTATAAAGGCTTTCTACCAGTAACTCCACTGGCCACTTGATCATCCAGTACGGTAGGAAAGATTACCGGATCCCCATTTTAAAGATGGGCAAATTGAGGTTAAGCAACTTTCCCAAGGCCATAGAAGCAAGAGAGGAGCACGGGAAGCTGGGTCTTCTGCCTCCCAGTCCACTGGGGATTCTACAACCATATTTCTCAATTTAAGATGATACCTGACTTTTGGGCAGGGCAACAAAAGACAGCTGGCACAATTCTCTCTCTCTGAGCAGAACAAACTATGAAAGGGCCACAGACCAGAATGTCAACAGTGGTTGTCTCATTGGCAATTTTTATTTTCTTCTTTTTAGATTCTATTTTGGAAATGTCATCAATGGGTTTATATTATTTTTGTAAAGACAAAAAGAACTAAAAGATAATTTTAAAAATAATTTTTAGGAAATTCCCTGGCAGTCCAGTGGTTAGGACTCTGTGCTTTCACTGCCGTGGCCCAGGTTCAATCCCCTGGTCTGGGAACTAAGTTCTCGCAAGCTGCAAGGCCAAAAAATAATAATAATAATTTAAAAAATAATTTTTATAGACAATGCAAGGACAGCACAACCGCGAAACAGAAAAAACGAACAGATGAAAAGCCGCGCTCGATTTGCATGTTTCTTGATTTTGCATTTTCCTTCCTAACACTAGCTGGGAGGGGCCGCAGAGAGAAGTCAGTAGGAGCTCATGCCTACAGGAGCTCTTTAGGGGATACATTTTGTTGGTGTTGTCCTTTTTTTTTTTTTTTAATTTGAAAGTTTATATTGGCCACAAATATCCCTCCGCCCACATTTTTTTCTTCTCACTCTCCCTTGGGTGCTAGCTCTGGGGTACTCGGAACAAGGGGTGTTTAATACGCTGAGGCAGAGGCTGGGGCAATACTGCCAAGGTGCTGCTGAACAGACAGAGCCCGGGAAATAAATTCTGTAAATAGTCTGAGCAGAGACCATCAGGAGTGTTGTCCTAGTGTCTCTTTATGGGGCAGAACTGTCATGCTCAGCCTGCTGCGGGTCGGCTGGCCTCTTGTGCTGGTCTGAGGTCCCCATTGCTGCATAAACCAGCTTGTTTTTCCCGTTTTCAGCAACAGGCCTTAAAACAGACAGAAAAGCCCTTCTCATGCCCGCGACTGCAGTGAATTGGGGCTGGCAAGCGGGGCCAAGGTGCTCACCAAACCTCACTGGCTTTGTCCATCAGAGGCACATTTCAGGTTAATGGCATCTGCGGACGCAAGCATGAGCAGGAAACAGAACATTTCAGAGGAAGCAAGGGAGGCAGAGGTCATGGCGCAGGCTGCTCGGGTTTAGCTACACGCGTCTGCCTTTAAAAAGACAGCGTGAGGGGGCTTCCCTGATGGCGCAGTGGTTGAGAATCTGCCTGCTAATGCAGGGGATACGGGTTCGAGCCCTGGTCTGGGAAGATCCCACAAGCCGCGGAGCAACTGGACCCGTGAGCCACAACTACTGAGCCTGCGCGTCTGAAGCCTGTGCTCCACAACAAGAGAGGCCGCGATAGTGAGAGGCCCGTGCACCGCGATGAAGAGTGGCCCCCGCTTGCCGCAACTAGAGAAAGCCCTCGCACAGAAACGAAGACCCAACACAGCCAAAAACAAATAAATAAACAAATGTGGGGTTTAAAAAAAAAAGACAGCGTGAGGATTTCCCTGGTGGCGCAGTGGTTAAGAATCCACCTGCCAATGCAGGGGACACGGGTTCGAGCCCTGGTCCGGGAAGATCCCACATGCCGCAGAGCAACTAAGCCCCTGTGCCACAACTACTGAGCCTGCGCTCTAGAGCCTGAGAGCCACAACTACTGAGCCTGTGCTCTAGAGCCCACGAGCCACAACTACTGAGCCCGCGTGCCACAACTACTGAAGCCTGCGCGCCTAGAGCCCATGCTTCACAACAAGAGAAGCCACCACAATGGGAAGCCCGCGCACCACAACGAAAAGCAGCCCCCGCTCGTCGCAACTAGAGAAAGCCCATGTGCAGCAGTGAAGACCCTGTGCAGCCAAAAATAAATTAATAAATTAAAAAAAAAAGACAGCGTGGGCTTTCTCACCTCTGAGCAATGTCACAATGAAGTACAAAGATGCTCATCTGAACGCTAACTGTAATGGCAAAAACTAGAGGGAAAAAACCCCAAAAGTACAATATATACATGGGATAGACAGGAAGCCTTGAAAAATCAGGTTCATTGGAGGCTAATGGGAGAGGGCTTCTTTTCTTTTCTTCCTTTCTTTTTTTTAAAAATTATTTATTTATTTGGCTGCAGCGGGTCTTAGTTGTGGCATGTGGGATCTTCAGTTGCATCCTGCAGGCTCTTTTAGTTGTGGCATGCAGGATCTAGTTCCCTGACCAGGGATCAAACCCGTTCCCCCTGCATTGGGAGAGCGGAGTCTTAACCACTGGACCACCAGGGAAGTCCCAAGAGGGCTTATTTTCAAGATAACTTAAAGGAAGAATCCGCCCGCAGGAAATAAATAAGCCACAGGTGGGGAAAGATCGGGGGCCTGGACCAATGCTGGGAGGACGGCAATAGGCTAGTTCCCCACTGTCCGCTGGTGTAGACACTCACCCCTCTGGATGGCCCAAGAAAACAGGAATTTTGTGTTTTGTTCACTGATGTATCCCCAATGCCTGACACTCAATAAATATGCACCAAATGGAAAAACATAAATCACGTTTATGGAGGTTTTTAATGACCTGGGAAAATATTTTTGAAATTATGTTAAGAAAAAGATTAAGAAACAAAACCATGGTATGTACACGGGGAAAAGAAGCTAGAAGGAATGACATGAAAGTATTAACTAGCTATAGCTGAGTGGTAAAAATGTGGGTGGCCTTTCTTATGTTTTTTAGCAAAGTAATTTACCAATTACAATTACTGGAACAATAACAACAATAGTAAAAGGAGGAAACAAAACAGCACCGTGCAGCATGGTTTGGAAAGCAGTTAACTGTCTTGCAGACATTCATTCCTGTGGCCTGTGGGAAGAAGTCAGCCTGGGCCTGCAGGGGTTAACCCCAAGCTGGGGTCAGGAAGGAGGGAAGGATCCACCCTCAGACTTGGTCAGATTTGGGATCCTCTAGCCCCTTGAACTTGAACTCCAGAGACCATGTGAGAAGGTTATACTAGGGGTTGGATTGTGAGCCCCAAAGAAGACATGTTGGAGTCCTAAGCCCTAGTACTTCAGAATGTGATCTTATTTGAAAATAGGGTCTTTACAGAGGTAACTGAGTTAAAATCAGGTCATTACGGTAAACCCTAGTCCAATATGACACCAATATAACTGGTGCCCTTATAAAACGGGGAAATCTGGACATACACAGACACAGACACGAACAAGAATGCCATGTTAAGGTGAAGATGAGATTAGGGTGATGCTACTACAAGCCAAGGAATGTTGAAAATTGCCAACAACCATGAGAAGCAAGGAGGAAAGCCTGGAGCAGATTCTCCCTCATGGGCTCAGAATGAAACAATACTGTCGACACCTTAATCTTAGACCTCCAGCTTCTAGAACTGTGAAGACAATAAATTTCTGTTGTTTAAGCCCCCATAAATGTCTGTGGCATTTTGCTCTGGCAGCCTGAGTCGACTAACACAGTGAGGGAAAGCCTGCCTTGGAGTCAGGTCACAGGGAGACCTCGGCATGTCACTTGTCTCTCTGGGACTCAGTTTACTTACCTGGAAAATGGGAGACCTGGCCTAAAGCAGTGGGTTTCAAACTTGGTTTTCACTCTGGAATAAAATCTTACACAGGTAAAAACCTTCACTCTGGAATAAAATCTTACCAAATATAAAAGGTAAAAAGAAACCCTGTTCAGATAGAAGTCTGCTCTGGATCTCTCATGCTCCCTTGCAGGACAGCCTTTGAAAACCACAATCTCAGATCATCTGTAAAATCCCTATCAGTGCTCCATTCTAAGAATCTCCAAACACAAAACCCACCAGCTAGGATCACTGAGCATCTTGCTTGCACCCAAGCCCAGGCTGGGCACCGAAGATCCAGCCCTTGCCTTCCAGTGGCTGTTCATCTTGGTGTAGAGGTGAGACTAACACCCAGCAAACTAGCCAGGCCACCCTCTCCCTCGTAAGAGCTACAGCTGCAGACAGGTCACCTGATGTTCTAAATCCGCCACATCTAAATTTATCTTGCCCTCCAAGGACAAGCAGATGCTGTGTCTTATCAGAGCATGGCAAGTGGCAGAACGACATACATGACGTGCCCTTATCACCCGAAGGACGAGAATGACGTCTGTAGAAAGACTTGGCTCACCTGGCGATGAAACCAAGAGCTTACGTGCCAGCCTGGAAGGCCTGAAGGGGACCAGGTCATGCAGACCCTTGGGTGGGGTGAGACCTGTCCCAGGAGCCCATACTCCTTTCCAGACCCTGATGCGTGCCTGGCAATGCCAGGGAACCTGTAGCCCTTGAACAGGGACGAGCAGAAAAGGAGGCTGTTTGCAGCACGGCATGGACTAGCTCCTGTCACATCTCTGGGAAAGGACCCCAGCTGCCCATTCCACTCAGTGGACATCGACGATGTGCAGGCAGGAGACCACAGTGGGCTGGATGAGGGGGACCCCGCCAGTCAGAGCGCAGAGCTGAGCAACCCAGGAGGAGGCTGGAGACTCCAGGGATGGGGTCCAGGGTCAGGCTGAGCTGATCCAGGCTTGGGCTTCCTCCAAAGCCTTGCAGGATTGAAGGTCCTGAGACCCTACCTGCTGAAGGCAACACGGTGGCTCCTGCCTGCCAGCATCCGAGCAGAACTGGGCAGGAGCCACACAGCCACAGTCCTGCTGGATCTGCAAAGACGGAGAGACTCTGACCATCTTCTCAGAGACCACAGACTCATCAGGGGACCCAAAATCAACTAGGAAAGAGGGCAATGGTGTCACCAATCCCACTGCCCCACTGTGGAACCAGGCAGCAAATTCTGTATTTATTCATTCAACTTTCACTTACACAAATAACTCGCCAATTCATTCTCCTTAAAAAAAAAAAAAAAAAAAAAAATCACCTTACAGATAAAGCTAATATCCCCTCTGACCTCTATGCCTTCCCCAGGGGTAACCTTTATTAGCGCTCTGGGGTACAACCTTCCATATGTCCCTGCAAAGAAACCTACAAGGCCAGGGATCTGGGCACAGTGTGACGCCATCAGCTTCCACAGGTGTGCTGTGGGGCTGAGGGGAAGAAGGAGGGCTGAGGGCTGCAGGGATATCAGGGTGGCCTCCAGGAAGGGGAGGCCAGAGGCAGGGGCTCAAGGAAGGGTAGGTTTCAAATGATCCCAAGGCTGGAGTCCCTGGGGCACTGGACCCACGAGATGTCAGCGCAGAAGCAGCTAGCCACATTCATCGTTTGCAGCCAATTCGGCTTCTTTGGGAAACTCTGAAGCCCTCCCCAAGGGCCTTCAGCCTTTGCCACACATCACGAGCACCATGATGACGATGGTGACAAGGATGGCTTCTTCTAGGCACTCTGCTGGCCCTCCCAACGGTTCTACCAGGTTGGTAATAGTGTCTCCCATTTGATAGACAAAGAAACGACAACCCAGAGAAATTAAGCAACCTGCCCCATGTCACACGTCTGGGAGCCGCAGAGCCACCGTTTGACCTTAATGCCAGTGACTTTCCACAAGACGACCCTGCTTCTGCGGCCAATGGTACAGCTCCTGGGCCTGCAACAATGCCCAGCACCCAGCAGGAGCTCAACAAATATTTGTAGGCTGACTTCTTGTTCAAAGACCATGAGCAATGCTGGGTGAATAGTCAAAACTAGGCTAGTTCAAGGCATCTTCACATTATTACAGTATTTTGGTTTTTCTTCTTAAAGGTTAAAAGTCTCCATTTTCTTCCAGGAATCCCCCATAGCCTAGAGCTTCTGCTCCTAGAAAGAGTTAAGACTTTGGCAAGACGCTGTCCCACAAGGCAAATGAAATCTCTCCCGTCCCATCCATCGGTGAGTGTACAGGGCACCGCGGCAGCTACAGGGCACCGCGGCAGCTACTTTCTGCAAACAGCCTCCTGGTAAATGTCAGCCTCACCAGGGGGTGGGGAGGGGCCTTGATTTATTATATAGCTTTTGGACAGTTCCTACAGAAATATTGCCAAACAGTGGAATAACCAACTCTTTCACTCATACTCTTTTTTTTTAATGAAAGAAAAAAGCATGCAATGAGCCTGAGCTAAATAAATAAAAATGCCACACTTTTTGCCCAACAGAATTTTCTGCGTCACTGAGAAATATTTGCAGACCTCAACAATCTTTTATCTTCACAATGACGTTCCAGCCTTCCAAGTTTTGGACATTCTGAGAACTTCTTTGATTTGGATCCTCTAATTATCTTACAATTAGCTTACTAACGAATGCCATTATTTGATGTTTCATCAAGCAGATATCAAAGAACGCTTCTTCTCCCACGATCTGTCTGCTCCCCTCCAGGACTGTCTAAAATCAGTTACTCATATCTGGGGCTCACACTGGAAGTAGATACATGTGGCAAGGACTCTCTGTCTTAATACTCGTTACTGCCAATCCCAGTTATGGTTTCCAGGCTGAGGAGGAGGGCAGCATCCATTCATTCAGTCACTTCATCCATCCATCATCCACCCATCCATCCATCCATCTACTCACTGTGCCAGCGATGGAGACCCCAAGATGGAGAGCACGTGGTCCATGCCCCCAGGGAGCTCCCACAAAGAGATGCCCTGGGAGGCTCAGAGTGACGTCACTTCCTCCAGGGAAGTTCCTGACAGGTGCAAGACCCTCCACACTATTCTCTAGCTCGGCAACCTGTCCCTCCATCATGGACCTTTCTCAGAATTTGTTATCACCTCTTTATTTCTGCCAGTCTCTTGGGTTCAGCCATGAATGAGCTCGGGGGGCCGGGGGCAGGAATCAGGCCTGTTTCCCCAGTGCACAGCATACCTTAAGTGCTCAGTAAACACTTGTTGAATAAGCAAATGAACATGCTACCCATACTTAGAAGATAAAAGAAAGAAAAAAGAAACAGATAGAAATGTCTATCCCTCCGAGTACCTACTGAGTTTCTCTGCTGGGGGCTGGGGGCTGGGGGCTGGGGGCTGGGGGCTGTAGGCTGGGGGCTGATGCCAAAATGTTTATAAAATCAATATGATGCTGGGGAGTGGCGAGCTGCAGCTCAGGATCAGGGGCCTGGACTGTCCTGGGCAGGTCACTTCTCCTCTTGGAGTCTAACAGGCTCTGAAATTCCGACTCAGGTCTGAAAGGGGTGGCTAGACGAGATGCTCTCTAGTTCCTTGAGTCGAGAATTCCGTAAAAGCCTAACGTCACTGTGAGAATTACTCCAGTTGCAGCCTCAGGGGAAACGGGCCTGGACCAGGAGCCACCAGGTCACCTGCCCCTCTGAGCTGCTCATCATCTAGTAGGGAGTGGGGGAAGGGAGACAAAGCAGATGCTTTCTAAGGTGCCTCCTAAGTCTGAACTGTTATGACTTTAAACCACTGGCTAAATTAAATGTGGGTATGGCAAGCATATGTCACAGAATTTTTAAACAGAGCCCTCATTTCCAATATTTCACTTCATTCATTCCTTCGTTCACTCTCCCGACGTTTAGTGAACCTCTATTGTGTGGCAGACACTGTTCTAGTGGTGACCCGCACAAGACACAGTCAGTATTGTCATGGGACATCCAGTCCAGTAAGGGAGAGAGAAAATACACAGGTCAGCAACTAAACAAAGGATGACGGCAGCTGGGGGCGCAGGCCAAGAACATTCATAAATAGCACAGTGTGACAGACAGCAATTAGAGGGCAAGTATAGTTCCTATCTAAAGGCTGGTTGGGAAGGCTTTTCTACGGAGGTGATATCTGAACTGAGACCTAAAGGCCCCCTAGAAGAAGTGTGGGGAAGAGCATTCCAGACAGAGGACAGCAGGGGCAAAGGCTCCAGGCTCCAGACAAGCTTGGGGTAGTCAAGGGACAAAAGGGCAACCAGCACAGCAAAGTGAATGGAGGAGGAGGGAGTGACTGAGACAAAGGTGAGGGCCAGCTCACATAGGACAGGGTAGGAAGGGCATTGCCAAGAGGTCCATGGATAGGATTCAGGGGGTCTGTGAACTTGGATGGAGAAAAATGTCATCTCTCTCTTCACCAGCCTCTAACTGGAAATGAGCACTTCATTGAGTCACAAATGTTGACAACAACCCACAGTAATGTTAGCGGTGCCTGGGACTTGTCAACGACAGAAATCTCAGACCCATTCATATCACCATCATTGCAGATATCTGGAAACATCACTTACGCTCTCACTAATTCAAAATTACAGTAGCTCTTAGACCAGCTGCTGGGCCTTATTATTCACAAAAAAGCACATATACTTCAAGATCATAACATTTTAAAGTATCTAATAACTATTTGAAAAGAACTGGTTTCCTTTGCAACCCTGCGTATTTTATTTTCTGTATGTAAAAGCATTATTCTGAGAAGGGATCCCTAGGCTCCACGCAACGACCAAAGAGCTCATAAGCCACGGTGAGAAGTTTGTCTTTTATTGCAGGCGGGAGCAGCTGCTGCAGCGGTTTCAGGAGGGGACCCAAGGGGTGCCGTTTTCATTTCTCAGAATCCCCCTGGCTGCTGGGGGAGATGGCCTGTGGTTGTCAGGGCAGTGCTGGGGGCGAGAGAGGGTGTGGCTTTAACAGACCACTGTTCTGGCCAGTCAACGGGGTCCTTGTGGTCTCCGTCCTCCCCTCTGATCAAGAGCCTTCCCACGGGGCCCTCTGGGCCCATAAGGGCCTCATCACCCTGGCCCAAAGCCTGCTCTGGGACATCCTCCCAAAGAGCTTCAGAAAGTGAGCTCATGTGTCCACAAGAAAAATAACTGTGGCATTTGCCACTGTTTGGTTTGTATATTGGTCTAGAGAAGAAATGAGATTTTTATTTAAGAAAGCCTTCCAGCAGGACCCCAGCAGAGGCTGGGCAAACACCAGAGCGACGGACTGTAAACACACAGGAAGGCCCGAGCCCTGGGGCCGGTCCCCACGAGCTGCAGCCCCTCGGTTTATGGCGGCCTTCCTGTTTTCCCGGCCTCTCCTCACACTGCACTCATACACAGAGTCTTTTCAATCCCTCTAGGAGAACAGAAGAATTCATTTTCACACGCCAGCGTGCACGTTTCTCTCACCCTCCCAGGGGAGGGGACCCTGACAAGAGGCCCGTTTATGGACCGTGATGGACAGATGGGGATGGGGCCCATGGGGTGGAATCCACAGACATAGAAAAGCTCAGAGGCGAATCCTAGGCTCCAGGGGGGTCCCCCATACCAGAAGTGACGAGGGTGCAGCCGGGCCAACTGGAAGGTGAGAGGCATTTGGGGCCCTTCTGGGGCAATGCCTGGAGGCCCCATGGGGAGCAGGGCTAGAGTGGGGGGCACTGAGAGTTGGTGTCAGGGGCTGAACCTCTGCAGAACTCGCTCACCTCCAAGTATCAGGATCTGTGTGTCAGAAAGGAGAGACGTGGAGAGGGAGGGAGCCCTGGGCCTCTGAGTCTGGCACTAGGATAGGTGAAAAGAAAGGTAGACAGTGAGGCGTCCACACTGCTGGAGTGAACTGTGGCCGAAGTGTGACCGTTCTGGAGGGGCCAGCTCAGCTCAGCTGTCCTTTTTCCAGGCTGCTGGCTAGAGAGAACAGGATTTATTTTGGGAGGGGGTGTCTTTTCTTTTGCACCCATTGGCATCTCCGGGTAGTGAGTTTCTCCAGCACATGGTCCCTGGGATTTAAGGGAGGCAAAAAAGAAAAGCCAGGAGCTCACTGGCACATCACTCCTCACATCCTGAGATCCCAGCCAGTCTGCCTCTTCCTCCATTTTTAGGAATCTTCTTTTGTTTTATTTTTTAAATGCTTGTTTTGTTTTTATTTTATTTATTTATTTATTTTTGGCTGTGTTGGGTCTTCGTTGCTGTGCACGGGCTTTTCTCTAGTTGCAGCGAGCAGGGGCTACTCTTCGTTGCAGTGCGCGGGCTTCTCACTGAGGTGGCTTCTCTTTGTTGCAGAGCACGGGCTCTAGGCGCGCAGGCTTCAGTAGTTGTGGCACGAGGGCTCAGTAGTTGTGGCTCATGGGCTTAGTTGCTCTGCAGCATGTGTGATCTTCCTGGACCAGGGCTCGAACCCGTGTCCCCTGCATTGGCAGGCCGATTCTTAACCACTGTGCCACCAGAGAGGTCCCTTTAGGAATCTTCTTATATTTTTTTATATGTGATATCCAGAGCTCTGGACTGCCCATGGTCGGGGGGATAGGAAACAACGCACCTGCTCCACGTTGTCTGGAACTGGAAGTCCTATAGTTGACGTTTGTGTTTTCCATTTTCAAGAGACACATGAATCAAATATAGCAAAATATTAACATTTCTTTAATCCAGGTGGCGGGTACACGAATGTTCCTCATATGACTCTCAACACTCTTCCATTTATTTAAAACACTGCAGAAGCTCAGTGTTCACTCCTTCATACCACTTCATTCATTCTTTCCTTCACTCGTTCATACAACTATTGTGCTCCTCCTGTAAGCAGGCACCAGGCACATGGTGGTGAATTTAAAAGATCCTTCTCGAGGAGACTTTCGCACTTGAGGGGCAAGGAGACATCCAATAATAACTGGGGGTGGGAGGTGGGGAGGTGGGAGGTGCCCTCACAAAAGGGCAGGATGCTTTGAAAGACCCTGGAGCTAGTTTTAATTCTCTGAGGAGGTGGCCTTCAGAGGGGGCTGGGTCCTGAGGACCATTCCAGACACCACCACCTGCAGGCAGTTAACCCAAGGCAGAGAAGCAAATGGGCTCCACCTGCCGGGCCCCTCCCAGGTGATACTGGCCCTCACGCAGTTACCCTGCCTCTCTACACAGCTCCCCACTTTGGAGGGTCCTTTCCTCCTATTTCAAGTTCTCTCTTCCAAATCAACACCTCAGAAGGGTCTCTGGGATCAGCCCTATGGCTCTGAGGTTGAGTGGGAGCCATTCCTGGGCCTGTTGAGAAAAAGCTGGGCTCAGCATCCAGGAAAGGCATGTGGTAGCTGGTGAACGTGCTCGCCCTGGACCAAGAGGATGGAGAAGAGGGTCTGGTTCCCCAGGGCTGTGCGGAGACCATGGCATCTGAGCTCCCCACCCCTCCCCACCCCTCCCCACCCCTAGGCCCTACTCTCTCCAGGCCTAAAGAACCAGATGGCCCCGGGAGGGTGGCGGCAGATTCCAGGGACTCTCCTTCCTCTCCCCTCTCTGAAGGCTACTTGTGAGTTGTCAGTGGCAAAACCCTCCCCGACATCCTCCCAGCCCCAGAAGAAGAGCCCATCTTCTCTCCCCCCGCTGCCCCACGTACCTCCAGATCAAGGGCAAACTTGGGCACCCCCAACACAAGAGTGGCCCAGCAGAGTGGGAGCTGCTGTGCATTCCGGGAAGAAAGTCAAGTGCTAAGGGGAGTGGTCCCGAGCTCCAGCGAAGCCCTTCACACACCTGGTCTCACCGGACTGGGTTCGTGAGCACTGTTTTCAGCTGAGGAAACTGAGGCTCAGCAAGATTAAGTAGCTTGTCAGGTGGCTGGAGAGCGGGTGGGGTTTGAACCCAAGTCGGCCTGGACCCAGAGGCCCTGATCTCTTGGGCCACCTGCACTCTCAGCCCCAAGAACCCCGTGGGGACCCCGACCTGAGCTTTTAAGGACGGAAGGTGGGTCTGAGGTCATTTCCCCACCACTCAGCACCCTACATCTTCCCTGCTCACATCTGCCTTTGTGGGATGCACGTGGCTCCCTTCCACTTCATAAACACCAATTCAGGGAGCTCCTCCTCCGTGCTGGGCATGTGGGGCACACAGAGGGAACAGGTCACCTGCTGTCACAGCACAACGGAAGGATCTGGAGGGGGGCACCCGGCGAGAGGACTGAGCAGGCCTGGGACGGCACGTGAGTCCCACCTGGCCTGGGGAGCTGGTGGAGGCCAGGCCACGCGGAGAAGCCATTCAGAAAAGCTAACGGCCACGAGTGGCCTCACGTCCCACAGCAGGCGCAGGGCAGTTCTCCCAGTGCCCCAGGCAGAAGTCTCAAGAGCAGCTGGGCCTGCGGAGTTCTGGGTAACAGCATCATCCTATATGCACGCTCAAAGGGTCTGAGTGTAATAAACACAGTATGGCACATCCGTGACCTCTAGCAGTCAGGAGCAGATAAGACGCCCTCATGCAACAAGCGGGAGTGCCCCTCCCTGGGCACAGAGGGGAGAAGGGCCAGGGCTCCCACCAGCACAGAGAGTCCTCGTCCAGTCCCCCAGCCTCCTCACCACAGCCGTGTTCGGAGTGGGGCCGGGGACAGACCCTCCTTGTGCATTTGGCTGTGCCAGCCCCTAGGGAGACAAGCGCCCTCTACTCTTGGAGCTGCCTGGCCGTGTGGGTGCTGAATAAAGAGGACAGGGCTGTGTACTGAGCAGGGCAGCTCCTCGGTGAGAACCCACATCCCTGGCAGCAGGGAAGGGGAGCCCAGAGGCTCACCACCCCGCCTCAGCTCCCAAAGCCTGGGGCTGCTTCCTGAAGGCAGGACCCACGGGCCCCAGGAAGGAAGGGCGGAAAGCTACGAGGGGGGTGCTCAGGGCCAGGTGTGGCCCACCTCCACCGCCCTCCCACAAGCTGTGCACCTTTGGTCCAATTACAGAATCTCTCTGTGCCTTGGTTTCCCCAGCTGAAAAGTGGAGTAAAATAACAGCCTCAAAGGGTAATGGGGAGATAATCCTGCCCGGCACACACCAAATACTCGACGAATGTTGGTTGCATCTTTATACCAATTAGCAAAGGCATCAGCTTGGAGCGCCTACCTGGCATCACCTTACTGCATTAATCGATTTGTACCTGACTCACCGTTAACGGGCCGCTTGCTCCCCTCTCCGTCCCTCCCTGTGCCCCCTCGAGGCAGGACAGCTTACCTATGGTCCTTCGGAGGTCTTCACACTGGCTAATGTGAGGGAACTTCAGGATTTCCTTCCACTTCTTGCTTTTCCCCTTGCGCTTTCCTCCGCCCCCTGCAGAGATGGGGGAGAAAGATGGGGAGCTGATGCTGGTGTTGTCCAAGGCTCCAGAGCCTGTGTCCCAGCCCAGTGAGCCCGTGCACGGCTTCCTGGCTGGGAGACAGGGACACGCCCCCTCCCTTGTCGTCATCAAGCCTGTGTGTTCTTCCCGCAGGCTCGCCCGGGCCTGGGCACCCCCCCCCCCACCAGCAGCAGTGGTCCCTCCCATCCTCCACACCTGCACCCACACCGGGCACCCTGTTCTTCCTCGGCGTCTCCCAAGGCTGTGCAGCCCTGCCGGGTGCCTGGTGTTCACCCCAGACTTGACCACAACCTTCCGATGGCAGGGGCCAGGCCTGTCGGCCTGGGAAATCCTGGTGAAATGGATTCACAAGCGGGTGGACTGCGGCCCCCTCACCACCTCATTTTATCCCCTTGTTTCCTGGGGAGAGTCCCCATCCCCAGCTGGAGGCCAGGTGTCGGGGACAAGGACTTCAACTTCCACTTGTCCTGGGTAGCCTCTTCTTCTCCCACCACACGAACCCCAGGGTCTCAGAGGATGCATTTCTCAAGGCTGGAAGGACTCCTGAAGGACCCCCGTCAGGCCTCGCATCCTGCCCAGTGTGCACACGTAATGAACACGCACACGCTAGGGACACACATGCAATGGATATGCACACATGATAGACATACAAACACAATGAACACACATGTAACACACAATGAACACGTACATGCAATGAACACACACGGAGCTACCTAAGGCGCACACACAGGTGTTCCCATCATCCCTACCACACCTTATCCGTGGACAGATGTCAGAACACTCAGGTGTGCAAACGGCAAGGGGGGGCCGACTCCAGCCTACGTGTCCCTGAGCCCACCACCATTTGGAACTTGGACCTGGAGGCACCTCTGTGTCACGTGGCCAGGACCACGCCAAGAACCTGAGATGCCATCATCTGCCCACTGCCCCCACAGTGGCCCTTAAATTCCAATGGTCAGTGACTCACCAAAGATCACATAATCCTTTAGGTCCCTCAGCGTCTCGGAATTTTAAGGGCTTCTCCTCCCCCTTCATGTGATCACCACCTCAAGTACCCGCGAAGTTTGGGGCCAGTTAAAGAGATGCCAGATCTTGGCCAACCCCCAGGGGCAGCCCCCACCTGCCAGCCAACCCAGGGACACCTGGAGGAGCTCGGCTCTGGCCCCGCCCCCGGCCCAGCGTGTGCCTGCGCTGGCACAGAGCTGATCTCAATAAAGGGAGATTCCCAACTCATCCAACTGCCCTGCAAAGCTGAGGCCACCTTCCTGAACAGCAAGTGAGTGGGCTTCTGAGGATGGGACCAGGACCCCCACCCAGGGGGCCAGGAAGGAGGGGAGGGAGCTGACGGCAGAGGGGCAGGACACGATCCATTTCCCAGCTCTCTGCTCGTTCTGTCTTCAGCCCAGCCAACCAGCCCCAGCCCCCTCTCCTCAAGCCTCCACAAAGGTCAAAGGCCCCAGCCTCCAAGGAACAAAACAAATGTGTGTGGGGCTCACATTGTGGCCAGACACTGTTTGAACATTATCTTACTTAATCTTCAGAATGACTCGCGGAGGAGGAAATCACTGGGCATATCACAGATGTAGAAACAGACGTCCGACGTTGTGTAACTCACCAGCTGATGGCCTGTCCGACTCCACTGTGCTCTTTGCTCCAGTGGCACCAACACACCATCACACATCCACGCACACCTCACAGCGCTTCTGCTGCCCTGCCCTGGTCCCCGCTCTAACTCTCCCAGGCATAACTATTACTATTGCCACTTGACAGACAAGGAAACTGAGGCACAGGGAAGAAAGAAGCAAGTCACCTATAGGCCCACAGCTCACAAATGGCAGGGCCAAGACCCCAGCCTGAGCAGAATCCAGACCCTATAGGCATTCACGCTCATCCTTCTGTCTATAAAGCTCTCTTTCGGGAGCACCGAAAGCAAAGGAAGCTCCCAGGTATCAAAGAGGAAGCTGGCATCAGACCTCAGAAGTGATATGGCATCCGGTAGGAGGAAACAGAACTCGAATCTCTCCAGCTGAGGCCCAAGCCACCGAGAAGAGACGCCACCCCGGGCCCGAGGCCTGAAGAGCTGCTCTGTTGGACCCACGTGTGGCTTGTTGGTTTGTTTGCCTGTTCATTGAACCCGGTGTCAAGATTTAAACATGGAGATGTTACATATGAATCCAGATTTGGGACTTCTCTTCCTGCATTTCTCTTCCAGGATGAGCTGGAGCTGGGCGGCGGCTGCCCCTGTGGACAGGACAGTGGCCTCCAGTCGGTAGCTGGCCCGGCCCCTGTAAAGGTTACGTGCATCCCCCGGGGAAGGGCCGCCGTCTCGAGAAATCAGCCAAGTCCGATGCTCCCATCCCCATCAGCTCCGGCTCTGAGGCTTAAAAGGGCCATTAGAACTCATCCAACCATAAACAAGACCAAAAGACACCCCTCAGAATGGGAGAAAATATTTGCAAATGAAGCAACTGACAAAGGATTAATCTCCAAAATTTACAAGCAGCTCATGCAGCTCAATAACAAAAAAACAAACAACCCAATCCAAAAATGGGCAGAAGACCTAAATAGA
Organism: Phocoena sinus; assembly: GCF_008692025.1. Classification (NCBI taxonomy): domain Eukaryota; kingdom Metazoa; phylum Chordata; class Mammalia; order Artiodactyla; family Phocoenidae; genus Phocoena; species Phocoena sinus. The sequence goes on along the minus strand of NC_045778.1, from coordinate 73,423,943 downwards.
CATTTCTCCAAAGAAGATATACAGACTGCCAACAAACACATGAAAGAATGCTCAACATCATTAATCATTAGAGAAATGCAAATCAAAACTACAATGAGATATCATCTCACACCAGTCAGAATGGCCATCATCAAAAAATCCAGAAACAATAAATGCTGGAGAGGGTGTGGAGAAAAGGGAACCCTCTTGCACTGCTGGTGGGAATATGAATTGGTTCAGCCACTGTGGAGAACAGTATGGAGGTTCCTTAAAAAACTACAAATAGAACTACCATATGACCCAGCAATCCCACTACTGGGCATATACCCTGAGAAAACCATAATTCAAAAAGAGTCATGTACCAAAATGCTCATTGCAGCTCTATTTACAATAGCCCGGGGATGGAAACAACCTAAGTGCCCATCATCGGATGAATGGATAAAGAAGATGTGGCACATATATACAATGGAATATTACTCAGCCACAAAAAGAAACGAAATTGAGCTATTTGTAATGAGGTGGATAGACCTAGAGTCTGTCATACAGGGTGAAGTAAGTCAGAAAGAGAAAGACAAATACCGTATGCTAACACATATATATGGAATTTAAGAAAAAACCAATGTCATGAAGAACCTAGGGGTAAGACAGGAATAAAGACACAGACCTACTGGAGAACGGACGTGAGGATATGGGGAGGGGGAAGGGTGAGCTGTGACAAAGCGAGAGAGAGGCATGGACATATATACACTACCAAACGTAAGGTAGATAGCTAGTGGGAAGCAGCCGCATAGCACAGGGAGATCAGCTCAGTGCTTTGTGACCGCCTGGAGGGGTGGGACAGGGAGGGTGGGAGGGAGGGAGACACAAGAGGGAAGAGATATGGGAACATATGTATATGTATAACTGATTCACTTTGTTATAAAGCAGAAACTAACACACCATTGTAAAGCAATTATACCCCAATAAAGATGTTAAAAAAAAAGAAAAAAAGGAACTCATCCAGTCTGCACCCCCTGTGCTCCCATTGATTCCCACACTATTTGTTCCCAGATCTGGCTGGGATTAAGCACTTTTGTGTGTGTGGTAAAATATACATAACAGAAAATGTACCATTTTAAGCATCTGTGGGTGTACAGTTCAGTGGCATTAAGCACACTCACATTGTTGTGCAACCGTCACCACCGTCCATCTCCAGAACGTCATCATCCCAAATGGAAACTCTGTACCCATCAAACACCAGCGTCCACTCCCTTCTACCCCTGGCAACCACCTTTCTACTTTCTGTCTCTCTGATTGGACTACTCTAGGGACCTCACGAGTGACAGCGTACAAGATGTGCTCTATTGTGACTGGCTGGTTTCACTTCGCATGATGCCTTCAAGGTACATCCATGCTGTAGCAAGTGTCAGATTTCACTCCATTTTAAGGCTGAATAATACTCCATTGTGTGCATACAGCACATTTCGTTTATTCATTTGTCTGTTGATGGATACTTGGGTTGTTTCCACCTTTTGGCTATCGTGAATACTGCTGCTCTGCATATCTGAGTCCCTGCTTTCAATTCTTTTGGGTATATGCCTAGGAGCAGAATTGCTGGATCATATGGTAATTCTATGTTTCCCTTTTCTGAGGAACTGGTGAAGCCCTCTTGACAATACAGACTCCCAGACTGCACCCCATCAGCCTGAGCCCCAACTCTCTGTGATCGGAACCCAGGAGTCGGGCTACGTAAGAGGCTCCCCAGGCGATTCTTAGGTAGCCAGTCTATGGCAACAGGAGTCTATTTAAGACACACACACACACACACACACACACACACTTTTTTATAGGTTAATTTATCCATTAAGAAAATTAACACCAAAAACTTTAAAAATAAAGAAAATTAACAAAATCCATTAATTCATTAAACCAGTATGTGTAGAGCATCTAGTAAATGCCGAGCACTATGCAGGTGCTGGGGACATGGGGACGGGCAAGACAGATGGGGTGTCACCCTCTTGGGGCTTCCTTCTTTGGGTGCCCAATCTAGTAAGGAAGACAAACATCAAAGGCTTGATTTCAGTGGTTCTCAACCCCTGGGCAATCTGTCCTCCAGGGGACATTCGGCAGTGTCTAGAGATATTTGGAGTTGTCACAACTGGATGAGGGTGCTACCAGCATCTAGCAGGTAGAGGCCAGAGATACAGTTAAACCATGTCTAATGAGCAGGACAGCACCGCACAACAGAGAACAACGTGCTCTAAGTGTCAACAGTGCTGAAATGGAGAAATGCTGCTTTATTTAATGACCATTATGACCAACACTCAGAAGGAGTGCGAGGTTTGGGAGAGACTCGCTAGTAATGGGGCCACAGTGGTGGTAGTAGGGAGGTGGCAAAGGTGAGTCAAGGCTGGAGGATGTGACCCAGAGGCTGGAGTAATGAAGGGCCGGTGGGTACCACACAGCCACCTGGGGCTTCCTTCGTCCTTCTCCTCACTTCCTCATCCCCTAGAACAGGGCAGGGACTATGACAGGCAAATCAATGCTCCTCCAAAGTATCCCTTAATCCCTGGCACCCGTGAATATGTTAGGTTATGTGGCAAAGGAAATTAAGGTTGCAGACTGAATTAAGGCTAATGACAGGGACATTATCCTGGATAATTTGGGGGGACCCGATGTAACCAGAGTCCTTAATTGTGGAAGCAAAGGTGGGAGAGTCAGCTCAGAGTGATGTGATGTGCGAAAGACTAGACCAGCTGTTGCTGGCTTTGAAGAAGGGGCCACGAGCCAAGGAGTGCAGGCGACCGCTAGAAGCTAGACAAGCAAGAACACAGATTCTCCCCTAGAGCCCCCAGAAAGGAAAGAGCCCTGCCAACACCCTAGTTTTAACCCAATGAGACCCAGGTCAGACTTCTGACCTCCAGAATTGACCCCTCTGCCTGTTGAAGTCCTGCTCTTTCTTCAAGCCCCCAACCTTATGCCCCTCCCAGGGCTGCCCTTGAGAGGCAGATCCCTTGTCTGCCCACAGCCCTCTCCCAGCTCAGCCCAGACCTTCCAGAGGGTGGGGCAGCTAACACAACTGGCCTGGACAATTGCAAGCTTTTGTTAAGTTATGCTGACTGACTGGTTAAGTGAATATTTGCTTAGCACTGAACTAGATGCTACACGCTTGGTCCTCAATAAGGCAGTTATTAGCTCCATTTCACAGATGAGAAACCTGAGGCTCAGGGAGAGGAATTAATGGGGCCAGTAGATGAATCACACACGCAAACAGGAGCATGTATCTTCTCCAACCCACATTGACTGGCAGCCACTTCCTGTCTTGAGCATCCTTGGGCTTTATTTTCTTTACCAACCAGCCTACGGTTGCTCACAGTTTACCTTCCACAGGCTAAAAATGAGACGGCCAAGAGGACAGAGTGCCTACCTTCGTGGACGTCCAGCTCATTCCACGCTTAAAAGGGCAGAGCTGAGTGAGACCACTGGGGGTGTGGCTAGGCAGGTGGGGGCTGCATGGAGGAAGGGGGCCCCAGCCAGGGAGGGGATGCCAGCAACACAGGTTGGGAGCCAGACAGGAGGGCTCCTATCAGAGGTGAGAAGAGACCAAGATGTCGGGCTTGTGGACATGGGCTGAACTCTACCCACTCATGGCTCTGGGGAAGGCACCAAAGGACCAGGGCAGCAGGTCTCTCTCCTGGGTGGGCAAGAGTCCAAGCAAAACCTGGAGAAAGGTGGGCGACAGGAAGATGCAGCCTCCAGAGAGGAAGTTGCTTACCAAATCACTTCTGCTTTCTCCAGCCCCCAGGGTCTCCCTTGGCTGCCAGCAATGGCCTCGTGCAGGTACACCCCAGATGGGCCGAGTGAAGTGTGATAAGGGGGTGGCAGGGCAGGAGGAGGGAGAGTGGCCAGCAGGAGGGCAAGTCCTAGCGGGGATGGAGCGCAGGACTTGGGGGAAAAAGTAAAGTAATAAAGAGCTACCGTGTCTTAAGCACGGGCCAAGTACTCATAACAGGGTGAGCTACTGAGGAACGAACTGGCATTTCTTTTGCTCCTGTGGATGTGCCCAGGGAAGAATGAAAAGATCATGCCAGAAAACTGCCATGAGAAAACTGTCACTGTGGGGGAAGAAACTGGCTGTTATTCTTGTTGCTTTTACTGTTTTCCAGGGAGGTGTTCGTGCTTTGAAGGCTGAGGACTGAAATGAGAACGAGAGGGAGACAGTATGGTGGGGAGGCCTGTGCCTCTGCTGGATCCCAGTGACGAGGGGCTCTGAGCTGTGAGGGACCCGGGACCAGCCTGACACAGGGGAGTGGAAAAGCGCAGAGACCTCTCCTCCAAAGGACACCGACAAAATCGGCAACAGCAGTGACCCCGATGGTGTGAGGTCTTATTTGCTGGATTCCTTTGAGCCCTGGGGCTTCTCGTGCCATCCATGGAAGGGAGTGGGACAGACCTTTGCAAAACAATTGACCTTGAACTTCTCATCAATCTTACAGTATATCTGATTTGGAAGTTAGAGAAATGTGGCATTTCCTGTACTACCAGAGTCAGGGAGCTGTTTGTTAAGACACCCTCTCATTTACTCCTCACATCAACCACACAGGATAGGTCCTCTTACTGGACCCATTTGACAGGTGAGGAAACAGAGTCTCAGAAAGGCAAGAACCTTGGCTCAAATCACTCAAGCGGTTCGTGTCACACACCCAGGCATCCTGACTCCTACTCTAATGTTCTCTTCCTCCCTGGTCAGAGAAAGGTTCCTTGGGGGAAGCTGAGAAAGGCTCTCTGCATTTGTTGGAAAGACCTTCCTTCACACCCTTGAATCAGTGGTTCCCGATGTGGTCCTTGGACCAGTTGCACCAGCATCACTGGGGAATTTGTCAGAAATGCAAAATCTTGGGCCCCACCTTAGATCTGCTGAGTCAGAAACTCTGGGAGGGGGCCCAGTGGTCCGCTTTAATGAGCCTTCCAGGTTGATACTGATGCACGGTCAAGTGTGAGAAAGCCCTTGAGCATCATGTGGGAAACGGGACGATGACAGGACCACTCTTTCTGGAAATTTCTCTCTCTGACTATTTCTGCCTTGCCTACTTCTTTTCTAGATCTGAAAAAATTCACAGCAGTTTGGACCAATTCGGTGATCCTGGGGTCTGACTCTGACAAGAATCCCGGTCCCTGTCCCCTGCCTGGCGTGAGCATTCTTCTCACACGACGCCCATAAAACCGCTTACCCGGCCACTCGCCGGTGTAGGAAGGCAAACTGGATGCGGACCCAACTGTTTCCAGAAATCCAGAGGGAGACACTGGAGAGAAGCTCACCAGTGGCCATGGGGGAACAGTTGGTGAGATGGCCTCAGGGGCCCACCACACCCAGCACCAGGCCCAGGTCTGGTTCCCTATGGAGCATGCAGGACCCACCTCAAACCCCGCCCGAATCATCAGTGCACACACTCTATACTTCCTGGGTACCTCTTCCCATTCTGACCTTTTCCCTTTGAACCTTTATTGTTCTCTGGAACCCAGAGAGAAGAGCATCGTCCCTGGAGATAGGCACACTGGGATCCGGAGAGCACCTGATTCGTTTTGTGGGCCCTGAGGGAGTGGAAGCTGGTCTTCCCATGGACCACATCCTCCAGGACAGACTTGTCAACTCACACTGGAAAACTGTGTTGGTGAGTGCGGTTCTAACCACGGTGAGCAGGAAGAGAGAATCATTTAAGCTGACCCACAAAGACAGGGATTATTACCAGGATCACTGGAGCCTCTAGGAATCCAAGGAGAGGCAGCCAAGGGCAGCTGGGTTTGTGGGAACAGGAAGGCTGTGGAGACACAGAGAACCCGGGGCTGGGGTGTCTCTGCCTCTCACTCCGCCATGTGCCTCTCTGCAGACCACGCCAGGCTTACTCACCTCTTTGCATGGAACCCCATTGGCTGTTGTTGTATAACGAAGAAACTGACTTTGTCCCTGGTTCCTGGTAGGTGATCTCCCAGTCCTGGGAATTTTCCGAGTGATGGGGGTGTGGGTTTTATTCGTGGTGGGCCCCCGGAACCACACCCGAGCTCATGCTAAGGAGACGACTCAAGCTGGGGCTGGCCATGCCAGAATGACCAACCATGGGCTTAGAGAGTTGGGGCTTTGAGCCAAATGATGGTGCCCAAACTTCGGGGAGGGGAAGGGGGACGGAGACTGGATTCAAACATGTGACTAGTGATTCAATCAATCACGCCTAAGTAATGAAAAGTCCAATAAAAACTCTGGGCACTGGGCTCGGGTGCACTTCCTGGTTGGTGATCATACACTGGGGCCGGGAAGGTGACGTGTCCCTAGCAGACCTTGCCCTATGCATCTGCCCCTTTCGCTGGTTCAGATTTGTATCCTTTCGCTCTAATAAAACTGTAAATACAGCGCTCTCCTGAGCTCTGTGAGTCGTCCTAGTGAATCATCAAACCTGAGAGGGGTTGGGGGAATCCCCAAATGTTTAGCCAGTTAGTCAGAAGTATGTGTGGCCTGGGGACTCTCAAACTGGTGGCTGCGGTCTGAAGCGAGGGTGGTCTCGTGGGGACTGCGCTTCCTCTGCGGAGTCTTTGCTCACTCAGGGTAGTCAGTCTCAGAATGGCGTTGCAGCCGGCAGGCCCCAAAGCCCCCTCCCTGCCCATCTGCCAGATCCTGAGCCTAGAGTCCCAAGGAGCAAATCTGATTGGCCAACTCACCTTTTCTCTCCAGGCACGCCACATGTCGTGGGCCAGCCTAGGCTCTGAATTTACCCAATCAGCTCTGGCCCTTGTGGATGGGGCGAGACGGAGGGGCTGAGCGAGCTTTGCCCGTTCAGTGCAGAGGCCCCCAGGTGGTGCCAGATGTAACTAGAGGCAGCACAGGCGAAACCACAGAAACAGCTGCCCTCTCTTCCAAAACGGTTTAGGGCACTGCTGGTTAAAGGCACAAGGACACAGGATGGAGGGGGGCCCGGGCTACAGGGGCCCCAGGATTCCCAGCAGGGCCTCTCCCTCCTGTCACCTCAGAGCCCCTTCCTCGGAATGGCTTGTGGGTCACCAAGCTTCCAGGAGGCTTGGAAAGGTCATGTTAATGTCAGGGACCAAATCTGTTAGAAATTCAAATTGTGTTGTAAAGCAGGTCTTTAGAATACACATCTCGGGGCTGGGGGGTGAGAACCATGAAAACCGGAGGAGCTGCTCTCAGCGCATTTGGATCAAGGTCTGGGAGGGTCTCAAGCATCCTGGTGACTGACTGTACATGGGAAGGATCGCTCTCTGTGTTCCCAGCCACAGAAGCTGAGGACTCAGCCACTCCAGCCGGTCAAGTGGAAGGCACTATGACAATTTTGCCTGTGACATCTGTGGAGCTAAAGAGTCTGTTCAATTCCTTTCTAACCAGGTGAGTTTTCAGGACTCAGTTTCCACAGCACTGCCAGCAGTGTTGGTTTTCCAGAAAATATCGCCACAGGGAGGCCGTGGGTGTTCTCAAAGGCCACAGGCAATGCAGAGGAGGCCAGTTTTCCTGGTGGGGTAGGTGGACCCTGTGTCTGCTTGTTTCTATGCTCGCCCCTCCCTGCCACCAATATTTCTGTCCCATCCACCTGGGCTGTGTCCCCTTTGCCATTGCCAGAGTGGCACCCACAGCTGAAGCTGAAGAGGAGGGTGTATCTCACTGGTTCAGAGTCTCTTTTCATACAGCCCCAAACAAGGCAAGATCCCAATTATAGGGCCATTCGGGACTGCGTCACTGAGTGACTCCAGCCAAATGTACTTGAGGTGACCTCAGCCTGCAGGGGACTTTCTCCAACCCAATGCACTTCGCAACCACTGTGAACGGGAGACGGGCCCACCCCTCTGGCCTCAGTTTCCTCACCTGGGATGGGAGGGGGAGGAGGGGGCAGGGGAGGGTGGTGCCAGGTCATGGCAGCAGAACCCTTTTTTTTCAAGAGTGTTTCTTTAAGATCGCATTAGTACAGATGAGAAGGGAGCTGATCGGGTGCGTGGGGCAAGGGGGATGGAGCTTGCAAACCCAGGGCCAGGGGTCTCGTTCTATTTTTGTAGGTCTCACTTTCTAGAAATATTCAGTACCCACAGGGTCTCTGCCTCAGGATACCCTCTTCTGTGACGTTTCCTGGACGCCCCCTGCATCTAGCTGACTCCCCCCTCCATCCTCCCCTGTCCTCCACTCCTCCGTTACCCCACTGTCCCAAAGTGCTGGAGCTGGGAGGTCAGGATCTGGTGGCGCCAAGTGGAGACGCCCCCAGAACTACCCGCTGATGGAAACGTTTGGAAGAAAACACAACACGAGGGGCTACCAAAGGCACCTCTGGCCCAGAATCTCCTGTGATGGGAACTGTGCCATTTAAGCGGGGCAGCTGAGTCCACGGCTCCTCGGGGCAGGAAGCATCCGGTAGCCCTGGTGTCTTCAAGTGTGTGTCCAGCGCCATCCTAGCTGGCATAGGACCCCAGGGGTGGGCAAGAGAGGGAGGAGGGCACAGAGCCTCTTCCCACCCAGAGGGGCTTGCTACCTTCACACCACCACCACCTGAATTCATCAGAATTCAGGATGAAGCCCTGGGCTCCAATCAAAAGGCTGACACTGGTGCAGGCGCAGCCAGGCCGGGGACCACCCTGCCCAAACTCAGCGAAGCAAGGAGGACGGGACAGGATCGGAGGCCTTTCCAGGGCCTGTCTACCCGCCTGGGAGCTGAACTCCGCGGCTTAGTTGGGGCTTCCGTTGTTCACAGGGACCCCACCAGGAGGATGGGCAAAAACCACGGTGGGCAAACAGAAGCAGTGCATTCCCACACCCCAGGCCTCAAGGCCGGCTGCACCCTCCATGGGACCAGACATGGGACCTCCATGGCAAAGACACACAGAGAGCCTGACCACGGAACGTTTCGTGGTGCCACAGCTGTCAGCTACAAGAACCTAAAACCTCCAGTATGTTCTTCAAAGGAAGTGGGGTACTGAAGCGGCGGGAGGTAGTGGTGGGGGGGGGTGGAGCAGCACGGGGCGTGTGCGGCCTGCAGGCAGGTCCCAGCACCTCCAGGCCCCACCCCACGGCCATGCCACAGCCGGGTTTCCAGGGCAGAAAAGCCTCAGCCACAACCAGAAGGATCCCACAACCTCAATTAGGAAAACCCAAGCCAACACCAGGCCTGGTAACTGGTTGACTGGTTGCCATGGGGCTGGGGGGGATGCGGCCCCTCCCCATCACACGGAGCCTGAGAGAGGGGAGGCCTCTGGTGTGGCTTTGCGGTGGGAGTGGGAGGGCAGGGGGGCCCGGGGACGGCCCCTCCCAGGAAACCCTTGCTGCCAAGGGCAGCACTAAGACTGGGCCACCTTGACCAGAGGCTGCTGCCCTTGAGTGCTGGCTGCGCTGTTTACCAGGGGTTCTCACGCCCACTGCCTCCGGTCTGTTCACTGGAGTATGATAAGTGGCTATCACAGCATGTTATCGGAGCCCTGCCACACACAGGGTCTTCCCCAAGTCACTCAGTGTTTTCTCTTGCAAAGGAAGATGCTGCTACCCAATCTGCACCGCTGCGATAAAGAGTTAGAGTCAAGTGTGCAAGTACCTAGCACAGAGTAGGGGCTCACTGGATGTAGCCATTATCAACACCACCACCATCATCACCACTGCCATCCCATCACCACCATTCCCACCCCCACCAACCTCACCATCAACATCACTGCCACCCCCCCATTGTCCCCACCACCACCACCACCATCCCCACCACCATCGCCGCCGTCAACATCATCCCCACTACCACGATCATCCTCACCACCACCACCACCATCACCATCCCTACCAACACCACTACCACCATCACCATCACCCATCACCACCACCACCATCACGACTTTTGTAAATGAGATAACTGAGGACACAGAGCTGGCGAGGGACAGACAGCAGGTCTAAAGCCCAGGTGTTAGGACTCCCAAGTTCAGCCATCTCTCCACCCTACCACTGCCCCCACCCAACGCGCACACACACACACACACACACACACACACACTTCCCCATCAGCATGATGTCAGCCTCTGTCCTGACATTTACCAGAGGTGCCACAGGAAAGCCATGCAGGAGGGTTACCTGATTTGGTGCCCGTGACTTCTCTGACCTCACCTGCTTCTACTCCTTCCTTCCCTCACTCCAGCCATCCTCTCCTCCTCTTGTTCCTCACATACCCCATGTACCTTCCCACCTGAGGACCTATGTATGCTCTACCTCAGGAGTCAGGAACTTTTTCTGTAAAGACCCAGGTGAAGTCCCTGAGTCACAGACAACATAATACGTAAACAAATGAACATGGCTTTATTCCAATAAAACTTTATTACAAAAACAGACAGCAGGCTGTTAGCCTGGGGGTCCCAGTTCACCTGAGTTCATCTGTTCCCGGCTATTCCCTCTGCCCAGAGCCTCCCTCTTTCTCCTTGGGAGAAAACATCCCAAGTGTTAACACCTTCCCCTCCTTTAGCCTTTTGCACAAATACCACTCTCTCCATGAAGCTGACCCTGACCACCTTTTCTTCCCTAATAAATATTTTTTCCCTAATAAATAAAATTAATTATTGATACTTTAAAGTGAACAATTCAGTGGCATTTAGGACATTCACGACGCTGTGCTACCACCACCGCTGCCTAGTTCCAGGGCATTTCCACGCCTCCAAGGCAACACGTGCTGCTCACCTGTTCTAACACTACAGGCTGTACCCACCCACTGCCTGCCTCTCCGGATCCCTCTACCCTTCTTTTACTTTGTAGGTTTAATTTCGACTGCACATATCACTTTGTAACATTCCACGTGGCTTATTGCCTGTGTCCACCCCTCCTTCCATTAGAATGCAGGCTTCACGAGGGCAGGGATCTTCGTTTTGTTCCCTGCTGTCTCCCAAACACCCAGAACAGTGCTTGGCACATAGTAAATGCTCAATAACTCGTTGACAAATAGATTGATAAACAGGTGGAGAGGCAGAACCACAACGGAAGAGATGGTTTCCAAATGAACTTTATTTTTTTACTTTTTATGTTTTGGCCGCACCACACCACACGGCATGCAGGATCTTAGTTCCCCGACCAGGGATCGAACCCATGCCCCCTGCAGTGGCAGCTCGGAGTCCTAACCGCTGGACCGCCAGGAGGGTCCCCCAAATGGACTTTAAAACGATAAAACCACATCACACACCGTAGTCTTTCCCGAGCCTGCATTTTTTTCTCCTGAAAATGGGAACACAACACCTCCTATGGGAGGGACAGGGCACACACCGCCTCCCCAGCCCTTCCCCTCAGGTGTGTCTCCTCCCATCTTACCGTGTCAGTTATCCTGACCCCGGACGAAAAGCCCTTTCTCCTAGGGCAGCATGGAAAGAGAGGGGGCTCTATCAGACAGGCAGCGTTGGACTTCTGAGTCCTCTGTCCACCAGCTGAGTGACCACAGGACACCTTCCCAATCTCTCTGAGCCACAGTTTCCTAACAGGTGTAATAACCAAATGCCCTTTGTCAGGGTCAGATAGAGAGTGTGCTTAGCACAGCACCAGGCACCGGGAGGGTGCGAACACGATTTTAAGCCGTCCTGCTTCCCATCTCGGCTCCCCAAGCATCCCCTCCCCATGGCTTCCCCCGTTCCCCTCTCCTCCTCTCTGTCTCTTCACGAGTGAACATTTCCTTCAGCAGAAAACAGATGCCCCTGTCCTCTTGCAAACACTAATGACCTTCTTTAAAACGTCCTTTCCAAGGAAAATCATTTTCCAAATGTACTTTCAGGCTTACTATGCTTTTGCCCACACTGGTTTTCACAGTTGAGAAAGTCTGGCCACAAAAATTAACTTCTCACTGCAAAAGTAATCCCGTTCTCTCAGCAAAGCCCAAATTTGGTCACTTTTGTCTTCACTATGTTTCCTCTAGGTTAAAGAAAAGAAAGTGTGTGTGGGGGGGGGATTGTGGAGTGGGAGGGAGGTGAGCTGACCCCTGAGAAAGGCCACTGGCATTGAAAGTTGGCCCCTGCAGCACAATTGTGGCTATTTTGTTAGAGAAATAAACAGGACTGTTTGCTCATGAAGAAATGCCTCCATTTTTCAGAAGATACTCATAAAAATACTTGCATTTCCCTGTGAGTAATAATTACTTCTGCTGTCCCCAGAATTTTTGCATCATCTACTTAAAAGAAGCTGAACAGACTCTTTAGAAATCCTTCCCAATCAAATCCACCTAGCGACCTGGGTATGTTATGATGTAGCTATGACTGTGCACACAGAAAGGCTGGGAATCTGAAGTGTAAAAAGGCCAGGGCGAGCCAGGCCCCAGCCTGAGCGTTACAGCAACATAATTTCTGAGTCTCATGCTACCACAGCGAAGCGGATTTGTTTTGCAGATGCGGAAACAAGCCCAGAGAGGCCAAGAATCTGGCCCAGGGTCACACAGCCACAAAGTGGCTAAGCTGGAATTTGAACCTAAGAATGCCTGGTTCTTAATTCTTGGTCCTCGAGGCTGACATGGGATTAGTTCAAGGGACAGATGACAACTAGGCCCTGAGAAAGTTCCCCCCAAGTCTGAGGCTATGGAAGCCCCAAACCAGCACAGCACAGCAGCACCTATAGACAGAAGTTTCCAGTGCAGAGGTGAAGTCTCCCAAACTGGGGTCTAGAAGAGAGTTCTTGATTCCCACCTACCTTCCCCCAAGCATGGGCTTCGACCTCTCAGTAAATGGCACCACCATTCACCCAGCCACTTAGGCCAAAAGCCTAATGTCATCCGTGATCTCACCCTCTTCATGGCCCCTGTGGTAAACAGCCTCCATGATGGCCCAGTGATTCTTGCCTCCTGGGATTCACAGCCTGTGCAGTCCCCTCCCACACTGAACCTGTGTAACCAAAGGGATGTGGTGGAAATGACAGTATGACTCCAAGGCTAGGTCGTGAAAGTACTGTGGCCTCTGCCCTGCCCTCTCTTGGATCACTTGCTCTGAGGACATCTATGGAGAGGCCCACGTGGGCAAGAGCTGAGACCTCCGGGAAGCAGCCGGCATTGATTTGCCAAGCCATGTGCAGGAGCCACCCTGGAAGCGGGCCTTCTGGCCCCAGTCAAGCCTTCAGGTGATGGTAGCTCCGGCTAACATCATGACTGCAACCTGAGACCGTAAGCCAGCACCACCCAGCTAAGCCGCTCCCCAATTCCTGACTCACAAAAACCGTGAGTTAACAAATGTTGATTGTTGTTCTAAGCTGCCGAGTAACCTCTTACACAGCGACAGCTAACTAACAGTCTTTCACCTGCAACCATCCAGCAAGTCCTACAGGTTCTCTTTCCAAATGACATTTTCACTCTGCCATCTTCCTGCCCCTCCAAAGTGGGCCACCGCCCTGGTCCAGGCCACCATCACATTTCACAGGACGGCTGCAGCAGCCTTCTAACGCCTCCCTGCCTCCATCTGGTTCCCGCCCAATGCACTGTCCATCTTGCAGCCTGTGTCATTCTACAAAAGCAAACCACTTCCAGTCTCTCCAATGGTTCCCCATGGCCCTTGGGATGAAACCTGAACCCTTCGCCGTGACCAACAAGGCCTGCAGGCTGAAGCCCACCTGCCTCCCCACCCTACCTCATCTCCTGGTTCACTCCGTGCCAGTCGCACTGGGCTGCCTTTGGTTTCCCAAATACACCAGTTCCTCCCCTCCCCCCCAACTCCGAGTCCGTGTGCCCGGCTGTTTCTTCTGCCTGAAACACGCTCCCCATGACTCTTTCTTTGCTTTCCAACTGAGAGATCACCCCCTCCGAGAGGACTTCGCTGATTCCCTTGTCTAGCAGATACTCCCCATCACATCTTGTTTATTCCCCTTATAAACTGTAATGACCTTAAATTATTTTATTCATTTATCTTTTAGGCTTGCTTATTGTCACCCACCCACCCCACCCATTAGGAGGTGACTCCTCAAAAGCTGGCATCACGACTATACCTAGTGCCTGGCACCGAGCACATACACAATAAAATGTTCTTAAATGAAAGAGTGAATGACTCCCCCGTCTTAATGTGACCCCAGGAAAAATCCCTATCATTTCAGAGCTTGGAATTCCCAACAAAGAAAAATATTAACTAACTTCCTGTGTGACCCTGGGGAGTCCCTTCCCCTCTCTTGGCCTCAGTTTCTTCAGATGAGGAGTTGGGCCCATGAGCTCTCAGGGCCCATGGGTCCTCGCAATGGACCCAAGAGCAGTTAAGCCACACTCTGGGAAAGGTAAAAAGAACCCCATTTTTTGTGCTACTGGACTGGACCAGAGGGCCTCACCTTGGGTTCTACAGAGCCGGCACGTTGTCCTTAAAGATCACCTCAAGATAGCATCTCTACAGAAAGAACTGCTTTCTTTAAGGATTGTCTAAATTCCTGACCCAGTAAAGCACACAGGCTACTTCTACCGTAAGCACAGGTACCTGAGGATGAACCAGAGCACCTGTGTTCTCTGCAGGGACCTAGGGAGAAGTCCACCACTTGCTGCCGCAGACCTTGGCCCTGACCTTGCTTGTTCAGCCCACAAAGATGTGCTGGGCATCTGGTGCAGACCCCACTGCAGGCGATCACTCACAGAGAATCAAAGACGGTGCCTGGAGAGGTGGAGCGTCCAGCTGGGGACTCACAGAGGCAGAGTCTATGCTGGGGTCCCATGACCCTTTCCCTCCTAATTCCCATTACACAGCAGAGAAAATGGGAGCAAGGCGGTTGGCCTTACAAAGTCTTTGTCTAAAATGCTTCTTTAGTTGTAAAATGGCCAAGGAGAGCTCTATTTGGCAGATTAGATTTCTACCCCTAGGAATTCAGAAACAAACTTGAATACAGAAAGGAGAGCCAGCTGCAAGTGAGGAGGACATGGTTGTTTTAATTTCCCGTTGATGCTATAACAAATTACCACACATTTAGTGGCTTTAAATAACATGAATTTATTATCTTACAGTTCTGGAAGTCAGAAGTCCGCAATCAGATTCACTGGGCTAAAACCAAGGTGTTGGCAGGGCTGATTCCTTCTGGAGGTTCTAGGGAAGAATCTGTTCCCATGCCTTTTCCAGCTCCCAGAGGCTGCCCGCATTCCCCGGCTCGTGGTCCCTTCCTCCAGCTTCAAAGCCAGCAACCACTGGTTGAGTCTTTCTCAAGCTGCATCACTCTGACCTCCTTTTCTGTAGTCAGATCTCCCTCTGCCTCCCTCTTACAAGGACCCCTGTGATTACATCGGGCCCACCAGGATAATCCAGGCAAACCTCCCCATCTCAAGATCCTTTAATTAATGTAATTAAGCCAAAAAATCCCTTTACCAGGTAGGTAACTTATTCACAAGTTGCAGGGATTTGGATGTTGACATCTTTGGGGGCCCTTATTCAGTTTGCCATAGTGGTGATTAAGATGACACGTTCCAGGGTCGGACTGCCTGGGTTCACATCCTAGCTGTGTCCTTTATTAGCTATGTGACTGACTCTGGGAAAGTACTCAACCTCTCCTGAGCTTCAACTGACTCTTTTCTGACCTCACAGACACAGGAGTCATGCGTCGATGCATGTAAAGCATTCGGCACAGTGAAGAAAGCTCAATGAGAAGGGGCTGTAATGATTCCCTCCTCTCCACCAGACTCAGAACTAATGGACGCCAGATCTGGGAGGGGCCTTGGTGATCACACAGCCCTGCCCCTCAATGAATAGCTGGGGATACAGAGGGCCAGAGAGAAGTGAGTCATGCAGGGCGCACTGCATTTTCTCAGGCAAAGCCCCAATACCCTCTAACAACCACCTGGCACGGACTAGCCAGAAGAAGCATCCAGCAGGACGGAGGCCATGGCCCCCCTGCAGCCAGCACCCTGCCCTGCACCCAGTAGATGCTGGCGGATGCTGCAGCCAAAGAGTCACACGGAAGGGGGAGGGACGTGCTCCCTAGCAGAACGCCAGCAGGAAGCACCTGCAGGTGCAGTGCCCTGGCCAGAATCTCACCCCCGTGGTTCCCACCCTACCCACCAGGCTCAGGGGCCAGGGTCAGACACAACGCATCTGCCCAGGAGAGGCCAGCAGGACTCATAGCTCGGGACATTGAGCCCCATGTTCCAGGCCAAGACTGCAAACGTCAGCCGGGCCCCTTGCTTCCTTCCCGCTCGGCGTGACCTCAGATTGGATACCTCCCCTCTTTGGGCCTTTGTTTCCGCATCAGAAAAGAGAGGTCCTGGACCAGATTAGTGATCCTCGATCTGCAATCCCTGCTTCCATGGATTTCAGAGAGCTCTAGAGAGCCGTCCATGGACATAAAGCTGAAGCACATGCCCAGCTTGCTTGTCCAGATGTCCAAGTTCATCAGTGTGTGCGGTTCAGACTAAACGGACGTGTTTGGAGGTGTCTGCGATCAACAAAATGGGGAAAACAGTGACTCACCTCACACAGATGCCCTGGTTAGCAGGCAAGTTCCTCCACAAAAGGAGAGAAGAATCACCAAGGGCCCTTGGCAGAAGCTCAGCTAGGCTCTGCTGCATCCAACCAAAGAAGGCTCACTCACCCCAAAGGTTTCCCCTCCCACTAATCTAGCTTACGCAGGCACTGCCCCCGATGGTCCAATTTCCCCCACCATCATACTGTCTTCCAGCTGACACCCAGGACTCCTAGAACGCCTTTCCAAGGACCTTTCCCTTGGTCTCAGGGGCAGCTGAAAGCAGACTTTCAAACAGAGAGGAGGTGGGGTGGCCTCCAGGGCAAAAGCCAGGCCTTCACTTCCTTCCTCACTGGGGAAGAGTTCCTGCCTCAGGGCCTTTGCACATGTCATTCCCCTGCCAGATACACACTTCCAGTATCTTTTTTTTTAATGAAATATTTCAAGCTTAAAGAGAATTTTAAAAATTTAAACATATATCCACAGGTTTTGTGAAAATAATTCATTCATCCACTCTTTGTTGAGAGACATGGGTTATTTCCAGATTTTTACCATCACAAATAATGCTGCTCTGACACATGTCACCCCCCACTTCCCCAGACAAGCGTTCAGGTCTCAGCGTCACATCATTCCCTGAACCTCCTCCCCATCAATCCAAGAGTTATGTCTCCATGTTTCTCTCCCACTGCTCCCCAGTCCTTCCTTCAAAGACTTATAATTTATGTCTTAATTAGGTCCCATCCGAGGCCATGTCGCTTTTGCTTACCAGCACTCAGGGACTAGGACATGCTTCCAGGCCCACAGCAGACCTCAGTTAGTGTCTGCAAATGAGTGAGGGAACGAATGAATGAGTGAGCAGAGGCATCGCCTCAGAAGCAGGCTGTGCTGTGCTCCTTTCTACCCGGGACTCTGAGAGGTGACCCTGGCACATCTGCCTGCCCCTTGCTCTGCCCTCAAAGGGATGGGAAGGGGCCAAGAATCCCCTGGGGACCTTGGGTTCCTCAAGCTTCTGAGAGCCCTGAGCCCTGAAGCAGGGAGCCCTGGGAGCTGGAGGGTCAGAGGCTCTAGGCCAGGCCCCCAGTGCCGAGCTCAATGCGAGGTTCAGGAGACCTTCACCTGGGCTTTCCCAGGGCTCCTCGCAGCCAGGCACCCGGTCCGGCTCCACCTCGGCAGGTCTGGGGAACACACTACCATGGGCATGCCCAGTTGTGGGAGGCAGCTGCTCTGGGAACGCTGATAGCTGGGCCAGGGGCCGCACCTCATTCCTGGCATCCCTGTGCAGCTGAAACAGACCAGCCCCCACCTGCTGGCCACACCTGACCTTGGGTCAGGCCAAGGAGCAGGGCTGGGCAATGCACCTTCACTTGCTACCAATCACTTAGGATCTCTGTTTCCAAAGCTTCAAGAGGAAGTGCTGGAAATAAGAGAACTGGGTGGCAGTCGAGGCAACAGTAATAATAACACCCGTGAGCTGCTGTTGCTGAGCAGCACCCTCTGGAGGCTGACCTCGCTCCATCCTCCCCCTCCACTCAGCGAGGAAGGTCCAGCTGTGCCAGATGAGGAAACTGAGGAATGGTGACGCATTCTCCTCCTGCTTCGGGAGGTGCTGGGGCCTTAACCAAGCAGGCTTAGGGACCAGCCAGTGAAGCAGACTGGAGACAGACAGACAGACAGACCATGACACTGTGAATGGTGACGTTCTAAAGAGACAAGCAGCACAAGCCTCCCTGCCAGGCCATCCGGGCCCCTTCTGCTGCAGATTTCTGGGCGCTCTGTCCGAAGTCCACCCTCCAAGCACCCAGCGCAGACCCACGTTCAGCTCCTGGCCGCCCACCTCTTTGCAGGTGTATGGCCTTTGACGAGTTGCTTCCCTTCCCAGCCTCCATTTTCTTCTCTGTAAAATGGGCTACTGCTCGCTGGATTGGGAGGAACAGCTGAGGAAATGCATGGGAAGCATTCAGCACTGCATGAATCCTGGTAGCTTCCCAGGTGGCCAAGGGAGTGAGGGTGGGGGGCTCGGAAACTCCCTCCTGGTCCTGAACCTGCCCCACCCCGTTCAAGGGACAGACACCGAACCCTGGGGATGGGGGTGAAAGGAGTAACCGCCACACACACACATACACACACACACACACACACACACACACACACACACACACACACACACACACACACACACTGGCCTTGTTCTGAACACAGAGGCTACTGAAAGGCACCGGAACACCCCAGCACCACGGAGGGCGCAGGCCATGACTGCCTGGTGGAGAGCACCCCAGGGCCCCGGGGTCGGGGTGACAATCACGGCCTGCCCCCTGCTCCCTGAGCTCCCTGCCCTGGGGCTCAGGGGTCCTGAGAGGAAGGCTGCCTGCCTTCCTTTCTCCACCCTTCTGACATTTCTGCTTCCTCGGGACACAGTGATTTTCTGGACACAGTGATTTTCTTTTTCTTTTATTTCACTCTCCTCCACTCAGCATCATGGCCTGTATTCTGAGTCCCAGGAGCAGGGCCCAGTCGTGGCCTGGCCCCAAACCCCTGAATCAGAGCCGCCTCCTTGAGAGGTGGAGGGAGCAGAAACACCCGGGGCCCCACACACAAGGCACTGCCGTCTCCTCCGGCTAATTCTGACCGTGAGGTTTCACTCAGCACCCCCATTTCAGAGGTGAGGAAACTGAGACTCAGTGCCCTGCACTGGTAACACCGGCAGGAATGGGAGACTTGGGATTCCAGCCCAGGTCTCTTGGCCTTTCAAAGACAAATACCTCAGCCGAGGCCAGCGCCGTCCAAGAGGAATAGAACATGGGCCACACAGGCAAACTTAGACTATCTGGCAGCCACATCAAAAGAGGAAAAAGAAATGAGTGAAATTCACTTTAATAATATACCAAATATCAATTCAACACATAATCAGTATAAAAAATTAGTAATGAGACACTTCACTTTTTTTGGTCATACTTAGTCTTTGAAATATTATATACACTTACAGCACAACTCAGTTCAGACTGGCCACATTTCAGGGGCTCCACGGCCACGTGTGGCGAGTGGCTACCAGCTTGGACAGCGCAGGTCTAGAGCAACAGAGAAGCACTGAAGACCAGGGGCAACCCATTCATTCATTCATTCACTCAACCTACCAACAAACACTTACTGGGTACCTACAGCGGGCCAGGCGGGGGGCTAGGGGTAAGGACACAGTTTGAATGAGGAGGAGTCAAGCCCTACCCCCACGGGTTTACACTGGGGAGCAGGCAGACATGGAGAAGGGAAGCCAGCCAGGGCAAGCCACACCCCACTGGCTCAGTCCCCAGAGTCCCAGGCCCTGTGCCCGTGAGGACACACACGGATGGTCACTTGCCAGGCCAGGGCATCTGACGTGAGGTTTGGGAAATGTGGGCACATCACACCCTCTTCTTCTGGACATCAGAGTAACAGTCCCTCCCCCTCCCTGCTAAAGAAAACTTGGCACAATAACGTCCTGGCATGACTTCCATCCTCAGACCCCAAGGGAGTCCTTCGGATTCGTCCAAACCTGATGGAGGAGCTTCACTCCCCACCCACTGACAGGGCCAGGCGGCGGCAGATCAAGTGCAAGTGGGTCAGGTGTGCCCCTCAGGTGCCAGGGCGGAGGCGGGCGGGGCCCAGGCAGCTGTCGCAAAAGACGAGGCTGATGGCCCCTGCCTGGGCCCAAGGCTGCTCTGCCTGCAGCTCCCACCTGGCCTGAGCCCCGGCAGCGAACCCTCTTGGGAAGGAAGGGAAGGAAGGAGAAAGGGAGACGGGGTGGGAGGGGCTGCTCTTTCCGCAAACTCCCTGCGGTCCTCTCCCGCATGCGCGGAGGAGCAGGGGTTCTCCGTCCCCCAGGCCTAGACAGGGACGGGCACAGAGCGGGCCCTCGGTACACAACTGGTGAGGGGGCGGTGTGGCTCACTGGCGACAGAGCTGGGTGCTGGTAAAGGACTTAATACCTGGAGTCAGGGGCCTGTCGGTGAGCTGGGCCGCTCACTACCTGGGTGACCTTGGACCAAACACTCTGAGCCCCAATCTCTGCATCTACAAAATGGGGATAAGATCGTCTACTCTGCTGCTCAGGGTTGTGAGGAATACCTGCGAGAAATGTGTGTACAGCTCTTGGCACACAGCAGGGCAAGCACGCAATCAATGGTAGCTCTCAACGTTGTCCTGAAGTTGCCGTCACCGGGGACCAAACACAGCCCCCTTGGCCACATCAGCCAGGGCTGCCTCTCAGGCATTAAACCCTGAGTTTTCCAACTTCCCCAGATGCTGGGTAACATCACAACGTCCAGCCTTCTGGCTCCAGAAAGGCAGGGTGGAGTCTGCCCTTCCAGGCATGGCCCGCAGGAGCCAGGCACTGCGTGGCACTTTCAGGTAAGCAAGGACTCCGGCTCTGCCAGGGGAGGGGACCGCAGACCATGCAACCCTAGGTGGTGAGTGGATCGGAGGAGCCCTACCGGGTCCCAAACCCAGGAGACACCCAGGATTCTTCACTTTCGCTCCCCCACTTTATATTCCACACTGGGTCCATCCCCAGATCTGTGGTTTCTACAGCAAAACACATGCCTGTCCCCTCCCTGTCTCCACAGCTGCCACCTTGGACCAGGCCAGCATCAGCTCTTGTCACTCGACTGGACCAGCCTCCTCCCTGCTCTCCCACCTCTGTTGTCACCCGCTTCAAACCATCTCGGCCCAGCAGCCAGAGCTATACCAACCCAGATCCAATCCTGGAATTCTCTCACATAAAGTCCTCCAATGACTTAACAACGAGCTTGAAATGATGTCCAAGAGCCTCGCACAGCTGGCCCCCACCACGGCCCAGGCCCGCACTCCCCTCCAGACAGCCTGACCTCCTCTAGTTCCCACGGAGACTTTCTAGTTGGTTCCCACCTCTCGGCCTTTGCTCCAGCTGTGCCCCCTGCTTGACCATCCCATGCGGGCCCCTTTCTGACACCTCTGAGTCACGTGAGCCCCGTGGCAGCTCTGTGGCCCCCCTCTACAGTAACACTTCCACCCGCAGAGTCTGTCTCATTCTCATCTAATCCCGCTTCATCTCACTGACTCCACAGTTCTGATCACCATCGGAAATTACTACGGTTTACATATTTATAGATTATTTCCATCTGACATGATCTTGTTTGCTTCCTGGTTTACTGCCAGGCCACCACCCCAGCCCGAGGGCAGGGATGGCATGTGCCTTGGTCACTGCTGACCCGTGGAGTTCAGAACAATGCCGGATACACAGCCCTCCATCAATGCATGTGACCGACCTCCTACTCACTGGGCAACCTCGGGAGAGCCAGAGACCCCCCTCTGGGGAATGCCAGGGGCGGGTGGGGGACCAGGGAAGGAGGACACAGACGCTCTTGCCACCTGAACCTTTGCCCCACTGACAGTGTCTACAAGCAGTGGTGGGGCAGGTAGGGCACTGTCACCCTGTGGACAGTGGATCCTCCAGAGACCCCTAGCAGGGGCCCCAGGGAACCCCCGGCCTCAGTGTGGAAGGAGCCTGACAGGCCCCGCCCCCTCCTCAGGCTCCAGGCTCTCCAGCCTCTGCTCAAACACCTGGAGGGACCTGCTTTCTGGCCCTAAGAAGTATTTACATTTTGATTAAGTCTGGTTTTAAACCACCAGGTAGGCTGGCCTGAGGCTGATATACCCCAGCCAGTCCCACTGTAATAACAGCGCACTGGGGGGCAGGTAAGAAATGTGGGCCCGAGGGAGGACTTGCCCCTGCTCCCAGGGGCCTCCTAACCCCACTCTCTGCCCTAAGCTGCCTGCCAGAGACAGGGCACCACCGGCTCTGTGAACAGAAGCGGTAAGCAGTCTGGGGAGCCCCGAAGTCCTGCCTGGGAAATAAACACGCGGGGCAAGGAGCAGGGACACCCTGACCAAGCTAGACTGTGAGGAGAGTGGCCCTCGGGCTGCCCTGCCCCCAGCCGGGGCCTCCCTCCTGCCAGGTGGTGTCTCACCCAGGAAGCAGGAAGTGAGTCTATTCCTAAGTGGGGACTTGCACAAGTTACATTTTTCTCCTGTTGGATGTACTCTGAGGACTCTAGCAACAACCAATCACTGTGAGACCTCAGGAGGCTGGAAGAGAGTCCAGTTATTTATTTACAACCTTCAAGTCTCCTTGAAAGTGTGATTCTGGAAGCAGCAAATGACACCCTAAAGGAATGTGGACTCCTGAATTCAAAATATCCACTGGGCAAGACATGCCACCACACCTACTCCCTGCCACCCCGCCTGCAAAGGGAAAAGGTCTAGGCAACTAACGAATGCTTCAAAGAGGCGATTTCTTTCATTTCTGGCCCCTTTCATAGGAAATCAAGCTTCCTCGGCAGAAAGCAGGATTCTGCTTGTACCACCTGGAGCTGTAATGGCAAAAAGATTTTACGCCTGTGAGCTCCAAACAGATGGAAGTGGCTGCCTGGAGTTCCAGGACTCAAGACAGTTCAGGCTCAGTGGACAGGAGTGCAACAATTGATTAGCAATGTCTACTACTGGCACGAGCAGGGGGAATAATGCTATACATACTACATGTTTGCAGTTTAGGGCTTAGCTAAAAAGCAAAACCAGCAGTGGGAATTCAGAAAACCGGGGATTCAACTGGTAAGGAAATACGGTCAAAGTAACTCAAAAGGAGAGCCAGAAGCTTTCGAAGGACCATAGAGAGAGCCAGTGGTAATTTCTAGGGCAAAGGAACAAATCACTCCCAGAAGGATCCAGTCACTTCCTCAGCAGCTGTCATGCAGATGGGACATGTCCCAGAGCCGCCCCCATCTGAGCTGTCAACCCACGATCCACTCCCAGCTCCTCAGCGTCAATCCCAGCCTTCTCACGAGGCAGAAGGGCATTTGACCTCTAGGGTGCAGAAATAAATACCCAGAGTTATGAACAGGGTTTGCTGCTTCCGGGGGCGGGGGGGGTGGGGGGGGGTGTCTCCCTGATGACAGGCGTCCATTTAAAAACAAGGGAAAGAAAGAGCTGGAGCACAGAATGTTCCATCACTAGGCTTCCCTCAGGCAGGGCTGTGCAGGAGTGGGGTTTACAGCGCGGGGGGGCGGGGGGGAGGTAAAGGGCAGGCCTACCTAGCAGAGTACCGTGGGCATTTTTTCAGGACAAAGTCTGCACCTCTGCCTGTATGTTTCTACCTCCACACGAGGCCAGAGGAAAAGGCTCCCAGCATGACTGCCTGAGGAACCTTCCCGGGAGGGCCAAACCCCACTGGGGGTTGCTAGCTGGGTTCCCGGTTTGAGAATCACAGCTAAGGAACGGCTTATAGGTGAGTAACCCAGATAATTACAGGGTTGGGAAGAGGGTGAGTTCAAGGAGGCCACATCCCTCAGCCAGCCGTCCAAGGGTGACTTCCAGGGAATGCAAGTCATTTCCCAGAGGAGCAAAGAACAGAGTGAGTGTCCATTTCTATAGAACGAAAGAAGATGTGGGAAGGAACTTCTGTTGCAGCACAGAGGATTGACGTGAAACTGGAGGGGAAAGTTCCAGAACACGTTACACTAACTGGGAGGCGGAGGCTCAGTGCAGTGCTGTGGGGTCTGGGGTGTGGGGATCCAGGGCAGAGCTCTCGGGGGACCCCCGGCCCACCTCTGCCGACCTGTGTGACCTCGCAGGCCGCTTCCCCTCCCTGACTCTGGGCTTCCTTCCCCATCAGGCGGGAGGAACGGTCCCCAACCCGCATACCTCGCGGGGCTGTCGTGACCGTCAAATGTGTGTGGGAGATAGTGGAAGACCCTGCGAAGGAGCCGACTACAAGTGCCTGCAACCACGTGGCTGAACCTTGAACGCGGTGGTGAGTCAAAGAGGCCAGGCGCAAAGAAGCAGGTAGCATGTGATTCTGCGCATCCAGACTTCGAACGTGGGCAAAACCACCCCCTGGTGTTAGCACCACCTTGGGGCAGGTGGACATTGGAGGGGGGTCCCAGAGGGCTTCTGGGGCGTTGGCTCTGCAATGCGTGCACTTTGCAAAATCCCATCCAGCAGGACGTTGATTGTTTCTGCCTTTTCTACATGAACAGTACACCTCAATAAAAAGCTTACCTGCCCCCGCCAAAAATGTCTGGAAGTCTTTTGTAAACTTCTAGGTCACAGTATCAATATAAGGGAAAGTGCTGTAGAACACACATGCTATCTATCCCCTAGAAATGAAAGGCAGTTGAGACAATTTCCCAACGTCTCGGTTCACCCTGTGACTGGGGGAAAACTGAGGGAACCTTGTCCTCCTTTCAGGCCAATGAGCTTCTAAATTGGGCCATTATGTAGGTGACAGTGGGGACAACTTCTGCCCTTGGCCAGCGGCACACTGGCATCTTTCTCCCGACGGGATGGCCCCCACCACCCCCTTCCCATCCTCACAATATACAGAACCCTGTGGCTCATCCTTTGGAAGCTAACACACTACGAATAAACCAAACGTCAATTCTGCACCCTACAAAAGGGAATATTTATAGGCTCCTTCCTTGCAGGCTCCCTTCCCGTGCACCTCTCAATTTTAAAACACAGTTGCCAACTCCTAGAAACTTGTGGTGCAGTGGCACCCGGGCTCAGCGGGTATGCATGGTTTTCCACTCTTCAGCAGCATTTTTCTTTAGGGAGAACACTCGATGCTTAAAGAAAAATCTTAGCAACTGAGCTTCTGCAAAGCTCAGTACCAATGGACCTCACGTTGCATCGTGAGGATAAAGGGCTGCTCCCCCTTAGAACGTCTGCTTGAACGGGGGACTCGGCGGCACACCGGAAAGGGCTCTGTCACTAGCCACCATGAAACTGGAAGCGCCTTCAACCCACCCCTTCTCTTCTCCAATCCTCACTGATACATGAGAGCTTGGCTAGACCACTGGCTTTGAAACTGTTTCACTAGGACCCTGCAGGGTGCCCTGGGGACCTCCTCAGGAACCATTAGAGTGGAGCAATTTCATCTGAACAGGTTTCTAAGACATCTAAACAAGTTTGGAAACTACAGAATTAGATGAGCTTAAGGCTTCTTAAAGGAGAACAGGATTCTGTCTATCATGGTATGAAGGATACTCCCAAGATGGACATCTCTGTCAGAGATCTAATATTCATCTACATAGCACATTGGTCAATAAACACCTACCATTCTGGGCACTGAAGATGAAAAAGGAGATGCGGCCTGCTCCCTGCACCCCAGGAGGCCCCAGGGTGGTAGGAGGAGGTCAGGCCAGCCCTTAGAAGGTCAGACTGGAGCCGTGGAATGTCCTAACCGCAGGAGGCATGGGGACAGGCGCACACGAGTCTGCCAGGAGACTCAGGGAAGGCTCCACAAAGGGCGTGTTTGAGCACAGGCTGGACTTTGCCAGGAGCGGGGAGTGTGCCTGAGGGTGAACGGTGTTCCCGGCAGCAGCAACAGCATGTGCAAAGGCACAGTAACCGGAAAGCAAGGCTGAAAAGGTCAAAGCTGGAAGCAGTGTGGGGCTGAACCGCGGCAGGGGCAGTAGGTGTGGGGTCCTGGAAGCACAACACAGAAGCTGATCTCACTGTTCTGTTTTTTTTTGCGGTACGCGGGCCTCTCACTGATGTGGCCTCTCCCGTTGCGGAGCACAGGCTCCAGACGCACAGGCTCAGCGGCCATGGCTCACGGGCCCAGCCGCTCCGCGGCACGTGGGATCCTCCCGGACCGGGGCACGAACCCGTGTCCCCTGCATCGGCAGGTGGACTCTCAACCACTGCGCCACCAGGGAAGCCTGATCTGACTGTTCTTGATAACAGGGGAGGACGGGAGGGGGACTTAGGGAGGGGGGTCGGGACAGGCTCCCGTTTGTTGAGGCAAGAGGAGCATGTTTGGAGAGACCAAAAACCACAAGGCCCATTGGAAATGTGAAGTTTGCAGTGCCTGGGACGTCCAGACAGAGACAATGGACGTCCAGAGAGAGATCTGGGCTGGAGGTGGAGAGTGATGTGGTCAGGGCGGGGGACAAGGAACAGGGCGTTCAGAAGCGTGTAAGAAACCCAGCTCTCTGCTGCTTTCTGCTACATCCGATGCCTCTCACTAGGGTGTAAGCTCCCGGAAGCAGGACTCTGTCTGCCTTGTTTGGCACCTGGAATTGTACCTGGTACACAGGAGGAGCTCAATAATCTTGATGAATGAGTAAGGGAACAAACGAGCAAACAGTACTGACCTCAGAGACCTGCACTGTGAGGACCGAACAAGACGTCACAGGTACAGTGCTAAGTGGAGCACATGCATGCAGTAAGTGCTCAATAAATGTTAGCTGGGATTTGAACTTGGGTCTGTGCAATGTTCTCCCACCACCATACAGGCATCTCTCCCAGAGCCAGGCGCCCTTTTCTCCCCGCGGGAAGGGTCAGGAGTAAGTACAAATGCATCTTCTCAAACCATGAAGCCCGAGTCCCATCCCCTCCCCACCCGGATTCCGCTGCTCCCCCGCCCTACAAAGTGAAGGGGAGGGTGAAGATACAGCTGCTTCCAGACCCCAGGGGATTAGCAGGTGATTGTCAAGCATCTGAAAAGACAGCTGCTCTTGTCATTACTAAACCATAATAGACGCATCTCACCCCCTCCAACTGAAGGTGTCTATTTCAGGTTTAACATAACAATAGAGTATTGTTCCCACTCCCTGACTTGGGTACCACCCTGCAGAGACGGTTAAGTGAGTGAGGGACGCTGCCAGAGCCAGAGCGTCTAGGCACCACCCACTCCTCCCACCCACTGTATCACCAGGGGCAGGGCGGAGCCAGCACGGCAGAAGGAAGCCTGCCTTGTGCCTGGCACCGGGAAGGTCGACATAGACGGAACGGATCTGCGGTCACCCATCGTCAAGAGCCACTGGAGTGACAGCCTCGCGGGCGGTGCTCTGGCATGGTGAGGGTGGACAGGAACAAAGCCACTTAGCACACGGAGCATTTTCTGGGTGCCCTGCTGCTGCTTCACTGAAGGCAACCCCGCACTGGAGCTTTACAACCACCCCATGGGAGAGCAGCATCTGTCAGCTAAATAAAGAATACAGCAGCATGGCCAGAAGAAAGCGCACTGGACCACAAGTCAGGAGCCTGGGTTCAGGCTAGATGTGCCTCTGTATGTCTCTCCGGGCCTCTATTTTCTCATCTGTTAAATGGGAGATAAAAATACTTCCCCCGGGCTTCCCTGGTGGCACAGTGATTGAGAGTCTGCCTGCTAATGCAGGGGACATGGGTTCGTGCCCCGGTCCAGGAAGATCCCACATGCCGCGGAGCGGCTGGGCCCGTGAGCCATGGCTGCTGAGCCTGTGCGTCTGGAGAGACCACAGCAGTAAGAGGCCCGCGTACCGCAAAAAAAAAAAAAAAAAAAAAAAAAAAAAATACTTCCCCCGCCTTGGTTCACAAGATGGCTCTAAGAGTCAAAGGAGAGTGTCAGCAAGTCCCACATGCGGCCTCTTGACCTTGAACTATTATACAAGTGTTACCTAATTTCTCTAGGGCTTTCATTTCTTTATCTATAAAATGAGACAATTCTTGCTCATAGGCTGTCGGAAGTATGACATGGGCTGACGCCCCCAGGCACTTGGTTCAGGGCCTGACCCAGAGCTAGCGGTCAGTGTCACCAGGATTAAGTTATTAAAGGCACTTTGTAAAGTCAATATGATTGGAGAGCGCCACCCTATCTCGGCTGGCAAAAGGCATCCTTAAGTTTGTGTACAACTTCAAATGTACTTATTCCCTGAGGGTAAGAACTAAGTTTGGGGCTTATTTACTTTTCTTAGCATTCTCTGGAAGACCCCCAAAATAGCCACCAGTCTGAGGCAGCAGCCCAGAAACAACGAGCAGATGAGCACCACGCGAAGGCACCAGACGAATGTGAAGTCTGACGAGCGGGTCCGAGGAGGCAGCTCCTTCCTGGCTCTGGCAGGCAGCTCTACACCCACCAGCGCCCCCGTGGTCATGCCCGCCACAGCAGATGCTGCTGGGTCCACCCGTCCAGCCACAACCCCAACGAATGACCCCAAGAGGAGCCTGGGCTCAGACGCCTGCTTCTCCAAGGATACCAGGCTGAACCCCCCCCACCTCGGCGTGTAGCACAGATTTCACCGAGTTTCCTGCTGATCTGTGTTACTTTGGAAACTCAAGGAACCCTCCTTTGCCGCTGATGCCAGCTTCCAGAAAGTGGAAGAGATTAAGCCACAAGAAACTTGAAGGTCATAGAGGAAGACACCCCCCACCATAGGATCACCCCCAGCCCTCAATGCCCGGCTCCGGGGGCCTCCACCACGTTGTTTCCAATGCCTAAGACCTCTCCCCACCCTAGATCCACCCCCAACCTAATGTCTATCACCCCTCAAGGGCCAACGCAAGGCTCACTCCTCGGCAAAGCTTCTCCTGCTACTCGCCCCAGGCCTGCCTCTCCTGTCCCTCTTGCTTTCCCCTGATCCTCCCCACTCTATCCTGGGCGCATTTACTGAATAAACAGGCTCCCATCTCTGACTTGTACTGCACCGGGCTTGCCGCTGGGAACACAGGGATGACAGCCCCCTCCTTAGGGGAACCCGCAGTCCGGAAGACAAGACAGGCCAGGAAGCAGATGATTACGCCCAACACCAGGGACTACAGGACCCAAGTGAACAGAAGGCTGTAGAAGCACAGAAGGGGAAAACCAAGCCCAAGGAATCTAGAAGGTCCTCCAGGGGAGGGATGTTTCATCCTGCCCTGGAAGGACAAGTAGGTGCCCTCCAAGCAGAGGCGGGTGAGAGGGCATTCCAGGCAGAGAGGCTCCAGAGGGTCAGGGGTCCCTGGCAATGGCTGGATCATGGGGTCTAGGACAGGACGGGAGTCTGGGGAGAGAAGTTAGAGCCAGTCTGTGGGAGGAAAGCCATGATCAGACGCAAGTTTGAGAGTCGTCATGATGTTGGCAAGACCAGGAGGTATTTCAGGGGCTACTGCAAAAGTCCAGGCAAGAGAAGGAATGAGTCTCTGAACCAGGATAGTAGCGGTAGAGGTGACAGCAAAGGACGGAGGTGATGAGAAGGGCCACAGGTGGAAAGAAGCGGGGGAAGAGGCATCTTCCAGAAGCCGCTCAGCACTTGGGGGTTCTTAGGCTTCAACCTCCCCTGCTAAATAAGCAAGTGCTCCTTTTAAGCAGCAGCCAGCTTTTCTACTTTTCTTGAGCACAGAGCAGCCTCCCAATCGGTAAGTACTTGCTGAACTAAAAGTTTTAAATTCTAGAAGGATCCCTGAAATGTCGGTATTTGACATGCCTGACCCTGATCTGAGCGGAACAAAGAGCACAGTTGTACAAACTGGAAACAAGAGAACCATATCCCAATCAGGCCAAAGACAGTTCAGCTGGAGCTTAATGAAACTGCCTCCAGGAAGTCCATCAACAAACCACTGCTGGGTCGTGGGGAGACTCGGGCACGGGGGGCATCTGGTACAAAGACCAAGACACAGGTAAGACACTCTCTTCCAGGCCTCCACTCATCACTATCCGGGAGGCTGTGTGACCATGGCCAAGTCACCAACCCTCTCTGGGCCTCAGATCCTCAGATCACCAGATGAAAATTCAGAGGCTACAAATACGTCCACAGGCTGCTGCCATCCTTGACCCCCACAGGGGGAGAAAGCCACAAGCAGAGCAGGCCCCGCCTCCCATCCTACCCCACACTCTGCCCAGAATACCAGCTCCTCAACGCAAAGACACATTAAAGGACTTCCTGCTGTGGAGGGAGATGCTTGTTTACAGCCCTCAGTGGGTCCAGTCCTAGGTCTTCAGAAGGAGAAGAAAAGGTGCTCAGAAATCCTTGATCACAACAATGACCAAAACAGCTGCAGGCTCAGTTTTCAAAAACCTCTGCGAATCTTTGAGTAGGGGCCACATACACGTGGTTCTGGGCAGAAAATAGCTCCAAGTAGCCTCCACAGCACCACAAACAAAAAAACACCTTACTCTCCCCATTCCTCAACCCCTTTTTTTAAATTAAACTCTTTTAAAATGACAGTTCTGAAAAGAAAATATGCTCTCTTACCATATTTTCTCATGCAGTTAAAAATACAAGTGTTTCAGGGGAAAACGTTTTGTTTGAGGTCAGAGGGGGAAAAAAAGGCATGTTTTCTGAAATCTTGGAAAATAAACAGACTCAGCCCTCATCTGCAGGCTCTCTGGGAATGTGACCTGAAGTGCTGCTGGGGGTCGGAGAGCTGTTTAAAGGAAAGTTCAAGGGCACGCCGGAGGCCAGGGATTAGTAGCTTGGACTCTGTGTCCCCTTCTCCAGATGACCGGCCTGCTAGCCAGTCGGGATATGAGTGTCCAGGAGATGAGACGCTGCGTGAGTGGGTGAGAAGGCAGGGAAACAAGGGCGCCGCGGGAGGGTCCTCATCTGACCGGGCCAGGCTGTGGGGATGCACTGCAGGCGGGCAGAAGTGACACCAGTGAGGGGTGGTAGAGCTGCTGTCTACCCAGGGGACGGAGTCACACCGGGTGCCCCCTCAGCCTGGCCCACCCACTCTTAGCTCAAGAAACCACAACAAAGCTGGCCCTGGGGAAGGCCAGGAAGCAGGGCTCGGAGGTGACTCATGCTTTCCATACATACTTATTAAGCACCTACTATGTGCTTAGACCGAGCAACACACACTGCGACTACCACTAGCAAGGGAGCCAAGGCCCTTGTCTGCATGGAGCTTACACTCGGGTGCTCAGAGCCCCTCCACTCTTTCCTCCTCATTCCCCACCCTGGCAAGCCCACATCAACAAGGATGGAGTGAGCCACGCCCCTGCCCTCAAGGCTCACAAACTCCTGGGGGGGATCTGCAGGCAGTCAGGATGGGGAGAACAGACCCCGCACCGAGGGTGGCCAGCCAGAGAGATGTGCCCCCAAAGGAGCTGCACATCTCCCAGCAAGGGACACAGGCACAGGCTCCATTCCTACCTGTGAGGACCACCCAGCCCAGAAAGGCAGAACCGAAAGCCAAGGATTCAGATGCACCCGGGAGCAGCAGGGCTCCGAGCAGAGCTTTGGACTCAGACAAGGCTAACTTTGGATGTAAGGCTCACCGTCCACGAGCTGTGTCTACCCGGAGAGTCCCTTTGCCTCTCTGAACCTGAGTCCTCTCTGGTGATGTGGACATGACAGTGCCAACCTCTCAGTGACCAACGTGCCACTGGCACCTGACGAAGCAGACCCATCCTCCTATCTGGGCTTTAATGGAGGTGTGAACAGCAGCGTGGGTGACAGCAGAGGTGGCCATGGATTTTGCCAGAGAAAGTCCAAAACATTTTAAAAGATGAAATGTCATCTGAGCTAAGACTGAGATTAGAATACAATCTCTACAAGAAGAAAAAGTAGAGAAGGCATTCGAAGCCCAGAGGAAACAGGCTTTTTTTTTCCTGGGGGCCTTCTAATGACATTTCTTTGTCCTGAAATGAAAGATTTGCGATGAATTATTAATAGTAGATGGCTGGATGTAACTCTTCCTTCCCTCCTCCCTTCCTTCCTTCCCTCCCTCCTGATCGTCAACATAAATTTACTGAGCACGTACTATGTGCCACATACTGTTTTAGGTACAAGGGACAGATTAGTGAGCTAGACAGACGTGACATCTGGAGCTGACATTTGACCCTCACAACCACCCAGAGGTGGTTTGGCCAAGTTAAGAAGCTTGAATTACACATAGCAGCTTTGAGCAGAAACAGATCAAAGGAAGTCCAATCAGCCTTCACCCCCGACTCCCCCCCTCCCCACCTTTCCCACCGAAACCGCCACATGGGAATGGATGACCGTGTGCGTGGCGGGCCGAAATGAGCAGAGACAACAGACTTCCCGGCCCCCTCAAAACTCCTGTCAACCACTCCCCAGCTCCTCTTGTAAATAATCATTTAGACTCCAGAACAACCTTTTCCCTTCAAATTATAGCAAGTTGAAAAGGAGAGTTCTCAGAGGCCTGCAAACTCCTGCAAGAATTGATCTTGCCCTCGTGGCTTAAGGAAGGGTGAGGGGGCCCCAGAGGCCCCAGGTGGGATCCCACACAGTCCACTGATGAGACGCTGCTGAAAAGCCCATCACTTGCTGCGGCAAGCATGTTAGGCCAAAACGCCGAATACACAAACGCACTCTTTCTCCCAAGTGAGGGGTCAGATTTTACTTCAAAGGACTTAAAGCACTTCGGGAACTCGATTAATGAAAGAAATTATTCGGTGAGCTCAAAATCGCCCTGATGAAATATTAAGAATTGTTGAAGCGGGCTGAAGGGCACAGGGGCCTCAGTATGCCATCCTCTCTATGTTTGAGTACACCTGAAATTTTTCAAAATGAAAAGTTTTAAAAATTCAGATGAAACAACAACACAATACCTAAAGGCTATATGATAGATAAAAATAAAAGATCCACAGTAGGGTTAATAAAAACAATCACCTCTGGATTCCTGCGATGCTTGGCTCTACAAACTGCTTCTGCATGTACAGCATCTAACTTGAACTTGCAAGGAAAGTAGGGATTGTTAGACCCATTTTGCAGACGGGGAAGCTGCGACAGCCTTGTCTGAGGGATTTCCACCAAGAAGCTGTAGGTGAGGTGAGAGAACTTGTTGCCTGTCATCCCCGGCTCTGGCGCAGCCTTAGCGGCTCCCGGCCCCTCCACTCCTGCCTCAGGGGATGTGGACTTATCGACCAGTTGTTGTTAATTTTTATTATTATTATTCTTTTTCTTTTTTCTTTTTTTTTGGTCGTACCACTTGGCATGCGGGATCTTAGTTCCCTAACCAGGGATCGAACCCGTGCCCCCTGCATTGGAAGCGCGGAGCCTTAACCACTGGACCGCCAGAGCAGTCCCACTGTTATTTTTTTAATGTTAAAATATTTTGCCTGCCAACACTCCTTTTCCCAGGCCACCTAGTCCTATTCCTGAATCATAGTGCAGGATTTTAAGAACTGTGCCATGGCCACCTTGTCTGGCGGGGAGACTGGCCACAGATTGCTCTGATCTCTGCCCTGAGCCAGGAATCGAGACAGGGGAGCCTGGCCCACGGAGCCCTCTTCTCCCCACCAACCCTCCTCTCGCTACACCTTAGGACCATCCAGGAAATGTTTTAAGTGACAGTCTTAACCCCTTTCATTCAAGACCTGTTTAAGAAAACACTAGTGCATTACTGTCTCCCCTTCCGTTTACACACCCTTCCCCACTCCCCGGGTCTGTAATTTCTAGTCTCCCCTGCTACAGACCGCCTCCAAGCCCAAGGTGCCCTAAATGCGTCAGCCAGCGCCGACCCCATGATGTATGAGTCTGATGACTTCACTCTTGACACTGGACTGAAGACATCCTCTATTTGTATACTCAGAACCTCTGTTATGTCTGAAACCTCGCAACCTTTCCTGAAGAACACACCGTACCTGTTCTGAGCTCCGGGAGTTTTGCAACCGCCTTTGGCCAAAAGCAACACAGCTCAGAGCCAGATCCCCACGCAGACTAGCAGGGCTTCCCCGCAGCTCAGGGCTGGAAGCGCAGGGTGTCTGCGCTTGGCACAACCCTGCCCACGCCCCGTCCCAGAATGTGGGTGAGATGCTCCATTCTCAGGGCAGCCCCTAGTGGGATACTCCCTTTTCGAGGTGACAGCTTTCACCCAGCATACACACCTGAGGAGAGACCCAGCGAGTGCTTTCTGGAACCCAAAACACATGCTCAGGCCTGCCACGCCCTCTCTATCTGTTATTCCCTTTGACCACTCCCTCATGCTTCCTCAGCTGCAAATGGCAACAAATCCCAATATTCATTCATTGACGAGCAGAGTGAGCCGCAGCGCCCAACACAGAAACCCCTGGACGCGACTAGCTACTGAGCACTCGAGATGTGGCCAATCCAAAGTGAGATGTTAAAATGCACGCTGGATTCTGAACAGTCAGCATGAAAAGAACCTGCAAAATATCTTAGTAATAATATTTACGTAGATGACATGTTAAAATGATAATATTTTGCTTAGAGTGGATTAAATAAAATATAAATGTCATTTCAGGTGCTTCTCTTTTGCTTTTGTTTTTCTTTTACTTTTTTTAATGGGATGACTAGAAATTTTCAGTTTCACAGGAGGCTCACATGAATTTCCTGTTGGACAGCAATGGTCTCGACAGTAGCTCTGACCCACAACCTGAGTCCAAACGTCAGCTCCATTCACTAGTTATTTGACGTTGGGCAGGTTTCTTTTCCCATCTGCATTCCAGCTTTCCCACCTGCACACAGGGGATAAAAGTACCTACTGCCCAGGGCTGGAGGAGGATTCGATGAAACCATATAGATTTGCAGTTACCGTAATTCCTGGCGTTCAATAAATCGTGGCTGCTCTTATTCATTCAACAAAGATTTGCTGACCTCCTGACATGCCAGGCTCCATACTAAGCCCCGGGGACAAAAAGAGGAACCTTGAGGGCTTCCCTGGTGGCGCAGTGGTTGAGAGTCCGCCTGCCGATGCAGTGGACACGGGTTCGTGCCCCGGTCCGGGAAGATCCCACATGCCGCGGAGCGGCTGGGCCCGTGCGCCATGGCCGGTGAGCCTGCGCGTCCGGAGCCTGTGCTCCGCAACGGGAGAGGCCACAACAGTGAGAGGCCCACGTACCGCAAGAAAAAAAGAAAAAGAGGAAACTTGAAACATTCTCCTGCTGGAGGCATTCCCCCTCCCACCCCCCAGCCCCAAGTCAGGCCTTAAGGAATCAGGTTTACCTCTCAGCTTTGCTACTAACTGTGTGACCTTGAGTTATGTATGTTGCAAGGAGGGGGACTCATGGTCACATCTGCAGAGTGAGGGGTAGGATGTGCAGCTCAGACAGACACTTGATGACTCTGAGATCTCACGGAAACCACCAGCACAGGCGGCCACAGAGAAGGCCCATCCCCAGAGGGCGGGCACTGAGCTCACTCCACCCCAGGAACAAGCCTCCCTGGGTAAGAGCATGTGTGCCCCAGGCCCCACTAGCACTTGGCCAGGGAGCCCAGAGATGGGGCATTCCAGAAACCCACAACTCACAGCCCCAGGAATGTGTGTGAGTTGCTCCCTCCCCCAGGCCCCACCCCATGTCCTCATTTCCCAGCCTCGCAGAAGGACTTGCAGGGCCTGGGGGTGGGAGTGGGAAGGTGGGGAGGGGGAGGGAGGTGGGGCTTGGCCTCACTTTCATAGAAGCTTCAAGATCAAATATTTTGTATCATCTTCAAATGAGACTATGCTCAGCCCCAGGAGAGGGGACACTTCTGTTTGATCCCAGCTCCGCCCCGCCTGCAGCACGCTATGAATCAGTGTTTCTTCCACGTCCTCTCATTACCTGGTACCCAGAGTTGCTGGCAGCTTTTGTTTTAAAAGCACCATCTTAGTAAAGGTAAATCGTTTTAAATACCATAATGTTTGTAACCTTCCTGTGGAATTTTAAATTTCTGGGGGACTTCCCTGGTGGTACAGTGGTTAAGAATCCGCCTGCCAATGCAGGGGACTCGGGTTTGAGCCCTGGTTCAGGAAGATCCCACATGCCGCAGAGCAACTAAGCCCGTGCACCACAACTACTGAGCCTGCGCTCTAGAGCCCGCGGGCCACAACTACTGAGTCAGCGAGCCACAGCTACTGAAGCCTGCGCGCCTAGAGCCTGTGCTCTGCAACGAGAGGCCACGGCAGTGAGAAGCCCGCGCACCGCAACGAAGAGTAGCCCCCGCTCGCCGCAACTAGAGAAAGCTCGTGCGCAGCAGCGAAGACCCAACACAGCCAAAAATAAAAAAATAAGAAAGAAATAATAAAAAGACAATTCTTCAATAAAAAATTTATTTTAATGAACTCGTAGCCTCAGAACGAAACAAAAAAATCAGAAGCAGGCCAAGCCCCTTGCCACCTTTGAGAGGCCCTGAGACGCATCCACCTTCGCAGAAGGACCAGTCTCCATGGGCACCTGTGACTGTCCAGGCTTAGAGGAGGGATTGGACCCCGGTCAGCAGACTGCTCATGCCCACCAGACCCTGCCAACTGGAGTAACTGCAGGCTCCCCCTGGCCCCATAGACCTGCCTTCTTAAAAGAACTTGCCTTGAAGATTAGACACTCAATCTTGTTTGCTCACGAGACAGCAGCCCAAATGCTTCTAGAAAGCCTCCTCAAAGCCTCGAGGGCCTCCACCAACGCTGGACCCTACTGACAACTCCCGGAGCACTTGTCCCTACTCCAGTTAGATCTGGGCCCAACCACTGGACGTGACAGCAGGAAGCTGTCCCAGACCCCAGGGCCAAACTTTCCTGCTCCAGGTGAGAAACCTGGACCCCCAGAGGGCCTCAGTCCAGCCTCCCGGGGGTCTGTCCTACCCCACGACCCACATTTCTCCAGCAGCCTCCGTGCCCAGGCCCTGGTCGAAGGAGCTGGGCACACAGTGGCATGAGACTGGCTGAGTTGGTGAGGGGGCCAGGTAAGGAGACCAGACCATGCTAAGGCTGGTAAGCACAGGTGGAGGAGGGGAGAGGGAGCGCAAACCGCGGGGACGATCGAGCTGGGGTCAGAGGAGTGTCTCCCAGGGAGCAACGTCAGGGCCGAAGCCTGAAGCACGAGTGGGACCTGCCCTGGCGAAGAGCTGGGAGAATGCTCCAGGGCCAGGGAACTGCACACGTGAGACAAGACAGTGAGAGGAGGGCCTGTGCACACCCAGGGAACTAAAGCAGTGCGGGGGCCCAAAATCCATGCGGGGAGGGGCTGTTGGTCACTCACCAGGGTGGCGGGTGCAGCTCGATTTGAACTCTAGGAAGGCTACGCTGCATATACGGGCAGACTGGAGTGGGGGACAAACCGGAAGTGGGGGAAGCGCGTAGGAAGCCACAGCGATCCTCTAAGCCAGAGACGTGGACGGAGAGTTCAGAGGGAGAATCGCCAGGATTCATGAGAAGTAGGCCGGGCTTGAGAGTCAACACCGGGTTTCTGGCTTGGGTGACAGGCCACTCAGGCTGTGTCTGGGCAATGAGACGGCCCCTAAGAAATCAGAGGCTCCACTGAATCCGCCCACCAAGTTCAGTAAGTGGCTGCTTGCTTCTCTGTGACTAACTCACAGTCATCGTGTTCAGCCAGGCTTCCTGGCCCCCCTGGGGGATCGGATGACCTGATGGCCTGGTTCAGGGATGGCGGTACTCGAGGGCATGCTTCCAAATGGGCAGGGGCCCAAGAAGAAAGGCAGCCAGGCCGCACCCCGGAAACCTGAGGCAGCCTGCCAGCATGGAAGGCCCGGCACGCTCACGCCGGGGGCCAGCCAGATCCCTCCCTGTGAAGAGGATATGCCACGTGGAGCTTGGTTGCAGAGCACCAGCTCGCCCACAGGCTGGCAGTCACAGGCTGGACATACAAGATGGGCCGAGCCACAAGGAACAGTCTGTGCTTGCCTTCGGTGAGCTTGACACCTAGCGGGAGCTAAGGAGCCAGAGGAAAGGGGCGAAACAGTAATCTCAGGGCACAGACTACCAACCCAGAATTAGTTTGCAAACTGGGATCT
Source organism: Phocoena sinus (assembly GCF_008692025.1). Lineage (NCBI taxonomy): Eukaryota > Metazoa > Chordata > Mammalia > Artiodactyla > Phocoenidae > Phocoena > Phocoena sinus. Next base: position 73,386,140 of record NC_045778.1, on the reverse strand, counting down.
GGATCACCGAGTCGGACCCACAAGAACTGCCTTGGGAGCAGCAGGGAGGGGTGAATTTTTTTCCAAAGGAGGTGTTGAAGGCAGGATTTGCAGTAAATCTGAGAGGGAGGTGAAGGGGTATCCTAGGTGAAAGGAACGATCCAGCCCAGGCATGGACACAGGACATGATGGCAAATCAGTCTGGTCAAAGCAGATCCTTGTAGTGAGGCAGAATGATCAAAGTCCTGAATGCAAGAGGCGGGCACTGGGCTTTATCCTGCAGGCAGTGGGAGAATCATTGCCTCCAAAGCATTCTGCGAGGAAAGCAGCTTTAGCAGCTCCTCAAAACATTAAACACAGAATTTCGTTACCATCCAGCAATTCCACTTCTAGGTGTATACCCCAGAGAATTGAAAACAGGGACTCAGACAGATACTTGTATACCAGTGTCCACAGCAGCACAATTCACGATAGCCAAAAGGTGAAAACCACGCAAGTGTCCATCGACAGATGAATGGCTAAACAAAATATGCTATATCCATGCAATGGGATATTATATACATGCCAAAATATGGACGAACCTTAAAAAGATTATGCTAAGTAAAATAAGCCAGATACGAAAGGACAAATACCATACGGTTCCACTAACACGAGGCACCTAGAGTAGGCAAATCCATAGAAGAAGAAAGCAGAACAAAGGCGACCGGGAGCTGAGGGGAAGAAGGAATGGGAAGTTACTGTTTAATGGGTTTAGAGTTTCTGCTTGGGATGATGAAAGAGTTCTGGAAATGGTTCGTGGTAATGGTTGCACAAAACTGTGAATGTAACTAAGACCACTCAGTGGCACACCTTTAAATGGTTAAAATGGTAGATTCTATGCTTTGTGTTTGCCCAACTCCTGGAGAGACCTGGTTCACTCCCGGGCAAGCATGGCGGAGCTGGACAGAACACGTTTACTCCCTCTCCTTCCTGAGACCCCTAAAATGACAAGGAATAAGACGGGTATCAACCTACAAAGGCAGAGGGAACTGGAGAGCGGATGACAGCGGACCAGAGCTGTTAGAACCACTTTTGAATGACAGAGGGATGGATGGGAGGGCACCGGCCTGGCAGGCCACAGAAACCTGACAGTCACATCCCTGCAGGTAGCAAAGCCAACTAGAAAACCTTTGTAAGCTGGGGGCAACGAGTGTGCTGGCCCACAGGCTTGGAGTATTGATTTTGTGCGCGTCCTAGCATGAACTGTTACCGTCACTCAGACAAAGCATGCTTGGGATATCTCATTACCAAACATAACTTGTTCCTGCACCAATATTTTTAAATCACTCTTCTTCACCTTAAGTACAGTTGCTCTGCACAGACAGGGAAAAGCCTCTAGTCAAAGGCGCTAAGGCCTCCAACTCCCTGGGCACAGCGCAGGGGCGTGCCACTGCCTACAGGTAAAGTCCCAACACTGCCCTTGCATTTAGAGCTTTTCCCATCCTGGCCCCGGTGCCACTCAAACATGGGACTCAGGACAGCAGGAATCCAAGTGAAAAGGAGGCCGCAGGATCAAAACAGCCTGCGTGGCCACGTGGTGGGATTCGTGCCCCTCCATCACCACCAGCCCAAGGAGTGTGCAAACTGACCACAGCCCCTCCAGGAGCAGAACCAGGACTTCACAGTCTCCCAAGGTTGCTCTATTTATCACATGCTTCCCTTCCACTTCATTGCCCCCCAGAAAATGGTGTGAGTGTGCCCAGCGAGAGCACGTGCTGCGCACCGAGCAGCTATGACGTGCATGAGCCTGGGCCCTGGCCCGCAGCCTGGAACACCTCGTCTCCTCCTCGCCCCGCAGGGCTCGAGGCGGCCTTAGCCACAGAACGCCAGGGGGCCGCGGGCCGTCGTCACCCGTTCCCTAAGAGCCCTCAAGAGTCGTCTGTGCTGTGAAGGGACATGAGGCCCTTGCTGTCGCCATTGGAGTGAAGTATGGCTTAACCACGCCCCGGACCCTTGCCCACCCAGGAGCAGCGAGCCTGCCCCCTCCCGGGCCTGCTGTCATCAGAAAATCTGCCCCTCCTGGATGCGGAGTCTAGCAAGGACAGAACTACCCTGTTCATCTTTCTGTGATGGGCACCTAGCTCATGGCTTGGTACCTAACGGGGCCCGTAAATGCTGGGGGATGGGCAGAAGGGCTGGGAGGAAGCAGGCAGGAGCTCTGATTCACCGCTCAGTCATGCCAGATTCCAGGCTGTCTCTTCAGTGGGCTCATGTCAATCCAGGGGTCAGCCGACAAGTGAACCCCGAGGCATCCAAGAATTCACGAGGGGGTCACAGGAGCGTCCACCTCTTTAAGGCCTCTGGGTGGGACACTGTGGCACTGGATAAGGCGGTTCCTTGCCACGTGGCTTGTCGACCCTAGAGAAAGTCAGTGCATCTGCTGTGGCTTGGGTGGGTGGGAGGCATGTATGCACGGAAAGAGTCTGAGCTTCCCCTCTGCTCCCCAGGGGCGACTTGCAGAGAGATGCCAAGTCCAAGCCGGCCATGAGAGAACAAGTGGAGGTGACTGGCTCACGAGGCCTGTCACTCAGGACCAACCACAGGCCATTAGGTGATCGCAGGAAGGAAAAGGCTACGGGAGAATCGCTGGGGAGGCTTATTTAAAAATATAGATTCCTAGTACGGTGGTACTAGGAACTGACAGTTTGTCAATTTCCAGAAAAGTTAAACCTATACCCACCATATCCAGCCATGCCATGCTAGGTGTTTACTTCTAGGTGTTGACCCAAGAGAAAAGGAAAAATATATGTCCATAGAAAGACTTACACACAATGTTTCCAGCCGCTTTATTTGTAATAGCAAAAAAATCTGGAAACAATCCAAATGCCCAAACAGGTGAGTAGATAAACAAGGAAGGAAGTAGTGATACATACAACAGTGTGGATGAATCTCAAAATACTTACACTGTGTGAAAGAAGCCAGACAAAAAAGAGTGCTGATTATGTGATTCCATTTACAGAAATCTCTAAAAAATGTCAACTCATCCATAGTGACAGAAAGCAGGATGAGTGGTTGCTTGGGGTTGGGAGGAAGGCAGGGAGGGATGAGAGGGAGGGATGATAAAGGGGCATCTGGAAACGGGCAGGCGTGCCAGACAGGCTCACTAACTTGTTTGCGGCAGTGGGTTCACAGGTGTGGGGATAAGCCCAAACTTTTCCAATGGTGTGCATATTATAAATACGCATAGTTTACTACCGCCTGTCAATTATACCTCAATGAAGTGGCTCTAAAAAGAATATAGGTTCCTAGGTGCCAGTCTGGAGAGTGAAGGCCGGCTATGTCGTGGAGGGGGTGTTACAGAGAAGAGAAAAGGGAGTGTGGTGCAGGCCTTCCCTGACACCCCGGAGCAGAGCAATGAGGACCAGCCCCAGGGACCCCAGGCTGCCATCTTCCACTTGCCACTGCTGTCCACTTACAGGATATATACAGGGACCATGTCTCAACAGCATCAATTATCCCTCCAGGGAAAGTGTGTGGACGTTATTATTTCTATTTTGACATCTAGAAATCCCTTCATGGCCCCCAGAACTAGTTTGGAGAACCACTGGGAAGGGAAAAGTGCACACAGTCAGCCGGTTGTGTGGTCTCCATGCCCCAGCGTGGCGGTCTGTGAGCTCTCTGTGGGTCTGGCTGAACTGATCCAGGTGTCAGTAACCCATGCTCAGTGTCTAGCGAGAGGATTCCAAACAAGCTACCTTCTGAACTATCACCACCTAATTCTTCACTTGAGAACATTTAGGTTAAAACTTTACTCACCCAGGTGAGGCTAAAACTTGGTCATGTTATCCAGAGATTTGGCCAAGGAACCATAAATTTTCCCAAGTCACAAGGACAAGCAATGGAAATATGGCCATCAGGGGACTCCAACTCAATTTCTAATAAACTTCAAAGTCAGGCTGAATGCTAAGTCTGACATTATTACAATTACTTCTGCTTGTATATTTACTCTGTGGGTCTTTCTTTTTCTTTCTCTCCTCACTCACATGCTCAGGCACAAATGAAGACAGGAAAGAAATATGCCAGAACATTAATGGTTGGTGGACTTTGTTCCTTGGAGAAATTTTTCCACAGTATGATCACATCACTTTTTAAAAAAGAACACATCGTAAAATATAAATTTCATCTGCCAAAGTACATTGGTACAGAAGTGACAAACAGCACCATCACAGTCGACCACTGTACAGGACTTGTGAACTGCAACAAGCATGGGCCAACCACAGAGGAGCCCCAGGTTAGAAGTTAAGACGTGGGTTCAGGTCTCAACTTGGCCCTAACTAGCTGTGTGCTGTTCGGCCTTCCACTCACCCTCTCTGGGCCTTTTCTCATAAGTAAAAGGAGCACTTCATCCTCCCCAAAGTCCCTCCTCTCTTTGAGGTCTAGGACTCCTCCCACATCCTGTTGGATCTCAAATCCTACTGGAGTCTTCTACCCCTGATCTGCTAGCTGTGTTGCTAAAATGTCAAAGGCGACTTCAAGAAAACCAAAAACGCCCTCTGATTTCACTCAAAACCTCATCCTTTACAGCAGAATCTCAGCTGCACGTCTCTCCAGCAAAAGCCCGGTATATCCCACCTCTGTGGCTAAATGTGTGGAAACGTTAATCTGGCAAATAGAGGAGGAAAGACACAGGCTTCCTTCAAACCTCAAGCAGGGAATCCTCAAAACCCACTGCGGTGCTGGGACAGCCGTGGACAATTGCATCTCTGTCTGCATCTTTAGTATTGCCCAGCAAGACGGTCCCCAGCTCCTGCAGCCCTTCTTTTCTTGTCTGATGTTGACACTAAGTACCTAATACCCATTTTTATAATGCTCGGCCCTCTCCCTGAACAAATGTTGCCTTTTTACTCCAATGAGTAATATTTGAATGCCTTCCAAAGGCACCCATCTAATTTATTGGCATCTCGATCAGATCATCAGGCAGAAGGAGCAGCAGTCAAAAGCACAGCATGTCGTGACTATAAAACCACAGCAGCAAGAAATAATTCTGCCTTGGAGAATTCAGACTTGACCCCAGTTCCAAAGGTCATCATTTATCACAGGAAATAAAGGGTTCACCCTATGTTTTTCTTCCTCTGTATCAAGTCTCCATCACAGGAAAGTTTACATAAAACTGAAAGGACTGCCTGTCTCCAGGAAGTGGTAACACGATCCGTGGTCACAGATCCAATCCTGCCCAGTGTAAAGGAAGCTCTCTCAGGTTGCCCTCATCTGTTTCTAACAGGTCAAGTGCAGGTCACAGTCACGCAGCCGGTCCAGGTCACTGCTTGGAGAAAAGAAACCAAAGATGCTGATCAACCGTATACCCTCCTCACTTCACTCTGGGTGCTTATCTGGGCTGTAACCCCAGCAAGAGTCGGGAAACTTGCTCCCCATCCTGTGTGAGGGTCACACCCGTGATGACGGTGATATGAAGTACTAGCTGCCACCTACTGAGTCTTACCAACATACCAGTGACTGTACTCCGGTGTCTATCTCACTTCATCTTCCCCAAAAGCAGCGAGACAGGGACCGTCATTAGCCCATTTTACAGGTGAGGAAACTGACAGCCTTAGGAAGCTAGCATGTGGCCAAACCATAACTCCAATCCCAGGTTCTGAACCACTTTCCAATATTGCTCTCTGAGAAATTTTACATTCAAAGGGTCTTTGCATTTCCACAGCAACTCCCGTGTAACAGCAGGAACCCGAGCCCACAGAGGCCAGGAGATTTGCCTGTGACCACCTAGTGAGGAGCTGCATCCGAGGCAGGAACCCTGGCGTGCTGATTCCCCGCTGACAGCTGACAGCGTTCTTGAGGCTGCAGAGCCCACCCAGAGGGCACCAGCTCTGTTCAAGGATGCGAGGGACAATCAGCCAAGGGGATGGAGAAACCTAAACTATAACTTTCCTTCAACAGGCAAAGATGCAACCCCCTGTCTCCAGATGCAGACAGCGGGCTGGAGAGGAACATATCCAGCCTTGCTTTAGGAGACACCAAAGGAAAGAGAACCACCAAAAACAGCCGCATAAAGAGACCTGTGCTGAGTCTCCCAGGACCAACCAGACACCACTTACAACACCAGCGTGACACTCAGAATCAGTGGGCCGATCACCTTCTGAAGTCAGCATGGTGGGTAAGTGCATGAGGAAGCCGCACAATGAATGTTACCCCTGGGATCTCTCCGAACATCTGCTCTCCTGCTCTCCCTTCCACATCGTGTGCGGCCCCAACCAGAACTTTCACCACTCGCTGCCTCATCTCTTCCAGCCTTGTCAGGGTCAGACATCACAGAGATAAGTGTGGTGTGTGCTCCTGTGCCCCAGGGGAAACCCCTGGCCTCCCTGGGTCAGTGTTATGATCTCGTGTCGGCCAGTCAGTCCCGCTTCTCAGCTCCTCAACGGGATGGCTGAGTTGGAACCCGTCCCCGATCACATGCCAAAGGCCAGCCAAGCTTTGCTATAAACCAAGCACCTCAGGGCTCTTCCATTCATGACATAAACCCAGCTCTAACTAGCTAAAGAAAAAGAGAACACATAGGATCAAGGGAAGGCTACCCAGAAATCTCAACAAGAGATGACAGTGACACCACTGAAAAGTCCTAGGCATTAGAAGATAACATAGGAGAAAATCTAGATGACTTCAGGTTTGTCAATGACACTTTAGATACAATAGCAAAGACTTGATCCAAGAAAGAAAGAATAGATAAGCTGGACTTCATGAAAATTAACAACTTCTGCTCTGCGAAAGACAATGTCAAGAGAATGAGAAGACAAGCCATGGACTGGGAGAAAATATATGCAAAAGACACATCTGATGAAGGACTGTTATCTAAAATGTACAAAGAACTCTTGGGAATTCCCTGGAGGTCCAGTGGTTAAGACTCTGCGCTTTCACTGCTGGGAGTGTGGGTTCAATACCTAGTTGGGGAACTGGGATCCCACATGTTGCGAGGCCAAAATAAAAATTAAAAATAAAATAAAATTACACAAAGAACTCTTAAAACTCAACAGTAAGAAAACAAACTACCTGATTAGAAAATAGGCCAAAAACCCTAACAGTTACCTTGCCAAAGAAGGTATACAGATGGCAAATAAGCATATGAAAAGATGCTCCACATTCTTTGTCATCAGGGAAATGCAAATTAAAACAACAATGAGATACCAGGACACACCTGTTAGGATGGCCAAAATCCAAAACTCTGATAACACCAAGTGCTGACAAGGATGTGGAGCAACAGAAGCTCTCATTCATTTCTGACTGGAATGCAAAATGGTGCAGCCACTTTGCAGGACAGTTTGGCAGTTTCTTACAAAACTAAACGTACTCTTACAGTATGATCTAGCTAGTTGCACTCCTTGGTATTGACCCAAAGGAGGTGAAAACTTTTGTCCACACAGAAATCCGCACACAGATATTTATGGCAGCTCTATTCACAACTGCCAAAACTTGGATGCAACCAAGACGTCCTTCAGAAGGTGAATGGATGTATAAACTGTGGTGTACATTCACACAATGGAATATTAGTGCTAAAAAGAAATGAGCTATCAAGCCATGCAAAGACTTGGAGGAAACATAAATGTATATGACTAAGTGAAAAAGGCCAACCTGAGAAGGCTACATACTATATGATTCCAACCATATGACATTCTAGAAAAAGCAAAACTACTGAGACAGTAAAAAGGTCAGTGGTTGCCAAGGGTTTTGGGGTAGGGAGAGATGAATAGGTAGACCATGGAGGATTTTTAGGGCAATGAAACTATTCTATATGATATTATCATGGTGGATACATTTGTCTAAAGCCACAGAATGCACACCACCAAAAGTGAACCCTAATGTAAACTATGGACTTTGTATAATTATGAGGTGTCCCATAGGTTCATCAATTGTAACAAAGGTACCACTTTGGTGGGGGATGCTGATAAAGGAGGAGGCTGTGCATATTTGGGGGCAGTGGGTATATGGGAGTTCTCTGTAGTTTCCGTTTAATTTTGTTGTGAAGGTAAAACTGTTCTAAAAAAAATAAAATCTTTAAAAAAGATTAAGTATATGGCTCAGACACTTTCCCACCATCAAACAAGCCCCAAAACCACAGTGAAAAAGTCGGTGGCCAATGTGAACAAAGCCTGGGGAAATAAGTCCTGCCCTATGGGTCAGAGCAGTGGTCCACCTGCACCTGTGGTCTGAGGTACCAATGCCTATGGTGCCCTGGATGGGCTTGAGAAAGCCTGGGGCCAGGGTGTTGAGGCTGGCACCCTGCCCCCGACATCCAGTAATGACCACCATGGATTGCTCATGGATAAATAAACTTAAAATCTTTTTTTAAATGGTCGTGTGGAGTCTGTACACTCTTGAAGTCACCCACTCCTGATCTTTACAACCTGCTGTACCAAGGCAGACGGCGCAATCCCACAATGGAGCTCCATCTGGAAGAGACCACATCAAAGTCCCCTTCATGCCAATGGTGTCCAGCACGGCCTCCAACACTACTGGCCTCAGAACAGGTGCCAGTGGATGCATCTCAAAATCACTTCCTTTGAGCTTGGAGTGGAGCTGCCAAGGCCCCCTTCTGGAAATCCACAGTCTACCCATGACCTGGTGTAATCTCCTCTCTGACTGGGCCTTTAAAACTGGTTAAAGGTGCCCCATTAATCCATTAGTTGCCCTCATATTCTGAGGCAGGGGAATGACACGTGTGTGGTATTGAAGCGGAACATTATCTCTGGTTCTGTGCGAGAATCCTAGAATGTCCAGGGTGGGAAGGACTTTGAAGGCTATCAGGATGGACCACCACATCCCTGTCCCTCCCAGGCACCATCCAGCTTCTGCCTGAAGCTCTCTGAGAACAGGAATCCACGCTCTCTGCGGCGGCTCAGGTCCCTCCGCGATGGTCTCGCCTCCTGTCACTCCAGTTCTATGAGCTGGGCCACAAATGACCTAGACAATCTGATGGGGTAAAGCCTTGAGAAGTGTAAAGGCTGTGATCACCTCCTCTGCTCCCCACTCCCCACCACTCCACTTTCTTCAAGCTTCTCTTGTATTTCCAATGCCCTTTCTAAGGATACCGAACTCTGGCCTTTTCAGATGCAGCTCGTCAGGGCAAACCCCCGACCCACCACGTGCTAGCTCTGTGCCACCTAAACACCTTACAGACATAGGCACAGTTCAAGCTCACGGCCACCCTGTGAAAGAGGGATCTCACAGGCTCAGTTTCACAGGTGAGAAATGCCCAGAGAAGATACGCAGCACATCCAGGGTCACACGGCAGTAAGGGCAGTCACGGGGGTGCAAACCCAGGGCTGTTCCCATTCAGCATCTGTGCGTCCTGTACAAGGTAGAAGTTCAGATTTCTGATGAACAGACCATCACCACCACATCCAGGAGATCACATCAACCCACAGTGATAAACGCCTCGATTCCACTTCTAAGTGAAGTGGGTCCGCTGGAAAGCCTTTCCCGACAGGATTTCTGGGGAAAGTCCAGTAACGGGGCCCAACAGACAAATAACAAGTACAGCTAGCATATATTAGCCCCAGGCCCTGCACAAGATGGTTTCCAAATATTAACTCCTTTAATCCTCCCACCAAGGTAGGTACTATTTTCACAGATGAGGAAACACACAGATCAGGTAAGCAACTTCCCCAAATCTGGGTCACACAGCTGCTGAAAGTGCTGGAGCTGGGACTCAACCCTGACTAACCTAGTTCTCAAACATAGGTTTCCTCCTGACTAGTCAGAGGCCCGATACTGCCCTCCACTACCGCAGCCAGCAAATGAACCTCCGCACACGGGCCAGCGCTGACAGTGTGAGTCATTTACGAGTTCTGGACCAGCCAAGGTCTTCAGACTCAAAAGAGTCAGTGACTCAGTGCAGCCACCCGGTCCAGGGCCCCAGATTTCTCTTTGTCAAGTGCAGAGATCTGTATATGCTAAATGGCTGTTTACTAGAGCAAAACAAAGAAGTCAACGCAGGCAAACAAAATCTGTAGGAAACACATGGTTTCAGCAAGTCACTGGGGCAGCAAACAATAGAAGGGAAAGGCCACAGCAGAATCTCTGCAGAGAGAAACTGCCTCGCACGTCCCAAACCTGCAGACCCCCTAACTTGTGCCAGCAGCTCGGGGTGGTGGGAGGTGGGAGTAGAAAAGCCTCTGAAGAGGCAAGGCCAGTGTCTGAGAGGCCACGGGCCTCCACGGCGCCTCTCCGAATGACCAGAGCCCCAGAGGGCGTGGAGGATGTGGCAGAACACGTGTGACCAGGGTGGAGCTTCCGGCTGAAATCACCATCCCTCCCGTTGTGTCAGCGGAGCCACCGCCCCCCCCAGAGTCCACAGTTCTCTGACGGTGAGCTTAGGAAAGCGCCTGTCTGCTATTATTCAGCAACTTCTAGGCGGGTCCTGTTATTATTATTAACAAAGATAAGATTACAACTAATAATAAGGCGTGACATTTAAATGCATCTTGTCCTATCGCTCCAGCCTTGCTCTCTGAGGCAGGGTAGAGTTCAAATTCCACATTTGTATTGCTCCAGAGGCCTTGCGTGCCAATTCGCCCAAACGCAGATGAAATTTCCAGAGCCTTCTTAAGAACTGATTTTTTTTTTTCTTTGAACGAGTATGCCAGGTACTCTGCAGTTGGTGCTGCTGGAGAGAAAATCTCTATTGTCTTACTTAGAAAACCTGTACTTAACTCTCTCCTTCACGCCTCTCAGAAGAAACCTCTGGAAATCTCCTCGAGACCCCCAGCACACACACACCGAGCCGTGCCTTCACCCGGCGTCTGAAGGTCTCTGAGAAGGTCTGCTCGTGCGCGGACTCACTTGATTCCACTGTGGCAACATGAGCCAGACCTGCACCGAGCAGCCCACGGCCCAGTCGGGGACGGGACGACACACGAGAACACCAACCAATGTACACTTACAAGTTGTGGTGAGCAATGGGAAAGGAAGAAACGAACAGGGGGCTGTGGTTAAGAACAACGTGGATGGCGTGGTCCGCAAAGGAGCCCGGCTACTCAAGACGGCAAACGAAGGCCTCCCTGAGGAGGTGAGGCTTATGCCAAACCCTGAAGGTCAGTGAAGAATCGAATGGGTGAAGGGCCGGGAGAGGAGGGAAGAGGCTCCAGGCAGCAGGACCGGCGCACAGGAAGGTCCACTGAAGGAGCTAACAGGAGGCCAAACGGCAGAAGTAGACCAGACGAGGAAATCGGTGCGAGGGGCCGCTGGCAGGGCGGGAGGGGCAGGGCAAGCCAAGCCCCCTCTCTCCCGAAGCTCAACATCCCTGGCGTGGAGCTGGCGAGCCCCTTCCAAGATGGCTCCAGGGAAGAGGCCTGGACAACAGCATTCGGCACCTCCATCAGTCCTGATCACCTCCTCTGGATGATTCATTCAAGTGTGTGCGGTCTCAGAACAGGGCCCGCCTATGGGCACCCTCAATAATGTCAGCCCTGACGGCTCTCATTACAGGGCCAACATGTTAAGGGGCTACAGGATGCTCTCAGGAAATCCCTTCCTCCGGACCCCCACCTGTGCCCATTCTTTGCTTCTCACAGGAAGCAGGCCACGACTATTGTCTATTGTTCTCAAGCAAGTCACACACCAATTGTCAGTGAAGAGGCCACGCGCCACAGCAAGCAAGAAGGTGTCAGGTCTGCAAGCTTCCTGTGAAAAGTCCCTCTTTGTTTAGAAATGATGCCGGCTCAGTTCTACCATTTCCATTAAAGAACACGCAGAAACTTGCCAGGAAGAGTGTGGAATGAGGTACAGTTATGATCCGCCTGTGACCAAGGCCCCAGCTCTACCCTGAGGAGGGGCCAGAACATCCTCCCCCTCTGGAGGGGGCCTCCAGGCCCACAGGGACTCAGCTGCCAGGTGAGGACTCCCCCTCTCTCATCCACTCCCCCAGATCACCCAGGAGTGAGGCCAGCTGGGGCCCAGGCCTCTGGAGACGACTGATGAACCCCCCCTTCATCCAGGCCTGGAGACAGAGCCAGGACCGCACTCTCCAGGGACTAAAGAGACAGTACACCCCATCCATCCCCTACTCTACTCCATGTCCGGAGATGAGGAGGAGGAGGATGACCAAGATGACAAGGACAACACTTAGCATTTATCATGCGCCATTTGTCAAGGATTTAAATGTCAACGACCCTATTATTATCCCTGTTTTACAGATGAAAATACAGAGGTTCAGGGAAATTAATTAGGTCATATCCTAGTTGGTAGAAGAGCTAGGATTCAAGCCTAGGCCACTTGACTTATTCCAACCTCGAAATCATGCCCCCTCTGTGCAACGAAAGTCACCAAGGGGGTCCAGCTCATTGATGAGGCTGCACTAATTGAGGCAGGTCCTCAGACATCAGGACCAACTGCCGACGCCCACACATGGGGTCTGCCCAGAGACGGAAGGAAGCTACGCTGGCACTTCCTCTATAGTATTATAAAATCGCTTCTTTTTTTTTTTTTTTTTTTTTTTTTTTTTGCGGTACGCGGGCCTCTCACTGCTGTGGCCTCTCCCGTTGCGGAGCACAGGCTCCGGACGCGCAGGCTCAGCGGCCATAGCTCGTGGGCCTAGCTTCTCCGCGGCATGTGGGATCTTCCCGGACCGGGGCACGAACCCGTGTCCCCTGCATCGGCAGGCGGACTCTCAACCACTGCGCCACCAGGGAAGCCCTAAAATCGCTTCTTTGCACGGAAAAACAGTACATCCCAAAATCAGAAATATGCAGTGTTGGATTTTGTTTTTAAATAATCTAATTATTTCTACTTAATTAACACAAAGGTTGTGTGAAAGCTGCCTTTGCTAATTCCGCTTTCCCATCTGCTGCTTCAGAAGCAGGTAAGAGATAAATGACAAATACAAAGAATTTCTCCATCTGGGAGCACACAGGCGGGTGTGCATGAGGTCAGTGCACAGAACAGGAGTGGGATTGGTGCCAGTGTCTCCACCTTGTCCTTTGCCACCTGCTGACACACCCTGCAGGTACCAAACCTGGTGGGCTTTAGACAGTACACTCATTTGGGGATCAGCACAAACAAGGGCACCCTGTCCCCTTCCTCACGTCTGCAGAAATTCCACTGGCTTTTATTCCCATCCTCAGGGGACCCTGTTTCTTGTGAGGCAGCATCTAGGGGTTTGGACCTGGCTGAGCAGAGGAGTGGGGAGGATGCATTTTCTTTCTTTCTTTTTTTTTTTTTTGCGGTACGCGGGCCTCTCACTGTTGTGGCCTCTCCCGTTGCGGAGCACAGGCTCTGGACGCGCAGGCTCAGCAGCCATGGCGCACGGGCCCAGCCGCTCCGCGGCACGTGGGATCTTCCCGGACCGGGGCACGAACCCGTGTCCCCTGCATCAGCAGGCGGACTCTCAACCACTGTGCCACCAGGGAAGCCCAAAGATGCATTTTCTGATGCCCGAGCAGCCTCCCAGTCCCACATCACCATTTGTGTGGCTGAGCCGAGGCAAAGCTCCATCAAACCCATAGCTCTGAAAACACTCCCAGAAGCCTCTAATCGGACCCCTTCATTTCATGGAAGGCGAAACTCAGGTTCACAGCAGGCACTGGAGCTACTTGCTGTAGAATCCAAGAGTGGTCAAGGGCTCTTTTTTCCTGTACTGCCACAAGCACCTTCTAAGAGCAGCAGGATGAGTTCGAAGTGGTTCTACCAAACAGCTGAATGGCCATGAGCAGCTTCTCCTGGATGGGAAGGGGGGCGCCTAAGCCGTCCCGCCTTACCCTTGCCTCCACTCCTGCCCATCTTGATTTGTCAGTTACAAGTGCCAATGACGTGCCTACTTGGACAGGAATGGACGCCTGACCCAAGAGACTCCCATCCCTTGGCTGGCTGGTTCTTGCAGCCTGGAGAGGACAGATGGGCTCTCCGTCCCAGGGACCCCAAGAACTTGGGGCATTCAGCTGTGGGGACATGAGAGCAATGAGATCACACAGCCTGGGGGATGAGGCTGCCCTGTTGGGTCTGGTGCTAAGTCAGCAAGCAGCTCCTGAAATATGGAAAGAACAGCCTTCATTCCTTACTTTATGGTCCATTTCGAGTCCCCATGGGGCCTGTCTTGAGATGCCTGTTGTAGATGTACAATAAACCCCCCTTTATTGGAAATGGCTTTTATGGGGCTTCTCTCCCTAAGACCAAATCAGCCTAAATAGAACTCACTTATTCCACATCGGTGCATAAAAACCTATGGGTGAGCTCCACGCAGTGAGCAAAACAGAGAGGCAAGTTGAAAAGAGCACATGCAGTCCCTGTAGGTCAGAGTCACATCCTCAGTACAACCCCTTCTGAAGTAATCGCCAACAAGAGGGTCTGCAGCGTTATCACTGTACCTAGACCTGTACTAGAGAGGGGGTGAAAAGTTTGAGACATGCTGAAGTCAGAGCAGTATGCCACAAAAAGGAAGAAAAAGGCTGCCTCATGGTTTGCAGCGTGTGGGTCCAGCCCCTTGAGGTCCATGAAATTACCTGGGGCTACCAGTCAGCTTTCTAAACCACGAGTCGCTCCTGCATCAGCTCCTTCTATGGCTCCCTAGTGCTAAACCCTCCCACCTCCTCACTAAGGCACCCAGGCCCTGGGCTGAGTCTTCAGCCAACTCACTTCCTTCTTTGCCACCTGGCACCATGCCCCACCTCCACCAGCAGCTGGAAGATCCCTGAACAGCCTAGCTCTTTCACACCACAGCTACAAAGAGAGGGCACAAAGGCCACCCACAGGTGACCTGGTCTAAGACTTTGCCTCTCAACTTACCACCATCCTCAATCCCTAACTCAGGACACAGTCAGCTCAGCCTCGGGCACCTGCCAGCCTAGGAATCCCTTGCAGCCCAAGGCCCAGCTTACAGGACAATCATAACCTCCCCCACCCCCGCCCCAGACTGGTAAGCTGTAAGAAGAGGCCATCCAAACCAGCACCAGATAATAAAACACATCTCCCTTCCCTACTCCAACCCCGCCAAACTGGCCAAATCCAGGTCCCATGGGAAAGCAAGCAGCACAGGCCCTCTGGTTCCTCAACCAGCCGCCCAATAGGAAAAAGCAGCTATAGGCCTCTTTGGCTCCAGGTAGAATCCACTTTCCCTGTTTCCTACCCCAGCCACAAGGATGAGAGAGCGTGTCCCCTTGGCTGACCCTACGGCTTTACCATTTAAACTTCCTCACCTTTAAAAACACACAAGTTATGAAAGGGAAAGAGACGCTCATTGGATGGTGGCTGAGCACTTGGGAAGGGCTCTCCTGGGTAAAAACAACCAGCTTTGTTTCTAAAAGTAGGTTAAGAATCCAGATTGCCCAGGCGCACAGCAGCCTCAAATAAACCTCCCTAAGACGGTGTGCACAGCTGTTCCACCTCGGGACATCCTCCTAGGAGAAGCCAGGGAGGCCCTCTGTCTCCAGGTGGTCCCCGGCTCAGCTACGGACACAATTTCATCATGGGGTCCCACTCCCAGGACCTTATTTAGTTATTTGTTGTTTGTTTCTTTTTTTCAAATAACAGGATTTTTTATTTTATTTTTTTGGCCCTGCACAAGGCATGCGGAATCTTAGCTCCCCGACCAGGGATCGAACCCATACCCCCTGCAGTAGAAGTGCGGAGGCTTAACCACTGGACCGCCGGGGAAGTCCTTCAGGACCTCATTTAAATCTAATCCCCTCCCAAAGGCTCACCTCCTAAATATCAGTGCACTGGAAGTTAGGGCTTCAACATATGAATTCTGGAGGACACAAACATTCAGTCCACAACGCCCACTTTGAATTAAAATCCTTGCTCTTCCACTCACCTGCCCAGGAGCCTCGGCAAAGGCCTGCTCTACCCTGAGCCCCAGTTTCCTCATCTGTAAAACAAGGCTGGTGATGCCTGGCTCATAGAGGAGTTAAGAAGATTAAGGAAACTAAGGAATAGAAAGCAGGGAGGACAGAGCCCGACATATGAGCAGGGCCCCAAAAATTATGGGCAGGAGGGGACCAGACACATGCGCTTGATTCACAGAGGAAAGGCTTCCTGGTTCCCAGCAGAGGGAGTAAAATGGGTAAAGGCTGCCACTTGTCCCAAGAGGTTGCTGTGAGCCCCTGCTAGCCCAGAACAGAGTAGCACAAAAGGATGGAAGGCATCTTGGAGTCTGCCTCCCAGCTAGACACTGAGCGCCCTAGGACAGGTCTGCACCTTCCTCTTTGGACCCTAAGATCCTTTCCAATTTATTGTTTGTGGTCAGGAATAGCAACAATTAATTTTTTTAAAAATAAATTTATCTTTTTATTTATTTTTGGCTGTGTTGGGTTTTCGTTGCTGTGCGCAGGCTTTCTTTTGTTGCAGTGAGCGGGGGCTACTCTTTGTGGCGGCACATGGGCTTCTCATTGCGGTGGCTTCTCTTGTTGTGGCGCATGGGCTCTAGGCGCACGGGCCTCAGTAGTTGTGGCACGCGGGCTCGGTAGTTGTGGCTTGTGGGTTCTAGAGCGCAGGCTCAGTAGTTGTGGAGCACGGGCTTAGTTGCTCCACAGCATGTGGGATCTTCCCACACCAGGGCTCGAACCCGTGTCCCCTGCACTGGCAGGCGGATTCTTAACCACTGCGCCACCAGGTAAGTCCCAACAATTAATATTTAAGTGCTTGGTAGGGGCTAGGCCCTGTGTGCAACACATCCCATGCATCATCTCAATGGAGCCTCAATATTCTTCACATTTTGCAGATGAGGAAACTGGGTACATAGTGGTGAAGGGAACTATTCAAGGTCAGACAGCTCTTAAGTGGCGGGTGGAAATTCAAACCCAGGTCATTTGACTCCAAAAAGGACCCCAGCCTCCACTCAACCGCCTGCCGAAGGCATATTGCTCTGCTTTCATCCCTTTTTGGTCCTGTTCTATCTTTCCCCTCAACAGCCCAAGCTACGAATCTGATAACCTCTCCCAGGCTTCCGGTCTTCCTGGTAGACCTCACACCATGTTGTGGAGCTGGCTTACATGGGCACATGCCAATTACAAACATCTTTTCCCATCTCCCTGTTGAGTGATGTCAGGTTGACAGCTTGAAATCAGCTATGGAGGGAATATTCACACCATGGAAACACAAATGCTACAAATCACGACATTCTTCTTTCCAAAGAGCTAGTTGTTAAATGTTTACCAGCACACGTCTGGCCTCACAGCTACGCAGGTGGTCGAGCTCTGTCTGGCCTCTTGCTCAAGAGGCCTCCGTTTAAGTTGTAGCCTCAAACCTAAAATCGCTCTTTCTGTCTGATCAGGTTTTGAATTCCAAAACCCAACTGTGAAAACTGAGGATCAAAGAGACACCTCACACCATGACGACTCAGGGTAGCCCTGGCCACCAGGAAAAGGGAGTAGGCGCTGTGAGTGGATAACTGTCGTTTCAGTCCACCCAGGGCCCCTCTCTCTGCTGAAAAACTGTCCTGCCCCCACTTACTATGCTATGCTGCCAATCAGTGTCCTGCCACCTGCATGACTCATAGGACCCCAACCCCTGTTCACAAGTGTGGACACAAAACCCAAGCAAGGCTGATCAGAATGTTTTAATGACATCTGATATATTGGTGCTGGCACAGGAAGTCTTTCTCTGTGGGGACGGCAAATCTTAACGACAAAGAGCAGCTGGCCGGGGCTTCCCTGGTGGCGCAGTGGTTGAGAGTCCGCCTGCCGATGCAGGGGATGTGGGTTCGTGCCCTGGTCCGGGAAGATCCCACATGCCGCAGAGCAGCTGGGCCCGTGAGCCATGGCTGCAGAGCCTGCGCATCCGGAGCCTGTCCTCCGCAATGGCAGAGGCCACAACAGTGAGAGGCCCACGTACCGCAAAAAAAAAAAAAAGAGCAGCTGGCCATCTTTCCCATGATGGTGAAAGAGATGAGCTGTGTCAGGAAAGAAAGAGGCCAACACACCAAGAGAAGCAGAGCCAAGAGCTTTGGAAGGCGGGGAGACAGGAAACAGAGAGGGACCATCAGCAGATGACATCATTTGAGCCCCACCCAGAATTAAACCAAACTAAACAAAGTTCCCTAGGATTGATTTGTTTCTTGTTTGTTTCACTTAAGCTAGTTGGAGTTGAGCTTCTGTCACTTGAAATGTAAAGAGACATACCTAATCACAGTCATTTTGCTGAAATTCAGAAGAACCAGGCTGCAAAATGACACAGGAGCAAGTTGAAAATGCCAATGACAGCACCCAAGGCAGCATGTGAGCAGCACATTTTGATAACAAACATAGAGCCTCTTGGGGCACATGGCATTTGAGAAAAGCAACACTGTGATTCTCTGATGTGTCCAGCCATCTCTCTCAGAATGTGTGTTACAGAAAAAGTCCCACAATTAGTAATCAACCAGGTTTTCAATACTTGGGGGACAGAGGGGAAGAGAAGGAGACAAGAAGTAAAGATTGTAGAAGAAAAGCTAAGAGCATAATGGAAAAGAGAATTTCCTTCTTAGCCAAGCGCTCAGACTTTTAAGCTAGAAAAGTTTAAGAATTGCCTATACCCGTTTCCTAAACTAAAGGGTCTACAGACCAGTATCCTAGGAAATGCCAAAAAAGAGATGGCCCATTAAAAAAAAAAAAAAAAGGTGGATTCCATGTCCAAATAATTTTGGAAAACCTGATTTATACAGTGAAAAAGAATATATATTCCTCTGCAGGACTTCTCAGAGCCTTTGATATAAGAATGTGCATTAAGACTATCCAAGAGGGCCTCCCTGGTGGCGCAGTGGTTGAGAGTCCGCCTGCCGATGCAGGGGACACGGGTTCATGCCCCGGTCCGGGAAGACCCCACAGTCCGCGGAGCAGCTGGGCCCGTGAGCCATGGCCGCTGAGCCTGCGCGTCCAGAGCCTGTGCTCCACAACGGGAGAGGCCACAACAGTAAGAGGCCCGCGTACCACAAAAAAAAAAAAAAAAGAATATCCAAGGAACCCTCCTACGCTGTGGGTGGGAATGTAAATTGGTACAGCCACTATGGAAAACAGTATGGAGGCTCCTCAGGAAACTAAAAATAGAATTACCATATGATCCAGCAGTCCCACTCCTGGGCATATAGCTAGACAAAACTCTAATCCAAAAAGATACATGCACCCCTATGTTCATAGCAGCACTATTCACAATAGCCAAGACATGGAAACAACCTAAGTGTCCATCGACAGATGAATGGATAAAGAAGATGTGATACATATATACAACGGAATACTACTCAGCCATAAAAAAGAATGAAATAATGCCATTTACAGCAACACAGATGCAACTAGAGATTGTCATACTGAGTAAAATAAGCCAGAAAGAGAAAGACAAATACCATATGATATCACTTATATGTGGAATCTAAAATATGACACAAATGAACCTATCTACAAAACAGAAACAGACTCATGGACATAGAGAACAGACTTGTGGTTGCCAAGGGGGAGGGGGTTGGGGGAGGGATGGAGTGGGCGTATGAGGTTAGCAGACGTAAGCTATAATATATATAATGGATAACAAGGCCCCGCCGTATAGCACAGAGGACTATATTCAATATCCTATGATAAACCATAATGGAAAAGAATTTTTAAAAACTGAATACCTAAGAAAAAGCTATAGTAAGCAATATTTCCCAAAATATTTGACCATAGAACCTTTTTTCTTGGATATACCTATTAACATTTCCTGTAATGGTGTTTCATGGAACACTTGTCCTAATTTGGTTCTGATTTAGAAATGCACACTTAAGCTGCCATCAGGAACACAACCTGTACTTCCAAGTTCCAAGAAACAACTTCAGCCCTACTCCCTGGTGGGTCAACCACCTGCCAGGTGTCTCCATGTGTGAGGGGGGAAATCAGTAACTCACACGCAGACATCTGACAACACAAAATAGGGGTAGTACAGAGGTCAGAGTGAGTCACAGAATTAAAGAGAACTTCTGAGGATAAAATGTAAATATATCAAAGGAGGTTCATAACAGAATCATACCTCCCAAAAAATCGCTGGGTCAATTTTAACTTCATTGCCTAAAATGATGGTACTTCCCATTCTTGAAGCAGATGGGGGAAACAAGAGTTTAAAAGATTCAGAATCAGAATCCCACAGATTCTGGATCAGATATTAATTAGCTTTTTAAAAAACTGACCTCTAGAAAAGGTTATATCACATATCACATTATATGCTAGAGAAAAAGGTCAAGGCCACTTCGTGGCCCATGGTCTAGAACTGTGCTGTCCAGTACACTAGCCACTATCTGAAGTTGAATATTAATTAATTAAAATTAAGCTAAATTAAAAATTCAGTTCCTCAGTAGCACCAGCCACATTTCCAGTGCTCAGTAGTGCTCTGTGACTAGTGGCTACCATATTGGGTAGCACAGATACAGAACATTTCCATCATCACAGAAGGTTCTATTGGACAGCGCTTCTCCAAACTCTCTGACTCACCTCCCTGGCCACAGCTGAGTGGCCCAGACCAGGCCACCTAACCCAAGGGCAGTCGAAGGATGGCCAGAAGGTCTATAGGATGATCTAAATTGAGGACTTTGCCCAGTAAAAAGGCAGTGACTAACTCGCCAGCCAGTTTCTCTCTCTGGGGAGTCTGAACTCAACAGAGTCAGTGAGTTGTAGTGGGAACATAAGAAGAGACACAACAGCAGAATTACAAAGCAGAGAGGGAAGCCACCAGTGGCGAGAGCCATGCTGAGAGAGGGAGAGGGGGAGCGGCTGGAAGGAAATGTCTACTATCTGAGAAGCGCACACCTTGACTGTCACAGGTTGGCCTGACTTCCAAATACCCTTCACCTGTGACTCTGTCTGCCAAAGCCAGCTGTCCCTGCACCCGGGGCAGCTGCAAGTGCCACGAACAAGACCCCAGCAGCAGCCTTCAGCCCGTGACATGGGAGGTGGTCTGCAGAACCCAGCTGTCTCGCTCCTCGTGTGGGAGAAACCGCAGGCGTGTGCTCTGTACTGGTTCTCAGAGTTCCTAGTGGGATAGAGCATGAGCTGCCCCAAATGGTAAACTGCTCGATGGAACACCCTTTTTTGGCTTCCTTTGTTTTCCTCTCACCTCTCCACTGCCCTGCTGGTGTTTCCTGGGACCATCTCCCAAATAAGCCACTTATACTCGAATCACTGCCTCAGAAGCTACTTCTGGGAGAATCTGAACTAAAACAGGTAAGGTAAACAGAGTAGGTCTTTGTACCTTGCAACGAAAAATGCCAAGCGTATATTGGCTCTGATCAATTTGGAGACTAGAATGTAATAAAAGACAATGAACGTTCATACATCACTGGTGAGAATGCAAAATGCTACAGCTCTTTGGGAAACAGCTTGGAAGTTTCTTATAAAGTTAAACATACACTTACCATATGACCCAGCAATCCCACTCCTAGATATTTACCCAAGGGAAATGAAAACTTATGTTCACACAAAAAGCTGTTCATGAATGTTTACAGTGGCTTTATTCATAGTCACCATAAAATTGGCAACAACCCAAATGTCCTTCAACTGGGGAACAGATAAACAAACAACGGAATACTACTCAGAAATAAAAGGGAACTCATACACATGGCAACACAGTGAATCCAAATACATTATGTGAAGTGAAAGAAGCCAGACTCAAAAGGCTACATTCTATGTAATTTCATTTGTGATATTCTTGTAACGACAAGACACAGGGACAGAAAATAAATCTGAGGTTACCAGAAGCTGGGGCTGGGGGAGGAGATGACTATAAAGGAATCTGGGGGAATTTCAGAGGGTGACGAAAATGTTCTCGATTGCGGTAGTACTTATATGACTATATGTATTTGTTAAAATGTACAGAACCGTGTGATTTTAAAAGGTGAAGTTTATATCTTAATGAAATAAATGGGGAAAATAAAAGATAATAAAGACAGTACTCTAAGCAAGGGCCCCAAACATGCTCTTGGACTGGCTGTGCCATAACCCGTCACGGCAGCTCAGGTGAGATGTAAATAAAGACATGCAGGCCAGTCGGTCAGGCAGCCCAGCCCATCTACAGCATCCCCTCATCCATGGACTCAGCCACTCTGCCCCAACACTCTCGAGATATGACGTACTCCCACCTGTCACAGTGCCCCCGGGGGAGTCATGTCAGATTTGGGGAGCTGGGGGAGAGGACATTCCCCTTCCCAATTCAGAATCACTGCTTTAGCTTCTCCTTAGGCCAGTACGGCCAGCCTACCAAGGGGAGAATGTCGACCAAAGTTTCCATTAGACAAATTAGAAACAACTTCCAAACACTCACCAGAGAACACAAGCAGACATCGGAGGCTGTGATTAGAGTTACAATGAAAGGGGCATCAACAGATACATAAACAAAATGTGATACATCCACCCAACGGAATATCACTCGGCCACCAAAAGGAATGCAGTCCTGACACCTGCTACCACAAGGATGAACCTTGAAAACGTCAGACTAAGTGAAAGAAGCCCAACACAAAAGGCCACATATTGTAAGATCGATTTATGTGAAATGTCCAGCAAGAGAGGACACAGACTGCCAGGAGCTGCAACAGGGGCAAATGGCGAGTGACTACTCACAGGTGTAGGGCTTCTTTTTGGGATGAAACTGCGTTGGAATGAGGTAGTGTTGACGGTTGCACCACACTGTGAATACACTGAAATGTACACTTTAAGTGGTGAATTTTGTGATACGTGAATTATATCTCAATCTTTTTAAAAAAGGAAAGAAAAGAAATACGCTCAAAGGCCAAACACTCATTACCAGAGACCCAGCCACTAGGCCAGAGTCCAAGGAAAGTGGCTCAGAAGGCTAGGGGATGGGTCGGGGTGGGAGTGGGGAGGAGAGGGGTGTGCTGCGGCCCGGTGTCACCTCCCCAGACCCACAGGCCTCGACCCGGCCATGCCGACCATAGGTAAGTTCCCTAAATTCTCTGATACTGAGAGCCTTTCTGCAAAGAGCAGAGAGGGCCTGGAGGATGGAGGGTGGGGTCTGGGGGGTGGCGGGTGATTCCTGGAGCTGGGACTCTGCTTCTGCTCGCATCTCACATGTGGTGTCTTGTTCACAACCGTTTTCCCCGTTAGACTGGGAAGCCCACGAGCACAAGGACCAGGTCTGCCTTGCTCACCTCTATGTCCACAGTCCCTGGAGCACGTGTGACGCTCAGAGTGACTGAACAAATGAGACCAGAGTGGAAATTAAAATCCTGTCTACAACTTGTCACAATCTATGTCTGAAGACTCAAGTAGCACAGGATAGACAAAACCTTCTTTTGGGTTTCAAGAGACAGGATTCAAGCTCTAGTTGTGCAACCCTGGGTGGGTCGTAGGTCTTCCCTGGCCTTCAGTTTCCTCTTCCTTTAAAAAGAGTTATTTGGCCAAGATGACCGTTCAGCACCTCCCCCAAACTCAAGCGCTGTATGATTCTGAAAGCATTTTTCCAAGGCGCTTAGAATTAAGTCAGTGCCATTGCAGAGGGACACTCACCAGCCCAGAAGGCTCCATGTGTGCCTCATCCTTTCTGGCTGAGGTGTGGTTTAGTCTAAAGGCAAGAGTCAGAGGAGACACATCAACTCCATTGACTAAGGCATAATATTTTCCATCAGGTGTCACAGCATTCTGGACTTTTTCCTTTTCCCCAGGGGACTCCCAAAAACTGTCCACACAAGCATCTGAAAATAATGTGTCCTGTGAAAAAGCATGCACACATGCACACACACACATCCCCCCTGGGGCAAAGAACCGCCAAGAGCCCAAACACGAAAAATCCTCCAGGCCCCCCTCCCCAGGCCAAGCTCCAGAAGCTGTATCCGGGAGATGCTGCATTTTTCTGGAATTGTGTCATTATTCACAAAGAAGTTCACTCTCAGGCCTCGCATCCACCCTAAAGCTGGGTTGGGCTGCCCAGAGCCACAGTGAAGAAAGAGCTGGCCACTCACACCATTTTTATGGTGAGCTATATGACCTCCAAACAAGCTGGGTGTGTGCCAGGGACAGAGCCGGGATGCTGGTCCAGCCTTGGAGAGGCCACACATCACACTTCAGGGACCAGGCTCACGCAGAGCTTGGACTCAGTCAATGGGACACATAAAACAGAGCAGCTGCATCGAGGACTCCAAGCTTCCAGTTAAAGGGGGAACACAGAGTGCAGGCTTGTCCCGCTCCTCCACAGGCCTCCAAAGGCAGGGTCCGGGGGCTGTGGAGACCATGACGCCGAGAGAAGCAGACATCAGCAGACATCAGCGACCTGGTGTGGCAGGTTTTCTGATGCAACCCAGAACCTGAGATAGTTCATGGTTGGCCCAATCCCCCACGCTCTTCCTTGGAATTTGGGAATTCCACCAAGGGCCAGTGTAATCTACTCTACTACTGAGCTCTACCACTGAGCTCAGAGGGGCACTGGGTGGTGTGGACACCACTGCGTCGTCCCTGGGCTGTCACCACTGAGCTGTCTCCAGGCTCAGAAGGACATGACAGCAGTATTCCCTCACCAGCAGGTCAGGACAGCCAGGGTCTGAAACCAGCCTGAAGCAATGAGATGGTCAAGGAAAGCCAGGCCAGCATCCCCTACCGGGCATAGGACAGGGCCTTCACAGTCCACACTGACCATGACCCTTGCCCTCCAGTGTCCAGCACTTTCCCTAAAAACTCCTGGCCTTTGGGACACTTGATTTACTGGCTCCAGGGGAAGAAGATGACTTACTTGATAAATAAATCTGGACAAGTTCCAAAGTTCAAACCCGCAACCAGGGTCTCATCTCTCAATTTCTTCAGGAAAGAGAAATGCTATTTATTGGGCTCTCCTCCAAGACCCCATAAACATGAGGGAAAAAACAATGAATGAGCCCCCCCAAGCCCCTCATTGAACCCCACTAGTCAGCAACTCACAACTAAAAGCAAATTCAATAAGGCCACAATTCCACCTGTCAACAATCCCACCTTTGCCTGTAAGTCAGGAGAAAACAGAAGTGAAGAATGTTCTACAGGAACACAGGAAGGTGGCTTTATGGGAAACATGAGGACAGAGGGAGGACTCTATTTGCCTAAGGTCACACTGCTACTCGGAGTAGAATGGAAACCAAACTCAGGCCACGTGACTCCTGGACCAGTGCTCTTCCCCCAGCGCCCCAGTGTAGCCACTGCACCCAGGTGTCTGGGTGCTCTGGGGGCCGGTGGAGCCATATGTCCCAGAGAGAGGTACTCATGGAACCTCCCGCCCCTCGGCCCTGGGAAAGGGCTGTGTTCCCGCTCACTGGGATCCAGCTGAGCCTCTCCCAGGAGTTTCACCATCTCTGCCCTCAGATTCCAAAACGGGAAACAGCAGGGCAGCTCTCTTGTCTATCACAGGCCTGAGCTGCCAGGGATCAGAGCGTGGTGATCCATCAGTTGCCCCTGCCATCAGGACCAGAAGCTGGGGCTGCCAGGCTCCACCCCACACCGACCAGACAGTTTCCCTTCCACACACCTGTCTCCAAGACGGTCTTACTACTGACACACCTGCCCATCAGCATACCTTGCAGCACAAGCAGCGACAGGGACCTGCCGGGCAGAGTGCTGGCTGCAGCACCTCAAGCGAAACGCCTTATTCCAGGTTCCCGGGCCGGGGCGAGCTTGGCACACCTGTCCAGATGTAGCACTGTCTCAAGGCAGTAAGGGTAGGATGAAGAAAACAGGTTCCTGTTCATGGGAGAGCTGCAAGTGGGAGATGCACAGGGCAAAGGAGCAGGATGCAAGTTCAAGACCACCAAGATCAAGGCCAGTGGCTCTCAACACTGGGACACCTGGCAGTGTGTGGAGTCATTTTTGGCTGTCGTAACTACAGGAGTGTTACTAGCATCTAGGGATGCTGTTAAAAACACCCTCCAGGGGCTTCCCTGGTGGCGCAGTGGTTGGGAGTCCACCTGCCAATGCAGGGGACATGGGTTCGTGCCCCAGTCCGGGAGGATCCCACATGCCACACAGCGACTGGGCCCGTGAGCCATGGCCATTGAGCCTGCGCGTCCGGAACCTGTGCTCCGCAATGGGAGATGCCACAACAGTGAGAGGCCCACATACCGCAAAAAAAAAAACAACAACACCCTCCAGGACTTCCCTGGTGGCGCAGTGGCTGAGAATCTGCCTACTGATGCAGGGGACACGGGTTCGAGCCCTGGTCTGGGAGGATCCCACATGCCGCAGAGCAATTGGGCCCATGAGCCACAACTACTGAGCCTGCACGTCTGGAGCTGTGCTCCGCGACAGTGAGAGGCCCGCGCACCGCGATGAAGAGTGGCCCCCGCTTGCCACAACTAGAGAAAGACCTCGCACAGAAATGAAAACCCAACACAGCCAAAAATAAATAAATAATTTTTTTAAAAAAACAAACAAAACACCCTCCAGTGCACAGGACAACCCCACAATAAAGGATTATCTAGCCCCAAATGTCAATACTGATAAGGCTGACAAACCCTGCTTTAGGCACATACCTTCTGGAAGGCTTTTTCTTTTACCTCTCCCCAGGCCCCTTTCATCATCCGCTGTATAAGACAGCAAGAAAAGAACAAGGGGAGCCTGACAATTACAACTTCAGATAAAAGTTCACAGCCTGTCAGAATGGAAGTTTGGGCTTTTCATCTATTACCATGACTATCAGTCACTGGGATGCAGGAAGGAAGGCCAGCCTTTGCGAAAATAACTCAGAGCAGAGACAGCTTTAAGAGGAAGTTCTCAGTACGTTCTTTAAAAAGTTTAAGCATCACAGAAAGGCCCTGGTGATGCCATAAGCATCCAACTTGTGCTACCTTTTTCATTTGATCAAATAAGCAGCCCTCTGCCAGGGGCTTTCGGATATGGCCTGATTTCTGTTGTAACGTGGTTTTAATCAAGGGATTGTGGCTCTTCATTCCTTCAGGAAATTCTGTCAAATGTTTCACATTCCTCATGGAGAACAACTGTCTGTACAGGTTAAGATCCCAAGTTTTAAATTGTGGGGTAAGTGGCGTTCTGTTGTTTCTTAATGTCAGTATGAGAAAAAATAAGAAGTGAAGAAGGAAAGAATGCAAATGTTCGTCAGTGAAAACACACACAAAACCAGAAACATTCTTCCCCTCGTGTACAAGGTCAACAATATCCGGGTAAATTTGCTTCATGTTTTTGCAGACCGCTGATGGAACATGAGAAATGCTATTGCAAAGGCCCCTCACAGGAGCGCCGGGAGACGCCTAAAAATAGACATTTTACCCAACGGGGGGTTATCTATTAGAACTGCATCATTCCCAGCGTGACTGAGCAGCACAAAGTGTGACACTGGGGCATGAAAAATATAGTAACGTATGCTATGACAAATTCTCTTTACTTAGAACGGGAGGAGATAAACTCAGCCGTGACTAGGCCACTCCCTTTGAAGCTCACTGCCAATTTTCCACGTAGCTCGTACCCAGTTATCAAGATGCTGATTTGGGAAAGTAAGGGGAGCGGATGGAGAGTCTGACACCTCCTTATCCCTTCCTGGAAGTAAGGGAGTGACATCAAAAGTTTTGTGAACCTTGTGCAAGTTAATTTCTCTGAGCCCCTCAGTTTTCATCTGGAAAATAGAGGTGGCTGTGAAAACTTAAAATGAGAACGTACAGGCCCAGGGCTCAGCACAGAGGAGGCCCTCACTCAACAACTGTGAGTTCATGCTGATTGGAGGGGACACCTTTCCAGGCACGGTCGACCCAGAGATCTGGGCACAGCACTCAGAGGGGAAATTCTGCCTCTCAAGAGTGTGTTTGGAGCCCAAAAGGACCCAACTCTTCACAGACTCGAGTTGTTTTAATCTACTCCGTGAGTCCCTATCCAGCTGGTCAGAAATGTGGGACGGCAGGGACTCCTGGGAGCAAAAATTGGTAAAGCTGTTCTGGAAAGCAATTCGGTAGCACTCACCAACATCCCTCCACCATCAAGTCCACTTCCGGTGTCTGCAGTGTCCCTGCACACGTGCACAGAGTTATGATAATGATAATAATGATGGTATAATAGTAGCCAACCTTTATGAAGCATTTAAAGGGTTCTAAATGTTTCACATGTAATTTATACACATACATTTGACACATTATAATCTGGTATAATCTACATGTGATATTTATTTGATATAGATAAGTAACTTCACCCTACAAAGTAGGTCTTGTTTCTTGGGGTTTTTTTTTAACTATATTTGAACAAAGTAGGTTTTATTATTATCTTTATTTTACGGTATAGAAAGTGGAGACATGGAGAGCTTAGTAATTTGCCCTAGGTCAAGGGTCAACAAATGTTTTCAGTAAGAGGCCAGATGGTAAATATTTTAGGTGGACCAGATGGTTGCTGTCACAACTATTCAACTCTGCTGTTGCGTCATGAAAGCAGCCCCAGACAACAGTAAACACATGAGCATGGCTATATTCCAACAAAACTTTATTTATGGACACTGAATTTTGAATCTCAAAAAATTTTCATATATCAGGAAACATTTATCTTTTGATTTTCTTTTTCAACCATTTGAAAATAAGAAAATCATTCTTGCCTCATGGGCCATACAAAAACATGAGGAGGGCAGATTTGGCCAGAGGGCTGCAGTTTGCCAACCCCGCCCTGGGTCGTACACCCCTGACCCCCAACCCCTCAAGTGAAGTCCCATTTCAAAGCCAGGCAGTCTAGCTCCAGAAGGCAGTCGTGATGTCATGCCTTCATTACTTCATTTAACAGCAAAAGGAAGGATATATAAATGGTTCAGTAAGTTACGCACGCATATTATGAGATGTGTTGCAGCATTAAAAGTCACGCACACATGGACTGACCAGCAGCAGATCTGGACACGTGAAGTGAAAAAAGCAAGTTGTCCGCCAATATGTACATCATGTCCCCATACGTGTATTAAAAATAAAAGTGTGTATATTATGTATACATAAATACACACTTATTGGTGGACATATAAACAGTGAACATAAAGAAACAGTTCTAGAAAGAACAGGAAACCTCAAGGGCAGTGAGGGCGGCGGGTTGGTGGCGGTGAGGGGAGTTTTGAGCTCTCCTGTGAATGTATGCTGCTCTGTAATTTGAACCTTTTACATCCCAAATGCATCCTTCTACTTCTTGCATAATGAAAGGAAAAAAAAATCGAGGTCCTAGTTACAAGGCACTACTACTGACATACTTTGAGCTCTCTGAGCAGTTTCCATGTACTTGGATCTAAACAAAAGCTGGTTATAATTAATTACTGAAGGACAAAGACATTCTTTCCAGAAGGGAAAACAAACAAGCCAACAAAGGTGGCATAAACTATAGTAAGTAAACACAGCTCTGTCTCTCTCTATCAACAGTGATTTTTCTAATTGCACATGTGTACAACCTAACCTTCTCTAGACACCATTAACCTTCAAACCAAGGATGTCAGTTGTAAACAAAGCTGTCAAGGTTTTCATCTGGTGTGTGATAGTCCAGGCCTAGCTTTCTTCCCTGCATAAACTTTAATTTATGAAGTTATTTTGGTTTGCTCCACTGGCATAAGCACAGCTAAAGGGGGAGTCATCGACTGGGGAAACGAGATTTCCCCCAGTGCCAATTTTTAAATCCAGCCTCCAGGTCATCTTATTTTTTGGATGCTTCCCACAGTCACATTTTTGGTTTGTTTTACATGAAAGAGCACATTCCCTTTCCCCAAGCCAGGTTTACCATTTCCCGTTGTTCTTATTAAACGCATCTTATTCAAGTGGAATGTTCTCAGAGTTTCCGCCTTTCACTGGCCTGGGTAGGAGGCGTGGAGTGGATACCCCAAGACGGTCACATGGACTCTGCACTCCAGGTTACCTCTGCGTGCCATGCAATCACATCTGCGGAACGTAAGAAGGTCCAAGATCCCACTCTGACCCCAGGACCACAGGCTTTTCTCATCTGGAACAGACCCCCATGAGGCCCTCAGCCACTCCCTCTGTGTCCATTAAAACAGCAGCTGCCGAAGCAGACTCTGATGGTGCTAAAATGCAAACCTGGGAGGAGCCCAGTCCTTCGCAGGTGACATTCTCATCAGAGCTGCGAGGGCCTTCGGTTGACCAAACAATGAATGTTTTTGATCCTGAGCAACACCTGGCTTGGAGGGTCCAGGAGGGAGCTTTAAACCTCAACTAGGCATGCCATGCTAGTCTCAAATCCGTGACACAACTGTATGAATTGCTAAAACCGGCAAGAAGAGCTATCCTAGCCAGCATTTGAACCCAGCCAGCCATCTTGCAGCCTTCAGACATCATCTCTTCCGATGTGGCCATGACTGATTTCTTCAGCTGACTGATCTGTGATGGATCATCACTTGCCCCTTTGAACAGGGCAATTCTAATTCCTTGCTTTTGTGGTGGGATCAATTTTATGTTTTCCAAATGTTCTCCCACCACATTAGGAATAGAAAATAAACTGTTATACAATTTACTTTAGGTATATAGTTTTTTTTGTTGTTGTTGTTGTTTTTGCGGTACGCAAGCCTCTCACTGTTGTGGCCTCTCCCGTTGCGGAGCACAGGCTCCGGACGCACAGGCTCAGCGGCCATGGCTCACGGGCCCAGCCACTCCACGTTATGTGGGATCTTCCCGGACCGGGGCACAAACCCGTGTCCCCTGAATCAGCAAGCAGACTCTCAACCACTGTGCCACCAGGGAAGCCCTGATATAGTTTTTTTTTTTTTTTTATGATGTTTACCCTCTTACTCTTGTTTTAAAGACACATTCACCCCAACCTTCATTGTGGCATTATTTTTTTTTTTTTTTTTTTTTTTTGGCTGCGCCAGGTCTTAGCTGCGGCACACAGGATCTTCATTGCCACGTGCGGGATATTTAGTTGCGGCATGTGAACTCTTAGTTGCCGCATGTGGGATCTAGTTCCCTGACCAGGGATCGAACCCAGGCCCTCTGCATTGGGAGCGCAGAGTCTTAGCCCCTGGACCACTAGGGAAGTCCCTACCCTCTTACATTTTTAAGTGCACGATATAGTATTGTTTATTGTTAACTATAGGCACAATGTGTACAGCAGATCTCTAGAATTATTCTTGCATAACTGAAACTCTATACCTATTAAACAGCAACTCCGCGTTACCCTCCTCCCCTCCCGCTCATGGTAACCACTCTACTTTCTGCTTCTATCAGTTTGACTATTTCAGTTTCCTCATATAAGTGGAATCATACAGTGTTTGTCCTTCTGTGAAGAGCTTATTTCACTTAGCATAACGTTCTCAAGATTCATCCACGTTGTCTGTCGCATGTGGCAGGATTTCCTTCTTTTTTAAGGCTGAATAATATACCGCTGTGTGTGTGTGTGTGTGTGTGTGTGTGTGTGTGTGTGCGCGCGCGCGCGCGCGCGTTTTCTTAATCCATTCATCTGTCAAAGGACATTTAGGTTGTTTCCATCTCTTTGCTATAGTGAATAATGCTGCAATGAACATGGGTGTACAAACATCTCTTTGAGATCCTGATTTCAATTCTTTTTGATAAATACCCAGAAGTGGAATTGCTATCATATGGTAGTTCTATTTTTAATATTTTGAGGACCCTCCATACTGTTTCCCGCAGCAGCTGTACCGTTTTACATTCCCATCAACAGGGCACAGGGGTTCCAGTTTCTCCACATCCTCGCCAACACTTTTTATTTTTTGTTTTTTGACAACGGCCATCCTAATGGGTGTGAAGTATTATCTCACTGTGGCTCTGATTTGCACTCCCCTGATGATTAGAGATGTTGAGTATCTTTTCATATACTTGTCAGCCATTTGTATGTCTTCTTTGGAGAAATGTCTATTCAAGTCCTTTGCCTTTTTCTTAATTGGGTTATTTGGTTTTTTGCTATTGAGTTCTAGGAGTCCCTTATTTTGGGGGGATATTAATCCCTTATCAGGTATGTGGTTTACAAACATACAGTTTACTTCAGAGCAGTATTTTATGGCCTATTTGAATACAAGATTTTCAGACATCTATATGAGGAGCCAGCAAGATAATGCCTGTGGGCCAAATCTGGCCCATGTCCATTTGTTTAGGCATAGGCTATGGCTGCTTTCAAGCTACCATGGTCAAGTTCAGTAGTACCACAGAGGCCACCCAGGCCACAAGTCTAAAATATTTACTATCTGCCCTTTTCAGAAAAGGTTTGCTAAACCCTGGTATACAGGATCAAGGCTTAAACGCAAATGTCTATTTTGGCCCCAACCATAATGTAACAGGAAGGACAATTCTGAGTCTGACTGTTCTCTTTAAACACTGTGATTTTTATGACTGGAAACAACTTTAAAACCCAAGCTCCGGGGCTTCCCTGGTGGCGCAGTGGTTGAGAGCCCGCCTGCCGATGCGGGGGACACGGGTTCGTGCCCCGGTCCGGGAAGATCCCACATGCCGCGGAGAAGCTAGGCCCACGAGCTATGGCCGCTGAGCCTGCGCGTCCGGAGCCTGTGCTCCGCAACGGGAGAGGCCACAACAGTGAGAGGCCCGCATACCGCAAAAAAAAAAAAAACAAAAACAAAAAAACCCCAAGCTCCTACCACCCAGGACTACAAGTTACTGAGGAGTCTCTGGCACTACCAGGAGGTGCCTATTCTTACACAGTTGGGGTAGACAGTCGTGGTTTTCACTTTGTGGCCCTCCTTCCTCCCCTCCTCCGACAGCCATTCAACCTGACCCCCTGCCATCATTCCTTCCCTCCACTCCAGGCATCAGACAGGCAAGAGAGATCGTGCTACTAAAAAGTGTATCTTCCAGGACTTTCCGGCTGCTTTTCCGAAAAGATGCTCTCTTTGCACTGGGGTTGCTAAGAGGGCTGCTATGGGACCCCCTGAGCAGCCAAGAATTAAGTGGAGGAGAGACCAGCAGAGCTGCAAGGGACAGAAAGAACCCCAGGGACATTATTTGAATCCTGGACCCAGAAATCCAACAATACCCTAGATTCCCAGACACAGGAGGCCACAAATTCTCATTTTTGTTTAAGCTAGTTAGATTTGCATTTCTGTCACTTGCTACCCCAGGATTTCTGAGTACTGCAGTTGTGATCTTTTCATGTTCTACTCCTTGCAGTTAAGAGTTCACAGATTATTTTCCATGTTTCTGCATTATCTTAAGAATTTTCACCTTTAACGGGTATATAACCCATTAGATGGGACAAACCTGACCTGGCTACCCAGCCTACTGCTACAACACAGACCCCACTGGGTGCCATAATCCAGACTCGGCAAATCTTGCACACAGCACAAGACACAACCGGCAGAGTACCATGATGCCATGGGCAGCCCCTGTCACGCAGGAGACCACCTCCAATCAGCCAGGTGCCCACCTAACCAACAAGCCCAGGTATTGCCTGGGCACCAATGCTAACGAGGCTATCTTCCTAGTGTCAATGAGTTACAGCCTGTGGGTGTTTAGCTATGAAAGCCCGACAGCAACCCTTCCCCTGCCTAGACCTCGTCCCCCACATCCAAGACTCCACGCTGTCGGATTCCCCACTAAGCAGTAAAACTTTCCCACTTAGTGCTCAATCTTTGGTCTCTTAGTCTTTATTTTTTTCTTTAACAGAGGGTAAATTACTTGTGTTATTTGCAAGCTTTTCCCTCAAGGAGGCAAGTTCCAGATCAAGGCAGAGACCATGTCTGCCAGGCTAACCCAGTCGCCCCAGTGCCTGGTACCAGAGCAGGGCTCAGTGCCTGTTTGTTGGTGGATAAATTAAATGAATGAATGAATATTTCCTAAGTGCCAGTCACTACAGCATTTTTCACAATCATGTATATATAACACTGCCTCTTTCTACAGTTACGCCAGCTTCATTCTGGCAAAAGACGCTCCCTCCCAGAGAAGTTTGTGGTCAGCAGTATAGGACAGAATTTGAAGAAAGACCCGTGTTAGGAAAAGCTACATTTTGGCGAAGGCTCATTGGACCTGTCAGCCGCTGACAGGGCTGGGAAGAGAGTGCACTGTAGGCCACCTGTCACATGGCCCTAAAGCGAAGTTGCTCGAGGGTTACTACTCCCTTTTGCCCACAGGAAAGAGCCCTCCTTGTGACCACAAATGGACCACAGGCCAACCCCTCAGGTTGGCATGGCCCAGCCCAGCTTTGCCCTCCTCCATTTGTTCTCACAGAAGCCCTGGAAATAGGTGGTGGTACCATCCCTAGTTTATAGATGAGGAAACCAAGAGAATGATTCAGTATAGGTCACCCCGCCTAGGAAGTGCTGCATTAATTTTTTTATTTTTTTGGCCACGCTGCGTGTCATGCGGGATCTTATTTCCCTGACCAGGGATCGAACCTGTGCCCCCTGCAGTCAAAGTGCAGAGTCCTAACCACTGGACCACCAGGGAAGTCCTTTTTGTCTTTTTTGGTGTTGCATTAATTAAGAAGGAGGTGGTTAGGCTGAGGCAGCCTACATAAGCCAACCAAAATCTAAGCCTGTAAGTGCTTCGAGGTTACGAAATTAAAAGGCTAAGGACAACCAATCACAAAGAGCCAACTGGGCTTTACATTTCAGTCAACTGAATCATTTCCTTTCTTTGCTTTCGCAGTTTCTCTATATAAGTCCCCCCAGCCCCCAGTCAGTGGAACACTCCTAACTGCTTCTGGTTTGGCACTGCCCGATAGGAACTGATTTTTGCTCCAATAAACCCTTAAAATTTTTAATATCCCTCAGTTTATCTTTTAACAGAAGTGTCTAGAGCCCAGATGTTTTTCAACCCCTAACCCACACTCTTGCAATCAACCGTGGTCACAGATGGACCAGTGGCCCCAGCAAAGGGCTAAGAGTCTGGCACCAGCCTGCTCCCTCTGACCTCAGGGCCCTGTGGCCTGGGCATCTGCATCCTGAATGTTCCAGCTGGCCAGCATCAAGTCATGAACCTCTCTGCATCCTCTTTCCTTTCAAAACCCTGCTTCCGAGGGGTCTGCCCATGTGGACAGAAGGCCCTGCTTCTGAGGCGTCTGCCCACGTGGACAGAAGGCTGCTACAAGCCCCCTTTCAGCCCCCGCAGCCCCTGCATGGTTCGGGCCTCTGATGAGGAAGCTCCAGGTTCCTTTACTTCATTCTCCTTGGGGTTTTTTGTTTTTTATTTGTTTGTTTTTCTGTTTGGTTTTAGTCAATGAGCTTTCTCAATAACAAAACTTCCTTCCTCTCTTTCGAGCAAGAAGTCAGGCTCTGAAGGTTGCAGACATCATTTAGATTTTACAAAAAAGAAATAAATATATATTTTTTTTTGGCGGGGGGGGCTGCGTTGGGTCTTCGTTGCTGCGCACGGGGTCTCTCTAGTTGCGGCGAGTAGGGCTACTCTTCGTTGCGGTTCGTGGGCTTCTCATTGGGTGGCTTCTCTTGTCGTGGAGCATAGGCTCTAGGCACACGGGCTCAGTAGTTGTGGCTCACAGGCTCTAGAGTGCAGGCTCAGTAGTTGTGGCGCATGGGCTGAGTTGCTCCACGGCATGTGGGATCTTCCCGGACCAGGGCTCGAACCCGTGTCCCCTGCACTGGCAGGCAGATTCTTAACCACTGCGCCACCAGGGAAGCCCTATATATATTTTTAAGTGGAAAATCATGTTTTTCAAATGGCTTGGTTTCAACACTGCCTCCCCAAACAAAGTTTTCTACTGAGTGTCTTCTGCTCTTTCACGGTAAAGTGACTACGCAACTTATTGTCCAAGCAGGGACCCTTTTAAGAATGAAAGGGGACACTATGAATCCTAACACTGGCCACATTATCACCCTTCTTTGCAGGGGTCACCACTTCTCGACGGGGCCCAGGAGAACGTGGCGAACCACTTCCAGACAGCAAACTGCATTCGGTTATTTAATGTCGGGCCCTGGAATAGTCAACCGCCATGCAGTCCACTTTTAAATAAAGAAGAAGATTCTCTTCACTCTGCTCTATGACACTGGAGCTTGAGTGTCTAACAGAAGGGAGGCGTTTCTCTGTTTGCTGCCCAAGAAGCCAAAGGATCCAGCTTTAAGGATCTTTATTTTCTAGCAGTAATTCTAATGTGCTGAGACTAAACCTTTGTAGTCCCCGAATTTTCTCAGGCGCTGAGGAGTGGGGTGTCTAGTCCCAGAACAAAGAGGGCTGGGAGGATCATTGTGTCCATCCCAGCCGCCAGGCATGGCCACACCCATCATTCCAGATGGAATCGAATCTCTGCCCTTTATTTTAAAACTTCAGAGGAAATCGTGCCACCTCCCCAGGGTGAGCTAGTCCAAATTTTCACTGTGATCTTCAGGGCTAGGCACCTCTCCTTCCAGTTCACCCTCCACCCAGGAAAGCAATAACATCTGATCTTCCAGCCTGTCATCTGGGCAGCTTCCATCCACTATAAGGGGTATCCTCTCCTCTGCAGGCCAGAAAGCCCTCTCTGCACCCAGAAAATACTCAGGACATGAAAAAGGAACACACACACACACACACACACACACACACACACACACACACACACACACACACACAGAGATCCCCCTTCCTCCCCAGCTCAGCAGGCTCCCCTCCTGGCCTTTTAATCCCCAGGCAGATTGCAAATGGAAAGACAGGAAATGCAAGATTCAGTGCTTGAGCCATTTCCATCTTAACTCCAGCCCTCCCCCACCCCAGTCTCTCTTCCCTTGACAGACAGACAACCCATTAAGAGCTCGCCCATAATAGTCTTTCCTGTAAGAACTTGTAAACAGCATCCTTGGAGCTTCAGCTTGGGTATTTCCCAGCTCACTTGCTTCCATTTCCTTTGTCGTGGAATGTTCCCATGGGGAGTGGGAGAAGCTGATGGGAGGGTCTCTCCCCTTGCACCTGCCTTCCCCAGCTCCCCACCTCCTTCAGTATCCCAGAAGTTTAAGGGTCTTCCCCTTGAACACTGCTGCTGTCACTTAGCTTTGTGTGTTACTTTTTGTTTCCTTGAAGAAAGCCCTTCCATTCAGTATACTGGAGACTCCAGATAATGCCTGCCATGGCCTTCACTCCAACACATTCCGACTGCTAAGTATTCATACAGGGTTCTTGCCAGTTCTCAGCATTAAATGAACAATATCTGTGCCTGCTGAAATTATGTTTTAAGTGAACCCTGTGCCTGCAAAACTGCTTTGTAAAAAAAAAAAAAGAACTTGTTTTTATTATATAACTTAAAGTTTTCAAGGCAAATATATTATGGAAAAGGACAGGGGTCCCAAACTGGGGGTTGGTCAGGTGACATAATTGAGTAAAGGGGACTTGGTATGAGGCAAGAGGGAATAGTGGGGTCTATGGTGAAATGTAGAGCCTGAAACCTTGCCCCAAAATAGACAACCAATATACAACTGTAGACAGATGTTGCTACGTAAGAACTCCTATTTCATATTGCCAAAACTTCCAGTTTTCATTTTTTTTATTTTTGAATTTTATTTTATTTATTTTTTTATACAGCAGGTCCTTATTAGTCATCAATTTTTTTTTTTTTTTTTTACGGTACGTGGGCCTCTCACCTTTGTGGCCTCTCCCGTTGCGGGGCACAGGCTCTGGACGCGTAGGCTCAGCAGCCATGGCTCACGGGCCCAGCCGCTCCGCGTCATGTGGGATCTTCCCGGACCGGGGCACGAACCCGCGTCCCCTGCATCGGCAGGCGGACTCTCAACCACTGCGCCACCTGGGAAGCCACTTAGTCATCAATTTTATATACATCAGTGTATACATGTCAATCCCAATCGCCCAATTCATCACACCACCACCCCCTCCCACCCACAGCTTTCCACCCTTGGCGTCGATACGTTTGTTCTCTACTTCTGTGTCTCAATTTCTGCCCTGCAAACGGTTCATCTGTACCATTTTTCTAGGTTCCACATATATGCACTAACATACAATATTTATTTTTCTCTTTCTGACTTACTTCACTCTGTATGACAGTCTCCAGATGCATGCACGTCTCTACAAATGACCCAATTTCGTTCCTTTTTATGGCTGAGTAATATTCCATTGTATATACATACCACATCTTCTTTATCCATTCGTCTGTCGGTGGGCATGTAGGTTGTTTCCGTGACCTGGCTATTGTAAACAATGCTGCAATGAACATTGGGGTGCATGTGTCTTTTTGAATTATGGTTTTCACTGGGTATATGCCCAGTAGTGGGATTGCTGAATCATATGGTAATTCAATTTTTAGTTTTTTTTTTTTTTTTTTTTTTGGGTTACATGGGCCTCTCACTGTTGCGGCCTCTCCCGTTGTGGAGCACAGGCTCCGGACGTGCAGGCTCAGTGGCCATGGCTCACGGGCCCAGCCGCTCCGCGGCATGTGGGATCTCCCCGGACCGGGGAACGAACCCACGTCCCCTTCATCAGCAGGCGGACTCTCAACCACTGTGCCACCAGGGAAGCCCAAATTTTTAGTTTTTTAAGGAACCTCCATACTGTTCTCCATAGTGGCTGTATCAATTTACATTCCCACCAACAGTGCAAGAGAGTTCCCTTTTCTCCACACCCTCTCCAGCATTTGTTGTTTGTACATTTTCTGATGATGCCCATTCTGACTGGTGTGAGGTGATACCTCATTGTAGTTTTGATTTGCATTTCTCTAATAATTGTGATTTGAGGAGCTTTTCATGTGCCTCTTGGCCATCTGTATGTCTTCTTTGGAGAAATGTCTATTTAGGTCTTCTGCCCATTTTTGGATTGGGTTGTTTGTTTCTTTAATATTGAGCTGCATGAGCTGTTTATATATTTTGGAGATTAATCCATTGATTCATTTGCAAATACTTTCTCCCATTTTGAGGGTTGTCTTTTCGTCTTGTTTATGGTTTCCTTTGCTGTGCAAAAGCTTTCAAGTTTCATTAGGTCCCATTTGTTTAGTTTTGTTTTTATCTCCATTACTCTAGGAGGTGGATCAAAAAATATCTTGCTGTGATTTATGTCAAAGAGTGTTCTTCCTATGTTTTCCCCTAAGAGTTTTATAGTGTCTGGTCTTACACTTAGGTCTCTAATCCATTTTGAGTTCATTTTTGTGTATGGTGTTAGGGATTGTTCTAATTTCATCCTTTTCCATGTAGCTGTCCAGTTTTCCCAGCACCACTTATTGAAGACTGTCTTTTCTCCATTGTATATCCTTACTTCTTTGTCATAGATTAGTTGACCATAGGTGTGTGGGTTTATTTCTGGGCTTTCTATCTTGTTCCATTGATCTATGTTTCTGTTTTTGTGCCAGTACCATATTGTCTTGATTACTGTAGCTTTGTAGTATAGTCTGAACTCAGGAGGTCTGATTCCTCCAGCTCTGGTCTTTTCCCTCAAGACTGCTTTGGCTATTCGGGGTCTTTTGTGTTTCCATGCAAATTTTAACATTTTTTGTTCTAGTTCCGTAAAAAATGCTATTGGTAATTTGATAGGGATTGCATTGAATCTGTAGATTGCTTTGGGTAGTAGAGTCATTTTCACAATATTGATTCTTCCAATCCAAGAACATGGTATATCTCTCCATCTGTTGGTATCATCTTTAAGTTCTTTCATCAGTGTCTTACCGTTTTCTGCATACAGGTGTTTTGTCTCCTTAGGTAGGTTTATTCCTAGGTACTTTATTCTTTTTATTGCAATGGTAAATGGGAGTGTTTCCTTAATTTCTCTTTCAGATTTTTCATCATTAGTGTATAGGAATGCAAGAGATTTCTGTGCATTAATTTTGTATCCTGCAACTTTACCAAATTCTTGAGTAGCTCTAGTAGTTTTCTGCTGGCATCTTTAGGATTCTCTACGTATAGTATCATGTCATCGCAAACAATGACAGTTTTACTTCTTCTTTTCCAATTTGTATTCCTTTTATTTCTTTTTCTTCTCTGATTGCTGTGGCTAGGACTTCCAAAACTATGCTGAATAATAGTGGTGACAGTGGACATCCTTGTCTTGTTCCTGATCTTCGAGGAAATGCTTTCAGTTTTTCACCATTGAGAATGATGTCGTATATGGCCTTTATTATGTTGAGGTAGGTTCCCTCTATGGCCACTTTCTGGAGAGTTTTTATCATAAATGGGTGTTGAATTTTGTCAAAAGCTTTTTCTGCATCTATTGAGATGATCATATGGTTGTTATTCTTCAATTTGTTAATATCGTTTATCACATTGATTTATGGTATATTGAAGAATCCTTGCATCCCTGGGATAAATCCCACTTGATCATGGTGTATGATTCTTTTAATGTGTTGTTGGATTCTGTTTGCTATTATTTTGTTGAGGATATTTACATCTATATTCATCAGTGATATTGGTCTGTAATTTTCTTTTTTTGTAGTATCTTTGTCTGGTTTTGGTATCAGGGTGATGGTGGCCTCATAGAATGAGTTTGGGAGTGTTCCTTCCCCTGCAATTTTTTGGAAGAGTGTGAGAAGGATGGGTGTTAGCTCTTCTCTAAATGTCTGATAGA
Source organism: Phocoena sinus (assembly GCF_008692025.1). Lineage (NCBI taxonomy): Eukaryota > Metazoa > Chordata > Mammalia > Artiodactyla > Phocoenidae > Phocoena > Phocoena sinus. The sequence goes on along the minus strand of NC_045778.1, from coordinate 73,345,858 downwards.
ACTCACCTGTGAAACCATCTGGTCCTGGACTTCTGTTTGTTGCAAGATTTTTAATCACAGTTTCAATTTCATTACTTGTGATTGGTCGGTTCATATTTTCTATTTCTTCCTGGTAGAGTCTTAGAAGGTTATACCTTTCTAAGAATTTGTCCATTTCTTCCAGGTTGTCCATTTTATTGGCATAGAGTTGCTTGTAGTAGTCTCCTTAGGACGCTTTGTATTTCTGTGTTGTCTGTCGTAACTTCTCCTTTTTCATTTCTAATTTTATTGATTTGAGTTCTCTCCCTCTTTTTCTTGATGAGTCTCGCTAATGGTTTATCAATTTTGTTTTATCTTCTCAAAGAACCAGCTTTTAGTTTTATTGATCCTTGCTATTGTTTTCTTTGTTTCTATTTCATTTATTTCTGCTCTGATCTTGATGATTTCTTTCCTTCTGCTAACTCTGGGTTTTGTTTATTCTTCCTCTAGTGCCTTCAGGTGTAAGGTTAGATTGTTTATTTGAGATTTTTCTTGTTTCTTGAGGTAGGCTTGTATAGCTATAAACTTCCCTCTTAGAACTGCTTTTTCTGCCTCCCATAGGTTTTGGATTGTCATGTTTTCATTGTCATTTGTCTCTAGGTATTTTTTGATTTCCTCTTTGATTTCTTCAGTGATCTCTTGGTTATTTAGTAACGTACTGTTTAGCCTCCATGTGTTTGTGTTTTTTACGTTTCTTTCCCTGTAATTCATTTCTAATCTCATAGCACTGTGGTCAGGAAAGATGCTTGATATGATTTCATTTTTCTTAAATTTACTGTGGCTTGATTTGTGACCCAAGATGTGATCTATCCTGGAAAATGTTCTGTGCGCACTTGAGAAGAAAGTGTAATCTGCTGTTTCTGGATGGAATGTCCTATAAGTATCAATTAAATCTATCTGGTCTTTTGTGTCATTTAAAGCTTCTGTTTCCTTATTTATTTTCATTTTGGATGATCTGTCCATGGGTGTAAGTGAGGTGTTAAAGTCCCCCACTATGATTGTGTTACTGTCGATTTCCTCTTTTATAGCTGTTAGCAGTTACCTTATGTATTGAGGTGCTCCTACGTTGGGTGCATATATGTTTATAATTGTTATATCTTCTTCTTTGATTGTTCCCTTGATCGTTATGTAATGTCCTTCCTTGTCTCTTGTAACATTCTTTATTTTAAAGTCTATTTTATCTGACATGAGTATTGCTACTCCAGTTTTCTTTTGATTTCCACTGGCATGGAATATCTTTATCCATCCCCTCACTTTCAGTCTGTACGTGTCCTTAGGTCGGAAGTGGGTCTCTTGTCGACAGCATATAGATGGGTCTTGTTTTTGTATCCATTCCACAAGCCTGTGTCTTTTGGTTGGAGCATTTAATCCATTCACGTTTAAGGTAATTATCGATATGTATGTTCCTATGACCATTTTATTAATTGTTTTGGGTTTCTTTTTGAAGGTCCTTTTCTTCCCTAGTGTTTCTCACTTAGAGAAGTTCCTTTAGCATTTGTTGTAGAGCTGGTTTGGTGGTGCTGAATTCTTTTAGCTTTTGCTTGTCTGTAAAGCTTTTGATTTCTCCATCGAATCTGAATGAGATCCTTGCCGGGTAGAGTAATCTTGGTTGTAGGTTCTTCCCTTTCATCACTTTAAGTATATCATGCCACTTCCTTCTGGCTTGTAGAGTTTCTGCTGAGAAATCAGCTGTTAACCTTATGGGAGTTCCCTTGTATATTATTTGTCATTTTTCCCTTGCTGCTTTCAATAATTTTTCTTTGTCTTTAATTTTTGCCAGTTTGATTACTTTGTGTCTTGGCATGTTTTTCCTTGGGTTTATCCTGTATGGGACTCTCTGCACTTCCTGGACTTGGGTGGCTATTTTCCTTTCCCATGTTGGGGAAGTTTTCGACTATAATCTCTTCAAATATTTTCTCAGGTCCTTTCTCTCTCTCTTCTCCTTCTGGGACCCCTATCATGCGAATGTTGTTGCGTTTAATGTTGTCCCAGAGGTCTCTTAGGCTGTCTTCATTTCTTTTCATTCTTTTTTCTTTATTCTGTTCTGCAGCAGTGAATTCCACCATTCTGTCTTCCAGGTCACTTATCCATTCTTCTGCCTCAGTTATTCTGCTATTGATTCCTTCTAGTGTATTTTTCATTTCAGTTATTATATTGTTCATCTCTGTTTTTTTGTTCTTTAATTCTTCTAGGTCTTTGTTAAACGTTTCTTGCATGTTCTCCATCTTTGCCTCCATTTTTTTTCCAAGGTTGTGGATCATCTTCACTATCATTATTCTGAATTTGTTTTCTGGAAGGTTGCCTATCTCCACTTCATTTAGCTGTTTTTCTGGGGTTTTATCTTGTTCCTTCATCTGGTACATTGCCCTGTGCCTTTTCATCCTGTCTATCTTTCTGTGAATGTGGTTTTTGTTCCACAGGCTGCAGGACTGTAGTTCTTCTTGCTTCTCGACACAGAACTTTTAAATTCTGCCAGTAGTAGCGGCCCTCAACAGATGCTGCTACATAAAAACTCTTATTTCATACTGCCAGAACTTCCAGTTTTCTAAGAGAAGTCTTAAGTCAGGAATGTTTTGTGAAATATTCTGATTTTTAAAATAGTGTGTGGGCTGAACAGTTTGCAACCCCTGGACTAAATGATAAATAGCCCCTGCTACAACCTGGGCCCCAGCACTATTGGGCACTGTGACCATCTGCACAAAGGAACACAATACCGGCGGCCTTTTCTCAATAAAAGTATACAAGATACACTGAGAATAAAGCTCTTAACTAGTTTGCAGGCCCCTGTGATGGAGCAGAAACCAGTAACTCAAATAAATAGTCCTACAAAACAAAGGCCTATACCTTCCTTCCCAAAGTCAAAGCAGGGGAGTGGGCCCTAGACCCAACAGAGCAGAAAAGTGCATGTAAGAATCATCTTCGCTTGCTTGGTTTAAACAACTGAGAAGACACAGGATGCTGGGAAGTTATTTATCCTCTTTAAGCCTCCATTTCCTCATCTGTGAAATGGAGGTAACAATAGCACAATCCTAATAGGATCCCTGTTAGGACCGAAACTGTTCATCAGCCTTTGGCCAACAGCCAGCCTCAGGAGCTTCCTGGTGCTCCTGGGTTCATAATTCATCCCAAAAGTATTTATTGAGCACCTTCTGTATACCGGTACATAACAAAGAGCAATAAATAGGCACAGGCCCTGGCCTCCCCAAATCCACTTTTAATTCTAACAGTAAATCCTAAATATAACACATTTTCAAAAAGAAAAAAAAAAGTGTCAGAAATTACTCAAGTATATGTCCTTGTACCTTCATATTAAAATGATTCATACATTTTGTTATTGAACCAATTCACGAGTTTGGGGGAGCTTAAGCAGCCTGAGTGTCTCTTCTAATGGTCCCTCAATGAAAAAAAAAATTGTCACATACTCCCACTCCACAGCATTTGTAACACGTCTAGCTGGCTCACAAACAGTAAGTAGTACATTGGGTTTTTTCTTCACCGAGGAACTAATTTACATAGACTTAATGGTGTGATTTTGTTTTAAAATCTTACCCTTTTGCTTTAACATTTTCCAACTAGTTACACATTAGTGAATCCCAGGATATGGTTTTCCAACGATAAGAGACAAATCAGGTCACTATTATTCTCTGTCCACAATGTTCATTCTCCTGATTTATTTCTTTAAATAAATGAAGAACATCACAATCGATGAAAGCTAGATTTAGGAAATAGTTATCACCCATCCTGGGCTTCCAAATTAAATTTAAGGCATACTAGCATTTCAAATCCATCTGAAAAAATCAACCTCAAAACATATTTCTGCCTCCTACTGACTGTGGGACTTGGCTAGGATTCCTAAATGGTCTGTGCCTCAGTTTCCTCGTTTATAAAATGGGATTAACCAGTGGTACCTACCTCATAGATTTGTGATAGGGACTCAAGGAAATAAGACATGCAAAGTAAGTATTAACTACTTTTATTAATATTTTTTTCAACACCAAGGTGGGATAGTGGAACATGGTGATTGAAAGGGAACAGACCCTGGGACCTGGGTTCAAATCCCAACTTTTCCATTAATAGCTGTGACCTTGGACAAGTTGAGGTATCTCTGTGAGCCTCACCTGTGGAACTGGGATTAAAAAGAGTATCTACCTCGGGCTTCCCTGGTGGCGCAGTGGTTGAGAGTCCGCCTGCCGATGCAGGGGACACGGGTTCGTGCCCCGGTCCGGGAAGATCCCACATGCCGCGGAGCGGCTGGGCCCGTGAGCCATGGCCGCTGAGCCTGTGCGTCCGGAGCCTGTGCTCCGCAACAGGAGAGGCCACAACAGTGAGAGGCCCGCGTACCGCAAAAAAAAAAAAAAAAAAGAGTATCTACCTCAAAAGGCAGCTGCCAGGGAGGGCCCTGGCAGGCCTGAGCACTGTATTAAGTTTACAGCTATTTTAATAATGATAAAACAAAGGCTTGTCAGAGATGTTACCCTCTCCAGGGAAGAGCTGGCTATATAACGAGTTTATGGACATGTCCAGACTCCCACAAGGAAACAGATTTGGGATCAAACCAATGTCTGTGTAGACAAATCCACTTCCGGACTCACACACAGCTATTGTTCCTAACACCTTGGGTTCACATTTCCATGGTGACCAGCATGTTTGTTTACTTATTTCCTGATTTTTTTTTTTTTCTACAACTGAAGTCCCATTAGGGCAGTCAGGTGGGAGACTGTATTGTTTGTGGCAAACATCAAACGCACCTGCCCCTATGCTCAGGCAAAGCCCAGGACAAACGTTCACCCAGCCTTCCTTGACGCAAAGGGTCCTCCTGATACATGCCCCATCCCTCTGGCCACGCCTTCTAGGGTTAGGTATCCCCTAAAGACATGGCTTCTAACCCGGAGTGAGTCAGGACCCTTTGACTGTTAGTGTCAAGTCATGGGTCACCCAAACAGGAAGCCTAGGGTATACATCTGGCTCCCAGGATGGCTGGAGACCGACATCAAATAAATGTGATGAGGAATCTCAATCTCTCTCTCTCTCTCTCTCTCTCTCTCTCTCTCTCAGGTTGGCTTTATTCTCAAGCAGCCTGTGGCAACAGCCACCAGCAGCTTCAGGCTTCCCTTCCACCACCTCGGCAACCCCAGCGACATTAGGGCAGCCCTTTCTGGACCATGAATCACAGCCTTATCTCTGGTCCCTGAGGTAGAGAGAGAAGCAGTGCTCTGATCGGCCAGGGTTGGGTCACATGCTCACCAACAGAGCCAGTGAGAAGTCACTACCACCCAACCTCATGGATTGAATATGAGGGAGGAGCAGTCCCCGAGAAAAATGGAGGCGCAGTTACCAGAAGAGGGAATGGGTGCTGGGCAGAGAAAAACAACAGAGCCACCTGCTCCCATGTCTCTTCAAAGCTGCTGCTTGTCGGCACCTCGCCAAACCTCACCTCTGGCCTGGAGACTCCTACAAACTTCAAGGCTCCGTCCCGGCCATTCCTCCACTCAGTGAGGCCCGAACCATACCTGCATCTTTTCCCTGAACCAGCAACATCTTCCCAGCTGCTCTGCAATGTCGCCTGCGTTCAAACTTAATAGTTTTGTCCTTCCACACACCTCCATATCCGATCAGGTGCCGAGTCCTATAGATTCAGCCTCCAAGGCCGTGCCTATCCACCCCATTCCCTCTTTTGGGGAGGAGCCTGGTCAGCCCCTACATACTTCTCAGAACTACTGGGCATTTGGCCTCACAGCCTCTGCTGCCAGATCCAGGGCCTTCCAGCTCAGCCAGCATTAGCCTATTAGCCTATGCTAATGTTCAAAAGCTCCGTAACTCCAAATGCAACTCCAGACCTCTCAGCCTCGCATTCAGAGACCTCCTCGTTCCCCACGTGACTGTCCACTGTTCCAGGCTTCCTGCCCTGCTACCCTGCAGCTAGTCCAGGCACCAGGCAAACAACCTGGCAAACAGCTAGTCCAGGCACCAGGCAAACAACCTGGAGCTCTACCCTCCCCACTGCCAGGAACCTCCGTCTCCACCCTGTAACCTCATGAGGTGGAATTCTTCCCACAACACTGCTTTTAGGGTCAGATCCAAGCTACAATGTTTACCGGCTGCAGGACTTCAGACAGTAGCCTTTCTGTCAGATTTGTCATATGCAAATGACAATGACACCTAACGCACTGGATTGAAAACTACATCTCTGTAAAGCCCCCTTCACAAAGCCTGGCACCCGGCAGGGGCTCTGTGAATGGTGGCTTCACACTATCAGCCACCAGCCTCCATGGTCCAGGCAAACACCAACTCTCTGTGAAGTGTTTACTGAACGCCCCCATCGAGACCACCTCTGTAGTTATGGTCTACCTTGTAATGTAGTTGGCCATGTGTCTGTCCTTCCCCAACTACACTGGAACATCCTGAAGACCAAAGCAGTCTCTTTCATCTTGACGTTCCTAAAGCGCCTCACCTGGCCTTTCACACCTGGGAGGTGCTTGAATCATAGCAGTGAAACTGACTCCAGTTGTGTGCATACCAAAGTATGCCCGCTCATTAGCTGGTCATTGGTTCACTAGATAGAGCTGACAGGATGCCAGTGCCCCGGGCACATCCCTGGTTACAGGATTCCAGACAGTCACAGTGTCTCTTCATCAATTCCCCAACTGTCACACAAGAATTCAGGTGCTCACCTCCCACCAACTGTCACGTGACAATAAAAGAAGCAAGTTGCCTTACTGTTGAGGCAAACACAAAGGGCCTGCACACCCAGAAGAACCCAGCCTAACAAAGCAAGTACCCTGGGGGGGATTTAGATAAACCCCAACCCTGCCCAGGGTACTGGGAAGAGTCCCGTTCTCCGCTCTTGCCTCCTCCTCAGCTCCAAAACTGCCACCCAGAGGGGCCGCTTGCCCTCATGCACCAAACCCAACAGTAAGAATGTAAGCTTTTCCTAAAAATCAAATTCATATTTGCAAGACAAAGATGCTTCCCCACCCAAAAAAGTGTTCTGGGTGCGCTAAGACATTTATTCACAGATTCAATCAAGCTAGTCAGTCAACTGATGGGTCCAAGGGAAAATTTCTAGAATCATTTGAGCAAGATGGCGGGAATAATCTTATGACTTACCATGGTGAAATGCTAAGAAGGACAACCCCTGGTGAGACCCAGAGGGCCTGGCATGTTTTGTTTTGTTTTTTTATGGATTTTATTTCTTTATGTTCCCATCAAAGAATATAAATTGTGCCCTACAAGGCACAAATTGTCATCCCCCCTCTCCAGATGGAAATGTCTTTGTTTTTCTAAGTATAATGAACACTCACTGTACAAAATCCAGGTTTTCCTAACTTCCACCCACCCACTTCATCTCTCCATGTCAATAAGAATTGATCTCCATAATTCTTCATGGCTATGTATGTGTCCATTTTTTGAATACGCCAAAATTCATTTTATCAAGCCTCTACTGAAGGTCATTGAAATTGCTTCCAATTTCTATTATAAACACCGTCTACTCAACAACCTCCTGCATAGCACTTGTGCATTGATTTTTCCTTTTTCCTAAAAAAGTATTTTAGAAATAGAGTTTCAAGACCAAGGGTTACACAATTTCAAGCCTTTTGAGACATATATATATATATATATATATATATATATATATATAGCCAAGCTGTCCTTAAGAAAGACTTATTAATTTACACTCCTATCAGCAGTGGAAGTATAATGTTTGAAAGAACTTAATTACCCACACTTCCTTAAAGAGGCATTATCAATGTTTAAAATTTTTGCCAATGTAAGATTATGCATATATATAAGATTCTGCTTACTAGTGAGATTGAGGATATTTTCTTGTATAGCAAATCCCTACATACTGCCTGTCTGACCATGACCCTCTTTTTTTTCCCCCCACTAGAAATGACCTCCCCACTTAAAACCCCCATCCTCTCTGGCTGCAACCAGAGCCACCATGGTCTTACAACTTTACCCCAATAGCCTGCAACCTAAGAGTCTAAGAATTGATGCCTGCGATCTACGTTAATTGTTCCAGAGCGATGAAGGCAGGCCAACAGGAGTCATTCCTTAGGATTTTTCGAATCAGAATTGGGGAGGGGAATACCAGTCTCGCTGGAATCTAACATGCCTTCCCCAATGACCAGTGAGCTAGTTACCTCAACATCGTTTCCTGAGTAAGCTGTTCTTTACCCATTGATTCGAATGCTTCCTTTATTATATACTAAATTTTTGCATAAACTTGAGTCTGTATCTGAACTTTGTATTTTATTTATATCCTTTCTTTGGTCTCTGTAATCATTAGGGCATTATGTAATGATAAAGATACAGAAAGGCTAAGTTACTAGCTTTGTGACCTAGTCAGACAAATTAACAACAAAGCAAGGACAGAACCCAAATTACCAGTCTCCACCTTGTACCAATTCCAGCTGTAGAAACCTTACACAGAAGAGGACCACCAACCCTCTCAGCATCACCCTAGTCTATGAAATCTGTGCCACCAGTCGAGATAAGGCAGACGTCTAGACTGCACGTTGCAGAGGAATGAAGAAGTGAGTCAGGATTTGCCAGGAACCCACAAGAGTGCTTGGCAGGGCCCATTCCCGTCTGAGTCTCTGACCTCTTTCCCTGCGGGTGACAACAATGTCCCCAACCACAGCCCTGGAAAGTAGGTAATGCCTATCAATCTCTGACTCCTTGCGGGATGTCACCAAGTCCACATGAAAATGTTTCCATCACTCATGTCTAGATGGAAAATTCTTATTTTCTCAACACTATTTACTTATTGTATTTTTTGGCCAGACAGAGCACTGTGTCTTTTTGAACTTTCCAGGAAGACTGTTTATTAAGATAATACAGTGCAGAACAATCAAACGGTTTATTTTTTATTTTTTATTTAATTTGCCTTTCTATAATCCACTAAAGAAAATACTAGAATCATGCATCTGCCTTCCTTAGATTGCAGGCTTCAGTTAAACTAGCAGTGATGGGTTTTTTGCTTTTTCTGTTTGTTTCTATTATACACACAACCCCTCCCAGCTCCAATTCTTTCCTTGGGGTACTTTTCATTTTAATATGTAATGCCTGCTCTCGAAATTAACATCGAATCATATCATGAAGTACCCAAAGATGAATTCCTATCAGTGAAATATACACCAGCAAATTCTCAAGATCCAAAGGGTGAGAAGAGCTCTGGAAATCACCTGGGCCGAGGTACACATTTACACAGCCGAGGAAAGGCTCAGAGAGGTCAAGCAATGTGTCTAAGCTCACACAGCCAGGGTGTCGGCGGCACAATCTCCCTTCCCTTCAGCCTTTTCACTAGAGGCATTAATAGTGCTTTCAACGGAAACTGCACATCTTGGCTTGATGCACTTAACAGCAAGAGAAGATACCATATTACCTTGAAAAGCAAAAAAGTGGGTGTCTCGACCCCGCCTCTAGGAATTTATTAAACAGCTTTTCCTTGAGCTGTGCTAGGTGTAAGCAACACCCCATCTGCCAGCAGATTCTGACCCTTGGTTGAATGTGTCTGTTATTCGAACGTGATGTACAATGAAAGCACAGACCTGGGAATCTAGAGGCTGGGGTTCTGGCGCCAGTTCTACAGTGGGCATTACAGCTGTCTTCTAACATCAGAAGGGCCTCCTCAGCAAAGGGTGCTGCATTGATTCTGGATGCCTCTAAAGAGCAGAACCAGGACCTGGTGGGTTAGCACTGCACCAGGCACACCTGGGCTTGACTGCAAACTTGGGTTTGCCATTAGCATTTGGTGAGGCCCAGGGAGACACAGGAAAGAAAAAAACCTAGTCCCCGCCCTCAGGGGAGTTTACTGTTTAGTGGGTAAAGCAAAAAGCCTATCATTCATATATATATGAGTTCCTCTACACTAGAAAGATTTGCGCAGGGGGCAGAAACCTACTGCTAGGGAAGCTGCAGACGGTACTGCTTGGGGAGCCAGGCTGGAGTTGAATCTCCAAGATCACCTCAGAAGAGAGTGAGAAACCTTTTAGAGCAGTGGTTCCCCAACCTGGCTGATCCTGGGGAGTTTTTAAAATACAGATGTTCAGGTGCTCCCCAGGAGCTTCTGATTTAGAACATCAGGGGCAGGGCTTTGTGTTACAGGTTGCACTGTGCCCTGCCCCACCAAAAAAAAGATGTTGAAGCCATAACCCTCAGAATGTGACCTATTTGGAAACAGGGTCTTTATAGAGGTAATTAAGTTAAAATGAGGTCGCTAGGGTGGGCCTCAATCTAATATGACTGGTGTCCTTATAAAACGGGGAAGTTTGGACCCCGAGACAGACAGGTACAGAGGGAAAAGCACATGAAGAGACATAATAAAGAGAAGACAACCATCTATAAGCCAAGGCACGCCTGAGGCTACCAGAAGCTAGGAGAGAGGTCTGGAAAAGATCCTTCCCTAGCACCTTCAGAGGGAGCGTGGCCTGCCCACAACTTGATTTTGGCCTCCAGAACTGTGAGACGATAAATTTTTGTGGTTCTAAGCTGCCCATTTTGTGGTACTTTGTAGCCCTAAGTGGCCCTAGGGAACTAATGCAGCCTGGGAATCAGTATTAGAGCAGAACTGCCTCAGAGAGGGGCCGGTCCTACTTTAGAGGCTGCTTCTGCTCTGGCCCTGCACTCCACGCACACGTGGGCTTCCTTCGGTCCTGAGACCCCTCTTCTGGGGAAGAAGGCGCAGGCTCCGGTTGGTGGAGCTCCTTCCTGCACCCGGAGATGACAGTGAGCCCACAGCCCTGTGCAGACCCATAATCCAATCAAGGGGCCGCCTTTCTCCGTTCCCTGCGCTTCCAGGCACAGTGAGTCTCCACCGGGCGAGCCAAAAACCCACAAACGCTTCCAGGAAGAAAATGCCACTCTCTTCTCCAACTGTTACAAAAATATTCAAGACCCAGGACCTTGGACTATGCCCTGGAGCCAAGCTTATCTCAGAGGGATATAGAGTGGGGAGGCAGGGCCAGGGCTTTTTTTGTTTTGTACTGTTTTTACCTGAGCTCTGGATTCTCAAGGTGGGACTCACAGAACCCTCACCCAGGTAAATCACATGCAAACCTGCAGTCAAAGCAGTTACCCATGGAAAAACCCCCAGAATTCCACAGAGGAGAAAGCTATACCAGCTAAGAGACAGGAGGCAAAGGACACTGTGTGGAACCACCAGCAGCACATGTGGCGCCTTTGAAAGAATTAGGAAAGGGTGCCCCTTCCCCAAGATACATTTATAACTCTACTCCCTCTGAAAAATGAACTCCGAACTCCAGGTTCCGATGACTCCCTAGAGTTACGCAACATACAAACAAATGTGAAAGTCCTTAGAGATGGGAAAAGATGTGGTGAGTTAGCACCAGAGGAGGAACGGGGAGAAGTGGGTCCTTGCTGTGTGACCTTGGAAAATCACATCACCTCTCTGAGCTTGATATTTTTCTTTCTCAAATTGAAATAACAATAATAATAGCTTCCAAGTCTGGCTTGTGGTGATGATCAAAAGAGAGGAATATAAAAAAAAAAAAAAAAAAAAAAAAAAAAAGAGAGGAATATATGGGACTTCCCTGGTGGTCCAGTGGTTAGGGCTCTGCACTTGCACTGCACGGGGCATGTGTGTTCGATCCCTGGTCGGGAACTAAGATCCCACAAGCCACACAGTGCAGCCAAAAAACAAAACAAAACAGAGAGCGAGAGAGAAATATGGGCTGTTATCTGAGCCTGTGTTCCCTGCCAGATTCACACATGCAAAACTCAGGGGCAATTATAAAGTCATCACCAAGGAAAGTCTTTGACTGAACTTGATTTCCCCAATCCAAGCTTTGAATAGCATAGAAAAGATGACTGAACACTCAGAGGTGCAGGTGTTAAACACCAAAGGTTTCAAAAATATCGTATCACATGTCCTCACGTGTATCATGCTTCTTTCTCATAAGAAAATGTACTTTGTACATCCCTAGGATGACTTAACTCCATTTCAGAAATCATCACTCTTCTTCCCAAGGGGGGGAGTGAGGGATAGTATCTATTAGGCAGATACCACCATGGGGACTCAGGGGGACTAAGTCTTTAAATAAGTGTATAAAGATGTTATAGAATGGGTAGACGATTCCCACACTGTTTACAATATACTTAAAAATTGGAAAACCTAAATGGCCCACTATAGGGGCTTGGTTAAATACATTAATAATGTATGGTTAAATACATTAATAATGTAATAATGTAGCTACTCCAAAACAATCAAAGACACAGACCCGTTTACAGCCCGATAGCCCTTCAGGGTCTGCTAGAAAACACCCAGCATTCCACTGCAACAACACTCCATTTACAAAGTCTTTCACAATTTTTCCTAACACACCTTCGTTTCACGGGAAACTAAACAGAGATATGGGAAGGCACTACAACTTATTGTTGACTGAAAACAGCTGCAGAAGTACGTGGATACTAGGATCCCATTTGTGTCAAATGTATCTGTATGTTCATGAGTGCACATACATAGAGATCTGGGAAAATGTCCATCTAAATGCTGACAGTAACTATCTCTGAGGGGTGGAACGGGTAGCAGGGGCACATGGGAGGAGGGAGATTTTGACTTTCTTCTTGATGTTGTGCGCTGTTGTTTGCATTTTCTTTAGCAAGCAAGTATTGTCTGTGCGAATGTTAGAAAACCTTCAAATTTAGATAGAATGACTCCTATTGAACTGTGAGTCACAGCGGCACACTCGATTCTTTTGCAAATGTCTCATGCACGTTAGTACTGATGTTCCCACTAGCTGGTAAGATTATTGAGGGTAGCAGCCGTGATGGAGCAGAATGTCAGGGTAGAGACTGGGCTTCGCGCTGGGTCCGGGCTGTGGAACTAGCAGGATGCTCCAGGACAAGGCATTTATTGGGTTGGCCAAAAGGTTCTTTCTGTTTTTTCTGTAAGAAGCTACAGAAAAGCCCGAACGAACCTTTTGGCCAACCCAATACCTCTCGGAGCCTTCGATTCTTCATCTATAAACTGGGGAAGAACAAAACATACCTCACAGGGCTGTAAAGAACAAATGAAACCATGGGCACCCAGGACTCTATAATTCCTAAACAATTCTGTTAAAAGGAAGAAGGCGGGAATCCCCCGGCGGTCCAGTGGTTAAGACTGAGCTTTCAATGACGAGGGCATGGGTTCAATCTCTAGTCGGGGAGCTAGTC